>NC_058080.1:329286131-329886131 GCF_014858855.1 Bufo gargarizans | reverse complement strand
GCCCCACAGGGAACCAATGGCACCTCCCCCCGCCGCAACCTGTAAAAGCCTGATTTGAGCAGGCACCCAGTTCCGATCACCACCCCCCGGCGGATCAACACATGACATACCTGTACGTCATGTGTCCTTAACCCCTTAAGGACTCAGCCCTATTTCACCTTAAGGACTTGGCCATTTTTTGCTAATCTGACCAGTGTCCCTTTAAGTGCTGATAACTTTAAAACACTTTGACTTATCCAGGCCATTCAGAAAATGTTTTTTCGTCACATATTCTACTTCATGACACTGGTAAAATGAAGTAAAAAAAAAAGCATTTTTTTGCATAATAAAATACCTAATTTACCAAATATTTGGAAAAATTAGTAAATTTCAAAGTTTCAGTTTCGCTACTTCTGTAATACATAGTTATGCCCCAAAAAATTGTGATGCCTTAACATTCCCCATATGTCTACTTCATGTTTGAAATATTTTGGGAATGATATTTTATTTTTGGGGGATGTTACAAGGCTTAGAAGTTTAGAAGCAAATGTTGACATTTTCAGAAACTTACAAAAACCCAATTTTTAGGGACCACTACAGGTCTGAAGTCACTTTGCGAGGCTTACATAATAGAAACCGCCCAAAAATGACCCCATTCTATAAACTACACCCCTCAAGGTATTCAAAACTGATTTTACAAACTTCGTTAACCCTTTAGGTGTTGCACTGAATTGACCTGCGGTTTGCTGCGATCGCCGATACGGGGGGGTCACATGACTTTCCCCCGGCGTTGTGACAGGATGATTTCAGCCGGCATCCCGTTCAGATTAACCCCTGCAGCGCCGCAATCTTATTTTAAACTCATGACGTACCGGTACGTCATGGGTCCTTAAGGACTCGGGAAACATGCCGTACCGGTACGTCATGCGTCCCTAAGGGGTTAAGTACCCGGACATCATGCCGTACCGGTACGTCATGTGTCCCAAACAGTTTAAGTCTTACTAGCTAGATAACATCAGTTAGTGCTTATTACCTACAATTCTATATTGTGTCTGTTGTATTTGAACCTGGGAGAAATAACACATTCTCCCTGCATGGCATACGTCATTAACTTAGTCGTGCAACAGTTTTAAAAACAGTACACGGGCGTGTGTAAGGTGCTGGCAATGTCCAGGAGACTGTCACGGATGGTGTTGCAGAAAACTAGAAGTCACAAATAAAGATCCAACTGACTTGATCCCAAACTAAGGAACATATGGGTGAGCCCTATAAAAGCCCTAGAGCTCTCCCTGACTGCTCAGCCCATGCAAAGATCTTAATGATAGAAAATTGCATGCCCTCGTACCTAGACTGACACCTGAAAACCCTACAATAGTAAGGGAACACAACCACCGGCTCCCTGCACTTAATACGGAAGGAGTCAGGGTCACCTAGAAGCCAACAGGAAAACACAAATAAAGGAAAGACTTAACTGAGGAACCAGCAATTGCAGCATCTAGCAGTGAGCACAATCCAGGAAGTTGTATAAACCGCAAAGTGATGTAGTATGGGAGGGGATATAAAGGGATGCAATCAGTGCAACTAGATGACAGCTGAGAGAGGGAAACAAGATGACAAAACGAAACCAAAACAAAAGAACCTCAAGCAAGAGGTACTGAAGAACGTCTGTCAGAGCTTCTCAGAGATCTGGCGGTGACAGAGACTGTCCTCACATTTCAGACGGTCCTGGACTTGCAGCGACATTCCAACTCGCTCAAATTTACCTAATTTACATATTATAAAAGTTTGTTTTTAGAAGAAACTGCTGAAGGAATGTATGTAAGACCATTATATTTTCATATATCGCAGTATAAGGAATTTAACTAGCCCCAAACAAAAATATTACTTTAGTGGGGTGACAGAAGCCCTTTAACCACGACACAAGATTATTATTATTTAGGTATTTTTATTATTTTTATTGCCTCCGAATATATGAACAAAACCCTGCCATATATGCTAGTCTAGAAAGCCCAAATAGAACAAATAATTGTATTTAATTTTTAAATACACACGGCCTAGTGCCCAAGGTAGGAGCACAACTGAAAGTACTACTTCACGCAGGGAAGCAACCAAATATACCGCTCCCCTATACTCTCCTATGTATATATTTTATTTATAACATTTATTTTTGTATTTAATTCTAAATTTATCTTTATTATTATAATTTTTGTTATGTTATTTAATTTTTTTTTAATTTTTTTAAACAGCAGGCTACCGTCAATATGTGAAATAACCACGCCATATCACAACATTCTTTATATATATATATATATATATATATATATATATATTCCTTCATTAAATATATATATATATATATATTTTTTTATATACCTGTCTCCTGAGCCCGAACCCGGGGCGATACTAAAGGAGGAATCCTATACCAATGGCTAACGCTGTACCTCACCAGACTCCTGCTAAAAATGCAATTCTTCGGATCGAGTGGAATAACAATACTAGAATTGAACCCTCAGTATAAGCCTCGCCCACTACGGTATAGAATCACTCTCCATATATATAACAAGTAAACAACTGGAACTTCCTTATTTTATTATTTTTGTTTCATGTATATTTTATTTATCGCAACCAAGTCTGGCTCCACTTAATCCTACACCATACTATGAAGCTACCTATCCGCCGCGGATTCATCCCTTCACTAAAAGGGGGGGGACAGTAGTGTTGAGCGGCATGTCCCATATTCGAATTCGCGAAATTTCGCGAATATTAGAAAGAATATTTGTAAAATATTCGCGAATATTCGAATTCGTTATTATTTCGCATATGCGATAATTCAAATTTTCGCATCGCATAATACATATTATGCGATACATTTAACACTCTAACCCGACAAGCATCACTTCACTGTGTTGTCAAAATATACCATCGGATCTAAGTTTTCCGTACGTTAGTGAAAACTCAGTTCCGATGGTATATTTTAACTAACTAGGGTTAATAGCATTTTTCAAAAATTTGCCTATTAGCTGGCTGTTAGATAATTCGCCTATTCACTATATTCGTTTATTCGCTACATAACCACCTAAAATATGAAGTGTGATAAGATTGTTCGCGCGCACGTGCGCGCGCATTATAGGCATGATTTATCGCAAGTACGTCAGGGTCAATCAATAGCATTTTTCAAATATTCGCCCAACCGCTGCCTGTTAGATAATTTGCCTATTCGATATATTCGCTTATTCTCTCTATTCGTTTATTTGCTACATACACCACCTAAGTCAGTGTGTTGAGATTGTGCGTGCGTGCGCACGTGCGCGCGCATCATAGGCGTGGTTTATCGCGAGTACGTCAACTCCATTTTAAGAGTGAATCTTCAACTCCTGACAAGAGAAAATGGTGGGCACAAGATTCCATGACGAAGAGGATGACTCCTGCTAACCGTAAGTACAACACTTCATGTCATAACATTTTGAATGCATGTTCGCACCATATCTGTATAGTATAGTAATTATTAAGCAATAGTATGTTTACATATTCGCGTATGCGCAGTTATGCACATATCTATGCGCACTAAATATAACTTTATTTTTAATCATGTCTGATTAGATAATCATCATTGTTGTAATAAGTATTGTTTTGACATCACAGCACTTTGTAAGAAGTATGTATGTATGTATGTATGGACAGCAAAGAAATATCATGCACGTTGCATATACATTTTCCTGCCACACACTGCATACCACACACAAACACATAGTGCCAGATTTATGATCATCCCTTTTTACGGTAGCAGTTTATCCGTCAGTAAGCAACTTTACAAAATTCGCACGTCCTTACGAAAAAGTCGCATGTTCTATTAAAAACTCTCATAAGGCCTCTTTCACACTTGCATTGTCCGGATCCAGCGTGTACTCCACTTGCCGCAATTACACGCCGGATCCGGAAAAACGCAAGTGTACTGAAAGCATTTGAAGACGGATCCGTCTTCAAAATGCTTTCAGTGTTACTATGGCAGCCAGGACGCTATTAAAGTCCTGGTTGCCATAGTAGGAGCAGGGAGCGGTATACTTACAGTCCGTGCGGCTCCCCGGGCGCTCCAGAGTGACGTCAGAGCGCCCCATGCGCATGGATCATGTGATCCATGAGATCACGTCATCCATGCGCTTGGGGCGCCCTGACGTCACTCTGGAGCGCCCCGGGAGCCGCATGGATGGTAAGTATGCTGCTCCCCGCTCCCCACTACACTTTACCATGGCTGCCAGGACTTTAGCGTCCCGGCAGCCATCGTAACCATTGAGAAAAAGCTAAACGTTGCATCCGGCAATGCGCCGAAACAACGTTTAGCTTAAGGCCGGATCCGGATCAATGCCTTTCAATGGGCATTCATTCTGGATCCGGCCTTGCGGCAAGTCTTCAGGATTTTTGGCCAGAGCAAAAAGCGCAGCATGCTGCGCTATTTGCTGCGGCCAAAAAACGTTCCGTTCCGGAACTGAAGACATCCTGATGCATCCTGAAGGACGGACTGTTCATTCAGAATGCATTAGGATAATCCTGATCAGTATTCTTCCGGCATAGAGCCCCGACGACGGAACTCTATGCCGGAAGAAAAGAACGCAGATGTGAAAGAGCCCTAAGATAAGCATGGTCCTCACTGGAGTGAACAAGCGCATATTTTTTTTTTTCAACTTTTTAAATTGTTCCAATAGTAAATGTGTCTAGAGATTCATCTACATAAGAAAACACGTCCACTTTCAAAAAAAACTGGCGAGCATAGTGCAGAGCAGGAGAAACTCGCAAATTTGTGCGCAGTTTTAGCGTTTGCTCATTTTCTTGCGACTTTTTCACTCCATTATTCTGACTTGAGCTAATGATAACTCTGGCCTCATGTCTTATTGGTCTAGAGAAAAATTAAAAATTTCTTCCTGCTATTATTTGCTGGTTCATTTAGCGTTACCCAGGGTGCACCCTATATCGTACCGTCGCTTCACTAGACAGGTACATATCAGCTCAGCTGGCCAATATCCGATTGCTCAGACCCCACACACATACAATCGCAATACAATCCGATCTTATAACGTGAGCATTAAATATAATATTTCCACCTTCTAGCAAATACTTTTTGCTGTGTTTTGGATGATATTTATTAATAATCCTTGTATTTCCTAAATTTTGTAATACATGTTTGCATCTTTATCCTGCAGCGCATGTTGAAGAAGGGTTATGACCGGACCCGGAAGCAGGCCGAGAAGAGGGCGATTGTCGTGGGGGTCGTCAAGGCCTTACAAAAAAAATTTGGGCGGACCCACGACGAAATGCAAATTGTAAAAAAATGGTCAGACCTGAAAAGGAGGCACCCGGACTGGGTAAAAGAGCTCAGTGAGAGAGTCTGCCCTGGTACTTTTTTTTTTTTTATCACCCGTTACAAATTATTACTTATTTTTACCTGTTGTGAAACATAGCAAATCATCCCTTTACCTCATATATCTCTATCTCGCTGTGAGTGTATATATATATATATATATATATTTATCCACACAGTGCGGTAGTGATGTATGATGTAACCGGCTGATTTTGTACTTTGCACACACACACACACATAATAATAAATATATGTGTGTGTGTATATCTAGATAAACAGCAATCATCAATCTGTATTACGGCTGTTTCACACGAGCAGATGCCGTGCGTGACATCCGCTACGTGAATGACAGCCAAGACCCGATTCACAAGTGCTCAATTTCATAATTTATTTTTCTGAACTGACTTGAGGACCCATTCATCTCTAAGGGGGCCGCACAATGTGCGTCCCGTCTCCAGAAAAGCGGACTCGCACTTCTGGGTCCACATTTCAGTTCTTAAAAAAAAAAAAGAACAAATATATTTTTGCACTAAATATAACTTCGTCTTTTATGATGTCTGATTAGATATTCATCATTGTTGTAATAAGTACCCTAGACAGGTACATATCAGCTCAGCTGGCCAATGTCCGATTGATCAGACCCCACACACAATCGCAATACAATCCGATCTTATAACGTGAACATTAAATATAATATTTACACCTTCTAACAAATACTTTTTGCTGTATTTCTGATGATATTTATTAATAATCATTGTATTATTGTCCTCAATTGAGGCCAAGAATAGTCATATTATATTATTGACATTGACGTGCGGTCTTCAAAATGCGTCACGCACATTGCCGGTGTCCTTTTTTTTTTTGTGGGTGGATATGAAAAATACATTACGGACGTTTAAATTGAGCCTAAATCCAAATGTTGTGTGATTTCAGGGCTTCCAGCGCCAACGGCCCGCCACGGCGGATTTGGATGTAGTGGATGATCTGGTCTCCACAGAGGAGGATGAGCAGGCGGGCCCCTCCCACAGTCCTCGAGGTGCCACAAACCCACCTGATGTGGGGATTGTTGTGGAGGTGTCAGACGAGCCCGGACCCTCTCAAGGGCCAAAAACATCTGGCCCAGCTCCTGCTGAGGAGGAGATCGCCACCCCAGCTCCTGAAGAAGAGGATGAGGCGTTGGTTACCACCCCGCACCAGGAGGGTAAATATGTGCACACATCATTGTAATTATGTATACATCACATATTTAGAAACATTAACCCTCAGTACCCCATGCCCATTTCTACTTTAACGCTAATTAAAGATTTTTCTTAAATATTAAACGGTATCTATGTTTGTGCTAATAACTTTAAAACGAGTTTACTTTTCACGGGAATAGTTCTATCTTATCGTTACACATTGTACTTCATGACAGTGGTAAAATTTAGTCAAAATTTTAATGGCATCTTTGTTAACAAAGTAACTAATCTAAAAAAATATTAGAAATAAAATTATATAATCAAAATAAAAATTTCAATTGATGCTACAATATAGATTAATAGAGATTAAATAAATGTATAAATTTACAATCGCCATATGCATATATCATGTTTATATAATTTATTAACAGAAATATAATTAACAATAACAGTTTGGTTATGCAGTCACTTTTTGAGGCCTACATAGTGTCAGCAACAAATAAATAACCCCATTTCAGAAACCGCACACCCTCTATTTAATCCAAATTTATCCTATAAAGTCTGTTAACGATTTAATTGCCCAACGGTAATCTATTAAAATGTTAAAAAAATTAAAATAATTTGAACAAATTATAAATTACGAACTATTTTATTTGAAAACATTGTAGTGTTTAAATCATAAAAAAATCTTAAACGTATTACAAACAATATGTATATTTACAAACAGTTGTGCACAAAACCCTTAACTTTGGTCGCACAGCAGGCTTCAGACTGCAAGGAGCACAATATCGCTTTAGGCTAAAGGATTTAAATTAATGGTAATTGGGAGCTATGTCGCATGTTAAGAGAAGACACCCTTATGTGACCCTAGAGTTGAAAACAAAACAAAGTTATTTAATTAGGCAAACTACACCCCTCAATGAATATGCTAAGCAATTAGATCAATCCGCAATTTTACATAATGAGCCAACGATTGTCTTCTAGAAAAAAACGCTCAAATTGACAAAAAAAAATTATAATGAATTTACACACATTTTTTTTATTAAATAAGTGGTTACAGGACTAAATGCACCCCATATTTAGTTCCACTTTTAGCATATAATTCACCTGAACACCACCACATATGTTAATTTATTTAATTGGCTGTAGAGTTGTAACAGCCAATATCAGCGCTTGCAGGGGAACAAAACACTGGTGTCCCCTGCTTCACCTCTAAGGCAACAGGTGCTGTCGTACAGTCTTTTTTAGCATTTGTCACCTCCACATGACACCTACTTACCCCCCCCCCCCCCCCCTTCAGCTACGTAGCAGCAATGCTTATGTCTTTGAAATACGTCCAACAGCAGGTGTTTGACAAATAACTGAAAAGGCCTTATTTTATATAATTGGCTAGCTGCTCTGGACTAGTAGATCAGCTATTAGACCACGTTTAATGAGCCATTTTGTCCCCAGGGCAAATATTTTATATTTGGCACAAAAATAGTACGGAGCAATTTTGAAAGTCATGAAACACTGCACCCTACAATTATATAGCAGGTGATGAAGATCATAAAAGTAACAATAATAATGGGACAACACAAACCACAGTAATATCAAACAACAGACATGCACAATAACTCTTTAATCTACATAAACTAATATTATATAACACAACAAATTTAAATTAAAACTACTAAAATGTCACTAAATAATCTAATATATAACTACATTTATTATGGTATACTTTAAAAATGACACTCAAATTATCTGCACTTAACTACATACTACACAAAATTAAATAAATGACTTATTGTTAATTGATATATTTATCTCTTGTGTTTCATAACAGTAATCAAGAAAATTTCAGCTAAAATTGCTCTAATGCAAAAGAGGCATGGGAAAATCAGGCAATTAAGAGCCCTTATTCAAAAATCCCAAAGAATGCTGCAGGAATTTGAATGCCAATATGGGGAGGACCTGAAGGAGCTTGCAAGCCTGCAGGAAGAACTGCAAAAGTTCCCTTAATTTTATTCTAATTTTTTTGTTATTAAAAAAGTTTTCTTAAGTTATATTGATTCCATACTTTTTTTTTCTATAAGGTTATGTTTTTGTATAATTTTAACTGCAGACTTATCAGTAAAGGAGCCTTTAGTCCACGTTGAAAGTCAGCAGGGTTCGGACAGACAACAGCAGTAGGTACATCTTAATAGTGTAGTATAAGGCCTACACATAAATACCCTTCGTATGTTCGGAGGAATTTCTGCACAACTAGGTTGAGGACATGTGCCATGCAGGGCACGTGTGTCAGACTGCCAGCCTGGAGGGCGGCGAGGAGGTTGCTGCCGTTGTCACAGACAACCATACCTGCCTGGAGCCTTCGGGGTGTCAGCCACTTCTGGACCTGATCCTGTAGTGCGGCCAGAACGTCAGGTCCAGTGTGTCTCCGTTCCCCTAAGCTCACAAGCTGGAGCACGGCCTGGCAGCGGACGTGCACCACACTCGCGTAGCTACGGGGACGCTTGCTGGGGGGGCTCAGCAGCGGTGGAGACAGTGGCTTGTGGGGGGAGAGCAGCAGTTCTCCCCTGGACACCCCGGGGCGGCACCACAAACTCAGATGCCGCCATTCCCTCCCCGGCGCCTCGGAAGGGAAACCCAATGGGCAATAAAACTGATATAGCGTCCCTGCCCATGCCTGCTGGTCCAAGCATCCATTGTCAAATGCATCCTATCACTGACAGCATGATCCAGCGACAGGGATACCGTCTGCACAATGTGCTGGTGTAGGGCAGGGACGCCAGTCCTGGCAAAGAAATGGCAGCTGGGGACACGCCATCTGGGTTGTGCCTGCTCCAACATCTGCCGGAATGGATTGCTGTCCACAAGATTGAAGGGCAGCAGATGTTGGGCGATAACCCTTGCCAGGAGCCCATTGAGTGAACGCACTTGTCGGTCCCCGGGGGCATAGGGCGCGGTGCGTTCAAAAAGGTCAGCAACCGTGGGCTGGCACCGGACGGCAGTGGAGGACATAGAGGAGGGTGCGGTGGAGGCAGAGGTCTGGCTGCCGGTACCAGTACCTCTAGGAGAGGGAGCGGGGGAGTGGGAACGCCTTGTTGGAAGTGGTTGGGGTGGCTGCAGAACAGTGGCAGGAGCTGCTGTCCCCTGCACACTGCTGGTGGCGCCACTGCTATGACCACCCTGCATCTGTTCCCACTCCCGCCAGTGGTTGACTCGTGAGTGCTGGGTGAGGGCAGTGGTACCCAGCCGGGCCGCAGACCTCCCTCTCCTCACCCTGGCATGGCACAGATTACAAATGCCAATTGTGGCATCATCTACTGCCAGGGTGAAGTAAGCCCAAACAGGCGACTTACGTACCACCCTCCTGTCAGATGGGGCGGTGCTGACTTGCGCCTTCTCGGGCTCGATGCGGACAGGTGGATCTGGCTGCTGCTGCCTCCTCTTACTGCCATTACCAATGGAGCCCCTGACGCTGGGCTCACTGGAAATCTGTCGCACCATTTGTCTCTGGTGCCTACCTTCCTCCTCATCAGTGCTGCTGATTCCTGACAAGGGAGGTGGCACCCATTCTCTGTCACCCTCCTCTTCGTCCCCAGATATGTCAGACACAGGGCCAACCAGTGGTGGACTGAGGGGAACAGCAGAAGTGGGGCCCCTGACCTGGCTCCTATGTCCCCTCGATGACGCCTGGGTCTGACTAGGTGTGGGGTTTCGCTGGCTGAAACCGCCCACACCTGTTGGAAGGGAGGTCACTGGGGTACATACAGGTGGTACCCCCTCCATCTCCTCCTCCATCCCTTCCATAAGGTCCTGACCCTCAGGACTGAAGTGCAAATCAGCCTCCTGCATTACCTCCCCCAAGGTGTCCCTCTCACTGTCGCTGTCAAACAGGAGCAGGGACGATTCTTGGGGGCTGGGGGTTGGTCCTACAGGAGACGAAGTGCAGCTGCTGCTCGGAGCCGGGGCAGAGGACTCTGTGGCACTGGCTTGTGCCACAAGAGACACAACTTCCTCGGCATCCTGAGAGGAAATTCTCCTGCTGCCAGTGGCAAAAAAATCATGAATAAGGCGGACGTCCCTGACACCTATGTCCGCACCTCGTGGGTAGAGGAGCGGCCCCGTGCTGGCAGCTGTCCAGCACTGGGACCAACTACTCTCCTACCCCTGCTGCTTGATCGTGAAGACCTCATTATAATTTTTTTTTTATTTATACAAAAATTAAATTATATGATTTGATTTAGGGAAAAAGTTTATTGGGATGGGGACTGTCGCACAATAAAGAAAACCAAATTTATATATGGTAAATCAACGTAAATATATATTTTATTTTAAACTAACAAAGGACGTAGACACTGACAATACACTGAATAACCAGTAAAAGAAAAAAACTAAAACTAATAAACCTTCTTTTGTCTTTTTTTTTTTTTTTTATCTCACAAAGGACGTAGACACTGACGCGGACAAAAAACACGGAATAACCAGAAAAAGAAAAACACTAAAACTAATAAACTTTTTTTTGTCTTTTTTTTTTTTATCTCACAAAGGACGTAGAAACTGACGCGGACAAAAAACACGGAATAACCAGAAAAAGAAAAACACTAAAACTAATAAACTTTTTTTTGTCTTTTTTTTTTTTTATCTAACAAAGGACGTAGACACTGACGCGGACAAAAAACACGGAATAACCAGTAAAAGAAAAACACTAAAACGAATGAACTTTTTTTTGTCTTTTTTTGTTTTATCTCACAAAGGACGTAGACACTGACACGGACAAAAAACACGGAATAACCAGTAAAAGAAAAACACTAAAACGAATGAACTTTTTTTGGTCTTTTTTTTTTTTTAACTAACAAAGGACGTAGACACTGACATGACACAAACTAAACAGTAATAAACGAAAACTAATAAACTTTTTTTTTTATTACAAACACTATACTAAACAAAAAAACAAAACAAAAAAAAACTAAAGCCTACACTATAACTAACCTACACCCTTCACTAGAAACTATCAGCTAACTAATCTATTCACTAACCTAAATAAATTATTATATTTCTCCTAACTATGCTCTACACTGCACCCTGCACTAGAAACTATCAGCTAATCTATTCACTAACCTAAATAAATGATTATTTTTCTCCTAACTCTGTACCCTAATCTTTAACCTATCAGCTACACTATTACCTAACCTAAACAAATGATTATTTTTCTCTAACTAGGCCCTACACTGCACCCTGCACTAGAAACTATCGGCTACACTAATCTATATAAATGATTATTTTTCTCCTAACTCTGTACCCTAATCTTTATCCTATCAGCTACACTAACCTACCCTATCTAAAACTATCAGATTAATTCGATTTACAATTTGCTTTTAAAAAAGCAAAGCACTGCACAGTTCCAAGCTCCTCTCTCAATCACCACCACATGAAACTGCACAAAATGGCTGCCATGACAAAATCTTATATAGTAATGGGGTGGGCAACTTTCTGATTGGTTGCTAGGGATGTTGCTAACCTGTTGGACTCCTTCTCATTGGCCCACAATCTAAAATGAGGGAGGGATTAGTGTACTCACGAAGTGCCGATATTCACATGTGCGCTAATAAAATCGCCTTACGAAGATTCGCAACTCAATTCAATCACTAATGTAAGAATGCAAAGCCCTTTGCCTCTGTTCTGGGACAAGTGCCGATATTCGCATGTGCGCTAATAAAATCGCCTTACAAAGATTCGCGCCTCAATCACTTTCTAGGCAATGTGAGTAAGATCTGAGCTTTTGGACTTTTGGGAATCAATCGAGACACAGTGGGGGGTGATGACAGTAGTTGACAGAGTGCAGATCAATGTAATCTGTAAGGTGGAAAGTAAAATAAAAAATACAAATATTCGTAAATCGAATTTTATGAAGTTCTAAGTATTCGCGAATATGGTGCTATACTATATGAATGCACAGGCCTTTGCCTCTCTGTTCTGGGGACAAGTGTAGATATTCGCATTTGCGTTAATAAAATCGCCTTACGAAGATTCGCAACTCAATTCAATCACTAATGTATGAATGCAAAGCCCTTTGCCTCTGTTCTGGGACAAGTGTAGATATTCGCATGTGCGCTAATAAAATCGCCTTACGAATATTCGCACCTCAATCACTTTCTAGGCAATGTGAGACTTTTGGGAATCAATCGAGATACAGTGGGGGGTGATGACAGTAGTTGACAGAGTACAGATCAATGTAATCTGTAAGGTGGAAAGTAAAATAAAAAATACGAATATTCGTAAATCGAATTTTACGAAGCTCTAAGTATTCGCGAATATGGTGCTATACTATATGAATGCACAGGCCTTTGCCTCTCTGTTCTGGGGACAAGTGTAGATATTCGCATTTGCGTTAATAAAATCGCCTCATGAAGATTCGCAACTCAATTCACTAATGTATGAATGCAAAGCCCTTTGCCTCTGTTCTGGGACAAGTGTAGATAATCGCATGTGCACTAATAAAATCGCCTTACGAAGATTCGCGCCTCAATCACTTTCTAGGCAATGTGAGTAAGATCTGAGCTTTTGGACCTTTGGGAAACAATCAATTATATGTGTACTGTAATTTTGTGAAAAAATAAAAACAAATATTAGTTTTTACGAACATATAGCACTATATTCGAAATATTCGCGAAATCGCGAAGTTGCGATATTCGCGAAAAAAAATTGCTTTTCGAATATTCGCGCTCAACACTAGGGAACAGTACAAACATATGGCGACACTGTATATCACAACATAAAACCCATAGCGTACCATCTATATAAGTAGCATATAGCGTACAAGATCTATATATTCTTATTTTTTTTTATATAGTATCCAAAGTTCATGCAGGGACATAACTCACAACCCTGCCCCTTAGAAGCAATTACCTAATTTATATATATTTGGTATTTGATTAATTTATTTTATTTTTGTTTGTTAATGTTTTTTTTTATTTTACTTATTGCTATCAAGCACCTTCCTCTTACTGTTTTTGATTGCAACATCACACCAGTCTCCTCAGACGCACACGACATTCCATCCGAAGATGACGGTGTTAGCCGCCTGTAGGAACTGGAGCGCCGACTTCTACCGGAAACCCTGGAACGGTGACGGCACTGGCGCTTGTGGGACCAACTTTGGCCTTGCCTCCTGGCCACCTGCGAGAAGGAGGAAAATACAAAGAGCCCCTGCTCCTGTGTGCTAGAAGGGGAGGGAGGGGGCCCTAACAGGCAAAAACCGAGACCCATATTGCCTATGGTTCAGGAGGGAACGAAATAATAAACAGGGGCACCAGTAATCCCCTGTACAGGCAAAAATATATACGTTGTACATTAGGGGGCAGTAGAGACTCCATAATGCTGTTTGGAATGGAGAGAGCGAGTGGCCTCCAAATTACGCCCAGCCAGCCCAAGAGCACCGGTGTAATGACCGGCAACATGCACAGGAAGGAAAACAGGGAAAGCCCTGCCCAAGGGAGAGGGAAAGGTGGTGACCCCTAACTCACCTTGCGGCTGGTACCTGACTGCCCTGACGTCCCTAGACAGGTTCCTCACACGTGCGGCGATCACGTGCCTAAACCCTGGCTTTCCCTGAAATGAGCCCTGGATAGTGAACGGGCCGGTGGGATCGCTAGTCCTCACCACTGCACTAAGAGGGAAACACCAGGGAGGGGACAGACAAACACAGACAAACACCCAGGTGGACGACCACAGCAGTCCACAAAGGTCCAACAGGGATCCGGAGGGTAGCGTTCTGATGCAACAATCAGAGAACGCAGCAACACAGCTCCAGTGGGTCAGAATAGATGTCCAGGCAGGAAGCTCTATATCTGGCAACTAGAGAAGTGTGAGAGGGGAATATAAGGAGGATTGGGAGTGCTGGACAAGGAACAGCTGAGAGAAGGAGCTACGGATCCCTGAGTGAGCCAAAACGGTTTGCAAAGCAAACCCAGAAAGCTACAATAAGGAAACATCCCTATCTTACATAGAGCGTGCAGCCAACCGCTGCGACCTCCTGACCCCGGGTACGACAGAGTCAGGCGTGGCTCTTGACACCCTCGTGACAACCGGAGGGCATTGGGAGGAAAAACAGGGGCAGCATTGCCAAAGTGCTGGGGCTGCTCACATGATGCGGCAGCTCCCGGACAGTTCTGTGAACAGGAGCAGGGTGCCAGGGAGAGCTGGTAATACTCAAAGTATGAGCCAGCCAACCCTCCACACGCAAACTCACCAGGAGAACCTTGAGGCCGCATCTCCCACGGAAACTTGGTGTGGACAGAGCAAAAGGGGGAGACAACCTTCACCAATTTTGCTTCCACTTGCAAGAGGAAGTGCCGGAACAGGGGAGGGGTATATGTAAGCTTCAGGATTCCTCCATCGCCCCCATCCTGTCTAAGGAGGATCCCCCAAGAGAATAACTCTTAACGGCCCCCTGATCTACCACCTTATTTAACCATTACATGCGGGGCCAGCTCACTGAATGCCCTGAGGGGAAAAGGGGAATGGGGGTGACCATCAGTCCCTAATCACCTTCCCAATACAGTCGGGCGCTTGCCAAATCCTCTATTATTAGAGGCAAGCAAACCCAACTGCATAGGCTCCTCCTCAGAGGGGATTGAGAGAGACTGAGACCCCTGCACCCTGAATGAGACAGTCCCACTGTTCTTGGACTAAATATGACAGGAAGGAGTGATTTCTCCTCTCTCTCTAAGACGCCTGTCAATACGAACAGCCTGAAACATGGCAGACTCCAAGGAGGCAGGTCTCTCATGAAAGGCAAACGCATCTTTCAATCCCTCCGAAAGACCATAGCAAAATTGACTTCGGAGTGCAGCATCATTCCAACCAGAATCAGCTGCTCATCTCAGAAATTCTGAACAGTATATCTCTGCGGACTGTTTACCCTGGCATAAAAGATGCAGTCTAGATTCAGCCAGAGCAATACGATCCGGATCATCATATATCTGACCCAGGGCTACAAAAAATTAATCCACGGATCGGAGGGGCCGTGCCCCCACCGGTAGTGAAAAGGACCAAGACTGAGCGTTATCCCTGAGCAGCGAGATGATGATCCCCACCCTCTGCTCCTCATCACCAGAGGAATGGGGAAGCAGGCAAAAATTTAGTTTGCAAGCCTCTCTAAAACAAACAAAATTCTCACTGCCCCCGGAGAACGTATCCGGAAGCGAGATCTTAGGCTCAGTACAAACTTCATGAACGCAAGCAGAACCAGTCACCTGAAACTGAGAGACAGTTTTTCGGAGATCTGCTGCCTCCAATGAAAGACCCTGCACGCGGTCAATCAAGGCTGAAACCGGATCCATGCTTAAGGCGGTTTTGGCGGTTTATAATGTCACGGATGGTGTTGCAGAAAACTAGAAGTCACAAATAAAGATCCAATTGACTTGATCCCAAACTAAGGAACATATTGGTGAGCCCTATAAAATCCCTAGAGCTCTCCCTAAATGCTCAGCCCATGCAAAGATCTTAATGATAGAAAATTGCATGCCCTCGTACCTAGACTGAGTGACACCTGAAAACCCTACAATAGTGAGGGGACACGACCACTGGCTCCCTGCACTTAATACGGAGGGAGTCAGGGTCACCTAGAATCAAGCCAACAGGAAAACACAAATAAAGGAAAAGACTTAACTGAGGAACCAGCAATTGCAACATCTAGCAGTGAGCACAATCCAGGAAGTTGTATAAACCGCAAAGTGATACAGTATGGGAGGGGATTTAAAGGGATGCAATCAGTGCAACTAGATGACAGCTGAGAGAGGGAAACGAGATGACAAAACAAAACCAAAACAAAAGAACCTCAAGCAAGAGGTACTGAAGAACGTCTGTCAGAGCTTCTCAGAGATCTGGCGGTGACAGAGACTGTCCTCACATTTCAGACGGTCCTGGAATGGCAGCAACTGTCTGCAACATTCCAACTCGCTGGAATTCAACATTGCACATGCTACAGTATCTATACGAGAAGCATAAAACCACAATGATTTTGTCATTTCCAAGACTCCCTCAGCAGGGGATTATGTGTTGTTTCGAGGTCATTCAATGGCAGCTTGTTCAAGCTGTTTGAAAAGGCCACAAAGTTTGTCAGCAGGATCAATGACATGTACAATCTCATCCCTGTCATATTTATCTTAGAACAGATGCTGATGCTCATACAGCAGGGGACAACAGCGGAAGAACAGCTAATGCATCTTGCTGCCCTCCCTGTAGCTCTTGGGGACCCACAAGGAGAAACTTCTGTGGAGAAGGAGGTTGAGGAGCTGCCACTGGAAGAGCAGGAGAAGGAGTAGTCGGAGGTGGAGGAAACTGAGGATGCTGATGACAATGGTACTAGCCATGACATCTAATCATTTCAATGGGGGGTAGAGCTGTAAAGAACTAACTCTTTCGGCACGGTGGTCAGAATGTATAATATAAAAAAGTAGAAAGATTGTGGCACACACCAGTATAAAATCTTCTACTTTATTGAACAAATAAAAAATCCAAACAGGTAACAAGACACAGCAAGGGCTAGCAGACAACAACTATTTTTCTTGGGTATGCCAAGAATACCTGCAGACTCCCTCCTGGACTTAGACAAGCCGATCTTGACCAAGGAAATAGCAGAGGCTTTAAAAACTATGCAACCCAGTAAGGCCCCGGGTCCTGACGGCCTCCCTGCGTCCTATTATAAGAGATTCTTACCCCTTCCCCATACCCCACTAGCTATAGCACTCAACATACTCAGCACAGGGCATCCACTCCCTGCAGACATGTCACATGCTCATATCACAGTAATACATAAGGAAGGAAAGGACCCCAGCCTATACGGCAACTATCGTCCCATTTTACTCTTAAATGTTGATCTTAAATTGTTCGCTAAAATCCTGGCCACATGGATGGTTCTGCTGCTATCTAATCTCATACACAATGACCAGGTGGGTTTCATTCCGTCGCATGAGGCGAGAGATAACACCACTAAGGTTCACAATCTGATTCACCATGCCAGAATCCGAGATACCCCACTCTGTCGCTTGTCCACGGATGTGGAAAAATCCTCTGACAGGGTGGGTTGGCCTTGGTTGTTCACGGTATTGCGCTACGTTGGCATCACCGGTCCTTTGGTGACATGGATCCGAGTTTATATGAGTCTCCTTCTGCGGCCACAAAGGTGAATGGTGTGTTTTCTCCGTCTTTTGCGATATGGAATGGGACCCGCCAGGGGTGCCCCCTTCCCCCATTGATCTTTGTTCTTACCCTGGAACCGCTCCCGAGGACAATCCGACAGAACCCAAATATATCGGGACTCTCAGTTGGGGGTAAAGAATTTAAGATAGCAGCTTATGCGGATGATCTGATGTTTACACTAACTAACCCCAAGATTTATTTTCTGAACATGATGGCGGAATTTCACACATTTCACGGCCTCTCTAATCTGAAGATTAACTTTCAGAAATCAGAGGCCTTGAATATTTCTCTACTGGACACGCTTGTGTGCGACCTAGTCACTTCCTTCCCATTCAAGTTGGCTTTTGGAGCAGTGAAATATCTAGGCACGTTTATCCCCTCGGATCTGAGGTGTACCACAGGAATTTTATCCCTCTCCGGGACCGGATCAGGGAAGATCTTAAGAGGTGGTCGAAAGGACTACACACATGGTTTGGAAGATGTGCTATTTTTAAAATGAACATCCTCCCACGGGTGTTATACCTCTTTCAGACCCTCCCCATCAAACTCCCCTCTAGTTTCTTCAACAGGATCCATGGGGACTTATTCAGATTTATCTAGGCAAGGGGTAGCACGAGACTCGCCAGATCTCTTTCACACATCCCGACGGACAAAGGAGGGCTAGGTGTACCTGACCTATGTAAATATTACTCAGCCTCCTTGCTCCAAAGGATAGTGGACTGGTGTCTGCACACACAGCTCAAACAGTGGGTCTCGATTGAACAACTTTGTTCGAGCTGTCCGTTGGCCTCCCTGCCCTGGGTGGATATGAAACTCCCTTCAGTTCTTTCTAATCATCCCACAATCG
This sequence comes from Bufo gargarizans, assembly GCF_014858855.1. Taxonomy (NCBI): domain Eukaryota; kingdom Metazoa; phylum Chordata; class Amphibia; order Anura; family Bufonidae; genus Bufo; species Bufo gargarizans. The sequence goes on along the minus strand of NC_058080.1, from coordinate 329,867,581 downwards.
GTCCCACCATTACACAATTTCATAAAGTCAAAGACAATCCTCTGATCTCCCCCTCCCCATTATTCCCCATTTTAGAAAATCCCAATTTCCCAGCGTGATGTCGGGGAGGACCATTTTTGTGATGGCGGGTTAATGGTATGTCCCGTGCTCCCTTTTTCAGAACCTCGGGCAGATGGTTTATTATAATGAGATTTTGAAAGTAACAGATCCCTGCCCTTTGGGATTATGGAGATCCAGACAACTGACGCATTTCCTATCCTCTATTCCGGCCTCCACAGGGTTTGACAGGTCTCTTACCTCTTTTGAGAAAGTTTGTGTTGGGTCGGGCGCCTACAGACATTTCCTATCTGAATGTTACCAGTCCTTGGTGGCCCCTCGACAGGACTATCTGCCCCCATATGTGGTGGAGTGGTCTCAAGACCTGGGAGTAGACATCCCCCCTGATCACTGGTCAAAAGTTTTCTGCCTGCTCTACAGGTCATCCATGGCGAGTAGGTTCCAGGAGGCGGGTTAGAAGATAATGTCCAGATGGTATTATGTTCCAACTAGATTACAGAAAATGCTCCCATCTGCATCCCCTGTTTGCTGGTGCTGTGACTCAGCCATGGGTTCAATGCTACACATTTTTTGGTATTGCCAAAAATTTGTCCTTTTTGGCAGTTGGTCCATAAAACATTGTCCTCAATTTTCCGGTTTATGATTCCAAATACACCTGGTTTATTTTTATTATTCCTATCGGATCTCTCAATGAGTGTGCTTCGTAAGTCCTGTCTGTGTTCCTTGGTGATAGCGGCTAGGTCATGCATCCCTGCGAGGTGGAAGCTCTTTTTGCCTCCGACAATTAGCTGCTGGATCCAAAAGGTGGAGGAGATCTGGAGAATGGGGAACTTACTTCGCAGTTGCGAGCCAAGCATAAAGCTTCCCTTTATTCTTGGGCCCCCTGGTTTTCTTTTCAGGAATCCCAGGAATTTCGGAACCTTCTGTCCTAAGATGCTGAACCTATCAACCTTGTACTCTTTTTTCTCCGGCCAAAAATCCTGAAGACTTGCCGCAAGGCCGGATCCGGAATTAATGCCCATTGAAAGGCATTGATCCGGATCCGGCCTTAAGCTAAACATCGTTTCGGCGCATTGCCAGATCCGATGTTTAGCTTTTTCTGAATAGTTACCATTAGAGTTGAGCGGACACCTGGATGTTCGGGTTCGAGAAGTTCGGCCGAACTTCCCGGAAATGTTCGAAATCCGAACCCGATCTGAACTTCGTCCCGAACCCGAACCCCATTGAAGTCAATGGGGACCCGAACTTTTCGGCACTAAAAAGGCTGTAAAACAGCCCAGGAAAGGGCTAGAGGGCTGCAAAAGGCAGCAACATGTAGGTAAATCCCAAGCAAACAAATGTGGATAGGGAAATTAATAAAAATAAAATAAATAAAAATTAACCAATATCAATTGGAGAGAGGTCCCATAGCAGAGAATCTGGCTTCACGTCACCCACCACTGGAACAGTCCATTCTCAGATATTTAGGCCCCGGCACCCAGGCAGAGGAGAGAGGTCCCGTAACAGAGGATCTGGCTTCATGTCAGCAGAGAATCAGTCTGCATGTCATAGAAGAGAATCAGGCTTCACGTCAGCCACCACTGCAACAGTCCATTGGCATATATTTAGGCCCAGCACCCAGGCAGAGGAGAGAGGTCCCGTAACAGAGAATTTGTCTTCATGTCAGCAGAGAATTTGTCTGCATGTCATAGCAGAGAATCAGCCTTCACGTTAGCCACCACTGCAACAGTCCATTGTCAGATATTTAGGCCCAGCACCCAGGCAGAGAAGAGAGGTCCCGTAACAGAGAATCTGTCTTCATGTCAGCAGAGAATCAGTCTGCATGTCATAGCAGAGAATCAGGCTTCAGCCACCAGTGCAACAGTCCATTGTCATATATTTAGGCCCAGCACCCAGGCAGAGGAGAGAGGTCCCGTAACAGACAATCTGGCTTCATGTCAGCAGAGAATCAGTCTGCATGTCATAGCAGAGAATCAGGCTTCACGTCAGCCACCACTGCAACAGTCCATTGGCATATATTTAGGCCCAGCACACAGGCAGAGGAGAGAGGTCTCGTAACAGAGAATCTGTCTTCATGTCAGCAGAGAATCAGTCTGCATGTCATAGCAGAGAATCAGGCTTCACGTCAGCCACCACTGCAACAGTCCATTGGCATATATTTAGGCCCAGCACCCAGGCAGAGGAGAGAGGTCCCGTAACAGAGAATCTGGCTTTATGTCAGAAGAGAATTAGTCTGCATGTCATAGCAAAGAATCAGGCTTCACTTCAGCCACCACTTTAACAGTCCATTGGCATATATTTAAGCCCAGGCACCCAGGCAGAGGAGAGAGGTCCCGTAACAGAGAATCTGGCTTCATGTCAGCAGAGAATTAGTCTGCATGTCATAGCAGAGAATCAGGCTTCACGTCAGCCACCACTGCAACAGTCCATTGGCATATATTTAAACCCAGGCACCCAGGCAGAGGAGAGAGGTCCCGTAACAGAGGATCTGGCTTCATGTCAGCAGAGAATTAGTCTGCATGTCATAGCAGAGAATCAGGCTTCACGTCACCCAACATTGGAACAGTCAATCGGCATATATTTAGGCCCCGGCACCCAGACAGAGGAAAGGTTCATTCAACTTTGGGTAGCCTCGCAATATAATGGTAAAATGAAAATAAAAATAGGATTGAATGAGGAAGTGCCCTGGAGTACAATAATATATGGTTAAGGGGAGGTAGTTAATGTCTAATCTGCACAAGGGATGGACAGGTCCTGTGGGATCCATGCCTGGTTCATTTTTATGAACGTCAGCTTGTCCACATTGGCTGTAGACAGGCGGCTGCGTTTGTCTGTAATGACGCCCCCTGCCGTGCTGAATACACGTTTAGACAAAACGCTGGCCGCCGGGCAGGCCAGCACCTCCAAGGCATAAAAGGCTAGCTCTGGCCACGTGGACAATTTATAGACCCAGAATTTGAATGGAGCCGAACCATCAGTCAGTACGTGGAGGGGTGTGCACACGTACTGTTCCACCATGTTAGTGAAATGTTGCCTCCTGCTAACACGTTGCGTATCAGGTGGTGGTGCAGTTAGCTGTGGCGTGTTGACAAAACTTTTCCACATCTCTGCCATGCTAACCCTGCCCTCAGAGGAGCTGGCCGTGACACAGCTGCCTTGGCGACCTCTTGCTCCCTCCTCTGCCTTGGCCTTGGGCTTCCACTTGTTCCCCTGTGACATTTGGGAATGCTCTCAGTAGCGCGTCTACCAACGTGTGCTTGTACTCGCGCATCTTCCTATCACGCTCCAGTGCAGGAAGTAAGGTGGGCACATTGTCTTTGTACCGTGGATCCAGCAGGGTGGCAACCCAGTAGTCCGCACAGGTTAAAATGTGGGCAACTCTGCTGTCGTTGCGCAGGCACTGCAGCATGTAGTCGCTCATGTGTGCCAGGCTGCCCAGGGGTAAGGACAAGCTGTCCTGTCTGGGAGGCATATCGTCATCGTCCTGCCTTTCCCCCCAGCCACGCACCAGTGATGGGCCCGAGCTGCGTTGGGTGCCACCCCGCTGTGACCATGCTTCATCCTCATCCTCCTCCACCTCCTCCTCATCCTCGTCCTCCTCGTCCTCCAGTAGTGGGCCCTGGCTGGCCACATTTGTACCTGGCCTCTGCTGTTGCAAAAAACCTCCCTCTGAGTCACTTCGAAGAGACTGGCCTGAAAGTGCTAAAAATGACCCCTCTTCCTCCTCCTCCTCCTGGGCCACCTCCTCTTCCATCATCGCCCTAAGTGTTTTCTCAAGGAGACATAGAAGTGGTAACGCTTATAACGGCGTCATCGCCACTGGCCATGTTGGTGGAGTACTCGAAACAGCGCAACAGGGCACACAGGGTCTCGCATGGAGGCCCAGTCATTGGTGGTGAAGTGGTGCTGTTCCGCAGTGCGACTGACCCGTGCGTGCTGCAGCTGAAACTCCACTATGGCCTGCTGCTGCTCGCACAGTCTGTCCAGCATGTGCAAGGTGGAGTTCCACCTGGTGGGCACGTCGCATATGAGGCGGTGAACGGGAAGGCCGAAGTTACGCTGTAGCGCAGACAGGTGAGCAGCGGCAGGATGTGAACACCGGAAGCGCGAACAGACGGCCCGCACTTTATGCAGCAGCTCTGACATGTCGGGGTAGTTGTGAATGAACTTCTGCACCACCAAATTCAGCACATGCGCCAGGCAAGGGATGTGCATCAAACCTGCTAGTCCCAGAGCTGCAACGAGATTTCGCCCATTATCGCACACCACCAGGCCGGGCTTGAGGCTCACCGGCAGCAACCACTCGTTGGTCTGTTGTTCTATACCACGCCACAACTCCTGTGCGGTGTGGGGCCTGTCCCCCAAACATATGAGTTTCAGAATGGCCTGCTGACGTTTACCCCAGGCTGTGCTGAAGTTGGTGGTGAAGGTGTGTGGCTGACTGGATGAGCAGGTGGAAGAAGAGGAGGAGGAAGCCGAGAAGGAGGAGGTGGCAACAGGAGGCAAAGAATGTTGCCCTGCGATCCTTGGCGGCAGAAGGACGTGCGCCAAACAGCTCTCCGCCTGGGGCCCAGCTGCCAGTATATTTACCCAGTGTGCAGTTAGGGAGATATAGCGTCCCTGGCCGTGCTTACTGGTCCACGTATCTGTGGTTAGGTGGACCTTGCTACAGATGGCGTTGCGCAGTGCACACTTGATTTTATCGGATACTTGGTTGTGCAGGGAAGGCACGGCTCTCTTGGAGAAGTAGTGGCGTCTGGGAACAACATCCTGTGGGACAGCAAGCAACATGAGCTGTTTGAAGCTGTCTGTGTCCACCAGCCTAAATGACAGCATTTTATAGGCCAGTAGTTTAGAAATGCTGGCATTCAGGGCCAGGGATCTAGGGTGGCTAGGTGGGAATTTACGCCTTCTCTCAAATGTTTGTGAGATGGAGAGCTGAAAGCTACCGTGTGACATGGTTGAGATGCTTGGTGACGGAGGTGGTGGTGGTGTTGGTGGTACATCCCCTGTTTGCTGGGCGGCAGGTGCCAATGTTCCTCCAGAGGCGGAGGAAGAGGCCGAGGCGGCAGCAGCATAAGAGGCCGAGGCGGCAGCAGCAGAAGAGGCCGAGGCGGCAGCAGCAGAAGAGGTAGCAGGGGGAGCCTGAGTGACTTCCTTGTTTTTAAGGTGTTTACTCCACTGCAGTTCATGCTTTGCATGCAGGTGCCTGGTCATGCAGGTTGTGCTAAGGTTCAGAACGTTAATGCCTCGCTTCAGGCTCTGATGGCACAGCGTGCAAACCACTAGGGTCTTGTCGTCAGCACATTGTTTGAAGAAGTGCCATGCCAGGGAACTCCTTGAAGTCGCCTTTGGGGTGCTCGGTCCCAGATGGCGGCGGTCAGCAGCAGGCGGAGTCTCTTGGTGGCGGGTGTTCTGCTTTTGCCCACTGCTCCCTCTTTTGTTACGCTGTTGGCTCGGTCTCACCACTGCCTCTTCCTCCGAACTGTGAAAGTCAGTGGCACGACCTTCATTCCATGTGGGGTCTAGGACCTCATCGTCCCCTGCATTGTCTTCCACCCAGTCTTGATCCCTGACCTCCTGTTCAGTCTGCACACTGCAGAAAGACGCAGCAGTTGGCACCTGTGTTTCGTCATCAGAGACTTGCTGAGGTGGTATTCCCATGTCCTTATCATCAGGAAACATAAGTGGTTGTTCGTCAGTACATTCTATGTCTTCCACCGCTGGCGAAGGGCTAGGTGGATGCCCTTGGGAAACCCTGCCAGAAGAGTCTTCAAACAGCATAAGAGACTGCTGCATAACTTGAGGCTCAGACAGTTTACCTGATATGCATGGGGGTGATGTGACAGACTGATGGGGTTGGTTTTCAGGCGCCATCTGTGCGCTTTCTGCAGAAAACTGGGTGGGAGATAATGTGAACGTGCTGGATCCACTGTCGGCCACCCAATTGACTAATGCCTGTACCTGCTCAGGCCTTACCATCCTTAGAACGGCATTGGCCCCCACCATATATCGCTGTAAATTCTGGCGGCTACTGGGACCTGAGGTAGTTGGTACACTAGGACATGTGGATGTGGCAGAACGGCCACGTCCTCTCCCAGCACCAGAGGGTCCACTAACACCACCACGACCATGTCCACGTCCGCGTCCCTTACTAGATGTTTTCCTCATTGTTATCGTTCACCACAACAACAAAAATATCATTTGGCCCAATGAATTGAATTCAAATTCAGGCCTTTTTTTACAGACACCTAACACTATCTGGCTATCTATTTAGGTACCATATTACACTAATACAGGCACAGCAGTAACCACAGATTTAGCTGACTATGAATTTGAGGCCTAGTATTTAGGCGCTGGGTGACAGGTATACGTTTTACGGACAGAATTAGACTGGGATATGCACAGTAGCGTGTGTGTGAAGTTATTGAGAATGACCCTATCAGCCCCTTGATTCTGATATACACTTTTAGGGATGTATTTAAAGTAGGCCTGATACAGCAGAAACCACTAAATTAGGAAATTGCTAAATTGGGAATTGTATTTCAACCCAGAACAAAAAATGTGCTTTGACGGACACTAAATAACTTGCCCAGCCACAACAGTACAGCAGTAACAACAGATTTAGCTGGATATAAATTTGAGGCCTAGTATTTAGGCGCTGGGTGACAGGTATAGGTTTACTGACAGAATTAGACTTGGAAATGCACAGTAGCGTGTGTGTGAAGTTTTCAGAATGACCCTATGTGCACCTTGAATATTATTGTCAGGAGGGTATCGAGAACCACGCCTGACTCCGTTATACCCGGGGTCAGGAAGTCGCAGCGGTTGGCTGCACGCTGTATTTAAGATAGGGCTGTTTTCCTTATGGTAGCTTTCTGGGTTTGCTTTGCAAACCCTTTTGGCTCACTCAGGGATCCGTAGCTCCTTCTCCTCAGCTGTTCCTTGTCCAGCACTCCCAAACCTCCTTATATTCCTCTCTCACACTTCTCTGGTTGCCGGAGATAGAGCTTCCTGCCTGGACATCTATCCTGACCCACTGGAGCTGTGTTGCTGCGTTCTCTGACTGTTGATTCAGAACGCTACCCTCCGGATCCCTGTTGGACCTTTGTGGACAGTTGTTGTCGTCCACCTGGGTGTTTGTGTTTGTCTGTGTTTGTCTGTCCTCTCCCTGGTGTTTCCCTCTTAGTGCAGTGGTGAGGACTAGCGATCCCACCGGCCCGTTCACTATCTAGGGCTCATTTCAGGGAAAGCCAGGGTTTAGGCACGTGATCGACGCACGGGTGAGGAACCCGTCTAGGGACGTCAGGGCAGTCAGGTGCCAGCCGCAAGGTGAGTTAGGGGTCACCACCTTTCCCTCTCCCTTAGGCAGGGCTTTCCCTGTTTTCCTCCCTGTGCGTGACACCGGTCATTACAATTATATACCCTTTTAGGGATAGATTTCAAATAGCTCTGATACAGCAGAAACCACTAAATTAGGAAATTGCCAAATTGGGAATTGTATTTCAACCCAGAACAAAAAATTTGCTTTGACGGACACTAAATAACTTGACCAGCCACAGCAGTACAGCAGTAACGACAGATTTAGCTGGATATAAATTTGAGGCCTAGTATTTAGGCGCTGGGTGACAGGTATAGGTTTACTGACAGAATTAGAGTTGGAAATGCACAGTAGCGTGTGTGTGAAGTTATTCAGAATGACCCTATGTGCACCTTGAATCTGATATACCCTTTTAGGGAAAAATTTAAAGTAGGCCTGATACAGCAGAAACCACTAAATTAGGAAATTGCTAAATTGGGAATTGTATTTACACCCAGAACAAAAAATGTGCTTTGACGGACACTAAATAACTTGACCAGCCACAGCAGTACAGCAGTAACGACAGATTTAGCTGGATATAAATTTGAGGCCTAGTATTTAGGCGCTGGGTGACAGGTATAGGTTTACTGACAGAATTAGAGTTGGAAATGCACAGTAGCGTGTGTGTGAAGTTATTCAGAATGACCCTATGTGCACCTTGAATCTGATATACCCTTTTAGGGATAAATTTAAAGTAGGCCTGATACAGCAGAAACCACTAAATTAGGAAATTGCTAAATTGGGAATTGTATTTACACCCAGAACAAAAAATGTGCTTTGACGGACACTTAATAACTTGACCAGCCACAGCAGTACAGCAGTAACGACAGATTTAGCTGGATATAAATTTTAGGCCTAGTATTTAGGCGCTGGGTGACAGGTATAGGTTTACTGACAGAATTAGACTTGGAAATGCACAGTAGCGTGTGTGTGAAGTTATTCAGAATGACCCTATGTGCACCTTGAATCTGATATACCCTTTTAGGGATAAATTTAAAGTAGGCGTGATACAGCAGAAACCACTAAATTAGGAAATTGCTAAATTGGGAATTGTATTTCAACCCAGAACAAAAACTGTGCTTTGACGGACACTAAATAACTTGACTAGCCACACCAGTAACGACAGATTTAGCTGGATATAAACTTGAGGCCTAGTATTTAGGCGCTGGGTGACAGGTATACGTTTACTGACAGAATTAGACTGGGATATGGCCAAAAAATAACCACACTATTGATGGTTAAATGCACTTGGTGTGACAGCTTGACCAACCACACTACTGAGGGTTAAATGCACTTGGTGACAGGCGCAGCTTGCCCCTGATGTAGTATATGGCCAAAAAATAAACAGACTATTGCTGGTTAAATGCACTTGGTGTGACAGCTTGACCAACCACACTACTGAGGGTTAAATGCACTTGGTGACGGGCGCAGCTTGCCCCTGATGTAGTATATGGACAAAAAATAAACAGACTATTGCTGGTTAAATGCACTTGGTGTGACAGCTTGACCAACCACACTACTGAGGGTTAAATGCACTTGGTGACGGGCGCAGCTTGCCCCTGATGTAGTATATGGCCAAAAAATAAACAGACTATTGCTGGTTAAATGCACTTGGTGTGACAGCTTCACCCTGATGTAGGCTTTAGCCAAAAAACAACCACACCATTGAGGGTTAAATGCACTTGGTGACAGGCGCAGCTTGCCCCTGATGTAGTATATGGCCAAAAAATAAACAGACTAATGCTGGTTAAATGCACTTGGTGTGACAGCTTCACCCTGATGTAGGCTTTAGCCAAAAAACAACCACACCATTGAGGGTTAAATGCACTTGGTCGCAGCTTGTGCTGGCGCACCACAAGACATAAAATGGCCGCCGATCACCCCAGAAAAAAGTGACTGACAAACAGTCTGGCCAGCCTAAAAACAGTGAGCAATTGAATTTCAGCAGCTCAATGATGCACAGCTGCAGATCGATCGATTAATCAAGTCCTTTGGAGGAGTTAATCTGCCTAATCTCGCCCTACTGTCGCAGCCGCAACCTCTCCCTACACTAATCAGAGCAGAGTGACGGGCGGCGCTATGTGACTCCAGCTTAAATAGAGGCTGGGTCACATGGTGCTCTGGCCAATCACAGCCATGCCAATAGTAGGCATGGCTGTGACGGCCTCTTGGGGCAAGTAGTATGACGCTTGTTGATTGGCTGCTTTGCAGCCTTTCAAAAAGCGCCAAGAAAGCGTCACAAAAGCGCCAAGAAAGCGACGAACACCGAACCCGAACCCGGACTTTTTTACGAAAATGTCCGGGTTCGGGTCCGTGTCACGGACACCCCAAAATTCGGTACGAACCTGAACTATACAGTTCGAGTTCGCTCATCCCTAGTAGTGATGACTGTGCTTGTGCGCACATTTGGGAGATTGCAGGCAATGGGGTTTTTTCAAAGCCTATGGTCGTGCTTAGGTAGTTCAGTGACAGTTAAGTGATCCAGAAAACAATGATTCTGCAGTGTGGGCCTATTGTTGGCCTAGTAGGCTTTAATGATCACCTTAGATGATCACAAAGAAAATTAATGTTTTTTCTATGCAAAATTATCCAGTCGATCGCTTTTGGTCTGTTCACAATGAAGCAACGACCTTATCATCTGGGGTGTGCCAACATTGCCAACACACTCATAGAGGTGGTCGCTTTATTGTGATACGCAAGCCCCTTCACCCCAACAAGGTAACGATCACGAAGGGGAATTGACACATGTATGTGCCTTTTTTTATTTTGTTTTTGCAGCCACAGTGCAGCACCAGAGCCCAGAAAAATTAGGCATGTACACATGCCTGAAAAATTTGGTATTGTTGCAGCCGCTGCTGTAGCAGCAGCCAGAAAAATTGATGTTTTCCAGGCAGAAAGTGCACTAAAACATTGCGGCTTGAACCCTAGTTGGTGGCGGATAACCCAGCATGCAGAGATAAAATACAGCAGCAAGTGGACCATTTTTAGCCCAAGGCAGCTCATCTCATCAGGCCTTTTTTAGTTGAATGTATCGCCCACTGTCAGTCCCTTCGGGATCCATGCCTCATTCATCTTAATAAAGGTGAGGTAATCTAGACTTTTTTGACTTTTCTTCTCAGTGACAATTCCTCCTGCTGCACTGAAGGTCCTTTCTGACAGGACGCTTGAAGCGGGGCAGGCCAGAAGTTCTATCGCAAATTGGGATAGCTCAGGCCACAGGTCAAGCCTGCACACCCAGTAGTCAAGGGGTTCATCGCTCCTCAGAGTGTCGATATCTGCAGTTAAGGCGAGGTAGTCTTCGACCTGTCGGTCGAGTCGTTCTCTGAGGGTGGACCTCAAGGGGCTGTGGTGATGCGTAGGACTTAAAAAGCTCTGCATGTCCTCCATCAACAACACGTCTGTAAAGCGTCCTGTCCTTGCCGGCGTGGTCGTGGTGGGAGGAGGATTACTTTGATTCCTGTTGTGCTGTGACATCACCCTTATACACTGTGTAAAGCATACTTTTTAATTTATTTTGAAACTTCTGCATCCTTTCCGACTTCCGGTAATTCGGTAACATTTCAGGCACTTTCTGCTTATACCGGGGGTCTAGTAGCGTGGCCACCCAGTACAGGTCGTTCTCCTTCAGCCTTTTTATACGAGGGTCCTTTAACAGGAACGACAGCATGAAAGACCCCATTTGCACAAGGTTGGATGCCGAGCTACTCATGTCCCGTTCCTCGTCCCCACTGATTTCACTGAAGGTCTGTTCTTCCCCCCAGCCACGTACAACACCACGTGTACCAGATAGGGGACAACGAGTACCCTGCTGTGGTTGGTCTTCCTCCTCCTCAAAGCCACATTCCTCCTCTAACTCCTCTTCCTCAGACTCCTCTTCCAGCGTTGCCGCAGGTCCAGCAAGCAAATTCTTACTCTTCTTCACAATCATCTACGGCCTGATCGAGCACTCTTCGCAGGGCACACTCCAGGAAGAAAGCAAATGGGATGATGTCGCTGATGGTGCATTCAGTGCGACTGACTAGGTTTGTCATCTCCTCAAAAGGACGCATGAGCCTACAGGCACTGCCCATGAGCATCCAGTAAAGTGGCAAAAAAATTCCCAGCTCTGCAGAGGCTGTCCTAGCACCCCGGTCATACAAATACTCGTTGATGGCTTTTTCTTGTTGGAGCAGGCGGTCGAACATTAGGAGTGTTGAATTTAAACGTGTCGGGCTGTCGCAAATCAAGTGCCTCACTGGCACGTTGTTTCACCGCTGAATATCTGAAAAGTGTTCCATGGCCATGTAGGAACGCCTGAAATGGCCACACACCTTCCTAGCCTTCTTGAGGATGTCCTGTAAGCCTGGGTACTTATGCACAAAGCGTTGTACGATCAGATTACACACATGTGCCATGCACGGCACATGTGTCAACTTGCCCAAATTCAATGCGCCAACAAATTGCTTTCGTTGTCACACACCACTTTGCCGATCTCCAGTTGGTGCGGAGTCAGCCACTGATCCACCTGTGCATTTAGGGCGGACAGGAGTGCTGGTCCGGTGTGACTCTCTGCTTTCAGGCAAGTCAACCCCAAGACAGCGTGACACGGTCATATCCAGGATGTGGAATAGCCCCTGGGGAGCTAGGGGTGTGCAGTTGATGTGAAGCAAGACACAGCAGCAGAAGAGGACTCAGCCGAGGAGGTTAGCGAAGAGGATGGAGTAGGAGGAGTAGAGGAGGTGGCAGCAGGCCTGCCTGCAAGTCGTGGTGCTGTCACCAACTCCTCTGCAGAGCCAACCATTCCATGCTTGGCAGCTGTCAGCAGGTTTACCAAATGCGCAGTGTAGGTGATATACCTGCCCTGACCGTGCTTTGCAGACCAGGTATCAGTGGTCAGATGGACCCTTGGCCCAACACTGTGTGCCAGACATGCCATGACTTCCTTTTCCACAATAGAGTACAGGGGGATTGTTTTTTGTGAAAATAAATTTTGGCCGGGTACCCTCCACTGCGGTGTCCCAATAGCTACAATTTTTTTGAAGGCCTCAGACTCCACCAGCTTGTATGGTAAAAGCTGACGGGCTAAGAGTTCCGACAAGCCAGCTGTCAGACGCTGGGCAAGGGGGTGACTCTGTGACATTGGCTTCTTACGCTCAAACATGTCCTTGACAGACACCTGACTGTAAGCAGATGAGAGGCGGAGTGGCGGGTGGTTGAGTGGGGGCAAGGAGGACAGCAGTGGTTGACGTGGCTGAAAATGCTGGACCAGGAGGAGGATGGTGGCTTTGAGTTTGTGTGCTGCTTGTACTCATGTGTTGATCCCATAGGCGTTTGTGATGTGAGATCATGTGCCTTCGCAAAGCAGTTGTACCTAGGTTGGTGTTGGACTTCCCACGACTCAGTTTCTTTTGGCACAGGTTGCAAATGGCATCGCTGTTATCAGAGACAGACACAAAAAAAATGCCACACTGCTGAGCTTTGCAATTATGTCATTCTCGTAATGGCAACAGCATGCGCGCTGTCTGGCTGACCCCGGGTGCCGATACATGCTGTCTGACTGTGCCACTAGCTACTTGCGACGACCTCCCCCTGCTTCCATCTCGTCTCCTCCTCCTCTCTGTCTCCCCAACTTTCCCCCTGTTCTTCTTCTCTTCAAGTGGGCACCGACGTGACCTCCACGGACACATCGTCATCATCAACCGCTTCACTTGTGTCTGACAACTCAGCAAAGGAAGCAGCAGCGGGTACAACATCATCATCATCATCACACCGTACGTCCATCTGTGTAATGCTGCCTGACTGAGACATATCCCTGTTATCTACATCCTCTGGCAATAATGGTTGCGCATCACTCATTTCTTCCAACTGATGTGTAAATAACTCCTCTGACAGATCAAGTGAAACAGCTGTGGTGCTAGTGTTGATTGTTGCGGCAGGCGGCGAGTGGTAACTTGAGAGGTGCCCGAAGCTGAGCTGGAGGAGGATGGTGTGTCAAGGTTCCGAGCTGAAGTTGTAGAAGATTGGGTATCCTGTGTTAGCCAGTCAACTATGTCCACAGAACTTTTTGAGTTCAGGATACGTGGCCTCTGAACAATGGGCATTATTCTAGGGCCAAAGGGAATCACAGCGCCACGACCACGACGGCCCCTGCGGGGAGGCCTGCCTCTGCCTGTAATTGCATGAGTGCGTGTGGCATTAGCAGCTTGCATGTCTGGAAAGGCACCATCAATGCAGAAAAATATATTCAGGTTCTAGAACAACATATGCTCCCATCCAGACGTCATCTCTTTCAGGGAAGACCCTGCATTTTTCAACAAGATAATGCCAGACCACATTCTGCATCAATCACAACATCATGGCTGCGTAGGAGAAGGATCCGGGTACTGAAATGGCCAGTCTGCAGTCCAGATCTTTCACCTATAGAGAACATTTGGCGCATCATAAAGAGGAAGGGGCAGCAAAGAAGGCCCAAGACGATTGAACAGTTAGAGGCCTGTATTAGACACGAATGGGAGAGCATTCCTATTTCTAAACTTGAGAAACTGGTCTCCTCGGTCCCCAGACGTCTGTTGAGTGTTGTAAGAAGAAGGGGAGATGCCACACAGTGGTGAAAATTGCCTTGTCCCAACTTTTGTGGGATTTGTTGACACCATGAAATTCTGATTCAACATTTTTTTCCCTTAAAATTTTACATTTTCTCAGTTTAAACTTTTGTTCCTTGATTTATGTTCTATTCTGAATAAAATATTAGAAGTTGGCACATCCACATCATTGCATTCAGTTTTTATTCACGATTTGTATAGTGTCCCAACTTTTTTGGAATCCGGTTTGTAAGTACACGGCTGAATCTTGACCAGAGGTTTTGGCTCTTCTATGCTGGGCCATACGCTGATGTAGTTGTTGTTTTGTTTCGCCGATATACAGTTCTGAGCATTCCTCATTGCACTGGACTGCGTACACAATGTTGTCCATCTTGTGTTTAGGCGTTGGGTCTTTGGGGTGAACCAGTTGTTGCCTCAGTGTGTTGCTGGGTTTAAAGCAAACAGGAATGTGATGTTTATTAAAAATCCTTTTGAGTTTCTCAGACACCCCAGCTATATATGGGATAACCATATTCTTGCGTCTGTCATGCTTCTCGCCCTTACTGGTAGTCTTGGTGGTCTTTCTTCTCCTTCCTTCTGTTTTGACAAAGGCCCAAACTGGATACCCACAAGTTTTAAGTGCCCCTCTGAGCTGTTTGAGTTCCTTCCCCTTGGCCTCTGTGCTAGTGGGGATTTTCTCTGCCCAGTGGTGTAGAGTCTGGATGACTCCCAGTTTGTGGTCTAGAGGATTATGGGAATTTAACAGCAGGTACTGGTCTGTGTGTGTTGGTTTTCTATAGACCTCTATTCCCAGCTTCCTTACCTCTTCCACTGTTATAAGACAGTCCAGAAACGCCAGTTTGTTGTTCTGCATATCTTCCCGCGTGAAATTGATGTTATGATCCACTGAGTTGATGTGGTTGGTGAAATCCTGTAATTCTTGTTTATGAATTTTAACCCAAGTGTCATCCACATATCTGAACCAATGACTCGGTGTAATTCCCTTGAAAGTGGTCAGGGCTTACTTTCTACTTCCTCCATATACAGGTTCGCTACAATAGGCGAGACTGGCGATCCCATAGCACAGCCATGTTTTTGCTTGTAGAACTTGTCCTTATACTTGAAGTAGGTGGTACTCAGACAAAGGTCCAGTAAGGCACACACTTGGTCTGGGCTAAGTTCTGTTCTGCATCCTAAGTTGTTGTCTAATAGCAACTGTTTCTTGACTGTTTCAATTGCCTCTGTAGTGGGTATGCAGGTGAAGAGGAATGTAACATCATAGTAGACCATTGTTTCTTCTGTGCCTAATACCAAGTTCTGGATTTTGGTGGTGAAATCTTGAGAGTTCTGTATGTGATGTTGTGTGTTTCCAACCAAGGGCGCTAAGATTCTGTCTAAGTATTTGGCCACATTGCTGTCTTGACACCTTTTTCTGGGAAGTCTTTATCACCTACTGACTCCAATTAGGATAATGGAATCAACACCTTTGACCCAATGCTGGGTCGAATTACCAGATGTGGATTCAGTTACATATTTATTCCCAGAATGTTTTGTACAATCACTCAGAATTGAGAAAGCTCGTTGGAAGAACGAGTGAAACGTTTTCAAGAAATCTACAGTACGTCCAGTTGCCTTGATTTATTCTTTACAGATATATACCATGACCTGGATAAATGAGAACCTTCACAGATATATTGAAAGTATATTTTTGGTATATCACACTTTTGTTTCAATAATTTTTTGGCAACTGGTATATCAGAGCAGTCGAAATTATTTGTTCCAGTAGCATTTGGCACTCTGTGTAACTGCAGTATTGCAGCAGAACTGCACAAAACTGATGCACAATACAAATGCACTATAATATACTTTCTATGTTAGTACCATATATTACTCCCCTCAGTAAGTCACACCTATTGATAGCACACCTACTGTATACCAGTCCTTAAAAGGACTTTTGTGGCCCTATTAGCTAGCGTTTGGTGTCCCTAACAGTCTGTCCCTTCTCCACAAAGCAACCTCTCCCTACACTGGCAAAAAACTGAATGTAAAATGGCGGCCAGATCAGGTTTATTTATAAGTTAGGGGGTATGTCTATGTGCTGAATCGTCTCAATTGGCTGTCCTGTACCACCTGATGGATGTGTCATGGGTCAAATTTCTTCACAATATAAAATAATATGGCACTGGCGGACATCGCTATATGTTTGCCTGTTCGGCAAACCGCAAACTAACAAAGTTCACAGTGAAGCGACTGCCAGGCGAACCGCAAGGCCATCTCTAGCTAAGAATATATTTGCTAAAGTGCATGCTACTGTTGTCCCCATTGCCATACCAGTTTCTTGACAGTACCATGTATTATTATTATTTTATTATTATTTATTATTAAAGCGCCATTCATTCCATAGCGCTGTACATATGATAAGGGGTGCACATACATAATACAGACAAATGCACTAATCATAAACAAGATGAGCTACAAACTGGTACAGAAGGAGAAAGGGCCCTGTCCGTGAGGGCTTACAATCTACATGGTATGGGAGAAGGACACAATAGGTGAGGGTGAGGTTGGTCATGGTGATATAGAGGCAGCAGTGTCACTGGTTGAAGGCTTGTCTGAAGAGGTGGGTTTTTAGGTTTCTTTTGAAAGATTCCACTGTAGGTGAGAGTCTGATAAGTTAGGGTAGCGAGTTCCAGAGTATGGGGGATGCACAGGAGAAATCTTGGAGTCGATTGTGGGGAGAGGCGATAAGAGGAGAGGAGGAGGTCTTGTGAAGATCGGAGAGTGTGTGTGGGGGGTGTATCGGGAAAGTAGCTCAGAGATGTAGGGAGGGGACAGGTTATGGACGGCCTTGTATGTATTTGTTAGTACTTTGAAGTGAATTTGTTGGGCAATAGGGAGCCAGTGAAGGGATTGGCAGAGGGGAGAGGCAGAGGAGTAATAGGGTGAGAGGTGGATTAGCCACAGAGGAGAGTGTTTCAGTAGTCTAGGCGGGAGATGATGAGGGCATGTGCAAGCATTTTTGCAGATTCAAAGTTAAGGAAAGCATGGATGTGGGAGATGTTTTTGAGTAGGAGGCGGCAGGTGGTGGAAAGGGCAGAATGCAAGGTCACTCCAAGGCAGCGGGCTTTGTTGACCGGGGAGAGAGTGCAGCCATTGATCATGATAGATAGGTCTGTTGGGGAAGGGGGGGGTTGAACAAGATGGGGGAAAGATTATGAATTCTGTCTTATCCATGTTAAGTTTTAGAAATAAAGAGGCGAAGAAGGATGATATTGAAGATAGACATTGTGGGATTCTTGTTAGTAAGGTGGTGATGCCTGGACCAGAGAGGTAGATTTGTGTGTCGTCAGCGTAGGAGTGATGCTGAAAGCCAATCGGACTCTATGAGCTGTCCCAGGCCAAAAGTGTAGATAGAGAAGAGCAGGGGTCCTAGGACAGAGCCTTGCGGGGCACCAACAGAGAGGGAATGAGACGAGGAGGTGGTGCAAGAGTGGGAGACGCTAAACGTCTGGTCTGTGAGGTATGATGTGATCCAGGAGAAGGCCAGGTCAGTGATGCCAAGAGATGAAAGAGTTTGCAACAGAAGGGAGTGGTCAACAGTGTCGAAGGCAGAGGACAGGTCAAGGAGAAGGAGGACAGAGTATTGTTTCTTGGTTTCGGCTGTCAGTAGGTCATTGGTGACTTTGGTAAGGGCAGTCTCGGCCGAGTGGTGGGGTCGGAAGCCAGATTGTAGGCGGTCAAAGAGGGAGCAGGAGGAGAGGTGGGAGGACAGTTCTGAATGGACATGTTGTTCAAGTAGCTTTGATGCATACGGAAGAAGTGATATGGGGCGATAACTGGACAAGGAAGATGGGTCAAGTGAAGGCTTTTTGAGGATGGGTGTAATGGTAGCATGTTTAAAAGCAGAGGGGAAGACACCAGAGTTTAGTGATAGGTTGAAGAGATGAGTTTGGGCTTGGATAAACACTGTGGTGAGGTTAGGGATGAGGTAGGATGGGATTGGGTCAAGTGCACAGGTGGTCAGATGAGATTTGGAGAGTAGAGTTGAGAGTTTTTCTTCTGTATTGGTGGAGAAGCGGGTTTTGGGAGAAGAGGACCGAGCAGTTGTGTAGAGTGTCTGTGGGGACTGTGTAGTAAAGCTTTCTCTGATGTTGACTATCTTTTGTTTAAAATATTTGGCATAGTCCACAGCTGAGAAGAGAGGAGAGGGTGGAGGCGCTGGGGGGCGGAGAAGGGAGTTAAAAGTGCTAAAAAGTTGTTTAGGGCTGTGTGACAGGGAAGATATAAGAGATGTTTTGCATGTTAAGCCTGTTTTGCATCAGCTAATGAAGATTTGAATATGAGGAGGGATTGCTTGTATGCAGTGAAATGATCTTTAGAATGGGATTTCTTCCATCGCCGCTCAGCAGCCCTGGAAGCTTGTCTGAGTTTTTTGGTCAGGTTGGTGTGCCAGGGCTGTCTGTTTATTATTGAGGAACCTAAATGCATTACGGGTAACAATGAATAGGAATGCCCAGGGGTGGGAGTCAAATTTTTGTCAGGTTCCCTACTCAGCTGCGGACATGCGGCATCACGACTCGTTTACATATACATACACCATATATATGCAACACACATACACATAAATACACCATATACATGGTACACGAAATATACACTACACATACATAGCACCCAACTAAGGAGCTAAACTATCAGCGGCCCCGCAGCCTCCAGAGCACCAAATCCACATTCAGCTGGAAACACGGTTTTCTGATCCAGTTATAATTTTAACAACCGGAGCTGGAGAACCGGAGGGAACCGGCTAAATCCCATGCCTGGGTGTGCCTCCTTAATGAACTCTATGTAACTCTGACTTTTTCTGATTGTAGTTAGAGTGTCACAGGCAGTTTGTACTCTCAAATCCTGTGCTATCTGTGTAGATAAACTTTCCACATCAATTGTGGCTAATTTAGTCTTCTTGACAGGTAAATTCACGCAATTGTTGCAGGAATTCTGAAGTGTTTTTATGTATTACAGAAAATCCTTTAGGATCGGTCACAGCCAATCCATATCCAACCAGTCCATATTTTTGGATAAAGGTTCCATGACTGAACTAGAGATGATCAAATCGAATCTCACGAAGTGGAATTTCAGGATATATTTGATTCATCTCGAAGCCGAATCTCCTCTTGCTAAGTGTAAGCGAATCAATTTAACCTGAAATAGTGTAAAGAACAAAAAAATTCTTACTTAAAATTCTCCTCCATTTGCTCGCAGCTGGCCACCAGCCGCCATCATGATTGAAGATCTTGGCCGAAATCCCGTGATTGGTGACGCATGACGTCACCACGTCGGCTGGCGTGATGACGTAATCTCACGCCACACGAGAGCAAATGGAGGTGGTAAGTTTGATTTAATTTTTTATTATTGTTAATTTTACACTGTATTGTTACTTTCAGATGCCGCGATGTATGAACATTTGAGGGGTACAATGACGGGGGTGGCACTATCGCAGCTCCCTGTCATTGCATCCACTACTTTAAAAAAAAAAATTGCTTCATGCCGAATTAATTCATCACAAAACAAATTTTTGTATAGAATTTGGAGAATCAGCCGAATCAAACTTTTGAAAAATTAGCTCATCTCTAGACTGAACCTATTCAGGTAACAAATGGTTGTCCTGGAGGATGTTCTCTGTTTTTATGTACCTTAGGTAAAGGATACCAACTTGTTTTTTAGGGGGAAGGTGAATAAGTTTTTTCTGCCATGTTTGTGGATAGCACTCCTGTCTACGTAATAGTGACTGCAATTGATTCGGGTATTTTTTAGTGGGTTCACCAGGCAGCACTTTATATGAGTAATTATCTTGTAATTGTCTCAAGTATTCTGATTCATAGTATTTAGGGATGAGCGAATCGATTTCGGATATAACATCCAAAGTCCATTCGCATAAAACTTAGTTCTAATACTGTACGGAGCAGGAGCTCCGTACAGTAATAGAATTAGAGATGAGCGAATTTTTCAAAAAATCAATTCAGCTGGTTCGCCGAATAAAAATAAAAAATGTTGGTTCAATCCAAATTTATTTTCGGCAAATTACGTAAAAAAATGGCTATTTCCTGGCTGCAGAGAGCCTTCATAGTGGTGTAGAACACTGTGCCTTTCAGTAACAGAACAATAATTCCTCTGATCTGTCAGAACAATAACCCCCAAAAAACAGATCCTGTCTGTGGAGCCTTCACTCGGTCAACATTTGGTCAGTAATCCATCAGTATTGCTTATGCTAAAAACACAGGAGTGCATCCAAAACAGAGATGACACAGAATGGAATATTTGCATGTCTTCTGTGTTTTGTAACCACTCCTGCTTTTGGATGCAAAATCACAAGCCAATTCTGATAGGACCATACAGGCCTTACAGCTGCTACACAGACAGGATCCGTTGTGCGTCTCATTTTTCCTTCCTTCTGATAGATCAGAAGAAGGGTCAAATAAATGATGATGTCAGCCAGGCCGAAAGGCAAAATAGTGGCCCAATCATGAAGTGGGGAGGGTGGTAACAGCATGAGAAGTCCACAGAGTGGCACAATAACAGTGTGGAGGTGGCAACAGCAGCATCAGGAGGAGGCCACAGAGTGGCACAATGACCATGCGGAGGTGGCGGCAGCATCAGGAGTCCACAGAGTGGCAAGGTGAAATAGTGTGGAGGTGGCAGCAGCATCAGAAAACCACACAGTGGCAAGGTGACATAGTGTGGAGGTGGCAGGAGCATCAGAAGACCACAGAGTGACCCTGTGACAGAGTGGGGAGGTGGGTGGCAAGACCAGTACCAGCTGAAGATGTTGGGTGTAAGAAGTAGCACTTGGCATCAGATGTGTGGCATCAGGCAGGTGGCAGATTCAGAATAGTAGCCGAGGCAGGTAGACAGAAGAAACCGGTCTCTTTTGTAAAAGTGTTGGTGTGGCACCATGGATGATCTAGTCTGATGCATCAGGCATTGGTGGGTAATGATGGACGAACATCGGCCAGGACGGTACGCGAACAGAGTTTGCAATCAAATGTTTGCGAACCGCGCGTTTGCGGCGGGACCCATTGACTTTAATGGCAGGCAAACCTGAAAAACCTTCAGGTCATATTTGCAGCCACCAAATACTTACTAGAAGTGCACAAATAGTCTCACAACATATACAGTGACATACCTGAGGGGGATTGTGGCAGGCACAGCACTATGAAGTGCCTTTTGCGCTGTGGCATTAGAAGAATTTTGATATCTCACTTTTAGTCTAACCAGACTGTCTATTACTCTGCAATTCCTCTAGCACCGTTCTATGGAAACAGTAGGCTTAAAGAGCACACTAAATGCTTGAAATAACTTCTTTATTAACTTCAACTTTTCTTCATATATAACAACGCCGCCTCTGCAGCAGATAGTCCATGTACATAGCACGTGTTGAAGAGATATCACAAAATGGCGGTATGCATAAAATGGTGGTTCAACTGTTCAATCTTGTCATTCAACATAAAATGGTGGATATATTTCTCTCTTCAGTATCTGTACTATCACTTTAAGTTATTGAATCACTTTATGATCTCTCTGAGAGGTATATCTGAGGACTAACTAATAGTTCGACATGCAGTTAGAGATGACTATTTGCAGATTGGTTGAACCCAGAGCTGAACCCAGACATACCCTTATTTTCACCTAGACAGCCCCCCTGAGGCTAGCATCGGAACATCTCGTGCTCAGATGCGCTCCCGTGCCCTGCGCTAAATCACGCAGGGCACAGGCTTTTTTGTTTGCAATAACACACTGCAGTGTGATGACGTGTCGATGGTCGTCACGTGGGTTCCCGTCACCCGGCAGTGTGTTCAGTGATGTCACCGGCTCTGAGGGGCGGGCTTTAGCTCTGCCCTAGCCGTTTTACTGGCTAGGGCAGATTAAAATCCCGCCCTTCAGTGCCGTTGACGTCACCGGGGTTCCTGTCCACCCCGTGGAGAGCCCTGGTAAGTCACCGGAACGCCTTATATATGCCTTTGTCCTGCGCAATTTAGCGCAGAGCAAAGGAGAGCATCGGAGCATGAACTGCTCCGATGCTCATGTCCGGGGGGCTGCCGGGGTGAAAATGGAGGGATGTCCGGGTTCAGCTCTGAACCCGGACAACCACTTTAACAATAGGAACACATTATAACTTTATGAAATACCAATTTTGGCCTCTTTGCTTCCATAAAACTGAACTCTGGCTGGATGTGTGTGTGTCCTGTCTTTGGTGAATAATGATTCTAGCAGCTCCTGCTAGGGGAATTCCCAGACAGGCTGTTTGTAAAGCTAGTTGTGATTAGTGATGTCCCGAACTATTCGCCGGCGAACATAGCTTGTTCGCGGTCGCCGCTGTGGGCGAACATATGCAATGTTCGGTCCGCCCCCTATACATCATCATTGAGTAAACTTTGACCCTTTACGTCACAGTCAGCAGACCCTCCCTCCCAGACCCTCACACCTCGAGGACAGCATCCATTTTAGATTCATTCGGAATCTGCATTCACAGAGAGAGGAGGGAGAGTGCAGCTGCTGCTGATTCAATAGGGAAAGAGTTTGCTAGGGCATTGTTCTGTGTCCACAGACTCATCTGCTGTAAGGACAGCATCCAGACAGCAGCCCAAAAAGTTGGTATGTGGGTGATTGCTCATGGGCACGGTCTTTTTGTACTTTGTGTACATAGCCTTATGAGGGCGACCTTTTTTTGTGTCACACTGCCTCGGTCATCCTTGAGCTTCACGCCTCGATTTATAGGCTGTACTTACCTGTGCTTTATATTGCACAGATATCTTGGTGGTTTTTTGGTGCTATCGGCCCTGTGCTTCTCCGTATACTGTACACCATCCTGTTGTTTCCCCATATGTTGTATTTTATTAATAAATAACATTTTGATACATGACTTCCACTTGTTTGTTTTGGTCTATTCTGGTTGTTGTACAAGTGGAAATTGTAGCTGTCTAGTTGACAGAACAGCCTTTGTGTAGGTTAATAGCACCCGAAAAAGCCCTTTTCAGGGCTGGTACATCAGTCTGTTTTTTTTCTTCATATATATATATATATATATATATATATTGTAGTTGCCTGGCTGCCCGTGTGTGAGAGGCTGCAGGCTCAGTTATAGACAGCACTGTGTGCACAGTGCACACCATTCATACAGGGTGTGACAGAAAATACCTTGCAGATAAAAAATAAATTCTATTTAATATTTTTCTGTGATTTAATCACATTTGCAAGCCCGTGTGTGTCAGGCGCCCACACATACTGTATTGTGTCCACTGGCTAGTGGCTGGTTAGGCCTGCACTCATACCGTTACAGAGTGTCATTCACCCAAATACCTTTCAGAAAAAAAAAACGATATTTAATATTTTTCTGTGATCTAATCACATTTTCAAGCCCGTGTGTGTCAGGCGCCCACACATACTGTATTGTGGCCACTGGCTAGTGGCTGGCTAGGCCTGCACTCATACCGTTACAGGGTGTCATTCAGTCAAATACCTTGCAGAAAAAAAAAATCTATTTAAAATTTAACTGTGATCTAATCACATTTGCAAGCCCGTGTTTGTCAGGCGCCCAAACATACTGTATTGTGGCCACTGGCTAGTGGCTGGTTAGGCCTGCACTCATACCGTTACAGGGTGTAATTTACTCAAATACCTTTCAGAAAAAAAAAAAATATTTTAAATTTAACTGTGATCTAATCACATTTGCAAGCCTGTGTGTGTCAGGCGCCCACACATACTGTATTGTGGCCACTGGCTAGTGGCTGGCTAGGCCTGCACTCATACCGTTACAGGGTGTCATTCACCCAAATACCTTTCAGAAAAAAAAAACTATATTTAATATTTTTCTGTGATCTAATCACATTTTGAAGCCCGTGTGTGTCAGGCGCCCACACATACTTTATTGTGGCTACTGGCTAGTGGCTGGTTAGGCCTGCACTCATACCGTTACAGAGTGTCATTCACCCAAATACCTTTCAGAAAAAAAAAACGATATTTAATATTTTTCTGTGATCTAATCACATTTTCAAGCCCGTGTGTGTCAGGCGCCCACACATACTGTATTGTGGCCACTGGCTAGTGGCTGGCTAGGCCTGCACTCATACCGTTACAGGGTGTCATTCAGTCAAATACCTTGCAGAAAAAAAAATCAATTTAAAATTTAACTGTGATCTAATCACATTTGCAAGCCCGTGTTTGTCAGGCGCCCAAACATACTGTATTGTGGCCACTGGCTAGTGGCTGGTTAGGCCTGCACTCATACCGTTACAGGGTGTCATTTACTCAAATACCTTTCAGAAAAAAAAAAATATTTTAAATTTAACTGTGATCTAATCACATTTGCAAGCCTGTGTGTGTCAGGCGCCCACACATACTGTATTGTGGCCACTGGCTAGTGGCTGGCTAGGCCTGCACTCATACCGTTACAGGGTGTCATTCACCCAAATACCTTTCAGAAAAAAAAAACTATATTTAATATTTTTCTGTGATCTAATCACATTTTGAAGCCCGTGTGTGTCAGGCGCCCACACATACTTTATTGTGGCTACTGGCTAGTGGCTGGTTAGGCCGGCGCTCATAACGTTACAGGGTGTCATTCACCCAAATACCTTTCAGAAAAAAAATATTCTATTTTAAATTTAACAGTGATCTAATCACATTTGCAAGCCCGTGTGTGTCAGGCGCCCACACATACTGTATTGTGTCCACTGGCTAGTGGTTGGTTAGGTTTGCACTCATACCGTTACAGGGTGTCATTCACCCAAATACCTTTCAGAAAAAAAAAAATCTATTTTAAATTTAACTGTGATCTAATCACATTTGCAAGTCTATGTGTGTCAGGTCCCCACACATACTGTATTGTGTCCACTGGATAGTGGCTAGGCCTGCACTCATACCGTTACAGGGTGTCATTCGCCCAAATACCTTTCAGAAAAAAAAAATCTATTTAAAATGTAACTGTGATCTAATCACATTTGCAAGCCCGTGTGTGTCAGGCCCAAACAGACTGTACTGTGCCCACTGCCCACCACCTATATAGAGTGTCACAGTACCTTGCACGCATAGTAACATTTATCTAATAAAAAATGACAGGCAGAGGCAGGCCACACCGCAGGGGCCGTCGTGTTCGTGGTGCTGTGATTTCCACTGGCCCTGGAATAATGCCCTGTGTTCAGAGGCCACATACCCTAAACCCAGAAAGTTCTGAGAAAATAGTTGACTGAATTACACAGGACACCCAATCTTCAACAGCTTCCGCTAAGAACCTTGACGCACCATCCTCCTCCAGCTCATCTTTGGTCACCACTCTCCCGCCCGCCGCTACCACCACCACTACTACCACAGCCACCACAGCCGCTTCACTTGATCCCTCAGAGGAGTTATTTACACATCAGTTGGATGAAATTAGTGATGCACAACCATTATTGCCAGGGGATGTAGATAACAGGGATATGTCTCAGTCAGGCAGCATTGCACACATGGACGTACAGTGTGATGATGATGTACCCACTGCTGCTTCCTTTGCTGAGGTGTCAGATACAAGTAAAGTGGTTGATGATGACGATGTGTCCGTGGATGCCACGTGGGTGCCTGCTCGAAGAGAAGAAGAAGAGGGGGAAAGTTCAGAAGGGGAGACAGAGAGAAGGAGGAGACGAGTTGGAAGCAGGGGGAGGTCGTCGCAAGGAGCTAGTGGCACAGTCAGACAGCATGTATCGGCACCCGGGGTCAGCCAGACAGCACGCCAATCAATGCATGCTGTTGCCACCACCAGAATGCCGTCATTGCAAAGCTCAGCAGTGTGGAATTTTTTTGTGTGTCTGCCTCTGACAACAGCGATGCCATATTCAACCTGTGCCAAAAGAAACTGAGTGGTGGGAAATCCAACACCCACCTAGATACAACTGCTTTGCAAAGGCACATGATCGCACATCACAAACACCTATGGGATCAACACATGATAATGAATAGAAGCAGCACACAAGCTCAAAACCACCATCCTCCTCCTGGTCCAGCATCTTCAGCCACGTCAACCACTGCTGTCCTCCTTGCCCCCTCTCAACCACCCGCCACTACGCCTCTCACCTTGAGCAGTTCCATCTCATCTGCTTACAGTCAGGTGTCTGTTAAGGAAATGTTTGAGCGTAAGAAGCCAATGTCACAGAGTCACCCCCTTGCCCGGCGTCTGACAGCTGGCTTGACAGAACTATTAGCCCGCCAGCTTTTACCATACCAACTGGTGGAGTCTGAGGCCTTCAAAAAATTTGTCGCTATTGGGACACCACAGTGGAAGGTACCCGGACAAATTTTTTTTTTTCTAATAAGGCAATCCCAAACCTCTACTCGGTGATTGAAAAGGAAGTCATGGCATCTCTGGCATACAGTGTTGGGGCAAGGGTCCATCTGACCACTGATACCTGGTCTGCAAAGCACGGTCAGGGCAGGTATATCACCTACACTGCGCATTGGGTCAACCTGCTGACGGCTGCCAAGCATGGAATGCGTGTCTCTGCAGCGGAGTTGGTGACACCGCCACGACTTGCAGGCAGGCCTACTGCCACCTCCTCTACTCTTCCCACTCCATCCTCTTCCATAACCTCCTCAGCTGAGTCCTCTTCTGCTGCGGCGTCTGGCTGCACATCAACTGAACCCCCCCAGCTCCCCAGGGGCTATTCCACATCCCAAATACGACAGTGTCACGCTGTCTTGAGGTTGACTTGCCTGAAAGCAGAGAGCCACACTGGACCAGCACTCCTGTCCGCCCTGAACACACAGGTGGATCAGTGGCTGACCCCGCACCAACTGGAGATCGTCAAAGTGGTGTGTGACAATGGAAGCAATTTGTTGGCGGCATTGAATTTGGGCAAGTTGCCATATGTGCCGTGCTTGGCACATGTGTTGAATCTCATTGTACAACACTTTGTGTCTAAGTACCCAGGCTTACAGGACGTCTTCAAGCAGGCCAGGAAGGTGTGTGGCCATTTCAGGCGTTCCTACACGGCCATGGCACACTTTTCAGACATTCAGCGCCGAAACAACATGCCAGTGAGGCGCTTGATTTGCGCCTCACTGTTGGAATTCAACATGTTGGAATTCAACACTCCTAATGTTCGACCGCCTGCTCCAACAAGAAAAAGCTGCCAACGAGTATTTGCATGACCGGGGTGCTAGGACAGCCTCTGCGGAGCTGGGAATTTTTTTGCCACGTTACTGGATGCTCATGCACAATGCCTGTAGGCTCATGCGTCCTTTTGAGGAGGTGACAAACCTAGTCAGTCGCAACGATGGCACCATCAGCGACCTCATCCCATTTGTTTTCATCCTGGAGCATGCCCTGTGAAGAGTACTGGATCAGGCTGTAGATGATCGTGAAGAGGAAGAGTTGTGGTCACCATCATCACCCAAAACAGCCTTGTCATCATCGCTTGCCAGATCTGCGGCAACGCTGCAAGAGGAGTATGAGGAAGAGGAGTCAGAGGAGGAATGTGGCTTTGAGGAGGAGGAAGACCAACCACAGCAGACATCTTAGGGTGCTCGTTGTTTTCACCTATTTGGGACCCGAGGTCTTGTACGTGGCTGGGGGTAAGAACAGACCGTCAATGACATCAGTGAGGAGGAGGAACGGGAAATGAGAAGCTCGGCATCCAACCTTGTGCAAATGGGGTCTTTCATGCTGGCATGTCTGTTGAGGGACCCTCGTATAAAAAGGATGAAGGAGAACCACCTGTACTGGGTGGCCACGCTACTAGACCCCCGGTATAAGCAGAAAGTGGCAGAAATCCCCTTTTGTGATAGTTACCTTGTTGTGGTGAAGGGGCTTGCGTATCACAATGAAGTGATCATCACCTCTATGAGTGTGTTGGCAATGTTGCCACACCCCACATGATAAGGCCGTTGCTTCATTATGATCAGACCAAAAGCGATCGGGACGGCTGGATGTTTTTTCATTTATCTTTTTTAAAGTTGTATCGGTGGGTTTTTAATACATAGAATAAAAGAAATCATAATAAAGTCTCTTAATAGTTTATTAGAAATAATGCAGACAATTTTAAAAATCCCCAACAATTCCTATACAAATCAAGTACAAAGCTCAGAACTAAATTATTCTAGGATGTCGTAATGGTTCGTTAATTCGACATTGGTTAATCAATTCGACACATGTCCCCGGATAGGGGACGTAACAGGGATTAAACTGATAGGAATAGGACTAGTTAAGACACCACTCATATAGGGTGTCACAGCACATTGCTCTGTGCACGCGCAGTGCCCCAACTTGGGAGTAAGAGGACCGACCAAGCTGCTTTTTCCATCTCCCGGTTCCTAAAATCAATTCAGTTTGGTGTATCAGAGTTTGGTCTGTCACTGTGAAGGCAGTCGAAGATACCCGGCCTAAATTTTTTTTCACAAAAGGCAATCCCACCCTGATATAGGACGTAACAGGGATTAAACTGATGAGAATAGTACTACAGGAAATACCACTTATATCGGGTGGGACAGTAAATTGCACGGCACAGACGCAGTGACCGCGGCGTGGATTCAAACAAAGGGGAGGGAGCCAGCAATTTTATAACCATCTCCCCATTCGAAAAATCAATTTAATAAATGGACCCCAGTTTGGGGACGTAACAGGGATTAAACTGATGAGAAGAGAGAACTATAGAAAATAACACTCATATCGGGTGGGACAGTAAATTGCACGGCACAGACGCAGTGACCGTGGATTCAAACAAAGGGGAGGGAGCCAGCGTTTTTTTAACCATCTCCCCATTCGAAAAATCAATTCAATTCACCTTTCCGGGACCCTTGGTGTTGTACGTGGCTGGGTGGAGGAAGAAACCTTCAATGACATCAACGGGACATGGCTAGCTTGGTATCCAACCTTGTGCAAATGGGAAGTTTGCGGTGGTTTGCGGTGCATTAAAAGGGGAGTTTAGTCTGTCAATGTCTGTGAGGCGGGCGTAACCCTTACACTACCTGATCGATACCTTATACCTGATCGTATACACACACTGGATGTTTTAAACCACGTTGTTAAAAATAAAAAATTGGATTGTTAGGTGATTTATGCCCTTTATGGATTAAAATCCAACTCTACGTCAACTATGTAATTTTCCATGGGAGTTTTGCCATGGATCCCCCTCTGGTATGCCACAGTCCAGGTGTTAGTCCCCTTGAAACAACTTTTCCATAACTATTGTGGCCAGAAAGAGTCCCTGTGGGTTTTAAAATTCGCCTGCCCTTTGAAGTCAATGGCGGTTTGCGAACGGAAAATTTTATGTTCGCGACATCTCTAGTTGTGATTGGTGAAAAACCTTGCTGTATGAGAAGCTGGCTGTGATTGGTCTTGACTTCTGCCCAGTGACAACAGATTAACACTATGCTTTTTGTTGTTTCTGCTGTGTCACTGAGCTTACCTTACATTACAAAATGGATCTTAAAGGCATATTATCTTTTTCTGCCTCTGTGAACACAAAATATAGCAGTTATATGACATCCAAAACATGATGTCACAGTTAATAACTCTGCTTTTGTCTTTAACACATAAACATAGTAACTGTATTAAGGCTGTTGTCAGGTCTAGCTGTATACACATTTAAGCTATACTAGCAACCTAGGACAGGTCTTAGCTGGCCAGCTACAGGGATCATCAGCAAAAGTTCCCCCAAAAATTATGTATTTTAATCAGGGGCCTTTTTATGCGTCTTAAAGGGAAACTCTCAAAAATGTGCCCTGCTGGAGCCTAGAAATTTTTTATTTTAGGCCACAGAAGTAAAGGCCCCAAAAATTAGGCACAAAAGAACTTGTGATGATGTGGCTGAAGGTACATTAGGCGGTCACTGGCTAAAAATTTTACTGTAGGCCAGCACAGGCCCCAAAAATTAGACATTCACCTAACAGAAACGAACTTGTGATTATGTGACTGGAGGTCCATTAGGCAGTCACTGGATAAAATTTTTACTGTAGACCACTGGAGTAGATGCCCCAAAAATTAGGCATTCACCTGACAGAAAAGGCATTTTATGCTGCGGTATATACATAAGACAAGGACCATTCTTTGTTCTGTGTCATGACCGATAAGCGCACTCGCCTAGCTCACGACAGTGTGGACTAACTCACATTTCTAAAAATAAATGATGCATGGATCTTGGAGGAATTCAACACCTGTGACGAACACGTGTAATTGAATTTCCACATGCCAGCCGACACGTGTGGGCTGGCATGTGGAAATTCAATTACACGTGGTCGTCACAGGTGTTGAATTCCTCCAAGATCCATGCATCATTTATTTTTAGAAATGTGAGTTAGTCCACACTGTCGTGAGCTAGGTGAGTGCGCTTATCGGTCATGACCCCCCCTGCTGCGCTGAACGTCCTTTTGGACAGAACACTCGACAAGGGGCAAGCCAAGAGTTCCATGGCAAATTGTGCCAGCTATGGCCACAGGTCAAGCCTGTACACCCAGTAGTCCAGGGGTTCCTCGCTTCTCAGAGCGTCCACATCGGCTGTTAATCCGATGTAGTCGGACACCTGTCAGTGATGAGCGGCAAGGGCTATATTCGAATTTGTGATATTTCAAAAATATTTTGTAGAATATTTGTCATATATTTTCAAATTTTGAGAATTCAAGATTATTTTATTGAATGCAAAAAAACGGCAATGTAAAAATTGTGTAATGCAAATTCGTTTCAAATGATTTTTATTAGATTTTTCAAGATATTATCATACGTAACAATGAATCCAAATTATGTTTAAAGTAGTAATGTGTAAAAATTACAAGTTTTTACATTGCACTAGAGTAATGGTGAATATACATGCAACGTTAAGATGAAGCAAAAATTGTATACAGTTTCAAGTTACAATATAAAATTAGTTCAAAGTACATCATAAACACAATGACACAAGTTGTGTCCAAAATGTTCTTTTCATTAATAGAGAGGTAGTTGTCATAACTAAATGAAACAAAGCATAATTCACAATTCACGTTTCACGTTTCCTCCTCGGCTTCTTGAGTATCTCTTAGAGTGTACAGATGAGCAGTATAGTAAGAGAGTGAAAATAAGAAGATGAAGTATGTGTTTCTAGGTTTTCCTAGGGAAATTCGTTAGCCAACAGCTCCATCCTTTCAAGCATTTTTGGCCTTTTCCAATCTGCCAAGCAAACGCCTGTTCTGAAATATAATTGTTGGAAACTGTAGAAATTATTTAGATTATCTCTGGAATCTTAGTCAATTTCCAGGCTTTGGTTATTAGTAGTCTAGTGGCAATAGTTATGTGGCAGACTGGAAATCTCCAATTCTTTTGTAGGTTTTCCAAACC
The DNA here is from genome assembly GCF_014858855.1 of Bufo gargarizans. NCBI lineage: Eukaryota > Metazoa > Chordata > Amphibia > Anura > Bufonidae > Bufo > Bufo gargarizans. The sequence goes on along the minus strand of NC_058080.1, from coordinate 329,836,272 downwards.
TACATTTAGTAGAAGGAGTTCCTGTGTAAAAATTTCTTTTTTTTTCTTGTTAGTAGAAACAAGAGATCTTGTAGATCCTTACCCAGTTTGTTTAATTTTGGACAAGACCAAAAAATGTGTTTGATTGATCCCACTCCTCCACAATTCCTCCAACATTGGTCAGAATATACAAGGTAATTCAGAACGTGAAATACAGGCAAAGTTTAATGAGTTTCTCCTGAGACTGGAGAAAATGGTTGGCATGGCAGAAACATTACAATAACTTTATATGCCAAAAGAGTCAAGTGCTCCAATATATTCGCGATTGCGCTAATCAGCATTGATTACAATATTTTAGCAGGTCTAACTACAGATTACTGATTGGTGCACTAAGTATTGTTGTGATCTTGACATTGTTTCCTTCTCATTGTCCCACAAGCAAGAAGTAGAGAGGAATCATGTGTTCAGATGGAAAAAAATGTTGAATATTCGATATAACAAATATATAGCACTTTATTATAATTATTAGCAAATTCTCAAAGTGGCGATATTCGCGATAAAAATTCGCTATTTGAATATTCGTGCTCAACATTAGCCACAAATTTTATAAAGGCCTTGCCCGTTGGGCAAGAGGGTTATCCAGCGTCATCAAATTATTACGCCGAACATTTGGGCCATGGAAGCCTGCCTTCTGCCAGATGAACGTAACGAAGGCACGGTGGAAAGTGGAGTGGAGGACAAATGGGAGGAGAGAGGAGAAGGAGAAGAGGCAGGATGTGGATCGCCGGGAGTGTGGCTTTGCGGGTTCTGACGGAGTTGCTCCTAATGGGCTCAGTGATGGGAGGCCAGGTGCCTTCTTAAGGCTATCATCCGTATGTGATTGTTGGGCTTACCGCGACTTATGCGTTGACAGCACAGGCTGCAGATGGCAACGCTATTGTCAGCAGCTGACACGTGAAAAAAAAAGTCCACACTGCGGAGCCATGTGCCGGCATCCTGGGAGCGCCAGAAGTGACCATGGATGTGGATAGCTTGCTCCAGATACATTTGCAGTCTGCTTTTTGCCTCCTGTGCCCTGAAAGCTCTGCCTTTCCTTCTTCTCCTCCCTCTCTGCTGCTCCGTCTCTCCCTCTGAACTCCCCTCCTCTTTATCTCTTGTGGGAACCCACGTGATGACCATTGACACGTCATCATCATCACCTTCACCAACACTGATCTTGTCAGACCACTGGGTGGAGTTTGCTGCTACCTCCTCTTACTCATCCGTTGTCAATAATGGCTGCACATCGGTAAGGTCTGTGAATGGTATCAGACTCGAGTTGAGGGGCTATGTTCGTGGTGGTGGTGTATTTGGGGGTGCACACAGCAGAGATTGAGGAGGGTGCAGATACAGAGGACGAGAAGGGTGCAGAAGCGGTACTGCGCCTGTGTGAGATTTCTGGTGGCCGACAGAAAGAAGAACGGGGTATTTCTTGAAGGAAGAAGATGACGTGGCGAGGGGGTGGAACCGCTTGCCTGGGCTGTGGGAGGTTATTACAGGATCAGGAGGCGTTCTTGGGCTTCAAATTAAGGTGGGCTGAGCACTGCAGGGGGGCATCACTGGGCTCCAGAGAGGAAAAAAAAACGCCCCTCTAGGCACCTTGGAGCTTTATTAGCATATAAAAAATGTGCTTTTTTTTTAATCAAAATGACAAAACGAAATAAAGTAAGACCACTGCGGGAAATAAGGCACTTTATTGAACATGGCAATGTTGAAAGCTTAAAATGCTAAAAGGAGGTGACAGATTCCCTTTAATTATAACTTTTTGCGAATTGGGACATTTTAACTTGTTTTTTTTATTTTTTATTCCAATTTAAATTTAGTAGGAGTCGGAGTCGGTTCATTTTTGCCGACTCCTACTCCAGGTACCCAAAATTGCCTCCGACTCTGACTCCTCGACTCCGACTCCACATCCCTGGAAATAATCGCACATGCCTTCTTCAACTTCCCACTTAGGCTCTGGCCTGGTGCACATGCCCGGCCCCTACCAGCCTTGCAGAACGGCCTGCATCTTCCTCTGCCTGTCATTTTCAAAATTACCCTGTGCCTAAGTCCCTAGAGAAGAGCAGTATTTGTGGAAGCAGGTATATCGCAGGCCTCGATCAATATTTGGTGGAAACAGATATATCGAACCCAGTAATTAGTATTTTGTGGAAGCAGGTATATTGCAGCCCTCCATGAGTATTTTGTTGAAGCAGGTATATCAAACCCCTTAATCAGTATTTTGTGGAAGCAGGTATATCACAGGCCTCAATCAATATTTGGTGGAAACAGGCATATCAAACCCCTTTATCAATATTTTGTGGAAGCAGGTATATTGCAGCCCTTGATCAGTATTTTGTGGAAGCAGGTAAATCGCAGGCCTCAATCAATATTTGGTTGACACAGGTATATAGAACCCCTTAGGCTACTTTCACACTCGAGTTTTGTGCGGATGTGTCATAGACGGATCCGTTCAGATAATACAACCGTCTGCATCCGTTCAGAACGAATCCATTTGTATTATCTTTAACATAGCCAACCCTCAGTATATCGCACCTATAGATAGCACACCCATACCAGACTTTTGTGGCTCTATTAGCTAGCGTTTGGTGTCCCTAACAGCCTGTCCCTGGTCCACAAAGCAACCTCTCCCTACACTGGCAAACCACAGTATGTAAAATGGCTGCCAAATCGGGTTCTTTTATGGGGTGGGGTGTGCTGAAACGTCTCAATTGGCTGTACTGTCCCACCTGATGGATGTGTCATGGGTCAGAGTTCGGTGCAAAGCAAAATAATATGGCGCCAGCGGACATCGCTATATGTTTGCATGTTCGGCGAATCACGAAAGCGCAAAGTTTGCCGCGAAATAACCGCCGGGCGAACCACAAGGCCATCTCTATTGGTGGGTGGAGATCATGGTTGATCCACACCTGATTCATCTTGACAAGCTAGCGTTTGGTGTCCCTAACAGCCTGTCCTTGGTCCACAAAGCAACCTCTCCCTACACTGGCAAACCACAGTATGTAAAATGGCTGCCAAATCGGGTTCTTTTATGAGGTGGGGTGTGCTGAAACGTCTCAATTGGCTGTACTGTCCCACCTGATGGATGTGTCATGGGTCAGAGTTCGGTGCAAAGCAAAATAATATGGCGCCAGCGGACATCGCTATATGTTCGCATGTTCGGCGAATCACGAAAGCGCAAAGTTTGCCGCGAAATAACCGCCGGGCGAACCACAAGGCCATCTCTATTGGTGGGTGGAGATCATGGTTGATCCACACCTGATTCATCTTGACAAAGGTCAGTCTCTCCACATTTTAGGTGGACAGGCGAGTTGGAGTAACTATGGCTCCGGCCACACTAAACACTCGCTCTGGAGGCCACACTACTGGCCGGGCAGGACAGCTTTTCCAGGGCAAACTTGGCCAGTTGCGGCCACAAATCCAGTTCGGCTTCCCAGTAGTCCAGCAGATCTTCAATATGGGGCGGCAGGGTGCTGTCCAAGTATGCCACCAACTGCTGGTTTAGGTTCTGCTCAAGGTCTGGATGCTGCTGCTGGTGTGTAGTTTCTTCACTAGGCAGCTGAAGAAAGCTGCTCCTCAGCGACTCTAGACTCAAGCTGATGATGATGGAGTTGGTACTGCTCCTGCCACCCCACCCCTCCCCGGCAGCCATGGCAGTGGAACATGATTGCAGAGGGACCTGCGAGAGGATGGACGATAGCGCAGATAGGCAGCGGCCAACTGACTGCAAAGGATGTCTCTACAGTAGTTCAGTTTGTCATCCCTCTCAGCGGGTGTAAAAAAGGCCCCCATTTTGGGTCAAACAAGGTGGAGAGCCAGAAGTGATCTGCTGAATGGTGACAATTAGGCTGTCACTACACAAGCAAGTGAGCATGCATCGGGCCACTTGTGCAAGTGACTTAGAAGGATTCCCTGCCTCCATCTCCACTGCACACTGCCACGGTGTGTCTGGGTCCTCTGCCTCGTCTTCCTCATCGCCCTGTAGCTCATCTGGCTGCTCCTACTTCTCCTCTCCTGTCACCTGTGTAGAAAAACCACCCATTTTGCTACACATTGTGTGTTCTCCAATGTCCTCCTCCAGTTCAGCACCCACAGGGCTCATGTGGCCGTGAGATGTAGGCGCCACATCTTTAGTCCCCTGATCATCCAGATTTACCAGCATCTGTTCCAGGACATGTAGCAGTGGAATGATGTGTTTCTTCCTGTAGTCCTGGTGACTGACAAATAAAGTGGCCTCCTCCAAGTGCCTGAACAAACAGCAGGTGTCACGCATGAGCTGCCACTGGCTGACATTGAAGTTACACAGGGGAGTACTCCTGTCCGCTTGGATCATCAAGAAATCGTTTATGGCCTTTCTCTGTTCATACAGATTGTCTAACATATGGAGGGTGGAATTCCAACGGGGGGAAACGTCGCATATCAGCCTATGTTTGGGGATGCCATTCTGCCGCTGCAGCTCAAGGGGGGTATGCTTTGTGGTGTACGAGTGGCTGAAGTGCATGCTCAGCTCTCCTTTGGCTCAGCTCTCCTTGACGCAGTTACAACACCATGTTCTTTCCGTTGTCGGTTACCATGGTTCCACTTTTCAGTTGTCACGGAAAAAGCCAGGATTCAATATCTTGCTGAAGGACATGTGTGACTCCTTTTGCCCATGCAAACGAGGTGCAGGACTGCCTTTTTGGCAAGGAAATGACGGCTTGGGATTCTCCACTTCGGCTCGGCACAAGCCATCAGTTCTTTGAAAGATACGGAGTCCACCACTTGGAAAGGGAAGGACTGCAGCACCAGAAACTTGGACAGGAGCACAATCAGCTTCTACGCTGTTGAATGAGTGCACACATACTGTTGTCTCTTGGCAATCACTTAGGTGAATGATTGCTGATGGAAGAAGTGACGAGGAGTAGGAGGACGAGGAGCAGGAGCATCAGGACTGGTAGATGATGGGAAGGACAGTCAGCTCCCTTCGGCTGAGGTGGTGTAGCCTTGACTGCCTGAAATCGGGTGCGTGCCACTGGGTGATGCAGCGGTTGCTGCAGCAGGCTCGACCACTACATCGGAGCCACGGTTCTCCAAGGCCACTTTATAGTGACACTGCATATGTTGACGCTGGGCCGTGGTGCCAACATTGGCACCTTGGCCACGCTTCACCTTCTGCCCACAGATTCTACAAATGGCCATGTTCCCCTCCCCCTGGCAGCTAAACAAAAAACGCCCACACCACCGAGCAGGTGATTTTAACCCAAACACTACTCACTGAGTGACTGCTACCGCCGCTGCCTCCGCGAACTGGTGTACCGCTACTTCCCGGGCAGGAAGGCTACTGCTAAATGGTGGTCTACCCCGGGCATGTTTGGCTACCGACTTCCCACTGCTGCCACCCTACTGACTCCTGGCCACGGTCCCTCACGAGCAAGCTGCCACATCTTCTCTCGATGATGAAGCCGCTTCGTCACCCGGCTCCCGAGTGCAATCAGCTACATCATCATCATAGAGTACTGTCTGCAAGCCACTGATGTCCTCCTCAACCGTCTCTGGGTCAGGAGCCTAACCACTCACAACACCAGCAGGAGCCTGACCAGCTCACAACACTACTTGCCCGCTTAGTGGAGGAAGCGGCAGATGTCTTCTCCACATCTTGGCTTGTCAGTAGCTACTGATACCATACCATACTTCTCTGACTGAAGAAACAAAAAAAGGACAGAGGCAGGTTGAGGACAGGTGAGGGCACAGGGCCTGCTTCCGGGCCATGCCAACTAAGGGTTGTGTCTGACACACCTACTGACGCTTGGCTGAAGTCACTTGTGACATAGTCGAAGATTGAGTCAACCATTCAAAAACCGCTGGATTGCTGGTCAAGACACGACAACACTGGGAGCTTAGGCCTCTCGAAATGACCCCTGCTGCCATGGCCCCTTACTCTTCTGCGACCGCTGCCTGCGCCAGAAATATTTAGGTCTCTGCCACTCCCCTGTGCAGGGCCTGGCACTTCTCCATTTGACATACTGTTAGATCAAATAAATAAATAAAAAGGAAATTAAAACACCCCAAAAAAGTCTGTAATTTTCGCACTTTACCACACAACTGCTAATAAGCCCTTTTTTCCCCCACTAATACACACAAAAAAGGGCTTTAGAACATATAACTGCACCGCTGAACGCCAAATATATTTTTATTTTGCCACTAATTAGTGATGAGCTGCAGGGGCAATATTCAAATTCGCGATATTTCGCGAATATTTGGGTGAATATTCGCCATATATTCGAGAATTCACGAATTTGTGATCTGCAGGCATTATTTTCTTGATTGCAAAAATTTGCATAAAAATTTGCATAAAAATTTGCATACACTCTTATTTAAGAACAAACGAATATTCGTGATTGCGAATATATTTTGCCATATTCTGAATATTCGCAAATTCTCAAAATGCTGATATTCGCGATTAAAATTCGCAATTCGAATATTCGTGATCAACACTGCCACTAATACACGACAAAAAGAGCTTTAGAACATATAACTGCACCGCTGAACGGCAAATATATTTTTATTTTGCCACTAATACACGACAAAAAGGGCTTTAGAACATATAACTGCACCACTGAACGGCAAATAGGTCCTTATTTTTTTCCACCTATACACACCACAGAAGGCTTTAGAACATATAACTGCACCACTGAATGGCAAATAGGCCCTTATTTTTTTCTGCTTATAAACGCCACAAAAGGCTTTAGAACATATAACTGCACCGCTAAACGGCAAGAATATTTTTATTTTGCCACTAATACACAACAAAAAGTGCTTTAGAACATATAACTGCACCGCTGAACGGGAAATATATTTAAAGGATAACTGTCGTATTTATAAATTTTTTGGAGTATTGGATTGTGGTGATTAATATCACCTTGGTGGCCCTATTTAAACTTTTCACTGTGTATTCAATTACCCCTTAATTCCACATTTTTGTTCCCTGTACTGCCTATTTTTACCTCTGCGTAATATACAGGGAGTGCAGAATTATTAGGCAAGTTGTATTTTTGAGGATTAATTTTATTATTGAACAACAACCATGTTCTCAATGAACCCAAAAAACTCATTAATATCAAAGCTGAATATTTTTGGAAGTAGTTTTTAGTTTGTTTTTAGTTTTAGCTATTTTAGGGGGATATCTGTGTGTGCAGGTGACTATTACTGTGCATAATTATTAGGCAACTTAACAAAAAACAAATATATACCCATTTCAATTATTTATTTTTACCAGTAAAACCAATATAACATCTCAACATTCACAAATATACCTTTCTGACAAACAAAACAAACAAAACAAAATCAGTGACCAATATAGCCACCTTTCTTTGCAAGGACACTCAAAAGCCTGCCATCCATGGATTCTGTCAGTGTTTTGATCTGTTCACCATCAACATTGCGTGCAGCAGCAACCACAGCCTCCCAGACACTGTTCAGAGAGGTGTACTGTTTTCCCTCCTTGTAAATCTCACATTTGATGATGGACCACAGGTTCTCAATGGGGTTCAGATCAGGTGAACAAGGAGGCCATGTCATTAGATTTTCTTCTTTTATACCCTTTTGTCATGGTCTTACCTTCTCACTGTTCTCCTTCGTTTGACATGTGCTGGCGGCCATCTTGGTTTCTGGGTTTCTTGTAGCCTCCCACCCTGCGGCTTCTCCTTCCCACTGGGAGGAGCTGGATGCCTAGCTCATATATATAGGAGGTCTGTGGCTTCAGTTCCTTGCTTGGTCCTCCTGTGTTCACATGCTTCTAAGACTGCTGCTGCTTCTGGTTCCTGATCCTGGCCTCGTCTGACTACCCCGTTGGTTCCTGATCCTGGCTTCGTCTGACTACCCTGCTGCTTCCTGATCCAGGCTTCGTCTGACTACCCTTCTGGTTCCTGACCTCTGTCTACGCAAGACCCTGCTTCGGTTTAGCCATCCGTTTGGACTTTTGCTTACAGCTTGATTTTCAATAAAGCCTTCTTATTTCCACTTATCTCTTGTTGTACGTCTGGTTCATGGTTCCATGACATTAGGACCAAGCCATGAATTTTGACGGTACAGGGCCATCCTCGCTACCTACGCTGGTTGCCAGACTTGATCAGCAGGATCACCTGTTGGGTCGGTTCGCTGTGGCGTTGCAAACCCTGCTTGAACGCACGGCTCATTTCGCTTCCGTTGCCGATGGGTCGGTTGTCGCTCCTGGGCCCGCTCTTACTGCCGCTCCGGTTGTTGCGCCAGAGTCTACCCCGACACCTGTTGCTGAGCCTGCGGTGTCTCGGGGTATGACCGGTTCTGCCCCCCTTCCACAGCGCTTTGGGGGAGAGCCAACTCAGTGCCGAGGTTTCCTTAACCAGGTGGGCATTTATTTCGAGTTGCTGCCACATGCCTTTCCTACTGAGAGATCAAAGGTGGGCTTCTTGATCTCGCTGCTCTCGGACAAGGCCTTGGCCTGGGCCAGCCCTTTATGGGAGAACAACAATCCGGTGGTTGCCGAGTTTTCCGGTTTTGTTGCTTCTCTTCGGAAGGTATTCGATGTGCCGGCTCGTGCTGCCTCTGCTGCGAAGCTCCTTATGTCCATCAGACAGGGTTCACGATCCGTAGCTGAATACGCCATTCAGTTTCGTACCCTGGCAGCAGAGGTGGGCTGGAATAATGAGGCTCTGGTCGCTGCTTTCTCTCATGGTCTTTCGGATGCCTTGAAGGATGAGGTTGCAGCTAAGGACCTACCAGTGGAGCTCGAGTCTCTTATTTCTTTCCTGATTTTGATTGACACCAGACTCAGGGAGAGACCTTCCTTTAAGAGAGCCTGCGGAGGTCTTCTAACAGATTGGCGCCTACGTTTGCTGTCCCACCCGTGCCTCCCTCTCCTCCCACGCCTCCTGGGGATGACTCGTCTGGGGGTGAACCCATGCAGCCGGGGTTTGCACGCCTGTCCGAGGGGGAGAGGGTACTCCGGAGACGCGAGGGCCGATGCATGTACTGTGGTCTCGGTGGGCATTTTCGGTTGGCATGTCCGAACCGTCCGGGAAACGCTCGCACCTGAGATCCTGTCGGGGGCAGATCTTGGGTGGAGTCTCCTCGTCCCCAGTTTCCCGTGTTGACAAACCACTGATCACTGTTGTCCTCTCCTGGGTCGGGGGCTCGGTGACGACCCAGGCGTTGGTGGACTCTGGTGCTGGTGGTTTGTTCATTGATAGTGTGTTCGCTGCCGCCAATTCCATTCCTCTGCAGCCTCGAGGTTCCCCACTGGCTCTTGAGGCGATAGACGGCAGACCCCTTCTGCCACCACACGTGACTCATGAGACCCTTCCAGTGGGGATAGCCATTGGTGCCGTTCACAGAGAGTCGGGATAGCCATTGGTGCCGTTCACAGAGAGTCGGTCTGTCTCCAGGTGATTTCGACTCCACACTACTCGGTGGTCTTGGGGTACCCCTGGCTCCAGAAGCATAATCCGACTTTCGATTGGAGATCGGCCGAGATCCTCTCGTGGTCACCGCAGTGTGGGGCTAGTTGCATCCATGGGCCTGTCAAGTTGCTGTGTACTTCCTCGGACTCTCTGTTGCCTCCTGAATACGAAGAGTACCGGGATGTATTCGATAAGGTGCGCGCGGTTGCCCTACCTCCGCACCGCCCATACGATTGTGCCATAGAGTTACAATCTGGTGCCGTTCCTCCTCGTGGCAAAGTCTATCCACTGTCGGTAGCGGAGAATGAGGCCATGGAGGAGTACGTGAGGGAGGCGCTTTCACGCGGACACATTCGCAAATCCTCGTCCCCGGCAGGGGCTGGATTTTTCTTTGTGAAAAAGAAGGGCGGTGAGTTGAGGCCTTGCATCGATTACAGGGGTCTCAATCGCATCACGATCAAGAACGCTTACCCGATACCCTTGATTTCCGAGCTGTTCGATCGCCTCAAAGGGGCCACGGTCTTTACCAAACTCGACCTGAGGGCGGCATATAACCTGGTAAGGATCAAGGCGGGCGATGAGTGGAAGACCGCGTTTAACACCAGGACCGGTCATTATGAATCCTTGGTTATGCCCTTTGGGTTGTGCAATGCGCCCGCAGTCTTCCAGGAATTCATTAACGATGTTTTCCGTGACCTGTTGCAGCAGTGTGTGGTGGTCTATTTGGATGACATCTTGGTATATTCTGAATCCATGGAGGCCCACATTATGGATGTCAGACGAGTGTTGCAACGGTTACGAGAGAACAGGCTGTTCGGTAAGCTTGAGAAATGCGAATTTCACCGATCCCAGGTAACCTTCTTAGGTTACATCATTTCCGCTGAGGGGTTCTCCATGGATCCTGAGAAGGTTTCGGCTGTCTTACAGTGGCCCCAGCCCAGTGGTCTCCGTGCCCTGCAGCGCTTTTTGGGCTTCGCCAATTATTATCGGAAGTTCATCAGGGACTTTTCTATGCTAGCCAAGCCTCTTACGGATCTGACCAGGAAGGGCAGTAATTTCCAGGTCTGGCCGCTCGAGGCCATCCGAGCTTTTGAGGCTCTAAAGTCCGCCTTTGTGTCGGCTCCGATTCTGTCACATCCCAACCCTGGGTTGCCCTTTGTCCTCGAAGTGGACGCGTCTGAGACGGGAGTAGGCTCCCTTCTGTCTCAGCGTAGAACACCAGAGGGTCCTCTGCTTCCTTGTGGGTTTTACTCCCGGAAACTGTCTTCCGCGGAGTGCAACTATCAGATTGGTGACAGGGAGTTATTGGCCATCGTGCAGGCCCTTAAAGAATGGAGGCACTTGCTCGAGGGTTCGGTGGTTCCGGTTCTCATCCTGACGGACCACAAGAATCTGACCTACCTTTCTGAGGCCAAGAGATTGACACCACGTCAGGCCAGATGGGCTCTGTTCTTGTCACGTTTTAATTACGTGGTCTCCTACCTACCCGGTTCCAAGAACATCAGAGCGGATGCCTTATCTCGGCAGTACTCCGAGCTGTCCGGGGAGGAGTCGATTCCGACTTCGGTCATACCTCCGAATCAGATCCTGGCCGCCATTCGCACCAGCCTGACCTCTCCCCTGGGTGAGCAGATTTTGGCGGCTCAATCTGGTGCTCCCTCTGGGAGACCCAACGGCAGGTGTTTTGTGCCTGAGGAGTTGCGCACTCGGTTGTTGCGAACCTACCATAACTCCAAGGCCGCGGGGCATCCTGGAAAGAATCAGCTGTCCTGGGCTGTTTCACGTCTGTTCTGGTGGCCTTCTCTACGTTCCGACATCGCCGCATATGTAGCGGCATGCTCCGTTTGTGCCCAGAGTAAGTCCCCTCGGCACCTTCCGTTGGGCCTTTTGCAACCCATAGCCACCGGGGAGCGCCCATGGTCACACCTGGGGATGGATTTCATTGTGGACCTCCCTGCATCCCGAGGCCATACGGTCATTCTCATGATTGTGGATCGGTTTTCCAAAATGTGCCACTGTGTTCCTCTCAAGAAGTTACCCTCTGCACAAGAGTTGGCCACGATTTTCGCCAGGGAGGTTTTCCGGTTGCACGGTTTGCCCAAGGAGATTGTGTCGGATCGGGGGAGTCAGTTTGTGTCCAGGTTCTGGCGCGCCTTTTGCTCCCAGTTGGGGATTCATCTCTCTTTCTCCTCGGCCTACCACCCTCAGTCCAATGGGGCCGCAGAACGATCCAATCAGGCCTTGGAGCAATTCCTTCGTTGCTATGTCTCCGATCACCAAGACAATTGGGTTGACCTCCTGCCTTGGGCTGAGTTTGCCAGGAACACGGCGGTGAACTCTTCCTCTGGGACGTCTCCCTTCATGGCCAATTATGGGTTCCAACCTGCCGTGTTACCGGAGGTATTCTCTCCCCAGGATATTCCGGCTGTGGAGGATCACCTTTCCGTCCTACGTGCTTCTTGGGTACAGATCCAGAGGTCCCTTGAGGTCTCTGTGCAGCGCCAGAGACTCCAGGCTGATCGCAGACGAGCGCCCGCTCCTTCCTACCAGGTCGGAGACCGTGTATGGTTGTCCACCCGCAACCAGAACCTTCGAGGGCCCACTCCCAAGCTGGCGCCTCGCTTTGTTGGTCCCTTCCGAGTGCTTCGCAGGGTAAACCCGGTAGCCTATGCCCTTGCGCTTCCTCCTGGCATGCGGATCTCCAACGTGTTTCATGTCTCCCTGTTGAAGCCATTGGTGTGTAATCGTTTCACTTCCTCGGTTCCTCGGCCCCGTCCGGTCCAAGTGGGCAATCGTGAGGAATACGAGGTGAGCAATATCCTGGACTCACGCCTGGTCCGCGGTCGGTTGCAGTTTTTGGTCCATTGGCGTGGTTATGGTCCAGAGGAGCGTTCCTGGGTTCCCTCCGCTGATGTCCATGCTCCTGCTTTGCTCCGAGCCTTCCACGCACGCTTCCCTCAGAAACCGTTCCTTACTCCGCGGAGGAGGGGCTCTTGAGGGGGAGGTACTGTCATGGTCTTACCTTCTCACTGTTCTCCTTCGTTTGACATGTGCTGGCGGCCATCTTGGTTTCTGGGTTTCTTGTAGCCTCCCACCCTGCGGCTTCTCCTTCCCACTGGGAGGAGCTGGATGCCTAGCTCATATATATAGGAGGTCTGTGGCTTCAGTTCCTTGCTTGGTCCTCCTGTGTTCACATGCTTCTAAGACTGCTGCTGCTTCTGGTTCCTGATCCTGGCATCGTCTGACTACCCCGTTGGTTCCTGATCCTGGCTTCGTCTGACTACCCTGCTGGTTCCTGATCCAGGCTTCGTCTGACTACCCTTCTGGTTCCTGACCTCTGTCTTTGCAAGACCCTGCTTCGGTTTAGCCATCCGTTTGGACTTTTGCTTACAGCTTGATTTTCAATAAAGCCTTCTTATTTCCACTTATCTCTTGTTGTACGTCTGGTTCATGGTTCCATGACACCTTTCTTGCCAGCCACGCTGTGGAGTACTTGGACGCGTGTGATGGAGCATTGTCCTGCATGAAAATCATGTTTTTCTTGAAGGATGCAGACTTCTTCCTGTACCACTGCTTGAAGAAGGTGTCTTCCAGAAACTGGCAGTAGGACTGGGAGTTGAGCTTGATTCCATCCTCAACCCGAAAAGGCCCCACAAGCTCATCTTTGATGATACCAGCCCAAACCAGTACTCCACCTCCACCTTGCTGGCGTCTGAGTCGGACTGGAGCTCTCTGCCCTTTACCAATCCAGCCATCTGGCCCATCAAGACTCTCATTTCATCAGTCCATAAAACCTTAGAAAAATCAGTCTTGAGATATTTCTTGGCCCAGTCTTGACGTTCAGCTTGTGTGTCTTGTTCAGTGGTGGTCGTCTTTCAGCCTTTCTTACCTTGGCCATGTCTCTGAGTATTGCACACCTTGTGCTTTTGGGCACTCCAGTGATGTTGCAGCTCTGAAATATGGCCAAACTGGTGGCAAGTGGCATCTTGGCAGCTGCACGCTTGACTTTTCTCAGTTCATGGGCAGTTATTTTGCGCCTTGGTTTTTCCACACGCTTCTTGCGACCCTGTTGACTATTTTGAATGAAACGCTTGATTGTTCGATGATCACGCTTCAGAAGCTTTGCAATTTTAAGAGTGCTGCATCCCTCTGCAAGATATCTCACTATTTTTGACTTTTCTGAGCCTGTCAAGTCCTTCTTTTGACCCATTTTGCCAAAGGAAAGGAAATAATTATGCACACCTGATATAGGGTGCTGATGTCATTAGACCACACCCCTTCTCATTACAGAGATGCACATCACCTAATATGCTTAATTGGTAGTAGGCTTTCGAGCCTATACAGCTTGGAGTAAGACAACATGCATAAAGAGGATGATGTGGTCAAAATACTCATTTGCCTAATAATTCTGCACTCCCTGTAGGGTTGCTAGGCATGGTCCATCTATCTGTTGATAGACGGAGCATGTGGCGTGCAGGCTCACATTACTGACAGCCAGGGACTGTAAGTAAATGATTAAAGCCATGTCCTCCCCAGCAGCTGATAACAGTACCTGGGCTGTGTGAACTTCTCCCTGTGCCTGCACTTGGCAGACGCTCCCTCACTCAGCAGAGCCAGAGGATGTAGGGTCGAAGCAGCGCAGACAAGAGAAGGGAGATCTGCCATCTGCTCAGTGTATAAATGAAAGGAACATGTGGTAAGAGGACCCCTTTGTTCTGCAGGAGATTAACTCTTTAGGGGGAGGGCTCTGGTTACTGACACTTTTGGAGGGGCTATTGTTACTGGCTAGTGAGGGCAGGCGGGATTAGCCTCAGGGTGAGGGCAGTGGCGGCCATCTTAACTGAATAGTGAAATTGCAGTTTTATGCAGACTGGTTGCTAAGGGCTGAATCTTATTAACCTGCTCACGACCGCCGTACGCAGGATTGCGTCTTCTCGGCGGTCGTGCAGCTCTGGGTGGACGCGCCGGTGCGTCCTCTCGCAAGACGCGAGATTTCCGGGGAAGCCGGCCCGCGCATGCGCATCGCGGGCCGGCAAATCTCAAAGAAGAAGTTCGTCATCAACCTGCCGGCCACGATCATTGGCTGGCAGGTTGATGATTTTCAAAAAAAAACAGAAGCCACATAACCCATCATATTAGTAAATATGATGGGGTTATATGGCTGCTGTGCTCCTCTGCTCCATCTTTTGGTTGGTTGGTTCCAGCAGAGGAGCAGAGGAGCACACATCACTGTGAGTACCCACTACACCACACTTAGCCCCCAGATCACCTCCCAGCACCCAATTAACCCTTTGATCACCCCTTCTTGCCCCTGTCAATCACTAGTGAAAAGGAAAAAAGTGATCAGTGCAAACTGTCACTTTTTTTTTTTTCACTGGTATTGACCGTTAGGTTTTAGGTATAGTTTAGGCCCCTTGGTTAGGTAGTTTAGCGATCAGTTAGCGCCCAGCCCACCGCAAAGCAGTCCGTTATTCGCTGATTAGCGTATCGCTAATCAGCATTTGTACTTTTATAGTATCTGAAAGTGATCAAAACTGATCACAGTCAGATCTATAATTGTATTAGTGTCACTTTAGTTCGCCCTCCACCCAAAACGCAGTGTTTGCCCGATCAGGCCTGATCGGTCGCCCACCCGTGCGTTCGCCCACGCCCGCCCCACCGCAGTGACAAAAAAATTATTATTTTTTGATCACTGCACATTCACTTTACACGCACTGCGGCGATAAAAAAAAACAGTTTTGATATTTTTTATCAACCGCAGCAGCCTCCGGTACTTCGCTGGCCTCCCCTTTGTAAGACAGGCTTGCTTTTTTTTTCTTGGGTAGTCTCAGGGAATACCCCTAAATTTAGTTGCCCAAATGTCTAACGGGGTATTCTTCTGAAGAGGCCTACAGGCTTCTGACCGTCGGATGAGGAATGGGAACCCTCATCTGACGAATCTAGCGGGTCAGAATACGAACCTGTAGAAAGCAGTGGCTCTCTGACCCAAAGTTCGGACGAGGAGGCTGAGGTCCCTGATAGCACCAGGCGTACCCGGCCCCGTGTCGCTAGACCGCAGGTTGCGCAGTATCCGCTTCAAGAGCAGCAGAGTGGGGTTGGTGCTGTCAGATTACGTGGTGGGGCATACACCAGCAGCCCAGCCCTTCCTGGACCTAGTACCAGCACTGCCGTACAACCTGGTGAAGTGGCGAGCACCAGAAGGGCAGTTGAAGCTGGTACGGTGGCACGAGCAGTAGTGACCCCGTCGCAGGCACCGCAAAGACGTGCCCGTAGAACCCCTAGAATCCCTGAGGTGCTGGCAAACCCTGATTGGCAGTCCCCAACTTCAGCCGCACCTGTAGTTTTCCCTTTCACTGCCCAGTCTGGAGTTCGGGTTGAGACAGCTCAGATCGGTTCGGCCCTGGGATTTTTTGAGCTGTTCTTGACTGCGGAGCTCTTGGACTTAGTCGTGGCCGAAACAAATCGGTATGCCACACAATTTATATCCGCCAACCCGGGAAGCTCTTTCCGGTGGAAACCAGTCCAAGTTTCCGAAATTAAAACTTTTCTGGGCCTCCTCCTCAACATGGGTCTAACTAAAAAGCATGAATTGCAGGACATATTGGTCCACGAACCCAATTCATCACATGCCCATGTTCTCTGCTGCTATGTCCAGGACACAATTTGAGACCATCCTGCGTTTCCTGCACTTTAGTGATAACAGCACCTCCCGTCCCAGAGGCCACCCTGCTTTTGACTGGCTCCACAAAATTCGGCCCCTCATAGACCATTTCAACCTGAAATTTGCAGATTTGTATACCCCTGAGCAAAACATCTGCGTAGACGAGTCCCTGATACATTTTACCGGGCGCCTTGGCTTCAAACAATACATTCCAAGCAAGCGTGCCCGGTATGGGGTCAAATTGTATAAGCTCTGTGAAAGGGCCACAGGCTATACCCACAAATTTCGGATCTATGAGGGAAAAGATCAGACCCTGGAGCAGGTCGGTTGCCCTGACTACCTGGGGAGCAGTGGGAAGACAGTTTGGGACTTGGTGTCACCCTTATTCGGCAAAGGGGTACCATCTTTATGTGGACAATTTTTACACAAGTGTGGCCATCTTTAGGCATTTGTTTCTAGAACGGATTGGCGCCTGTGGTACCGCGCAACAAGCGTGACGTTTACATGCTCTCCTCCATTCACGCAGACACGACAATCCAAATTGAGCGAGCAACCCGTGTCATTGAAAAGCCCCTCTCAGTCCACGACTATAACCTTCACATGGGAGGGGTGGACTTCAATGACCAGATGTTGGCTCCGTATTTTGTGTCCCGCAGAACCAGACGCTGGTATAAGAAGGTGTCTGTATATTTAATTCAATTGGCTCTGTACAATAGTTTTGTTCTCTACGGTAAGGCTGGGAGAACTGGATCCTTCCTCAAATTTCAGGAAGAGATCATCGCGAACCTCCTGTACCCAGGAGGTTCTGTGGCCCCATCCACCAGTGTAGTTAGCCGTCTACACGAGCGACATTTCCCCAGTGTCGTTCCTGGTACCTCAAACCGACCGCCACCCCGAAAAAAATGTCGTGTCTGTAGCAGGAGTGGAATAAGGCGTGACACCCGCTATTTCTGTCCTGACTGTCCTGACCACCCTGCCCTATGCTTTGGAGAGTGTTTCCGGAAGTACCACTCACAGGTACACTATTAGCATAGGGATCATCTCACCAGGACAGGCACACAGGGCTATTAGGGCCCATTCACTCACACAGCTGCTGCAAATGTCTCCTTTCACATGGGACAAAGTGCATAACGCACTTCGCCACATCTTTGGGCGATTTGCGCTTTGCACATTGACCCATGGGGAAGGAGAGGTTTGTTCTATAAAGGTTAAAAAAAAAACACCAGTAAGCAAACAGGTTAATGTTTAGTTCAAAAAGTTAAAGTTTATGTATTCTGTTCCAAAGTTAATAAAATTATTGCGTTGTGGCCTGGTTTTTTTTACCTTCCAGGTGGACCAACCGATCTACTAGCTGCAGCACTGATGTGCATTCTGACAGAAGCATTGTGCTGCTGTCAGATTACACGCAAGTCAGTGTATGCGGCGCTGCAGGACGAGATTTGCCAGGGCAGTATAACTACCCCACAAGTGACCCCATTTTGGAAAGAAGACACCCCAAGGTATTCCGTGAGGGGCATGCCGAGTTCTTAGAATTTTTTATTTTTTTTGGCAAGTTAGTGGAATATGAGACATTGTAAGGAAAAAATAAAATAAAAAAATCATCATTTTCCGCTAACTTGTGACAAAAAATAAAAAATTCTAGGAACTCGCCATGCCCCTCACGGAATACCTGACCAGTGCTGGAAAAACAGCCTGACTTGTATTCCATGTCCCCACAAGACTACCCCCCCCCCTATGTTTGTCTATATTTGGCTCAAGGGAACCCAAATAACTCAAATTCTGCATTTAATCCTTTTGGGGTCAACGTATCAAACTCGAATATCCTCTGAGATTCCTGTCTGGACATCCGAATAATCAGGTTTCCTCTTCTTTTTGGATGGTGTACCTTTTTTATAGCCATGAAACGAAGAGAGGTTGGATCACAGTTGTGGAAGACCTTGAAGTGTTTGGAGAGGGAATGTAATTCATCTCCCTTCAAAATCTTCAAGACGTATTCCCTCACTCTCTTCTTCAAAGGCCTTTTAGTTCTGCCTACATATTGTTTACAACATGGACATTCGAGGAGATAAATCACATTTTGGGAATTGCATGTTAATGTTTCCCTAATTTCGATCTCAAAGTCATTTTGGGTAGATTTAACTTTTGCAGTTTTTTGGGGGAAGGACATGTTTTTGCAGTTTAGACACCTCCCACATCTAAAGAACCCCTTGGGAGTCATCCACAAGGGACCCATGGTGGTCTTTTGTTGTTTAATAGTGGGAGCTACTTTCGATGCTAAACTATTGTCTTTAGTATATGTTATTCGAGGGGATTCTGTGAGAAAAGGGCCCAGAAATGTGTCCTCTAATAAAAACTGCCAGTATTTTCTGACAATTCTTTCTACCTGCTTATGTTGCGTATGAAATGGTAGAATGAGTCTTAAAATGTAATTACGTTCCATGGCTTCTTTTCCTCTAAAAAACAAATCCCTTTCCATACCCCTTACCTTATCCATAGCCTCCATAATAATTGTAGGTGGGTATTCCTTCTCCAAAAATTGATCCCTTAGTGTTTCAGCCTCCACTTCAAACTGGTCACTCTGTGTACAATTACGCCTCAACCTCCTAAATTGGCTGACAGGTATATTGGTGAACCATCTAGGCAGATGACAACTTGAAACCCTAATGTAGCTATTCCTAGCGAGCGAATAGAATAGAAAATCAAAAAAACTAAAATATACGGGGAAAAACAAACAGGAAAATAGCAAAACAACAAACACCAATCCCAATGTGGGGAGCCTAGAAAATGGGGAAAGCGTAAGGATAAGGGATCATGCCAACATCCCAACCTCCAATAGATTTTAGGCTTTAGCTTCTCCTCTTTTTTAGTTGGGACTCCCCCACACCACAGGGTCAAAAAATCACGCACCCCTTCCCCCCCACGTTGACAAACACAAAATCCAACACAGAGGTACCACAATACACGACAGCACGATTACAACTTAAGACACCGACAAGTGACACACAGGAGACACTCACCACAAAGAATAGAGGGCAACTATCAGGGTCCATCCACTTATTGGAACAGATCACCATTGAATCAAATGTCCCACATTATAACGCATAAAAAAGACACAGAGAGGGAGACACTCACGGAAAAAGACACAACCCCTATGCACACAGGACACATCGAAGATAATTAATATAAGTAAAAAAAACTTCACGGAAGCACAGGTTTCACTGCAAAATAAGGGACTAAAATTTGCACCCACTAAATCAATTGACAAATTTTCAATGTACATTGGGATAGAGAAGTTTATCAGGAAATTATGCCTGAAAAAGTATTTTCTTAAGAACCCCGTATCTACAAATGACCCAGTAAACATCGACCCTATAAGATATCCCCACACTACTCTAAGAGAGAGATCAAAGAAATTTCCCAGGAAGGAAATAAGCAATAAAATGATGGCCTTTAGGGTTAATGTGGAGAGAGAATTGAGACAAATGAAACCTAGGAATAGAAACAATCTCAGTAGAAAGGAAATTGAGGAGATCCAACAGCTGCAGAAGACACATGGCATTACTATACGCCCTGCAGACAAAGGTGGAGCCATGGTAATCCTGGACACAGAGGCATACCGAGTCGAGTGCCTTAGACAGTTGAACGATGAAGGTACATATAAGAAATTGAGAGGAGACCCGATGGAGGATTTTTTCCAAGTACTTACTGAGTTTAGCTGGAAGGGAGTAGAGGAAGGTTTTTTATTAGAACAGGAGGCTCGTTTTATATTTGGTACAGATAAGAGGATTCCGGATTTTTACTGTATTCCCAAGATTCACAAGGATTTAAAAGCTCCCCCCGGTAGACCGATTGTATCGGGAATTGAATCCCTTTCGGTGAATCTGTCGCAATATATAGATGAGTGGCTTCAACCAGTAGTCAAAAAAGTCCCATCATATATCAAAGATACATCAGATATAATCAAGACTATAGAATTGCTCAAATGGGAGGAACACTGGATCATTGGCACCTTAGAGGTTAGTTTGTTATACACAATTATTGAACACACTAAGGGCCTTGAGGCTTTGAATAGCCAACTCATGAAGAACAGTGGATTAGAAGAAGCGCAGATAAGTTTCATTGTAGAGGCCGCTCAGTTCATTTTGTTACATAATTATTTCATGTTTGAGGATCGTTTTTTTCTTCAATTGACGGGTACGGCCATGGGCACCAGATTTTCCCCCCAGTTATGCCAACCTTTTTTTGGCCCAATGGGAGGATGATACCATCCGTTCTAGGCTGGGGACGAGTCTGGTGCTCTGGCGTCGATACATCAACGACGTGTTTTTTATCTGGCAGAGTGATCAGAAATCATTGGATATGTTTTTAATTTATATTAATCAGAACGATAGGAATTTGATATTAGCTATGGAGAGGCCACGTTTCTGGACATTAATTTGAGGATTGCGGGGCCCCAAATCATCTGTAGCACCCACTTCAAAACGGTCCCTAGGAATAGCTACATTAGGTTCTCAAGTTGTCATCTGCCTAGATGGCTCACCAATATACCTGTCAGACAATTTAGGAGGTTGAGGCGTAATTGTACACAGAGTGACCAGTTTGAAGTGGAGGCCGAAACACTAAGGGATCAATTTTTGGAGAAGAAATACCCACCTACAATTATTATGGAGGCTATGGATAAGGTAAGGGGTGTGGAAAGGGATTTGTTTTTTAAAGGAAAAGAGGCCACGGAACGTAATGAAATTCTAAGACTCATTCTACCATTTCATACGCAACATAAGCAGGTAGAGAGAATTGTCAGAAAATACTGGCATTTTTTATTAGAGGACACATTTCTGGGCCCTTTTCTCACAGAATCCCCTCGAATAACATATACTAAAGCCAATAGTTTAGCATCGAAAGTAGCTCCCACTATTAAACAACAAAAGACCACCATGGGTCCCTTGTGGATGACTCCCAAGGGGTTCTTTAAATGTGGGAGGTGTCTAAACTGCAAAAACACGTCCTTCCCCCAAAAAACTACAAAAGTTAAATCTACCCAAAATGACTTTGAGATCGAGATTAGGGAAACATTAACATGCGATTCCCAAAATGTGATTTATCTCCTTGAATGTCCGTGCCGTAAACAATATGTAGGCAGAACTAAAAGGCCTTTGAAGAAGAGAGTGAGGGAATACGTTTTAAAGATTTTGAAGGGAGATGAATTACATTCCCTCTCCAAACACTTCAAGGTCCTCCACAACTGTGATCCAACCTCTCTTCGTTTCATGGCTATAGAAAAGGTACACCATCCAAAAAGAGGAGGGAACCCGATTTTTCGGATGTCCAGACAGGAATCTCAGAGGATATTCAAGTTTGATACGTTGGCCCCAAAAGCATTAAATGCAGAATTGGAGTTATTTGGGTTCCTTTGAGCCAAATATAGACAAACATGGGGGGAGCAGTCTTGTGGGGACATGGAATACAAGTCAGGCTGTTTTTGCAGCACTTGGATCCCCCTTGGATCCCCTCTCCCTGCTCGACTATCCCTCCAGGCACATCCGGAACCCATCTCCTGAGCAACATAGTATGGTTCTGGTTGATAATCATGAATTACAAGTCATTTTAATGTGATTAAGTAAAGGAATTCTAATAAATGCAAAAACGCACAAATAACACACCTGTGTTTTTTATAGTAATGTGTGTTTTTCAAAATATTTTATATAGATTCATTTATTAACTAAGATTCAGTAGGAAGGCCATGGAAAACGCACTGGCGGTATAAAAAACGCATGGATAACGCTAGTAGCGTTTTTCTTTGGATTTTGATATGAAGCAGGGTCGTTGTTTTTAGGCCTATTAGTGCTAATAAAAGGTATGAATGTATTGCTATGTGTAAGTTGGACCTAATGAATACCGCATTTGGGACTGAAACCCTTTCATGACGAAGGGTCATTGACGCCCCAGTGTCCAGGTCAAAATTTACAAAATTTACAAACTGACATGCGTCACTTTATGTGGTAATAGCTTTGGAACACTTTTATTTATCCAAGCAATTCTGATATTGTTTTCTCATGACACATTGTACTTCATGATAGTCATAAATTTGAGTCAATATATTTCACCTTTATTTATGAAAAAATCCCAAATTTCTAAAAAAAAATATGAAAAATTCTCAATTTTCTAAATTTCATTTTCTCTGCTTCTAAAACAGAAAGTTATACCTAATACAATATTTATTACTTAACATTTCCCATATGTCTACTTTATGTTGTCATCATTTTGGAAATGTCATTTAATTTTTTTAGGATGTTAGAAGGTTTAGAAGTTTAGAAGCAATTCTTAAAATTTTTAAGGAAATTTCCAAATCATACTTTTTAAGGACCAGTTCAGGTCTGAAGTCACTTTGTGAGGCTTACATAGTGGAAACCGCCCATAAATTATCCCTTTGTAGAAACTACACCCCTCAAGTTACTCAAAACTGATTTTACAAACGTTGTTAACCCTTTAGGTGTTCCACAAGAATTAAAGGAAAATGGAGATGACATTTCTAAATTTTACTTTTTTGGCAGACTTTCCATTTTATTACATTTTTTTTCTGTAACACATTGAGGGTTAACAGCGAAACAAAACTCAATATATATTACGCAGATTCTGCGGTTTACAGAAACACCCCACTTGTGGTCGTAAACTGATGTAAGGGTGCGCCTGAATTGCCCCTGACTTCACTACTCCACCAGAGGAAAGCGGCTGGACATAAAGGCAAATTAAATGTGGCTTTTATGGTGTATTGAATACACTGTATTCCCATGCAGCTCTTCCACCACAAAAAAGTGTATATGTTCAATCTTCCTTTTTTCATCCTCCTCCTCGATCATATCGACATGCTTATTAGACTGCTCTCGCTCCTATTTTTTTAGAGGGTCAGCTCAGCATCAGACCCTCAACCATAATTTTTTTCAATGGTCAGCTCAGAAGCAAGCCCTCAACCATAATTTTTTCCATGGTCAGATCAGCAGCAGGCACTCACCCATAATATTTTAGAGAATCAGATCACCAGCAGACTCTCAACCACAATTCAATGGTCAGCTCAACAGCAGGCCCTCAACCATAATTTTTTTGATGGCCAGCTCAGCAGCAGGCTCTCACCCCTAATGTTTTAGATGGTTAGCTCAGCAGCAGGGTCACCAGCAGGCCCGTGCTCCTTATGTTTTTGAGGGTCACCAGCAGGCCAGCAATCATAATTTTTTCAAGGATGTGTATGATGCCCTCCTTTATGTGTAATAAAGGGTGTATTGGAGTGTCGGTTCCTTGCACTTTTTGGCAGCCCTTTCACTTAGTGCATAGGCTTTATGAGTTTAGGAGTCCCACTATCTAAACTATTGTACCACAATATTAATGAGGCCCCCCTTTATGTGATATATAAGTTGTATCGGAGTGCCTCTTCCTTGCAATTTTTTGCAGCACTTGCGCTTTATATACAAGTAAATATACAGGAAAGAATGTTTCCTAACAATTTTTCTTCTACAATCGATTTCTATCTTCGGTTTTGTGCGTATTATTGTCAGTCTGTAAAATTGGCGTACTACTCGGACAACATCGTTCCCACCAGTGACCTGGGAGTCCAAGATGCATCCAGACATCCCCACCCATGCTGTTACCGAACCATTTCAGTGGTGTTCCCATAAATTTCTGACCTTTTCATGTGAACCAGACACCCTCCCCTCTTCAGAGCAGGGGGTGCCTGGTTTAATACTCGGGTTCTACTATTAACTTCCATTGTGCCCGGGTGCTCCTGAGTTTTTCTACTCGAGCACCCAAGCACTTTGGTGCTCGATCAACACTAATGGTCATCTTTACCTATGAAGACACAAGCGGCAATAGCAAAGAATCCCTTTGACAACGATCATTAGCACTTGATTACTAAGCAAGTTTATGTCAGCATTTGGTAACTAGGATGAGAAAATCAAAAGTAAAGATTGCAACTTAATGAGGTTGTCTAATAAGGCACCCTCTTTTTAAACAGGAGCTGGCCCAACCTCATCTTTCCATACCGTGTAATATTACATGCCATTCATTAATGGCTGCTTATGTATTTCTTGGACAGGCAGGGTCCACCCAAGCAACAGCCATTTGCTGTGAATGTCTCTCTGCTCTGGCTTATTGAGTAACAAGTACACTTTAATTCATGACTCCCTATATATTTATTCTACTTACCCAGGTAGTTTTGTGATACATTGAGCTGACAAATGTCAATGTGGACAGAGCCTTTGGGAATCCAGACTACTTCCTCATATCCTTGAGAAAAGGGGGAAGGAGACAAGGAATAAGCTGTAAGACAGATGTTGAACATAATGCTCATTTAAACACATCACTTACATTCATGCAGCAGAAGATTTCTCACTGATACCATACATACAGTCATTAATATATTCATGAACTTGACAAGCATTGAAATAGGCTGTTCTTAACTATGTTTTCTCAATGCTGGTGAACTGATGACACAACATCCAATATATATGAACACTTTGGTTGTTCAAGATATTAAATCTAAAACTGACTGCGGAAAATTCACAGTATACAAAGGTGTCCACCATCATGTAATAAGCCATCGGATAAATAAACTGGTCCTCAGTTTTATCAAGCCGGTGGTACAGGTCCCCAGCGTCCTCCTGCCTGTCCCAAGCAGGTATGACTGCAATGCTCCACTGCCACTCCACCCTGGCTGCGGCCTTCTCACCTTTTGCTTTCTGCTAGCTCTGCTTCTCCTGCTGAAGCCCATGAGGCACGCTTCCACTCTCTACAGCCCTTATAGGGCTAACTTGAGCACCTTTGTCCTCCCCAGCCAATGGCTGTGCACCTTAGAAACTATTGCTTAGGCAGCTTCTTATAAGGAAAGTTAAATACCCTAACGCTCTTGTTTCCAGGAAAGGTGTGCTAGTTGTGTTCTTTGCTCTCCTATCTCTAGGACTCATGTCTGACTCTGGATTTGACCCTTCTTGACCTGACCTTTGGCTGATTTTCATACTGACTAAGCTATCTGCAATAGAGTCTAGATCCCTGTATAGGTAAATGCTGAAGACCAGGGGGTCCACTTTGACAATACTCTTAAGGGTAGCCCCAAGTTGATTTTGTTCAATAGACACAGCAGATCCACATCCGCTGTGTAACACTGTGGAAGTTAAGTTGCTGCCAGAGAAATGTTATTCATTTCTCTCACTGAGGCTAACATTCATGTTTGGCCAAGTTAAGGATACATTTTGTGGTGGACTTCGATGAATAGGGTGTTTGGCTGAATGCTGTCTAACGTGTATGCCAAGTTTAAAGTGGATCTCTGTTAGTGTATGTCCATGTATATACTACTCAAAATTGCCTGAAATCCTAGAATCTGAATAGTCTGGTGTCTAATGAAAATGAGTGGTGTACCTGGGCTTATTCACACTGGGATTAATTCCATCTCTGTTCTAATATTTACAACACTAAAATATGTTCTCCTGTATATATTTTTTTGAAAACTATAATATATTTTTAAAAAACATTTTACAAAGCAAAAATACTAAAACTTTTATGACGAGCCAAGACATGATTATGATTCTGACTAGAAAGGTGAAACAGACATCTATTAAAACTGATTTGAAACCCCAAATCTTATATGTAGCTTTGTCCAGACTAACTGATGAGCAAGTACAAACCTAATCCAATAGAGAGCACAGAAAAGACAAAAACAGTGTAAGGAAAGACAATACAGAATACATTTTCTGAAATGTATCCAGTTTGTTATTGATTGATGTAGCTAGATATTCCAAATGTTGAACCTCAGAAACTCTAGAAAGTAGTTCTTACCTTGAAGGGAGTGACTCCCATCTCCAGTGAAGAGCAATGAGGCACTTCAAAGCAGTCAGATTTAGTTTGGGAACCAGGACTACCTCATGTTATATGCAGATGATATTATGATTTCTTGTACCAACATACAATCCTCATGTAAAAATGTAAAGCAGGCAATCTATGAGTATTCTAATGCCTCTTCGCATAAATTTAAATGAATGTAAATGCCAACTTTTTCCAGTTAACATCCCTTTGGAATTAAGAAAGTACATTCAAGAGCATTGTGCATTTTCATGGGCCATAAGTGGAATAAAATACTTAGAAATAACAATTGCAGATAGACCTTCAAGAAAATTAATATCAATAAGTCAAAACTTCCACTGGCAGTTAAAACTGATCTTGAGATTTGGATGGGATGTATGCAGATCAAGCTCTGCTCCAAAGTCCTCTTGATTAGGCACTTCTTCACAACAGCAACACACTGGGGTTCCCAAGCATTGATGGAGGTACCCTAGTACACGGGCTATCCGGTCCATTGACCGATACCATCATAGAAGGGGCAGCAGTTCTATAACAAAGAGATTTTCACTAGTGTAAAACTTTCACTTTTATTGATGATCATTAAAACTTACCCAGATTGTGCCCATAAAAAGCAATTGACAATAAGGCTGGGCGGGACAAGGAAAGGAAAAATATCTTACCCTCACACTTGCCCTATCGAACTACAAGCCCTGCCTAGCAAAACGGAATGACCACCCCGATAGGGGCAATCCCATGTCAGGAACCTCCTGGTAGGCCCTATGTCCCTGACAAGGGATAGATAACGCTACCCGAGAAGAGACCTATTATGACTACAGTCGAACAGTAATGTCATTGGTCAATGCATGTCATGCCTTGCTCAGACGGTGTGCGGAGGTCTGTCAGATTGGCAGCACGTGTCTAACCTTTTGTTTGTTTTGGAATCATGCTGGATCCGCCTTCCTTCAGGTGCTCTGGGTGGGGTCATTGGCTTAAATTGCCTTCAATCCCAGAGGGCCGTTCGGGTTATAGATTTCAGTCTGGCCTTGGATTCAAGGAAGGAAGGATTGTCTGTTCCAGCTCAGATAAGTTTGTTTTCTGTTTGTGTTGTTTGCGGTCTAGGCTATTTGTGTGTCTTCTGCCCCTTCTCCCCTTTCACCATCTCAGGGATTCTAGGGTGTTTACAGTCCAGGCACGAGGACACTTCATTCCTACCATCAAGGTCTGAATGTGGGCTTAGCAGCATAGGGAGAGAAGTCAGGGATGTGCTAGGAGGTGACCTGTCCACAGCATCTAGCCTAGACACTTGTGTATTTGGTTGTCTGTGTATCTGAGTTCCTGTATACAGGGAGTGCAGAATTATTAGGCAAGTTGTATTTTTGAGGATTAACTTTATTATTGAACAACAACCATGTTCTCAATGAACCCAAAAAACTCATTAATATCAAAGCTGAATATTTTTGGAAGTAGTTTTTAGTTTGTTTTTAGTTTTAGCTATTTTAGGGGGATATATGTGTGTGCAGGTGACTATTACTGTGCATAATTATTAGGCAACTTAACAAAAAACAAATATATACCCATTTCAATTATTTATTTTTACCAGTGAAACCAATATAACATCTCAACATTCACAAATATACATTTCTGACATTCAAAAACAAAACAAAAACAAATCAGTGACCAATATAGCCACCTTTTTTTGCAAGGACACTCAAAAGCCTGCCATCCATGGATTCTGTCAGTGTTTTGATCTGTTCACCATCAACATTGCGTGCAGCAGCAACCACAGCCTCCCAGACACTGTTCAGAGAGGTGTACTGTTTTCCCTCCTTGTTACGGTAATCTCACATTTGATGATGGACCACAGGTTCTCAATGGGGTTCAGATCAGGTGAACAAGGAGGCCATGTCATTAGATTTTCTTCTTTTATACCCTTTCTTGCCAGCCATGCTGTGGAGTACTTGGACGCGTGTGATGGAGCATTGTCCTGCATGAAAACCATGTTTTTCTTGAAGGATGCAGACTTCTTCCTGTACCACTGCTTGAAGAAGGTGTCTTCCAGAAACTGGCAGTAGGACTGGGAGTTGAGCTTGACTCCATCCTCAACCCGAAAAGGCCCCACAAGCTCATCTTTGATGATACCAGCCCAAACCAGTACTCCACCTCCACCTTGCTGGCGTCTGAGTCGGACTGGAGCTCTCTGCCCTTTACCAATCCAGCCACGGGCCTATCCATCTGGCCCATCAAGACTCACTCTCATTTCATCAGTCCATAAAACCTTAGAAAAATCATTCTTGAGATATTTCTTGGCCCAGTCTTGACGTTTCAGCTTGTGTGTCTTGTTCAGTGGTGGTCGTCTTTCAGCCTTTCTTACCTTGGCCATGCCTCTGAGTATTGCACACCTTGTGCTTTTGGGCACTCCAGTGATGTTGCAGCTTTGAAATATGGCCAAACTGGTGGCAAGTGGCATCTTGGCAGCTGCACGCTTGACTTTTCTCAGTTCATGGGCAGTTATTTTGCGCCTTTCCACATGCTTCTTGCGACCTATTTTCCACATGCTTCTTGCGACCCTGTTGACCATTTTGAATGAAACGCTTGATTGTTCGATGATCACGCTTCAGAAGCTTTGCAATTTTAAGAGTGCTGCATCCCTCTGCAAGATATCTCACTATTTTTGACTTTTCTGAGCCTGTCAAGTCCTTCTTTTGACCCATTTTGCCAAAGGAAAGGAAGTTGCGTAATAATTATGCACACCTGATATAGGGTGTTGATGTCATTAGACCACACCCCTTCTCATTACAGAGATGCACATCACCTAATATGCTTAATTGGTAGTAGGCTTTCGAGCCTATACAGTTTAGAGTAAGACAACAAGTATAAAGAAGATGATGTGGTCAAAATACTCATTTGCCTAATAATTCTGCACTCCCTGTATATAAAGTGCTGTGTGCTCAAAGGTAGAGGGAAAAAAAGGTATATCTTACCTCGGCCTAGATGGTAGTTTGAAGTCCGGGTAGGTACCGCTTACCTGACAATTAGAGTGAGCGCGGTTCTGTGCTGTTGAGACCAGACGCTAGGATCGCGTGGTCTATGGTAGACTTTCAGTTTCCGGTAAGCTGTCTGTATCCCAGGGCACCCGCGTCTCACGTGGTCTGTGACGTACCTCTAACTTGAAGGCTGTAGCGAGGTATCACGGGAACTGACGTGCTCCTGGTCCGTAGCTGTAGTTAAATCTTGCGGGAACTTTGCTCTACGGTGTCTGTATATGAAGTTTTTTTCTTTCTTTGGAGCGCTCCAAATATTAGAATAGAGTGTTTACAGGTTTTATATCATCTGTATCCTCTATGT
This sequence comes from Bufo gargarizans, assembly GCF_014858855.1. NCBI lineage: Eukaryota > Metazoa > Chordata > Amphibia > Anura > Bufonidae > Bufo > Bufo gargarizans. Next base: position 329,807,004 of record NC_058080.1, on the reverse strand, counting down.
AAAGGCCTTGGTAAAAGTAGGAGTTGTCAGCTTAGTCACGCCAGACGCGTTTCGGGGTCCTCTTACTGCTTCCTCGGTGGCTGCCACTGAGGAAGATATACCTTTTTTCCCTCTACCTCTGAGCACACAGCACTTTATATATACACTAAACCAAGTCGTGATCAAGGACATTTCTTGGAATCAAATTCTACTCATAGTGCTCATTATTTGTGGACAACATCGAAACTAATCAAATCAAACGATAAGCACCTCTTTTCATATAGACATTATTGAGTGAAAGGACACATCTTCTGTTGATCTTGTTTTTTTCAACCTAAGAAATTATATACAAGAAGAACTTTTTCCTTGGGTCCATTAGATTATTGAATTCTATAAGTCTGAATCATTTTATAAATTAATACTGCTGCTGTAATCTTTCATTTTATATTTATTTTTTTGAATGTGTTTTATATATACATATTAGGATGTATTTTTAACATGCTTTTATTATTATTATTTTTTTTTTGTTGAATCAAATTGTGTGATCACTTACCGTATTACTATTTTATTCATATTATTATTTGATCCATATTATCCCATGCATACAGAGTGCCAGTCCTACATATCCATTCATTTTTATACTTTTTTCTGTATGGGTGATACAGTATTCTTGGCCTAGAGCACCTGGTCCCTATCTGCACAGGAGTGAGCTATTCCTATCATCTCTTTTCTATATGTATCCATCATACCTTGTTACCACTGTGCAGGCTGGTGGTGATGGTGTAATGGTGTGGGGGAAATTTTCTGGGCACACTTTAGGCCCCTTAGTGCAAATTGGCCATCATTTAAATGCCACGGGCTACCTGAGCAGTTCTGAAGGCAAAAGGGGGTCCATTAGTATGGTCTTCCTAATAATTCTTTAGGTGAGTGTATATGATGATGATGTATAGTCTTGTGTACACGCAGTCTTACCCTTCGGGCCTCGATGCGCTTAGCTGACTAATTCAACAGGGAGGAAAAAAAGAAGGCATGACACTTTGCCATGGGCCACAAAGGCCTAGAGAATAAGGCACCTATTCCAGAGACCAATTTCCTAGCACTTATCAAATGGAGAGTCAAGAAAAGGGGAGGGAGGTAGGGGGATCTCAAGGTTCAAAGGATTCAGACGAGATATAGAAAATGTGAAGAAAACTATTTAATAAACGTGGGGAAAAAGTATCTTTAAAATAAAAGAACATTACCAACCGTGATTTTATAGACTAAGATTTAAGAAACCCCCCAAAATTATATAAACCAAATAAGTGTTATATAGGAAGATCAAACGCCTGTTTGAAAAGTAAGGTTTTCAGTGCACGTCTGAATGAGAGAAGACTGGAAATCATTTTCAGGGCCTGAGGTAGGTGGTTCCAAAATCTGTCCCCTTGAGCCGAAAAGTATCTACCTCCACGTCTGATCTTGTTAACTTGCGGGATGTTAAAACTCACAGAGTTACTAGACCTCTATGTCCTCAACCTGGTGAATTTACTTCACAGGTACAAGGGCCCCACTCCATGGAATACCCTATGCATGAAGCTTCCAATCTTGAACATCACCCGTTGTTGGACGGGGAGCCAGTGCAAGGCATTAAGAGAGGGAGTGATATGCTCTCAGCGGGCAACACCCGTTAGGAGCCTTGCTGCAGCATTCTGCACAAGTTGAAGTCTATGCAAGTTCTTCTTAGGGAGTCCCATGTACAAGGCATTACAATAGTCCAACCGACTGCTGATCGCTGATATGCTTCTAAATAAACACATGGCATCCAAGTTTGATCACGAGTGTAAAAAAGGAGCACATACTGTCAGGATCCGCAGACTTAGGTTCAGGAGGGGAGCCTGCAGGGTCACACTGGACCTCCTTCTGTCAGCACTCCTTCCTCAAACTAATCAATCTAAGGCTACTTTCACACTCACGTTTTGTGCGGATCTGTCAGTGCAACTATCTGCATCCGTTCAGAATGGATCAGTTTGCATTATCTTTAACATAGCCAAGATGGATCCGTGTTGAACACCATGAAAGTCAAAGTAGGATGGATCAGTTTTCTATTGTGCCAGATTGTGTCAGTGAAAGTGGCTCAGTTTCATTAGACGGACACCAAAACGCTGCACGGAGCGTTTTGGTGTCCGTCTCCAAAGCGAAATGGAGACTGAACTGATGCAAACTGATGCATTCTGAGCAGATCGTTTTCCATTCAGAATGCATTAGAATGCAAACTGATCCATTTTGGACATCTTGTGAGAGCCCTGAACAGACCTCACAAATGGAAAGCCAAAACGAGAGTGTGAAAGTAGACTTAGCTGCTGCCACTCGTCATCTCAGGCTGACGAGACACCTCGCATTACATAACACCTAAGTACATGCTACAACTGCTAGCATTCACAGGGTTAATAACTCAATCTAGGTAACCCTTCTTCTACAGTCATGGAATCGTTAGAACACAAGAAGGCTCTTATTAAAGTGGAGTTTTAATATAAAAAAGGACAGTGTATACAAACAATAGGGTTATCATAGAAAATATAAGATAGAATACACAGACATATACATACAGTGCTAAATAACAGTTTGTAAAATAAAAGTGATAAAAACAGAACTTAATACGTTACAAGACGGTTAAGTCCGTTTGCCTGGGAAGGCAGAAATATCGGTCAGTCCATCAAACTAGTGATCCCCAAAGAATGACAGCTTGCTTTTTCTTCCTGCATGTGTCAAAAAGGGTCAGTAGCATCCACCCCATCACCATCCCCCACCTGTGAGGCCAGGGAATATGGCAATGATCTTTTATGACTGGTGACTCACATGACGTGGCCAGCGTCACGTGACTCGCATAACACAGCCAAACATAGCCGATAAGGTGTTATATGGCTTCTGATTCGATTTTTTTAAAGTCACCAACCTGCCAGTGCTGATCATTGGCTGACAGGCTGGTGACAAAATACTCTTTTCACGATTCCTGGCCCGCACTGCGTATGTGCGAACCGGCTCTGCCCGAAATCTCACGTCTCGCGAGAGGACGCATCGGCGCGTCCAGGAGGAATAACAGCGCCGCCGCCAGGACGCGTTCCTGCATGCGGCGGTCCTGTAGTGGTTAAAAGACACAGGATAAATAATGTCAACAATCTAATAAGGCCCAATAAACTGTGGTGCAAACTTATTAGAAGGTACCTTCAAGGACAAAGTCTTGGTGAATAACCATACTTTATCACCTAACCCAAAGTCTACTCCTCGAGAGCGCTTTTTTATCCGCCTTGGTTTTATGAACCTCTTGTGCTTTTTTCAGGCTCGACTGAACCTGGCCCAAACTGTGCACAGTTCTTTAGCTACCAGATCAGCTACCGGAATTTGTGAAGAAGACGGCGAAAATGAATTAAAACGTGGATGGAAACAAAGATAAAAAAAAAAAAAAAAGACATACTAATAGATGAGTTCACCTGGTTGTTAATGGCGAATTCAGCCAGGGGAAGATGCTTCACCCACATCTGTTGGTTGTCAGAGACAAAACACCTTAAGTACTGCTCCAGAGACTGGTTCAAACATTCAATTTGACCGTTGCTTTCCAGATGAAAGGCAGAAGAAAAAGACAAAGAGATGTTACATTTGCGACAAAAGGCCCCCAAAACCTAGAAACAAATTGAACACCTCTATCCAAAACCACATTCTCTGGAATTCCATGTAACCGAATAACATGATCAACAAACAGAGAAGCTAAAGTCTTGGCGTTAGGCAGTTTTGCCAGAGGGACGAAGTGCACCATTTAACTAAATCTGTCGACAACTACCCATATCACCGAATTACCCTCAGACAGTGGCAAGTCAGTAATAAAGTCCATGAAGATATGGGACCAAGGTCTACTAGGGATGGGTAGTGGTCGTAACTCCCCCACCGGACGAGACCTAGGAGTCTTGGACCTGGCACAAACCTCACATGAAGACACATATGAGTGGACATCTCTAGACCGGGTAGGCCACCAATAAAACCTGGACGAGTTCCTTGGTGGCATTAATACCCAGATGTCCACTAAACACGGAATTATGGCACTCACCCAACAGTTGGAGACGTAACTGACCCGGGACAAATAATTTATTAGTAGGAGATTGTACCAGAGCCAAGTGTTGCCCAGCAGTTATTTCAGTCACCAGATTGGAGGAGATCGAAGGAGATCGAAGCCACAATGACACCTGCCGGTAATATTGGTTCTGGTGGATTATCGGGAGATTGAAAAGCACAAAAATTGCGGGATAAGGCGTCTGCTTTAAAATTTATACTTCCTGGCCTGAAAGAAATACAAAAATTAAAACGTGTAAAGAACAATGCCCACCTAGCCTGTCTTGGATTCAAACGTTTAGCAGATTCCAAAAACATTAAATTCTTATGATCCGTAAATACTGTAACCTGATGTTTAGCCCTCTCCAGAAAATGCTATTCCTCAAAAGCCCATTTAATAGCAAGTAACTCTCGATTACCAATGTCATAATTTCTCTCGGTAGAAGAGAATTTACGAGAAAAAAAAGCACAAGATCTTAGGTTAGTGAGAGCTGATGACCCCTGGGAGAGGACTGCCCCAACTCCATCCTCGGAAGCATCATCCTCCACCACAAAAGGCCGCTCTTGGTCAGGTTGAACTAATACTGTATACTAATAGTATTAGTTTCTGGTTGAACTAATACTAGATCCGTGAGAGGCTTTCGCAATAATTGAAAAGTTCTAAATAAATTTTCGATAATTCGCGGAACCTAAGAAGCGTTGTAACGCTTTAAGAGAAAATGGAAATCATTTTCAGGGCCTGAGGTAGGTGGTTCCAAAATCTGTCCCCTTGAGCCGAAAAGTATCTACCTCCACGTCTGATCTTGTTAACTTGCGGGATGTTAAAACTCACAGAGTTACTAGACCTCTATGTCCTCAACCTGGTGAATTTACTTCACAGGTACAAGGGCCCCACTCCATGGAATACCCTATGCATGAAGCTTCCAATCTTGAACATCACCCGTTGTTGGACGGGGAGCCAGTGCAAGGCATTAAGAGAGGGAGTGATATGCTCTCAGCGGGCAACACCCGTTAGGAGCCTTGCTGCAGCATTCTGCACAAGTTGAAGTCTATGCAAGTTCTTCTTAGGGAGTCCCATGTACAAGGCATTACAATAGTCCAACCGACTGCTGATCGCTGATATGCTTCTAAATAAACACATGGCATCCAAGTTTGATCACGAGTGTAAAAAAGGAGCACATACTGTCAGGATCCGCAGACTTAGGTTCAGGAGGGGAGCCTGCAGGGTCACACTGGACCTCCTTCTGTCAGCACTCCTTCCTCAAACTAATCAATCTAAGGCTACTTTCACACTCACGTTTTGTGCGGATCTGTCAGTGCAACTATCTGCATCCGTTCAGAATGGATCAGTTTGCATTATCTTTAACATAGCCAAGATGGATCCGTGTTGAACACCATGAAAGTCAAAGTAGGATGGATCAGTTTTCTATTGTGCCAGATTGTGTCAGTGAAAGTGGCTCAGTTTCATTAGACGGACACCAAAACGCTGCACGGAGCGTTTTGGTGTCCGTCTCCAAAGCGAAATGGAGACTGAACTGATGCAAACTGATGCATTCTGAGCAGATCGTTTTCCATTCAGAATGCATTAGAATGCAAACTGATCCATTTTGGACATCTTGTGAGAGCCCTGAACAGACCTCACAAATGGAAAGCCAAAACGAGAGTGTGAAAGTAGACTTAGCTGCTGCCACTCGTCATCTCAGGCTGACGAGACACCTCGCATTACATAACACCTAAGTACATGCTACAACTGCTAGCATTCACAGGGTTAATAACTCAATCTAGGTAACCCTTCTTCTACAGTCATGGAATCGTTAGAACACAAGAAGGCTCTTATTAAAGTGGAGTTTTAATATAAAAAAGGACAGTGTATACAAACAATAGGGTTATCATAGAAAATATAAGATAGAATACACAGACATATACATACAGTGCTAAATAACAGTTTGTAAAATAAAAGTGATAAAAACAGAACTTAATACGTTACAAGACGGTTAAGTCCGTTTGCCTGGGAAGGCAGAAATATCGGTCAGTCCATCAAACTAGTGATCCCCAAAGAATGACAGCTTGCTTTTTCTTCCTGCATGTGTCAAAAAGGGTCAGTAGCATCCACCCCATCACCATCCCCCACCTGTGAGGCCAGGGAATATGGCAATGATCTTTTATGACTGGTGACTCACATGACGTGGCCAGCGTCACGTGACTCGCATAACACAGCCAAACATAGCCGATAAGGTGTTATATGGCTTCTGATTCGATTTTTTTAAAGTCACCAACCTGCCAGTGCTGATCATTGGCTGACAGGCTGGTGACAAAATACTCTTTTCACGATTCCTGGCCCGCACTGCGTATGTGCGAACCGGCTCTGCCCGAAATCAACAATCGCGTTCCTGCATGCGGCGGTCCTGTAGTGGTTAAAAGACACAGGATAAATAATGTCAACAATCTAATAAGGCCCAATAAACTGTGGTGCAAACTTATTAGAAGGTACCTTCAAGGACAAAGTCTTGGTGAATAACCATACTTTATCACCTAACCCAAAGTCTACTCCTCGAGAGCGCTTTTTTATCCGCCTTGGTTTTATGAACCTCTTGTGCTTTTTTCAGGCTCGACTGAACCTGGCCCAAACTGTGCACAGTTCTTTAGCTACCAGATCAGCTACCGGAATTTGTGAAGAAGACGGCGAAAATGAATTAAAACGTGGATGGAAACAAAGATAAAAAAATAAAAAAAAGACATACTAATAGATGAGTTCACCTGGTTGTTAATGGCGAATTCAGCCAGGGGAAGATGCTTCACCCACATCTGTTGGTTGTCAGAGACAAAACACCTTAAGTACTGCTCCAGAGACTGGTTCAAACATTCAATTTGACCGTTGCTTTCCAGATGAAAGGCAGAAGAAAAAGACAAAGAGATGTTACATTTGCGACAAAAGGCCCCCAAAACCTAGAAACAAATTGAACACCTCTATCCAAAACCACATTCTCTGGAATTCCATGTAACCGAATAACATGATCAACAAACAGAGAAGCTAAAGTCTTGGCGTTAGGCAGTTTTGCCAGAGGGACGAAGTGCACCATTTAACTAAATCTGTCGACAACTACCCATATCACCGAATTACCCTCAGACAGTGGCAAGTCAGTAATAAAGTCCATGAAGATATGGGACCAAGGTCTACTAGGGATGGGTAGTGGTCGTAACTCCCCCACCGGACGAGACCTAGGAGTCTTGGACCTGGCACAAACCTCACATGAAGACACATATGAGTGGACATCTCTAGACCGGGTAGGCCACCAATAAAACCTGGACGAGTTCCTTGGTGGCATTAATACCCAGATGTCCACTAAACACGGAATTATGGCACTCACCCAACAGTTGGAGACGTAACTGACCCGGGACAAATAATTTATTAGTAGGAGATTGTACCAGAGCCAAGTGTTGCCCAGCAGTTATTTCAGTCACCAGATTGGAGGAGATCGAAGGAGATCGAAGCCACAATGACACCTGCCGGTAATATTGGTTCTGGTGGATTATCGGGAGATTGAAAAGCACAAAAATTGCGGGATAAGGCGTCTGCTTTAAAATTTATACTTCCTGGCCTGAAAGAAATACAAAAATTAAAACGTGTAAAGAACAATGCCCACCTAGCCTGTCTTGGATTCAAACGTTTAGCAGATTCCAAAAACATTAAATTCTTATGATCCGTAAATACTGTAACCTGATGTTTAGCCCTCTCCAGAAAATGCTATTCCTCAAAAGCCCATTTAATAGCAAGTAACTCTCGATTACCAATGTCATAATTTCTCTCGGTAGAAGAGAATTTACGAGAAAAAAAAGCACAAGATCTTAGGTTAGTGAGAGCTGATGACCCCTGGGAGAGGACTGCCCCAACTCCATCCTCGGAAGCATCATCCTCCACCACAAAAGGCCGCTCTTGGTCAGGTTGAACTAATACTGGGGTGTTAATGAAACACCTCTTAAGTGTTTCAAAAGCCTTTATGGCTTCTGGTAACCAATTCACTAGATCAGTTCCCTTCTTAGTTAGATCCGTGAGAGGCTAGATTCGCGGAACCTAGTTAGATTCGCGGAACCTAAGAAGCGTTGTAACGCTTTAAGAGAGGAAGGTCTCACCCACTCCAAAATGGCCTGTAACTTCCCTGGATTCATCTTGAAGGATTGGGGTGTGAGAATGCATTCTAAAAACAAAGTTTCCTGTAGTCCAAAAATACACTTCTCACCCTTCACGAAAAGTCGGTTCTCCCGAAGTACTTGTCTAGTGTGAATAACGTGATAATCCCAGTCAGGCAAATAAATCAGGATGTCATCTAAATAAACAATTACAAATTTTCCAATATATTGTCTAAAGATGTAATTGACAAAATTTTGGAAAACCGCCAGAGCATTACTTAACCCAAACGGCATCACTAAGTATTCATAATGACCCTCTGGGCTATTAATGGCCGTCTTCCACTCATCCTTCTCCTTAATTTGTATAAGATTATAGGCCCCGTTGAGACCAAGTTTAGTGAACCAGTGAGCTCCAAAAATTTAATCAAACAGGTCTGGAATCAACGGCAACGGGTACTGATTCTTAACAGTAATCTTATTCAACTCTCTATAATCAGTACACATTCTTAATCCACCGTCCTTTTTAGCAACAAAGAAAAACCCCACCCCCATAGGAGACACTGAGGGTCTAATATGTCCTTTTTGTAGACTCTCCTTCAAGTAATCCCTCATAGATTTTCTTTCTGGACCTGACAACTTATAAATACGACCCCTAGGGTACTTAGATCCCGGAACAAGGTCTATGGCACAGTCATAAGGTCTATGAGGGGGAAGGAAATCAGCCTCAGACGTAGAAAAAAACATCAGCAACGTCACTAATGTACGTGGGAAGAGACTTCAGCCTGAATAACAGGTAGACAACATGCATCACATTTCACCCACCATTTCTCTAATTCACCCGTGGAACAGTTGATGACTGGATTATGAACCTGAAGCAGAGGAATACCCAGAACTACCGCCATGGGTAAATTTTTTAGAATAAAAAAAAGTACACTCCATATGACAGACCCCCACAGACAAGGTTACTTCCAAGGAATAATATTCGACTGTCCCGCCCACCAACGGTGTGGAATCAATAGCAATGATATGAATAGGGTTAGCAAGGGACAACATGGGCACCCCAAGGGAAAGAGCAAAGTTATGGTCTACAAAATTAGTGGCAGACCCAGAGCCTCCCGTTTGCCTCTGCATCGTCAAGCAAGCAGTGTTTTGGTATCTGCCTCCAGAGCGGAATGGAGGCGGAACGGAGACAAGCTGATGCATTCTGAGCGGATCCTTTTTCATTCAGAAAGCATTAGGGCAAAACTGATCTGTTTTGGACCGCTTGCGAGATCCCTGAAATGTTTTTCACAAACGGAAACCAAATCTCCAGTGTGAAAGTAGCCTTATTTGGGAGCATATATTGTCACCACCAGACATCTGAGAAGCTCTGACAGACGTCCTTCAGAACCTCCTCCTTGAGGTTCCTTTTGTTTTGCTTTCCTTTTCTCATCTCGTTAGCCTCTCTCAGCTGTCATGTAGTTGCACTGATTGCATCCCTTTAAATCCCTTCCCATACTGCATCACTTTGCGGTTTATATTCCTTCCTGGAGTGTGTGCATGCTGATCCTACTTCGGAGTCTTCTACAGATAAGTTTTGTTCGTTCATTTGTGTTTTCCTGTTTGCTGGATCCCAGGTGACCCTGACTCCCTCCGTATCAAGTGTAGGGAGCCCCAGATCCTGCAATGGTTAAAGTTCTTGTCACCCTGTGATCATCTATGATAATATGTAGCACCATGTGTTTTCACGTGTTCTTTCATGAGCTATATTTGTTCTAGTATGTTTTTCTGGTATTTTTCTATTTAAAGTAGGCTAACAATGGCCTATGATGCTGGCCGGAGATGTGTGGAGTACCTGGTCTTGCTGGGCTCTTCCGCTTATGTCCCCCCCCCCTCCGGCCCAGTTTAATTTGATAGTACTTGCAGTATTGCGCAATGTTGCGCCGTTAGAGCCTGCAGGCTCTCTTTTTTCCTTTGTTTCCATTCCTGTCCTTTCCCTTCCCTCACCTGTCGACCCACTGAATGACATTGCTGAGGTGCATATGATAGCTATTGATGGTATGATTACGATATGGCTGATATAACTGTATGTACGCTTAATGTTAATGGTATGAATATACCCCAGAAGAGAAGCCAGGTATAGCACACCCTTAACAGAGAAAATGCTGACATACTCTTTTTGCAGGAGACTCACTTCTGGCACTCGCATGTCCCAAACATGAACAGCAGAAGCTTCCCTGTCTGGTACCATTCTACCTACTCCTCAGCTGCATGCGGGGTCTCCATTGGTTTAGGCAAAAACTTCCCTTCATATTGACAGCTAAGATGGAGGATCCTTTTGGGAGGTATTTGTTTGTCAAGGGGAAAGTCCTCAATTGCACCATCACTATGGCCCATGTTTATGCCCTTAATGTTAAACAAGTCCCGTGGTTCGTGCAGATATTAGCCACCCTGGGGAACTTTGCGGAAGGCATGTTGATCTTGGGGGGTGATTTCAACTTGACTTTAGATCACAGTATGGATTCCACCCCAAGATCTCCATCCCTCTCTAAGAAACAGATATGTAGACTCCAGTTAGCTCTGTCGAACCTGCAGATCTCAGACGTTTGGAGGATTCTCAACCCGGAAGGGAGGGACTACACGTTTTTCTCGCCAGTCCATGGTACATACAAAAGGTTGGATTACATCCTTATGTCTAACAATTCACTTACCTCTGTAATGAGAGCAGACATTGGTGCTTCCACCATCTCTGATCATGCCTTGGTTACAGTTAAATGGAAACTAGCAGACCTGCCTCCAAAAGCGTGGACGTGGCGACTCAACACCACGCTTCTTGAGGATGAAGCTAATAAAGCCCAGATTGAACAGAAGATCCTAGATTATTTCAATATAAATAATAATTCCCAAACACCCATGTCCATAGTTTGGGAAGCTCACAAGGTGGTTATCAGGGGGGAGCTGATTAGCTTGGGCTCCAAAGTGAAGAAACAAAGGTCACAACAGTTAAACTCTCTGCTGATGCAGATCTCCACTTTGGAAGCCTTGCTTAAGGCCAGGCAGTGCGACAAAGTGCACTCTGCGCTTCGATCCTTACGCCATCAGGTCAAGGACCTGCTTAACATTAAGTCCGCCAAAATACTGCAATCACTACGATTTAAGTATTTTTGCCATGGGGATAAGGGGACTAAGGTCATGTCTAACCTTTTAAGAGCTCAGAGGAGTAAAACTTTCATTCAGGCTATTAAGAATAAAGATGGGAAGAGAGTAACCACAACCCCTGATATCGCTAAAGAATTCTGCAGTTTTTACTCCTCCCTATATAATATTGAGAGAGGGAAACGAGAAGCAGGATATGACCAAAACCTTTTGAGCAAGCACATTGACGCCTTCCTTGAAGCTATCAAGATACCCACTTTGTCGGGGGCGGAGCTAGCGCCAGAGCCGGATGGCTGTGTGAAGTGAAGCTCTCCTGACAACGATTCCCTCAGAAGCTCCAATCTTCAGCGATCCAAGCTCAAAATGGTCAAGATCGGGGGCCCTAGACCTGCTGACACTCCAGAACCGCCCAGATCCACTTCTCAAGCTGGCGGCATGGAGAAATTTATAAAGAAAGCGGCTCAGTCCTATGCGGCCAGAGACTCCAAGATGGCGCCGGAACCACCACGCACGCCGAGGAGTAAGCAGCAAGCCGAAAGCACCGCTGAAAAGGTGAGAGACGAATCCCCTGAGGCGGACACGCTTGCACTCTCTCGCTCCTTCCTAAAGAGAGCATTATCAGAGGCCCTGGAACCGCTTAAGTCGGACCTCGGCTCCATTAAGGAGGATATGAAGCATATTGGCAGACGGGTGGAGGCACTAGAAGAAGCGAATATTGCCATTACCTCGCACCAGGCTGCAGTCTCTGACCACTTAAGCGCTCACCAGAAGCACCTTAACTCCCTCTACATTCAGCTAGAGGACCAAGAAAACAGAAGCAGGAGAAATAACCTCCGCTTCAGAGGGATACCAGAATCAGTAAACACTGAAGAGATCCCTGAAACGGTGATGCAGATATGTATGAAGCTCCTAGGCCCTGACTCCACACATGAAGTTCTTATTGAAAGAGCCCATAGAGCCCTGCGCCCCAAGCCTCAGCCCACAGAACCGCCCAGAGACATAATCTGCAAATTTTCGCATTTTCCTGTTAAAGAAGCAATCTTAAATGGGGCAAGAAACACCCCTCTACTGGCATGGGATGATAACCCAATCTCCATATTCCAGGATCTAGCCCAATCCACGCTTAAAAAACGTAAAGCCTTGAAACCGCTCACCGACCTATTGAGAAGCAAGAAAATAATATACAGATGGCTATTTCCGTTTGGGCTATCCTTCTTTCACAATGGTCGCAGAATCTCCATTCAGTCGCACATCGATTTGGAAAGAGCCTATGACGTCCTGCAAATCTCAACGCTCCCAATTGAAAACTGGGACTTAGTACAGGATATCTCTGAGCTTCCTGCCCTGACATCAGACGGACCGTGGGAGACCCCTCGCACTCAAAGGTCTCAAAAGACAAGAAGAAATCGCCAATCATCTTCCTCCAAGAGACTGACTCTGACTGATGACTGACCAACATCAGGTTAACCCTTCCAATTCCCAAGCGGGAAGAAGTTATCTTATCTGACTTGTATGCAGCCATTCCCCTGATAGTTAATATACCACTAGGGTTAAGTACATGGTTGAAAGAAGATCAGTACTGATTATTCTTATTCTTACCCCTTATTCTTACTTAAAAGTGATATGTTTTCTCTTCCTAACATTAGAGAATTATTCTGATTATAACTGGAGCTTGAATCTTTCTCCTTAATGAGGGATTGTAGTAGTTGTACTCTGATAAGAGTAATGCAATACCCCCCCTTGCCACTAACCATAGCTGGCTTTCACAGGTTAGTGCCACTTTGGCGCTACTTTTGGTTTTGTTTGTGTTTCTCCTTCTGTTTTGTTAACCTATTTTTGTCCCCAGATAGGTCTCAAGAATGCAACACTATGTTCGTTCCATTTGCTGATATACACCTGCAGATCTGCGACACCCTCTCCTTGCTCTGGAGTCCTCGCTTACCTCGGGGTGGCACCCCCCCTCACTCTGGTCAGTTGACTATACACACTTTCCTCCTGCACTTTTAGATTCACTCATATTTTACATCTCTTATAACCATGTCGGACTTGAGAGTTGTAACTTATAACGTGAAGGGGTTGAGGTCCCCATCCAAGAGATGTCAGATTCTATCTCAACTAAACAGAGAGAGATGTTCGGTGGTTTTCCTACAGGAAACTCACTTTAAGCACGGCAATTACCCAAATCTTTCCTTTTCTAAATTCCCTACTTGGCACCACTGTGGGGCTGGGGGTGCCGCCTCGAGGGGAGTCAGTATTGGCTTCCATAGAAATTTACCCTTCCTCTATAACTCCCATGTGCAAGACCCTGAGGGCAGATTTTTGATACTTAAAGGTATGATAGGTTGTTCACTATATACACTTGTGAATGTATATGCACCCAATACAGAACAGATCAGCTGGCTAACCACTCTTTTGTCACTAATTGAAGTTCACAGAGAGGGCATTCTAATTATAGCCGGTGACTTCAACATAGCCTTTAATCCGCTACTGGACACCACTTCCAAGAAATCAAACATTTCCCAAAAAGCCCTGGGCTTTCTTCAGACTAAACTTCTGGAGCTTGGTGTATCTGACATATGGCGTTGTCTTAACCCACAAAGCTTAGACTACTCCTTTTACTCCCCCGCTAACAGATCCTATAGTAGGATTGACTATATCCTTATTTCAAAAGAACACTTGCAACTATGCTCACATGCAAAGATTGGTGATATAACACTCTCAGACCATTCCCCCATTTTCTGTGATATACACCCCCCCATCAGATCCAATAGGAAATCCAATTGGAGGTTCAATGAATCCTTGCTGGGAAATGAAAGACACGTTACCCATATTTCCGCCCTACTAGTGGAGTACTTCTCAATCAATAATACTGAAGATATCTCCCCCCATACACTTTGGGATGCTCATAAAGCTTTTATAAGAGGCAGATTGATTAGCTTATGCTCTTTCCTGAAAAAACAGTCCGAGAAAAAAACTTTCCATTTTGCTATCCAAAATCCACAGGCTGGAAAAAACACACAAACAGTCTTTATTAGCCCAACATCTTTCAGAACTCACCTCCCTCAGAACTGAATTAAAAAATCTCCTTAATGAGAAGTCCGCTAAGTACTACCTCTCTGCACAGCAGAAGGTTTTCGCGCATGGAAACAAAGGCTCTAAATATGCTATTCAGAGAATTAAGCAGAGGCGAACCTCCCGTTATATTCAAAGCATTAGATCCCCTCAAGACTGCTTATTGTTTAAAGCCAACGAAATAGCTGACCAATTTAGGAAGTTTTATGAGTCTCTATATAATCTCCCCCCCTCAGTACTCCCTGACCCCTCACTAGACAGACATACTAATATAAATACCTTCCTATCTTCCCTCAGACTGCAGACATTATCTATGTCCCAAAAAGAATCTTTGTCCAAACCATTCACCACTTCGGAAATAGTAGCAGCCATCAAGGCGACCCCCAAAGGGAAGTGCCCAGGTCCAGACGGGCTTCCTATAACTTATTACTCTACATTTAAAGACACTCTCCTCCCCTTTTTGCTCCCAATCTATAACTTGGCCTTAGACGAACATCCGCTCTCTGCAGATATGACTAAAGCCACGATCACTGTCATCCCCAAACAGGGCAAAGACCCCACCTCATGTTCAAATTATCGCCCTATCTCCTTATTGAATGTGGATCTTAAATTACTCTCGAAAATGTTAGCCACTAGACTGCAATGTCTTTTACCTCAATTAATTAACCCAGACCAAGTAGGGTTTGTCAGAGGCAGAGAGGGCAAAGATAATACCACTAAGGTTTTAAACGCATTATATTATGCCTCCCACAGATCCTCCCCCCTAGTTTTGCTTGGCACAGACGCCGAAAAAGCGTTTGATAGAGTAGACTGGACATTCATTTCTTTAGCTCTATCAAAATTCCAAATACCAACACCATTTATTAATGCTATTTTCGCTATGTACAATCGTTCTTCGGCGTCTGTGTCAGTCAATGATACATTATCACCTAGTTTCCCCATTAGAAATGGGACAAGACAGGGCTGCCCACTTTCTCCTCTTATTTTTGTCCTAGTGATGGAAACCCTGTTACAGTCCCTTAGACAAAACCCAGATGTTAAAGGCCTGAAGGTTGGTGGCTGTGACTTTAGATTGGCTGCATTTGCAGATGATTTATTAATTATTACCACTAACCCACTTGTTTCCATTCCCGTAATTTTATCCAGTCTCAATCATTTCGGTGCTTTGTCTAATTTCAAAGTCAATGCTTCCAAATCCCAGATAATTCACATGGGCCTCTCCTCGCATACTCTTTCATCTCTAAAAAGGAATTCCCCTTTTAATTGGCAAACCCAGCAACTGACTTACCTGGGAGTGAAGATATCCCCGATCCTAGGTGAACTATTCAATATGAACTACAAGCCTCTTTTATCATCAATAATAACCCAATTAGACTCCCTAAACTTTCCCTATCTGTCCTGGTTTGGGAGAAAAAACATTCTTATGTCCCTGGTAATACCTAGACTCACGTACTTGATGCAAGTACTTCCCATTGAAATTCCCAGATCCTACTTTTCCGCCCTAAACAAAAACATTCGTAAATTTATATGGCAGGGGAAAAAACCCCGTATTTCTTTTGATACCCTAACCAAGCCAAGATCCGATGGGGGAATCGGACTACCTGACCCTGAGACCTACATGAAAGCAATACAACTGGCTAGAGCAATAGATTGGATTAGGAATCCTCCTCACAAATTGTGGTTAGCGTTAGAAAACGCTTTTTTACCCTCCCCTATTAGGGCCCTCGTTCTGGCCGATAGACCCCCTTTGGTCCCCAGCACTATACCAAATCCATTGATTCGAAATACTCTTAAGGTCTGGAGGTGGTTCTCGGCCAGCACGGGTGCTCTGACTCTCCCTTCTCCTTTCATCTCTGTTAAAGATGTTATTGCACTAGCTCCTAAAGATTTGAGAGACAGCTGCCCCCTCTCCCTTGTGAATCTAGGGCTTGAGGTGTCAAAACTTTCTAAGGAAGATGGAGGTATCCTTTCGGATCAAGAAATGTGTGACCTTTTCAAGGTTACTATTAAAAATCCCTTTCTCTTAAGCTTTATTAGAAAGGAATCACTCCTTATTGCGAAAAAAACCTCACCAGCCCAAGACCTTCTGTGGTTTGACAAGCTGATAGGAGCTTCTTTATATCCCTCTAAAGCTATTTCAAATATATATAAACAGCTTAAGTCTCCCCCCATCTCTGTCAAGCCAGCAGCGATTGGGCTTTGGGAAAAAGACTTGCAGCGGAAATTAACAGCAGTGGAAATATCGAATTTATTGATCACCCCGCACAAAATTTCTAGATGTATTCTCATCCAAGAAAATAGTTACAAAATTCTGATGCGCTGGTACAAGACCCCGGATAAGACATGTCTTTATAATGCCAACTTCTCGGATGTTTGCTGGAGATGCAGCAAAGAAAGGGGCTCTTACTTTCACGTTTGGTGGTCATGTGCCCTGATCCAGCCTTGGTGGTCCAATATTGTCAAACTCGGTAACCAGATTTGCCAGACCTCTTTCCCTTGCATTCCTGAGATCGCTTTGTTAAGCCTGGGTCTGAAGGGAACTAAGTCTCGGAAATCTGCCCTTTTTTCTTTTATGATGGTAGCCGCCAGATTGTTGATTCCAAAACTCTGGCTATCCCCAGACATCCCTAGTCAGGAACACTGGATTAACAGACTTGATCAAATTTATCGGCTGGAAGAAATTTCCCACTGGGAACAACGAACCAGACACATTTTTCTTCAGATTTGGTCCCCATGGAGGGAATTTAGGAAGTTCTCTTAGACTCCTGGAGTCATTCCCTGCTTTATCAAGTTAGAACAAGCACAAATTTGGTACTCCTACTCACCCAGAGGGGTCGACTCTAGAAGGGCGGGTGGGTTTCTGTCCTACCTCACTGGGAAATACATTAACGGGTGTGCATCTGAAAAGGTTGTGACTTACACATAGAGTTGTACCTTGAGTGTTGTTAACTGCCTATCATATTGAGACCAACTTGGTCCCCTTAGTAGTTTATGTTTCTTTTTATTTTCTTTTGTATTCTTGGTGTCCTACTTTTATTACAGTGAAGATTGTGCTGTATTAGTGCCTGGTCTAACTATACGGATCTTTACTGACTGTATGTACAATCTAATTGTTCATTGTCATACTTGTACGTGTATGAAAAACAATAAAAATTGTTAATATAAAAAAAAAAAAAGATACCCACTTTGTCAGAGGAGGATAGATCTGTGCTGTTAAGCCCTGTCACGCTTGAGGAGATTGAGAAGGTTCTAGGGTCTATACCTTCAGGAAAGAGTCCAGGCCCGGATGGGTTCCCCATCTATTACTACAAAAAGTTTAATTATATTCTGTCCCCATATTTTATGAGACTCTGTAATGACCTGCTACAGGGCTCCACCCTCCCTGCTCAGACACAAGAAGCACATATTACCATTATCCATAAAGAGGGGAAGGATCAGGAGATGTGCGGTAGCTACAGACCCATTTCCCTCTTGAACACTGATCTGAAGTGGTGGGCCAAGGTATTAAGCAATAGAATCGCCCCCTTACTTCCTCGCCTGATTGGTGAGGAACAGGTGGGATTTGTGCTGGGCAGGGAGGGGAGACACAATGTTAGTAGAGTCATAAATGCGGTTGCCCATGCTCACTCAAAAACAATACCTCTAGTTCTCCTAGGGACAGACGCAGAGAAAGCGTTCAACAGAGTTAACTGGATGTTCATGCGGAAAACTTTAGATGCGTTTGGGTTCCCAGATAGGTTTATACAGGCGATATTTGCAATGTACTCCTCACCCTCGGCACGTATATTAGTGAACAATACGCTATCGGACTCCTTTGGCATTGGAAATGGTACCAGACAGGGTTGCCCGTTGTCTCCCTCGCTCTTCATCCTAGCTATGGAGACGCTCCTGCTTACATTTAGACAGACTCCAGATATTAGGGGTCTGCAGATAAACAAAACTGAACACAAGATGGCTGCGTTTGCCGACAACTTGTTGTTGTTCATTTCAAACCCAGAGGAGGCAATGCCATCTGTCATGAACATCTTCAGGGCATTTGGAGAGGCATCTGATTTTAAAATAAACTTCGACAAGTCAGAAGCGTTAGGCATCTCTATATCGCCTCCCAAGTTGAGAAGAATTAAGGCTATGGCCCCTTTTAAGTGGCCGCCTAAGGCTATTAAGTATTTAGGGATCCTAATCCCGGCCAACACAAACTTGCTGTATCAATTAAACCATATTCCCTTACTATCTAAAATACAGTCTACCCTGGCAGGTTTCTCAAAGAAGATGCTCTCTTGGTTGGGAAGGAAGAGTGCCCTGGTCACATTTATCCTCCCCCAGCTACTGTATTTATTCAGGTCTCCCCCGATATCAGTTCCCGGTACTTTTCAGACCAAACTAAACTCTAGTTTTGGTGGATTCCTATGGGATAGGAGGAAAGCGAGGCTTCACTATTCTCTCCTTACCAGGAATAAGAGGCGGGGAGGCATTTCTTTGCCTGACATCACCTCATATCTGCAGGCCATACATCTGGAGAGATAGTTATCATTGACGCACCATGATCCTCTTCCTATGCATGTCGATATGGAAAAATCTCTGCTGGGGAGGCATAGGGAATTCTTGCTTTGGTGTAAAGCTCCATTGCCGAGTGTATGATCTACTCAGATCGGATGCACTATCCGTAACTGCCAAAATTCAGAGGAGCTTAATCTGGGAAGGGGCAAATTGTCTCCCCTGACACCCCTTTATGTGTTACCACAGATATTGGTTAAGCGGCCATTAGTGGTCACAAAAATATGGGCATCTGTGAAACACCTTCAAATGGGTGACTTGGGTAGGTCCAAGGCTAATAGTGATTTCTACAAAGATATCACGGGCATTAGCGATGCTCCTGGTGACATACTACAAACCTGGGACTTTGAGAAATCCTGTGCCAAAATCCGGAAATCCAATAGTTTCCCCCTGCCAGACCCCACGTGGCTAGAGAACTATGTAATGCTCCCTAACTTGCCAAATAAATGCTTGTGTATGATATATAAACAGATATCTAGCAATAAGAACCCTCAGGACCCTACATACCTAAATAACTGGGAGCGGGAGTTGAACATGAAACTGGATGACAGGAATAGAGCGAGTATTCTGGCCAATTCCCATGGTTTCTCTACGTGTATTAGAGTTCAGGAGAATTCATATAAAACATTATCAAGATGGTATAGGACTCCGGAGTTTCTCCATAGAATAAACCTATCCCCTTCAGACAAATGTTGGAGATGCTCTTCTGGTGTTGGAAACATCTCCCACATTTTAGTTCTGGGCTAAAATAGAGGATATCATTAATGAGGTTTGCCCTGAGAAGGTCAAACTTTCGGCCTCGCTAGTATTACTTTGGCTACCAGAAGGGAGTTTTAAACCAAGGAAAATGAGCCTAGCTACCCACATGATTACTGCGGCTAAACTTCTGATCCCCCTGAAGTGGAGGGATGAGAACCCCCCATCAATAGCGTTGTGGTATGAGAAGATGACGTATCTGTGCCGTATGGAAGAGATGATCGGTTGGGAAAATAAGACCAGGAAAGCTTTCCTCCAAGTATGGCAGCCGTGGATAACACACATGTCAGAAAAGAGACAGATAGATATGAAGGTTTAACCCAACAACTAACTTGGGGTATTCAGAGACTCAAGGGTCCTTTAGTTTTCTCTAGAATTTGCTACCTCAGACTAGAATGTGCTTTTGGTCGCCCCCCTTTCACCCCCCCCCCCCCTCCTTCCCCCTTTTCTGTAGTTACTCTATTCTTTAATGAGTCTGGTTATGCAGTGTCCAATGATTCTGCTCTGTGTCTTGCCAACAGGACTTGTGTTCCATGCCGTTGTGTTGTCAGGCATTTGCCTCTGATGCTGTACTTCTCTTTGCTTATGTCATGCAGGGACCAGGTTTTCTGGGGCACCACATTGTTATGTACACCTGCTGTATCTATTGGTCTATCTGTATAACATAAGTGTATGCTTGTCATTTTTATCATAAATTTCTCAATAAAAAGAGATTTGTTAAAAAAAAAAAAAGTGTAGGGAGCCAGTGGTCGTGTCCCCTCACTATTATAGGGTGTTCAGGTGTTATACAGGGGGGGCCATTCCGTTCTGCTAGGCAGGGTTTGTAGTTTAATAGGGCAAGTGTGAGGGTGAAATATTTTTCCTTTCCTTGTCACGCCAAGCCTTATTGTCAATTGCTTTTTATGGGCACAATCTGGGTGAGGTTTAAAGGGGTTGTCCTGGATTGGGGACATTGCTCTAATTGTACAAGTGTGGCATACACATTGCATACAAGCATGTAGTACCTTTGGCACAGATTTCTGCAGCCCCGTTTTTATCTTTGAAATTCATGGCTAGAAGTTACTGTTTTCTTCTCCTCGTTGACGTACCGGGTCCCTTGCAGGCAAGCAAAGCTTCCTCTTCCGCTGCTTAGGGAGCCCAGTGACATCACTGGCAATATAAGTAACTTATGCAGAGTGGATGGAGGAGCGGTAACTAGGCTGGCCGACATCGCGCTAAGCCCCGCCCTTCCAGTCCGGTGACATCACCAGGCAAGGAGCTTTAGAATGAATGGAGGTGAATATTGATGAGGGCAGTTTTTTTTTCTGGCGGAACGCACCTTTTGACATCGCAGCCTGCCATGCTCCAGCATCACAGGCTGCGATATATCAGCGTGGAGGGACTGGGAGGAGGAGCTTGGGGCCAGTGCGTTCACTGTGCTTCGGCCCCGCCGCTCCAGTAGTTATAAAATGTGTAATTCAATTAATAATGATTCATGCTGCCCCCTCTGTAGTATAACATTCAATATATCCTACTCACAGGGCTACTGTTTCACCGTAATGCAGGCCGGCCGGGCAGACGAGCGGCAGCGTGACCGACTGACGTCACGTGCATGCCCGGCCTACTTTATGAATGAAGCAGGCGGTGCAGGCACGTGACGTCAGTCAGTGACGCTACCGCTCATCTGCCCGGCCAGCCTGCTTTACGATGAAACAGTAGCCCTGTGAGTAGGATATATTGAATGTTATACTACAGAGGCGGCAGCTTGAATCATTATTAATTGAATTACACATTTGATAACTGTACTGGAGCTGCAATGGGTGGTCTGTGGATGGCACTGTTATGGGGTGAGGGGGGTCTGTGGATGGCACTGTTATGGGGTGGGGGGTCTGTGGATGGCACTGTTATGGGGTGGGGGGTCTGTGGATGGCACTGTTATGGGGTGGGGGGGTCTGTGGATGGCACTGTTATGGGGTGGGGGTCTGTGGATGGCACTGTTAAGGGGGGTCTGTGGATGGCACTGTTATGGGGTGGGAGGGTCTGTGGATGGCACTGTTATAGGATGGGGGGTCTGTGGATGCCATCCACAGATCCCCCATAACAGCGCCATCCACAGATCCTCCACCCCATTAACAGCGCCATCCCAAGATCCCCCATTAACAGCGCCATCCCCATCTGGGGGGTTTCTTTGCTGGGCTGGACTTTTATAACCCCCCTAAGTTTTACTTGCATCCCTGTTCTCTAAAGGGACGGTTTTAGGGGCGGTCCTAGGGGTGGGTATGGGCGTGGCCGGGGGAGGGGGTGAGTTCCACCACCTTTTCTCTGAGAAAAAAAGCCCAGGATGAGGGGCAGAATTACAGCGGCTGGCCGACATCCCACTAAGCCCCGCCCCTCCAGTCCGGTGACGTCACCGGGCAAGGAGCTTTAGAATGAATGAAGGTGAATATTGATGAGGGGGTGGAGTTACAGTGGAGCAAAGAGACAGCTGTAACAACCTGATGCCACGCTGCCCCAGGACCCACAGGGCAGTGCAGCCGGAAGCTAGGGAAAGATAAACAGATATATAAACAATGAGTGGGGGACCATTGGAGCCACATAGAAATGGGGAAAATAGCAAAAAATATATGGAGGCACCTTTATTTAGATGTACATTGTGAGTAAACGTGTTTTGTTTTTTTTTTTAGTTTTTTTGTTATGTAGTCCCGGACAACCTCTTTAACCACCTCCGGACCGCCTAACGCAGATTCGCATTCCGGAGGTGGCAGCCCTGCGCACAGTCACGCATATATGCGTCATCTCGCGAGACGCGAGATTTCCTGTGAACGCGCGCACACAGGCGCACGCGCTCACAGGAACGGAAGGTAAGCGAGTGGATCTCCAGCCTGCCAGCGGCGATCGCTCGCTGGCAGGCTGGAGATCCGAATTTTTTAACCCCTAACAGGTATATTAGACGCTGTTTTCATAACAGCGTCTAATATACCTCCTACCTGGTCCTCTGGTGGTCCCTTTTGTTAGGATCGACCACCAGAGGACTCAGGTAGGTCAGTACAGTCGCACCAAACACCACACTACACTACACTACAACACTACACCCCCCCCGTCACTTATTAACCCCTTATAAACCCCTGATCACCCATGATCACCCCATATAAACTCCCTGATCACCCCCCTGTCATTGATCACCGCCCTGTCATTGATCACCCCCCTGTCAGGCTCCGTTCAGACATCCGTATGATTTTTACGGATCCACGGATACATGGATCGGATCCGCAAAACGCATACGGACGTCTAAATGGAGCCTTACAGGGGGGTGATCAATGACAGGCGGGTGATCACCCATATACACTCCCTGATCACCCCCTGTCATTGATCACCCCCCTGTCATTGATCACCCCCCTGTAAGGCTCCATTCAGACGTCCGCATGATTTTTACGGATCCATGGATACATGGATCGGATCCGCAAAATACATGCGGACGTCTGAATGGAGCCTTACAGGGGGGTGATCAATGACAGGCGGTTGATCACCCATATACACTCCCTGATCACCCCCCTGTCATTGATCACCCCCCCGGTACGGCTCCATTCAGACGTCCGCATGATTTTTCCGGATCCATGGATACATGGTTCGGATCCGCAAAACACATGCGGACGTCTGAATGGAGCCTTACAGGGGGTGATCACCCATATACACTCCCTGATCACCCCCCTGTCATTGATCACCCCCCTGTAAGGCTCCATTCAGACGTCCGCATGTGTTTTGTGGATCCGATCCATGTATCCATGGATCCGTAAAAATCATGCGGATGTCTGAATGGAGCCTTACAGGGGGGGTGATCAGTGACAGGGGGGTGATCACCCTGATCACCCCCTGTCATTGATAACCCCCCTGTAAGGCTCCATTCAGACGTCCGCATGTGTTTTGTGGATCCGATCCATGTATCCATGGATCCGTAAAAAATCATGCGGATGTCTGAATGGAGCCTTACAGGGGGGGTGATCAGTGACAGGGGGGTGATCACCCTGATAACCCCCTGTCATTGATAACCCCCCTGTAAGGCTCCATTCAGACGTCCGCATGTGTTTTGTGGATCCGATCCATGTATCCATGGATCCGTAAAAAATCATGCGGATGTCTGAATGGAGCCTTACAGGGGGGGTGATCAGTGACAGGGGGGTGATCACCCTGATCACCCCCTGTCATTGATAACCCCCCTGTAAGGCTCCATTCAGACGTCCGCATGTGTTTTGTGGATCCGATCCATGTATCCATGGATCCGTAAAAAATCATGCGGATGTCTGAATGGAGCCTTACAGGGGGGGTGATCAGTGACAGGGGGGTGATCACCCTGATCACCCCCTGTCATTGATAACCCCCCTGTAAGGCTCCATTCAGACGTCCGCATGTGTTTTGTGGATCCGATCCATGTATCCATGGATCCGTAAAAAATCATGCGGATGTCTGAATGGATCCTTACAGAGGGGGTGATCAGTGACAGGGGGGTGATCACCCTGATCACCCCCTGTCATTGATAACCCCCCTGTAAGGCTCCATTCAGACGTCCGCATGTGTTTTGTGGATCCGATCCATGTATCCATGGATCCGTAAAAAATCATGCGGATGTCTGAATGGAGCCTTACAGGGGGGTTGATCAGTGACAGGGGGGTGATCACCCTGATCACCCCCTGTCATTGATAACCCCCCTGTAAGGCTCCATTCAGACGTCCGCATGTGTTTTGTGGATCCGATCCATGTATCCATGGATCCGTAAAAAATCATGCGGATGTCTGAATGGAGCCTTACAGGGGGGGTGATCAGTGACAGGGGGGTGATCACCCTGATCACCCCCTGTCATTGATAACCCCCCTGTAAGGCTCCATTCAGACGTCCGCATGTGTTTTGTGGATCCGATCCATGTATCCATGGATCCGTAAAAAATCATGCGGATGTCTGAATGGATCCTTACAGAGGGGGTGATCAGTGACAGGGGGGTGATCACCCTGATCACCCCCTGTCATTGATAACCCCCCTGTAAGGCTCCATTCAGACGTCCGCATGTGTTTTGTGGATCCGATCCATGTATCCATGGATCCGTAAAAAATCATGCGGATGTCTGAATGGAGCCTTACAGGGGGGGTGATCAGTGACAGGGGGGTGATCACCCTGATCAGCCCCTGTCATTGATAACCCCCCTGTAAGGCTCCATTCAGACGTCCGCATGTGTTTTGTGGATCCGATCCATGTATCCATGGATCCGTAAAAAATCATGCGGATGTCTGAATGGAGCCTTACAGGGGGGGTGATCAGTGACAGGGGGGTGATCCGGGAGTCTATTTGGGTGATTACCCCCCTGTCATTGATCACCCCCCTGTCATTGATCACCCCCCCTGTCATTGATCACCCTCCCCCCCCCTGTAAGGCTCCATTCAGAATTTTTTTTTGGCACAAGTTAGCGGAAATTTTTTGTTTGTTTTTGTTTTTGTTTTTTCTTACTAAGTCTCATATTCTACTAACTTGTGTCAAAAAATAAAATCTCACATGGACGCACCATACCCCTCACGGAATCCAAATGCGTAAACATTTTTAGACATTTATATTCCAGACTTCTTCTCACGCTTTAGGGCCCCTAAAAAGCCAGGGCAGTATAAATACCCCACATGTGACCCCATTTCGGAAAGAAGACATCCCAATGTATTCGCTGAGGGGCATATTGAGTCCATGAAAGATTGAAATTTTTGTCCTAAGTTAGCGGAAAGTGAGACTTTGTGAGAAAAAAACCAAAAAAATCAATTTCCGCTAACTTATGCAAAAAATTTCTAGGAACTCGCCAGGCCCCTCATTGAATACCTTGGGGTGTCTTCTTTCCAAAGTGGGGTCACATGTGGGGTATTTATACTGCCCTGGCTTTTTAGGGGCCCGAAAGTGTGAGAAGAAGTCTGGGATTCAAATGTCTAAAAATGCCCTCCTAAGCGGAAAATGATGATTTTTCTTTTTTTTTCTTTTTTCCTTACAAAGTCTCATATTCCACTAACTTGCGACAAAAAATAAAAGATTCTAGGAACTCGCCATGCCCCTCACGGAATACCTTGGGGTGTCTTCTTTCCAAAATGGGGTCACTTGTGGCGTAGTTATACTGCCCTGGCAATTTAGGGGCCCAAATGTGTGAGAAGAACTTTGCAATCAAAATGTGTAAAAAATGACCGGTGAAATCCAAAAGGTGCACTTTGGAATATGTGCCCCTTTGCCCACCTTGGCAGCAAAAAAGTGTCACACATCTGGTATCGCCATACTCAGGAGAAGTTGGGGAATGTGTTTTGGGGTGTCATTTTACATATACCCATGCTGGATGAGAGAAATATCTTGGCAAAAGACAACTTTTCCCATTTTTTTTATACAAAGTTGGCATTTGACCAAGATATTTTTCTCACCCAGCATGGGTATATGTAAAATGACACCCCAAAACACATTCCCCAACTTCTCCTGAGTATGGCGATACCAGATGTGTGACACTTTTTTGCTGCCAAGGTGGGCAAAGGGGCACATATTCCAAAGTGCACCTTTTGGATTTCACCGGTCATTTTTTACACATTTTGATTGCAAAGTTCTTCTCACACATTTGGGCCCCTAAATTGCCAGGGCAGTATAACTACGCCACAAGTGACCCCATTTTGGAGAGAAGACACCCCAAGGTATTCCGTAAGGGGCATGGCGAGTTCCTAGAATTTTTTATTTTTTTGTCGCAAGTTAGTGGAATATGAGACTTTGTAAGAAAAAAATAAAAAAATAAAATCATCATCATTTTCCGCTAACTTGTGACAAAAAATAAAAAGTTCTATGAACTCACTATGCCCATCAGCGAATACCTTAGGGTGTCTACTTTCCGAAATGGGGTCATTTGTGGGGGTTTTCTACTGTTTGGGCATTGTAGAACCTCAGGAATCATGACAGGTGCCCAGAAAGTCAGAGCTGTTTCAAAAAGCGGAAATTCACATTTTTGCACCATAGTTTGTAAATGCTATAACTTTTACCCAAACCATTTTTTTTTGCCCAAACATTTTTTTTTTTATCAAAGACATGTAAAACAATAAATTTGGCGAAAAATTTATATATGGATGTCGTTTTTTTTGCAAAATTTTACAGCTGAAAGTGAAAAATGTCATTTTTTTGCAAAAAAATCGTTACATTTTGATTAATAACAAAAAAAGTAAAAATGTCAGCAGCAATAAAATACCACCAAATGAAAGCTCCATTAGTGAGAAGAAAAGGAGGTAAAATTCATTTGGGTGGTAAGTTGCATGACCGAGCGATAAACGGTGAAAGGAGTGAAGTGCCGAAGTGTAAAAAGTGCTCTGGTCATGAAGGGGGTTTCACCTAGCGGGGCTGAAGTGGTTGACCACCTCAGCCCCCCTAGCTTAAACACCCTTAATGACCAGACCACTTTTTACAATTCTGCACTACACTACTTTCACCATTTATTGCTCGGTCATGCAACTTACCACCCAAATGAATTTTACCTCCTTTTCTTCTCACTAATGGAGCTTTCATTTGGTGGTATTTTATTGCTGCTGACATTTTTACTTTTTTTGTTATTAATCAAAATGTAACGATTTTTTTGCAAAAAAATGACATTTTTCACTTTCAGCTGTAAAATTTTGCAAAAAAAACGACATCCATATATAAATTTTTCGCCAAATTTATTGTTTTACATGTCTTTGATAAAAAAAAAAATGTTTGGGCAAAAAAAAATGGTTTGGGTAAAAGTTATAGCATTTACAAACTATGGTGCAAAAATGTGAATTTCCGCTTTTTGAAACAGCTCTGACTTTCTGGGCACCTGTCATGATTCCTGAGGTTCTACAATGCCCAAACAGTAGAAAACCCCCACAAATGACCCCATTTCGGAAAGTAGACACCCTAAGGTATTCGCTGATGGGCATAGTGAGTTCATAGAACTTTTTATTTTTTGTCACAAGTTAGCGGAAAATGATGATGATTTTATTTTTTTATTTTTTTCTTACAAAGTCTCATATTCCACTAACTTGCGACAAAAAAATAAAAAATTCTAGGAACTCGCCATGCCCCTTACGGAATACCTTGGGGTGTCTTCTCTCCAAAATGGGGTCACTTGTGGCGTAGTTATACTGCCCTGGCAATTTAGGGGCCCAAATGTGTGAGAAGAACTTTGCAATCAAAATGTGTAAAAAATGACCGGTGAAATCCAAAAGGTGCACTTTGGAATATGTGCCCCTTTGCCCACCTTGGCAGCAAAAAAGTGTCACACATCTGGTATCGCCATACTCAGGAGAAGTTGGGGAATGTGTTTTGGGGTGTCATTTTACATATACCCATGCTGGATGAGAGAAATATCTTGGCAAAAGACAACTTTTCCCATTTTTTTTATACAAAGTTGGCATTTGACCAAGATATTTTTCTCACCCAGCATGGGTATATGTAAAATGACACCCCAAAACACATTCCCCAACTTCTCCTGAGTACGGCGATACCACATGTGTGACACTTTTTTGCTGCCAAGGTGGGCAAAGGGGCACATATTCCAAAGTGCACCTTTTGGATTTCACCGGTCATTTTTTACACATTTTGATTGCAAAGTTCTTCTCACACATTTGGGCCCCTAAATTGCCAGGGCAGTATAACTACGCCACAAGTGACCCCATTTTGGAGAGAAGACACCCCAAGGTATTCCGTAAGGGGCATGGCGAGTTCCTAGAATTTTTTATTTTTTTGTCGCAAGTTAGTGGAATATGAGACTTTGTAAGAAAAAAATAAAAAAATAAAATCATCATCATTTTCCGCTAACTTGTGACAAAAAATAAAAAGTTCTATGAACTCACTATGCCCATCAGCGAATACCTTAGGGTGTCTACTTTCCGAAATGGGGTCATTTGTGGGGGTTTTCTACTGTTTGGGCATTGTAGAACCTCAGGAATCATGACAGGTGCCCAGAAAGTCAGAGCTGTTTCAAAAAGCGGAAATTCACATTTTTGCACCATAGTTTGTAAATGCTATAACTTTTACCCAAACCATTTTTTTTTGCCCAAACATTTTTTTTTTTATCAAAGACATGTAAAACAATAAATTTGGCGAAAAATTTATATATGGATGTCGTTTTTTTTGCAAAATTTTACAGCTGAAAGTGAAAAATGTCATTTTTTTGCAAAAAAATCGTTACATTTTGATTAATAACAAAAAAAGTAAAAATGTCAGCAGCAATAAAATACCACCAAATGAAAGCTCCATTAGTGAGAAGAAAAGGAGGTAAAATTCATTTGGGTGGTAAGTTGCATGACCGAGCGATAAACGGTGAAAGGAGTGAAGTGCCGAAGTGTAAAAAGTGCTCTGGTCATGAAGGGGGTTTCACCTA
The DNA here is from genome assembly GCF_014858855.1 of Bufo gargarizans. Classification (NCBI taxonomy): domain Eukaryota; kingdom Metazoa; phylum Chordata; class Amphibia; order Anura; family Bufonidae; genus Bufo; species Bufo gargarizans. The sequence continues at coordinate 329,777,942 of NC_058080.1, read as the reverse complement.
GCGGGGCTGAAGTGGTTGACCACCTCAGCCCCCCTAGCTTAAACACCCTTAATGACCAGACCACTTTTTACAATTCTGCACTACACTACTTTCACCATTTATTGCTCGGTCATGCAACTTACCACCCAAATGAATTTTACCTCCTTTTCTTCTCACTAATAGAGCTTTTATTTGGTGGTATTTCATTGCTGCTAAAATTTTTAAATTTTTTGTTATTAATCGAAATTTAACGATTTATTTTTTTTAAAAATGACATTTTTCACTTTCAGTTCTAATTTTTTTTAAAGACATCTATATATACATTTTTCTCAAAATTTATTGTTCTACATGTCTTTGATAAAAAAAAAAATATTTGGGTAAAAAAAAATGGTTTAGGTAAAAAAATTAGAATTTCCGCTTTTTGAAGCAGCTCTGACTTTCTGAGCACCTGTCATGTTTCCTGAGGTTCTACAATGCCCAGACAGTAGAAAATCCCCACAAATGACCCCATTTCGGAAAGTAAACACCCTAAGGTATTCACTGATGGGCATAGTGAGTTCAAAGAACTTTTTATTTTTTGTCACAAGTTAGCGGAAAATGATTTTTTATTTATTTTTTCTTACAAAGTCTCATATTCCACTAACTTGTGACAAAAAATTAAAACTACCATGAACTCACTGTGTCCATCACGAAATACCTTGGGGTGTCTTCTTTCCAAAATTGGGTCACTTGTGGGGTAGTTATACTGCCCTGGCACTTTAGGGGCCCTAATGCGTGAGAAGTAGTTTGAAATCTAAATATGTAAAAAATGCCCTGTGAAATCCTAAAGCTGCTCTTTGGACTGTGGGCCCCTTTGCCTACCTAGGCTGCAAAAAAGTGTCACACATGTGGTATCTCCGTACTCAGGAGAAGTTGGGCAATGTGTTTTGGGGTGTCATTTTAAATATACCCATGCTGGGTGAGAGAAATATCTTGGCAGAAGATAACTTTTCCAATTTTTTTATACAAAGTTGGCATTTGACCGAGATATTTATCTCACCCAGAATAGGTATATGTAAAAAGACACCCCAAAACACATTGCCCTACTTCTCCTGAGTACGGCGATACCACATGTGTGACACTTTTTTGCAGCCTAGATGCGCAAAGGGGCCCAAATTCCTTTTAGGAGGGCATTTTTAGACATTTGGATTCCAGACTTCTCATGCTTTAGGGCCCCTAAAATGCCAATAAAAGTCTAAATGGAGCCTTACAGGGGGGTGATCAATGACAGGGGGGGCGATCAGGGAGTCTATATGGGGTGATCACCACCTTGTCATTGATCACCCCCCGTAAGGCTCCATTCAGACGTCCGTATGTGTTTTGCGGATCCGCGGTGTCCGTGTTTTGCGGATCCATGGATCCGCAAAACACATACTGACGTCTGAATGGAGCCTTACAGGGGGGTGATCAATGACAGGGGGGTGATCACCCCATATAGACTCCCTGATCACCCCCCTGTAAGGCTCCATTCAGAGGTCCGTATGTGTTTTGCGGATCCACGGATCCATGGATCGGATCCGCAAAACACATACAGACGTCTGAATGGAGCCTTACAGGGGGGTGTTCAATGACAGGGGGGCGATCAGGGAGTGTATATGGGGTGATCACCCCCCTGTCATTGATCACCCCCCTGTAAGGCTCCATTCAGACGTCCGTATGTGTTTTGCGGATCCGATCCATGGATCCGTGGATCTGTAAAACACATACGGACGTCTGAATGGAGCCTTACAGGGGTGTGATCAATGACAGGGGGGTGATCAATGACAGAGGGGTGATCAGGGAGTCTATATGGGGTGATCAGGGGTTAATAAGGGGTTAATAAGTGACAGGGGGTGTAGTGTTGCTTGGTACTACTTTATAGAGCTACCTGTGTCCTCTGGTGGTCGATCCAAGCAAAAGGGACCACAAGAGGACCAGGTATACTCGCGCCTCGCGAGATGACGCACCAACGCGTGACTCTGCCTGAGACAGTCGCCTCCGTAACGCGATCCTGCGTTAGGAGTTTCGGAGGCGGTTAAAGGGCTTCTGTCACCCCACTAAATGCATATTTTTTTTTGTCTACTTATAATCCCTATCCTGCCATATTGCCATACATTATGTTATTAATAATTTTCGTTCAGGAGATTTAGCCCAAAACTTACTTTTATGATATGCTAATTACCTTTCTACTAGCAAGTAGGGCGTCTACTTGCTGGTAGCAGCCGCAGAAAACCGCCCCCTCCTTGTGTTGATTGACAGGGTCAGCCGCGATCTCCTCCTCCGGCCGGCCCTGTCAGCATTTCAAAAATTGCGCGCCTGTGTTGATTCGGCGCAGGTGCTCTGAGAGAAGGAGGTTCGTCACCTCAGCACTACCTCAGTGCGCTTGGGCCGATGACGTCTTCTCTTTCGGTGACATCATCGGCGCAAGCGCACTGAGGGAGTGCTGAGGAGGCCTCTGCTTTTTAAATGTAGCCCTTGAGCCTCTTGCGCAGTTATTTATGATCTATATGAAGGGATTAAAGTGGGCAGAAGGGAAATAAAGCTAGCATGTTTTGCAGACCACCTATTGGTTTATATGAAGGCTCCTGGGCTAAATTTGAAAAATAACTTAGACATTTTTCAATATTATGGCCCAGTTACGGGATACAAGATAAATGTGATGAAAAGTCAGCTGTTGTTCCTACGGACTCAGGGTAATATGCCTACTTCTTATTTGGATGTGGAAGTAAGGCAGGATTACATTACATATTTAGGGATTAAAATAGGCAGAACCCCAGCCTCACTATTTGCCTTAAACTATCCCCCATTGATTCGGAAGATAGAGAAGGAACTAGATAAGTGGAGAGCGCTACCATTATCTCTGAGTGGGAGGGTCCATCTTATAAAAATTATTAGTTTTTCCAGGTTATTATATCCCCTACAAACAATCCCTTTTCTATTGAAGCATGTAGACATAGTGAGGCTACAAACAGCATTTCATCTTTCCTTTGGAAAAAAAAGAGACCCCGTATAGCACACAAGAAACTGTGTGTGTTAAAATGGTAGGGGGGAATGCAATTGCCAAATATAAGACACTATAACTAAGCTGTTTAGACATGTGAAAGACTGGATTTGGGAAACCTCACATTTCAGCAGGACATCTAGAACGAGAATTAGCATATCCCTGGGATTTAGCAGCCTTGCTGCAAACAAGGTTAAGAGGTATTCAAGTTCAAATCAAAAGGTCTGTACTCCTTAGGTCTCATGCACACGACCGTTCTGTTTTTTTGCGGTCGCAAAAAACGGAAGCCGCCCGTGTGCCATCCACAATTTGCAGAACGGAACGGGCTGCCCATTGTAGAAATGCCTATTTTTGTCTGCAAAACGGACAAGTATAGGACGTGCTATATTTTTTTGCGGGGCCACGGAACAGAGCAATGGATGAGGACAGCACACGGAGTGCTGTCCGCATCTTTTGCGGCCCGACTGAAGTGAAAGGGTCCGCACCCGAGCCGCAAAAAATGCGGCTCGGATGCGAGCCACAACAACGCAACAACGGCCGTGTGCATGAGGCCTTAGGTACACGATTATGGCCTGGAAAGCAATAAGAGAGGTATATAGACTCCCAATATACTTGTCATCGAAGATGCCACTATGGTCATTACCAGCTTACCCTCGGGGGGCGTCATAACAAAATGTATAAAGAATGCAAGGGGAAGGGAATCAATATATTATAAGATATGCTAAACACATCAGGTCAGGGACCTATTTTTAGATCCAATTACCAACTGGCTACTTCACACTACTTGCCTTTTCAACAGATCAAATTCTATTGTAAAAAGCAATATGAGTCGCTGGGGAAGGCTGATAAAGGTGACGTGGTTTGATGCTTTACTGGGGACGGATAAGTCTATGACTTCTCTTTTGGATTTATACCACAGAATTCAAAATGTACAATCCACGGGCCTAGTCAAGGGAGTTTTTGCTAAATGGGAAAGAGAACTGAATTGCAAAGATCTGACTCAGAAGATGAGGGAAGGAATGGAATATATAAGACATGCAGTGCAGAGTGAACAATGGCGAGAAACACAGTTACGGATCATGCACAAAGCCACATATGCATTTGATCTTTCCTATAGAGATGCTTTGGCGCATTACCTTAGACAGTATCCTAAATGTGCACTATCAAAGGCAGACCTTTTACATGGATTGCAGAGCTGTCCTACCCTGAAATCACTCTGGGAACAAGCCATACATTATATACAGTTAATGTGGGAGGTGAAGGTTTCTCCCAATCCACAACAGTGTATATTCCAATATATACCTAGAGACCAAGAAGGGGCCCCTGAGATGGCGGTTGCGGAAGGAGGGATACATGTGTTGCTCATGGCGGTTAAAAAGTGTATACTAAGATATTGACTGATAGCAAAGGTTCAAACATGGGAAGAAGGTCTAGGGTCCATGAAACAGGTGTTATACTTGGAGAGGTTAGATGTGGAAAAGAGTAAAGAAAAGGCAATAAGTAAATTCAGCAAAAAATAGAATTTTTTCATTGAATTTCCTTTATCTGACGTGGAGATTCGAGAGCTCATTTCCCCTTTCAGACAAACCAAATGGTATTTGAAGGCCCAAATAGGAGGGAGACTTGGAAAACTAGGAGTCTAAATAAAAGTAAACTTCCCTGGAGAGAAGAGATTAGTTTTTGTTTTAGATAACCAGCATGGAGCAAGGATTTTTGGTTTTGAGTTGGGTTAGAGTGGGGAGGTAGGAGGGAGTTTAGGTTTCGAATTGGGATAAAAATTGAAATAAAGGATACTCGAGAAGTATATGTAAGCCTTTCAATGCTTTATGTACTCTTGTATTCCTCGAATATTCTAATAAAAAATAATATGAAAAAATAAAAATAAATGATGAGTGTATCCAGATTGCTTTATGCCCTTCAGATGATCCCTCTGATCTTCAAGCACTTAGATGTCCAAGGTTTCAGCCTTCTCCAGGTTCATCTGAAGGGGATCCCATTGAAGGATTTTCCTGACAAAACTTAGGATGCTTTGTGACAAATGGGAGGAGGGGATAAAGTTCTCTAACTTAAAGGAAATGTGTCATCAAAAATTGTATCTGTCAGTTAAAATCAGATAGTAGCACATATTATTTTTTTCTAATCTGTTTCTATTTTCTGATTGTAGATTTTATTTTATTTCCTGAACATTATTATGGGGGCTGCCATCTTGCCTGCACTGTTCTTAAAGGGAACCTGTCATCACCTTTATGCTGACCACACTGAGGGCAGCATAAAATAGTGACAGAAATTATTTCAGCAGTGTGTCACTCATGAGCTAAAAGTAAGTGGTTGCTGAGAACTGGCATCATAATCATTACAGCACAGGCCTTGAAGAGTCAAATCTACCTGAGAAGAGTCATGGTTATTCATAATCTCCTGCTCTCACCGCCCATATGCTGATGTTCTCTCCTAGAGAGAAAGGGAGAAAACTAGGTAGAAGACTGTCAGTCATCAGCAGGTGGGCAGGGAGAGAAAGAATTAATGAATAACCATGACTCTTCTCAGGTGGATGTGACCCTTTCCCAGGCCAATCTGCAATGATTGTGATGTTGGTTCCACTTACTTTTAACTTTTAAATGATAGACTGCTAAAATCAACACACCTGTCTCTACTTTATTCTGCCGTTAGTATGGGCAGCATAAAGTTGATGACAGGTTCCCTTTAACAGCATCTACAAAGCATGAACAAATTGCTTTATGGCAGCCCCATGGGCAATTGACACAATGCACAGGAAGGAACCCTATTGACTCACATGGGAAAGTCTTCTAGACATGCTCTGTGACCTGTGCAGAGGTTATTGTACAAGGAACGAATAGATAAGCTTTGTCAATCTACTGTAAATGCAAAAAGTTACATGGAAAACTTTAAATATCATCAGAAATGATTTAACCTCTTGAGGACACAGGGTGTACAGGTACGCCCTGATGTCCTGGTACTTAAGGATACAGGGCATACAGGTAGGACCTGTGTATTTCTGATCACCACCGCACGGTGGGCGGTCATCGGAACACTCTGTGACAATGCCGAGGGGGGTCCTGTGACCCCCACATATTGCCGATCGGTGCAAACCGCAGGTCAATTCAGACCTGCGGTTTAAAGCATTTACGGGTCATTCCGGCAGGGATCATGCTGCTGCAATGGGGACATATATCACATGACCTAACCCCTCAGATGAACACTGCAAAAAAAAAAAAAATGTGATAAATAAATATTTTTTTTTGTCACCTTCCATCACTAAAAGTACAACAGCAAGTGATCAAAAAGGTGCATGGCCACCAAAATAGTACCAAGCTAACTGTCACCTTATCCCACAAAAAATGAGCCCCTACCTAAGACAATGGCCTAAAAAATTATAGCTCAGAATATGGAGACACTAAAACATCATTTTTTTTTGTTTTAAAAAAGCTGTTATTGTGTAAAACTTAAGTAAATTGAAAAAAGTTGACATATTAGGTATCACCGCGTCCGTAAGAACCTGCTCTATAAAAATATCACATGACCTAACCCCTCAGATGAACACCGTAAAGAAAAATTAAGTATAAGCGGTGTAAAAAATGCAATTTTTTGTCACCTTACATCACACAAAGTGTAATAGCAAGCGATCAAAAAGTCATACGCACTCCAAAATAGTGCCAATCAAACCGTCATCTCATCCCGCAAAAAATGAGACCCTAGCTAAGATAATCCCCGAAAAACAGAAAAAACTATGGCTCTCAGATTATGGAGACACTAAAACATGATAAAAAATTATATTATTGTGTAAAACTTACATAAATAAAAAAAAGTATACATATTAAGTATCGCCGTGTCCGTAATAACCTGCTCTATAAAAATATCACATGACCTAACCCCTCAGGTGAATGCTGTAAAAAAATAAAATAAAAAAAAGGTGTTAAAAAGACATTTTTTTGTCACCTTACATCACAAAAAGTGTAATAGCAAGCGATCGAAAAGTCATACGCACCCCAAAATAGTACCAATCAAACCGTCATCTCATCCCGCCAAAATCATACCCTACCCAAGATAATCGCCCCAAAACTATAGCACTCAGAATATGGAGACAGTAAAACATGCAATTTTTTTTTGTTTAAAAAATTATATTATTGTGTAAAACTTACATAAATAAAAAAGTATACGTATTAGGTATTGCCACGTCCATAATTACCTGCTCTTTAAAAATATCACATGACCTAACCCCTCAGGTGAATACAGTAAAAAAAAAAAGGGTGTAAAAAAAGCCATTTTTTGTCACCTTACATCACAAAAGGTGTAATAGCAAGCGATCAAAAAGTCATACGCACCCGAAAATAGCACCAATCAAACCGTCATCTCATCACGAAAAAAATAAGGCGCTACACAAAACAGTCGCCCAAAAAATAAATAAAACTATGGCTTTTAGAATGTGGAGACATTAAAGAATCATTTTCTTTTTTAACTGCTTTGTCATGTAAAACTGAAGCAAACAACCATATTTGGTATTATCACATCCATGACAACCTGCTCTATAAAAATACCACATGATCTAACCTGTCAGATGAATGTTGTAAATAACAGAAAATAAAAACGCTGCCAAAACAGCTATTTCTTGTTACTTTGCCTCACTAAAAATGTAATATAGAGCAACCAAAAATCATATGTACCCTAAAATAGTACCAACAAAACTGCCACTCTATCCCATATTTTCTAAAATGGGATCACTTTTTTGGAGTTTCTACTCTAGGGGTGAATCAGGGGGGCTTCAAATGGGACATGGTGTCAAAAAACCAGTCCAGCAAAATCTGCCTCCCAAAAACCGTATGGCATTCCTTTCCTTCTGCGCCCTGCCGTGTGCCCATACAGCAGTTTACGACCACATATGGGGTGTTTCTGTAAACTACAGAATCAGGGCAATAAATATTGAGTTTTGTTTGTCTGTTAACCATTGCTTTGTAACTGGAAAACATGTATTCAAATGAAAAATCTGCCAAAAAAGTGAATTTTTGAACTTGTATCTCTATTTTCCAATAATTCTTGTGGAACACTTAAAGGTTTAACTAATTTTATAATATCAGTTTTGAATACCTTGAGGGGTGGTTTCTATAATGTAAGCCTCACAAAGTAACTTCAGACCTGAACTGGTCCTAAAAAAGAGTGCTTTAGAAATTTTCTGAAAAATTTCAAGATTTGCTTCTAAACTTCTAAGCCTTCTAACGTCCCCCCAAAATAAAATGGCGTTCACAAAATTATCCAAACATGAAGTAGACATATGGAGAATGTAAAGTAATAACTATTTTTGGAGGTAATACTATCTATTATAAAAGTAGAGAAATTCAAATTTTGAAATGAGCAAATTTTTCCAAATTTTGGGTAAATTTTGAATTTTTTTATAAATAATTTTTTTTTTTTTGGACTCCATTTTACCACTGTCATGAAGTACAATACGTGACGAGAAAACAATCTTAGAATGGCTTGGATAAGTAAAAGCATTTTAAAGTAATCACCATATAAAGTGACAGATATGTCAGATTTGCAAAAAAATGGCCTGGTCATTAAGGTGAAAATGAGCCCAGTCTTCAAGGGATTACAAATATGTTAAAAATAAAAAAAAGTGATTTAAACAGCAAGTTATTTTCTGATGAAACACCATAATTTAGCTTGATTAAGGCATCCTTTATTGAATTGGATGAATAGAAAGTCCCATTACTCTAATTTACCTCTAGGGCAATTGCCCCTCAGGGCAATTGTCCACAGTAAACTCACACTGTTACCATCTTTCATTAAAAGGTCTCTTGTTTGGGGACACAATTTTAACTTGGAAGATTCTCAAAAACACTTTGGCCTCTCATATCAAATTTCCAAGTATCTCCCAATGTAATCCAATTTTTTTTTTTTTTTTTACCAAGACACTTCAATAAGCTGTTTAGGAAAAGATTTTGGAACAATGGGGAATCTATTTCACTCCCAGAAACCATGCTGGGCTACTCCTTTGGAGCTGACCTCATGATTCAGATTGGAGGGTACTAATTTCCTGCAAATGTTGCAGATAAGGTCATACTGCAAAAACTTAATATATGACATGTCCAAGGAATGAGCTTCTAATGCTTTTGACAAATTCATATGTAGATACTAGAGATCCATTCTATCTTTGTTATACCATGAAATGAACGACAGGTTTTATTTACTCAAAATCCGGATACTGTGTTTAAGAAATGGGAGTCCATCTTGAACATTGCTGATATCAAACACCGGGCCAGGCAGGAAGTTTTTGCAAATCAAAGAACTATAGTTAATAAAACACACCTGAAAACTATTAATCATGATATTGTTGCTTTTAATCTCCCACGTCCCCATTCTTAGAGGCGATTAACACTTTTTATGTGCCAGTGCAGAACACAATGGTTCTTTTCCATTTAGGGACTCCTTTGTTTCCTGCCATAGGTCACAATATTCTAATGGTAGCAAAGAAATTCTTCCTCCAAAATTGGTTTTATCCCACATATCGGGAGTGAGGCATCTGAGACGACCAATAACTTTTCTTAGAAAGACTGAAGGTTCTTAAAGGGTTTCTGTCATCAGAAATGACGTTATGTAGCTGACATTAGCGATGGGCTAATGTCAGCAGTACATAACAGTGTGCTTCATCTCTGCCTGCCGCCATTCTCTTAACCTCTTCAGGACACATGACGTACCGGTACGTCATGATGCCCTGGTACTTAAGGACACATGACGTACCGGTACGTCATGTGTTGTTTCGATCACTGCCGCCCGGCTGGCAGTGATCGGAACAAGGTGCCTGCACAAATCATTGAGCAGGCACCTAGGCTAAATGCGCGGGGGGGGTCCCGTGACCCCCCCATGTCGGCGATCGCAACAAACCGCAGGTCAATTCAGACCTGCGGTTTGATGCACTTTTTGCCGTTTCTGATCCCCGCGGTCCCTGACCGCGGGGATCAGAAACTATACGATGCCAGGAATATATAGGTTATTCCTCCCCCTGCACCCCTGAATGATATTATGTGGGCGGGTGGTGCAGGGGGAGGGTTGCGGGCGGTGCGGGCGCTGCGGGAGGCGGGCGGTGCGGCAGGCGGGATCGCGATCCCCCGCCCGCCTCCCATTGCGTAATCGTTGGTTTCTAGTGGGTATACCAGGGTGCCAGCACATTGCTGGCACCCTGGTATAAACGGCTGACATCGTTGATGCGATGTCAGCCGTTTAACCCTTTCCATACAGCGGTCCGTACGGACCGCTGTATGGAAAAGGTTAACAGCACAGGGAGCTCCCTCCCTCTCCGATCGGGGGGCTGCTGTGCCTTTGCAGCCCCCCGATGGGAGAGGGAGAGAGCCCCCAGACAGCCCCCCGACACCCCAGTCCTTACCCTTCCCCGTCTGCGAAGTTGTGGCAGACGGGGAAGGTTCCCATGGCAACAGGACGCCTGCTCAGGCGTCCTGCTGTCCATGGTGCTGAACAGATCTATGCTGAAAGCATAGATCTGTTCAGTGTAAGTAAAATACAGTGCAGTACCCTATATAGAGTACAGTACTGTATTATATAGACATCAGACCCACTGGATCTTCAAGAACCAAGTGGGTCTGGGTAAAAAAAAAAGTTAAAAAAAGTGAAAAAAAAGTAAAAATCAAAAAACACATTTATCACTGATTAAAAATGAAAATAAAAACGGTGTAAAAAAAAGCAATTTTTTGTCATCTTACATCACAAAAAGTGCAATAGCAAGCGATCAAAAAATCATATGCACCCCCAAAATAGTGCCAATCAAACAGTCATCTCATCCCGCAAAAAATGAGACCCTACTCAAGATAATCGCCCAAAAACTGAAACAACTATGGCTCTTAGACTATGTAGACACTAAAACTTTTTTTGTTTTAAAAATGAAATCATTGTGTAAAACTTACATAAATAAAAAAAATTGTATACATATTATGTATCGCCGCGTCCGTGACAACCTGCTCTATAAAATTACCACATGATCTACCCTGTCAGATGAATGTTGTAAATAACAAAAAAAAAAAACTGTGCCAAAAAGGTATTTCTTGTTACCTTGCCGCACAAAAAGTGTAATATAGAGCAACCAAAAATCATATGTACCCTAAACTAGTACCAACAAAACTGCCACCCTATCCTGTAGTTTCTAAAATGGGGTCACTTTTTTTGAGTTTCTACTCTAGGGGTGCATCAGGGGGGCTTCAAATGGGACATGGTGTCAAAAAACCAGTCCAGCAAAATCTGCCTTCCAAAAACCGTATGGCATTCCTTTCCTTCTGCGCCCTGCCGTGTGCCCGTACAGTGGTTTACGACCACATATGGGGTGTTTCTGTAAACTACAGAATTAGGGCCATGAATAATGAGTTTTGTTTGGCTGTTAACCCTTTCTTTGTAACTGGAAAAAAAATACTAAAATGGAAAATCTGCCCAAAAAGTGAAATTTGGAAATTGTATCTCTATTTTCCATTAAATCTTGTGCAACACCTAAAGGGTTAAAAATGTATGTAAAATTAGTTTTGAATACCTTGAGGGGTGTAGTTTCTTAGATGGGGTCACTTTTATGGAGTTTCTACTCTAGGGGTGCATCAGGGGGCTTCAAATGGGACATGGTGTCAAAAAAACAGTCCAGCAAAATCTGACTTCCAAAAACCATACGGCGCACCTTTCACTCTACGCCCCGCTGTGTGGCCGTACAGTAGTTTACGGCCACATATTGGGTGTTTATGTAAACAGCAGAGTCAGGGCAATAAAGATACAGTCTTGTTTGGCTGTTAACCCTTGCTTTGTTAGTGGAAAAAATGGGTTAAAATGGAAAATAAGGCAAAAAAATGAAATGTTCATATTTCATCCCCATTTGCCAATAACTCTTGTGCAACACCTAAAGGGTTAACGACGTATGTAAAATCAGTTTTTAATACCTTGAGGGGTGTAGTTTCTTAGATGGGGTCACTTTTATGGAGTTTCTACTCTAGGGGTGCATCAGGGGGCTTCAAATGGGACATGGTGTAAATAAACCAGTCCATAAAAATCAGCCTTTCAAAAACCAAACGGCGCACCTTTCACTGTACGCCCCGCTGTGTGGCCGTACAGTAGTTTATGGCCACATATTGGGTGTTTCTGTAAACGGCAGAGTCAGGGCAATAAAGATACAGTCTTGTTTGGCTGTTAACCCTTGCTTTGTTAGTGGAAAAAATGGGTGAAAATGGAAAAATAGACAAAAAAATGAAATTCTCAAATTTCATCCCCATTTGCCAATAACTCTTGTGCAACACCTAAAGGGTTAACGACGTATGTAAAATCAGTTTTGAATACCTTGATGGGTGTAGTTTCTTAGATGGGGTCATTTTTGGGAGTTTTCTATTATCTAAGCCTCACAATATGACTTCAAACCTGAACTGGTCCATAAAAAGTGGGATTTTGACGATTTCTGAAAATTTTCAAAATTTGCTTCTAAACTTCTAAGCCTTGTAACATCCCCAAAAAATAAAATATCATTCCCAAAATGCTACAAACATGAAGTAGACATATGGGGAATGTAAAATCATCACAATTTTTGGGGGTATTACTATGTATTACAGAAGTAGAGAAACTGAAACTTTGAAATTTGCAAATTTTTGAGATTTTTGGGTAAATTAGGTATTATTTTGTGCAAAAAAAATAATTTTTTTGACTTCATTTTACCAGTGTCATGAAGTACAATATGTGAGGAAAAAACAATCTCAGAACGGCCTGGATAAGTCAAAGCGTTTTAAAGTTATCAGCACTTAAAGTGACACTGGTCAGATTTGCAAAAAATGGCCTGGTCCTAAGGTGTAAAAAGGCTGTGTCCCTAAGGGGTTAAAACAAACACATTTAAAATATGCTAATGAGCCTCTAGGTGTGTGAGGGCGTTGCTTCAGCACCTAGAGGCTCGGTCTACTCACCTTTTGGCACACCCAGGTCCAGTTCATTGACTGGCGAGTTCTTCTCTTCGTCCGGTAAATCCCACGCTGCGCCACCCCGTTTAGTATTCGGCGCAGGCGCAGTGAATGAAGGAAGTGCTCCTACTGCGGGCCTAACTCACTGCACCTGTGCCGAATACTAAACAGGGCGGAACCAGCGCAGTGAGTGAAGCCGGCGCAGGCGCAGTCAGTGAGGTCGGCAGCAGGAGCATGTCCTTTACTTGCTGCGCCGACACCAAATACTAAACGGGACAGCGCAGGCACGGGATTTACTGGACTAAGAGAGCTCTCTAGTAGGGTTGAGCGAACAGTTCGGGTTCGTACCGAACTTTAGGATTTTTGGACCCCAGACCTGAACCCGAACATTTCAGTAAAAGTATTTGAAATCAACAACTTTTTAACTCTGTGCCCTTAGAAACCATTACAGCCATGCCTACTTATGGCATGGCTGTGATTGGCCAGTGCAGCATGTGACCCAGCCTCTATATAGCGCTGCACGTCACTCTGCTGTGCTTAGTGTAGGGATAGGATGCTGCTGCTGTGAGGGAGAGAATAGGAAAGAAACTTTAATCAGAACTGCAATTGAACTCAGCGATCTACATAGATTTTGTTGTGTGGGTGCATTGCACAATCTTTATACCCTGCCCTGAGCCCAGTGAGAGAGAAAAATAACTTGTATCTGTCTGTTAGTTAGGTGCATTTTATGCAAGCTCAGTGCACCAGCACTGCATATGTGCTTTTGCGACATTGAAATCCAAGCTTCAAATACTGCAATAATAATCTGGGTTTAAAAAAGCAAAAAAGATTTTGGCAACATCCTACGTCTGGTGCCTGTTCAGCATTAGTCAATGTGCAATTTAAAGATGACCTTTCACCTGTAAAAACAATGTGAACTAAGTATGCTGACATAGAGAGCGGCGCCTGGGGATCTCACTGCACTTACTATTATCCCCGGGCGCCCTCCGGTATCTTCGCTCTGTAAGTTATAGTAGGCGGTGTCTGCCCTTGTCCTGTGGGCGTCTCCTTCTCCTAGGCTGCAGCACTGGCCAATCGCAGTGCACAGCCTGGGAGAAAAAAAGACTCCCAGGCTGTGAGCTGCGATTGGCCAGCGCTGCAGCCTAGGAGAAGGAGACGCCCACAGGACAAGGGCAGACACCGCCTACTATAACTTACACAGCGAAGTTACCTGAGGGCATAACGGGAGAATGGAGCGGCGCCCGGGGATAATACTAAGTGCAGTGAGATCCCCGGGCGCCACTCTCCATGTCAGCATACTTAGTTCACATTGTTTTTACAGGTGAAAGGTATTCTTTAACCGCCTCCGGACCGCCAAACGCAGGATTGCGTTCCGGAGGCGGCTCACTCAGGCACAGTCACGCATCGGCGCGTCATCTCATGAGACGCAAGATTTCCTGTGAACGCGCGCACACAGGCGCGCGCGTTCACAGGAACTGCAGATAAGCGAGTGGATCTACAGCCTGCCAGCGGCGATCGTTCACTGGCAGGCTGTAGATGCGATTTTTTTAACCCCTAACAGGTATATTAGATGCTGTTTTGATAACAGCGTCTAATATACCTGCTACCTGGTCCTCTGGTGGTCCCTTTTGCTTGGATTGACCACCAGAGGACACAGGCAGCTCTGTAATAAGTAGCACCAAGCACCACTACACTACCACCACCCCCTGTCACTTATTAACCCCTTATTAACCCCTGATCACCCCATATAGACTCCCTGATCACCCCCCTATCATTGATCACCCCCCTGTCATTGATCACCCCCCTGTAAGGCTCCATTCAGACGTCCGTATGTGTTTTATGGATCGGATCCGCAAAACACATACGGACGTCTGAATGGAGCCTTACGGTGGGGGGTGATCAATGACAGGGTAATGATCACCCCATATAGACTCCCTGGTCACCCCTCTGTCATTGATCACCCCCCTGTAAGGCTCCATTCAGATGTCCGTATATGTTTTACGGATCCATGGCTCGGATCAGCAAAACACATACGGACGTCTGAATGGAGCCTTACAGGGGGGTGATCAATGACAGGGTGGTGATCACCCCCCTGTCATTGATCACCCCCCGTAAGGCTCCATTCAGACGTCCGTATATGTTTTACGGATCCATGGATCGGATCCGCAAAACACATACGGACGTCTGAATGGAGCCTTACAGAGGGGTGATCAATGACAGGGGGGTGATCACCCCATATAGACTCCCTGATCACCCCCCTGTCATTGATCACTCCCTGTAAGGCTCCATTCAGACGTCCGTATGTGTTTTACGGATCCACGGATCAATGGATCGGATCAGCAAAACAGATATGGACCTCTGAATGGAGCCTTACGGGGGGAGGGGTGATCACCCCATATAGACTCCCTGATCACCCCCCTGTAATTGATCACCCCCTGTAAGGCTCCATTCAGACGTCCGTATGTGTTTTGTGGATCCGATCCATGGATCCATGGATCTGCTAAACACATACGGACCTCTGAATGGAGCCTTACAAGGGGGTGATCAATGACAGAGGGATGATCAGGGAGGCTATATGGGGTGATCACCCCCCTGTAAGGCTCCATTCAGACGTCCGTATGTGTTTTGCGGATCCGTGGTTCTGCAAAACATGGACACCGCGGATCCACAAAACACATACGGATGTCTGAATAGAGCCTTACAGGGGGTGATCAATGACAGGGTGGTGATCACCCCATATAGACTCCCTGATCACCCCCCTGTCATTAATCACCCCCCCTGTAAGGCTCCATTCAGACATTTTTTTGGCATAAGTTAGCGGAAATTGATTTTTATTTTTTGTTTTTTCTTACAAAGTCTCATATTCCACTAACTTGTGACAAAAAATAAACTCTCACATGAACTCACCATACTCCTCACGGAATCCAAATGCGTAAATTTTTTTTGACATTTATATTCCAGACTTCTTCTCACGCTTTAGGGCTTTAGGGCCTCTAAAATTATTTACAAAATGGAGTCACATGTGGGATATTTATACTGCCCTGGCATTTTAGGGGCCCTAAAGCGTGAGAAGAAGTCTGGGATCCAAATGTCTAAAAATGCCCTCCTAAAGGAATTTGGGCCCCTTTGCGCATCTAGTCTGCAAAAAAGTGTCACACATGTGGTATCGTCTTACTCAGGAGAAGTTGGGCAATGTGTTTTGGGGTGTCTTTTTACATATACCCATGCTGGGTGAGAGAAATATCTGACAACTTTGTATAAAAAAAATGGGAAAAGTTGACACCCAGCATGGGTATATGTAAAAATACACCCCAAAACACACTGCCCTACTTCTTCCGAGTACGGCGATACCACATGTGTGACACTTCTTTGCAGCCTAAGTGGGAAATGGGGCCCACATTCTAAAGAGCACCTTTAGGATTTCACAGGGCATTTTTTACACATTTTGATTTCAAACTACTTCTCACGCATTAGGGCCCCTAAAATGCCAGGGCAGTATAACTACCCCACAAGTGACCCCATTTTGGAAAAAATACACCCAAAGGTATTTCGTGATGGGCATAGTGAGTTCATGGAAGTTTTTATTTTTTGTCACAAGTTAGTGGAATATGAAACTTTGTAAGGAAAAAAAAAATCATCATTTTCCGCTAACTTGTGACAAAAGATAAAATTTCTGTGAACTCACTATGCCCATCAGCGAATACTTTGGGTGTCTACTTTCCGAAATGGGGTCATTTGTGGGGTTTTTCTACTGTCTGGGGATTGTAGAACCTCAGGAAACATGACAGGTGCTGAGAAAGTCAGAGCTGCTTCAAAAAGCGGAAATTCACATTTTTGTACCATAGTTTGTAAACGCTATAACTTTTACCCAAACCATTTTTTTTACCCAAACATTTTTTTTTATCAAAGACATGTAGAACAATTCATTTAGAGATTTTTTTATATAAATGTAGTTTTTAAAAATAAAATTTTCAACTGAAAGTGAAAAATGTAATTTTTTTGTAAAAATGTAGGTAAATTTCGATTAATAACAAAAAAGTTAAAATGTCAGCAGCAATGAAATACCACCAAATGAAAGCTCTATTAGTGAGAAGAAAAGGAGGTAAAATTCATTTGGGTGGTAAGTTGCATGACCGAGCTATAAACGGTGAAAGTAGTGTAGTGCAGAATTGTAAAAAGTGGTCTGGTCATTAAGCATGTTTAAGCTAGGGGAGCTGAGCTGGTTAAGCTAGAAATACAGCTATAATTTTCTGGGTTTTAAAAAACACCCTTTATGGGCAAAATACTCAATTTTACAGCCCTTGCTGCATCTGTATGTGTGAAATTCAAGTGTTATTTACTGCTGTCATATTCTGCTATAAAAAAAAACAACAACAACTCCCCTTTTGGGCAAAATGCTTAATATTTCAGCCTTTGCTGCATCTGTGATTGTCAAAAACAAGCTTGAAATACTTCAATCATTTTCAGGCTTTTAAATAACACCAATTTTTGGCAATACCCTCCATATGGTGCCTCTGCTGCATTAGTCAGTGTACAATTTAAGCAAGAAATACAGCTTTAATTTTCTAGGTTTTTAAAAAACACCCTATTTGGGCAAAATACTCAATTTTACAGCCCTTGCTGTATCTTTACGTGTGAAGTTCAAGCGTTATATACTGCTGTTATATTCTGATAGTAAAAAAAAAAAAAAAAACATTTTGGGCAAAGTACTTAATATTGCAGTCTTTGCTGCATCTGTTATTAAAACAAGCTTGAAATACTTCAATAATTTTCTGGGTTTTAAAAAACACCCATTTTTTGCAATACCCTCCATCTTGGGCCTCTGCCGCATTAGTCAGTGTGCAATTTAAGCTTGAAATACAGCTATAATTTTCTGGGTTTTAAAAAACAACCTTGGGGCGGAGCCAGCAAGCGATGGTGTAGGACGTCTCCACCAGAGCTCCTCGCCGCTAGCCCAGCTTTATCACCTATAATCAGCAGACAGAGAACCCAAGATGAGGAAAACTCTCAGAGACAGAGATCGCGCGACAGGGAACACCCTGAAGACAAAAAAGAAACAGGGAGACCTGAATAAATTCCTCAATAGAAGAACCTCCTTGCACCCTGAGAGCGGCAAGATGGCACGCGAGGTGCGAACTGACTCAGGACAGGAAGACGCAGATTCAGATCCCGGCAGTTCAGACGCTGAATCTATCAACAGAGGTGAGACAGACTCTCTCCCTCTTACCCGGAGCTTCTTGCAATAATCACTAGCCCAGGCCCTTACTCCGGTTCTGAAAGAACTCTCTGACATCAAAGCTGAGTTCCAGCAACTCGGCCACCGGGTTGAATACCTGGAAGAAAGCCACGACCTCCTGGTTCAGCATGAAGTCGGAATACAAAACCACCTGACAGCTATGTCTAAAATGATTAACGTGGCCTATGTGCACCTGGAGGACCAGGAGAATAGAGGGCGGAGGAAAAAATGTTCACCTACGTGGAATACCTGAGATGGTGCCAGCGGAGGACCTGCCGGACACCGTACGCCATCTATTTGCCCTTCTGGTGGGACAACACCAAGACGCCGCCATTGTCAGAGAAGAGAGACGTCACTCTAGATGGGCACAAGGTGCTCCTGTTTCAAGACCTGGCGGCGAGCACGCTGGCCAAACGCAGGAATCTCCACTCGCTAACTTCGCTGCTGAGGGACAAGAAGCTCCCGGTCCGGTGGCTGTTCCCTTTCGGCTTAAGCACTGTGATCGGGGGGAAGCAGTACACTGTGAGACTCCCGGAGGACTTACTGCCTGTCTGGGAGGCCTTGGGAACAGATGCTCTGGACATTCAGTCTTGGCTCCCCTGCAGTCCGATCCTGGAACTCCCAAGCCTGCTGCGGCCGGAGAGTTGGCGCTTGGCGCAGAAAAAGAAACATAGAAACATAGAATGTGTCGGCAGATAAGAACCATTTGGCCCATCTAGTCTGCCCAATATATCTGAATCCTATGAATAGTCCCTGGTCCTATCTTATATGAAGGATAGCCTTATGCCTATCCCATGCATGCTTAAACTCCTTCACTGTATTTGCAGCTACCACTTCTGCAGGAAGGCTATTCCATGCATCCACTACTCTCTCAGTGAAGTAATACTTCCTTATATTACTTTTAAACCTTTGCCCCTCTAATTTAAAACTGTGTCCACTTGTGGTAGTTTTTCTTCTTTTAAAAATGCTCTCCTCCTTTACCGAGTTGATTCCCTTTATGTATTTAAAAGTTTCTATCATATCCCCTCTGTCTCTTCTTTCTTCCAAGCTATACATATTAAGGTCCTTTAACCTTTCCTGGTAAGTTTTATCCTGCAATCCATGTACTAGTTTAGTAGCTCTTCTCTGAACTCTCTCTAGAGTATCTATATCCTTCTGGAGATATGGCCTCCAGTACTGCGCACAATACTCCAAGTGAGGTCTCACCAGTGTTCTGTACAGCGGCATGAGCACTTCACTCTTTCTACTGCTTATACCTCTCCCTATACATCCAAGCATTCTGCTGGCATTTCGTGCTGCTCTATTACATTGTCTTCCCACCTTTAAGTCTTCTGAAATAATTACTCCTAAATCCCTTTCCTCAGATACTGATGTCAGGACTGTGTCAAATATTCTATATTCTGCCCTTGGGTTTTTACGCCCCAGGTGCATTATCTTGCACTTATCCACATTAAATTTCAGTTGCCAGAGTTCTGACCATTCTTCTAGTTTTCCTAAATCCTTTTCCATTTGGCGTTTCCCTCCAGGAACATCAACCCTGTTACATATCTTTGTGTCATCAGCAAAAAGACAAACCTTACCATCGAGGCCTTTTGCAATATCACTTATGAAGATATTAAACAAAATTGGTCCCAGTACAGATCCCTGTGGAATCCCACTGGTAACATGACCTTGTTTTGAATGTTCTCCATTGACTACAACCCTCTGTTGTCTGTCACTCAGCCACTGCCTAATCCACTCAACAATATGGGAGTCCATGCTTAATGACTGCAGTTTATTGATAAGTCTTCTATGTGGGACAGTGTCAAAAGCCTTCCTAAAATCTAGATATGCGATGTCTACTGCACCTCCACCATCTATTATTTTAGTCACCCAGTCAAAAGAATCTATAAGATTTGTTTGACATGATCTCCCTGAAGTAAACCCATGTTGTTTTTCATCTTGCAATCCATGGGATTTTAGATGTTCCACAATCCTATCCTTTAATAGGGTTTCCATTAATTTGCCTACTATTGATGTCAGGCTTACTGGTCTATAGTTGCTCGATTCCTCCCTACTACCTTTCTTGTGACTCTGACGATCGCCGCCATTGAGGCCGCTGCCACATCCTCCTCTTGCAGGACTCAGGTTCTATATAGCCCCTGCTTGTTTCCTCCTCCATGGGGTTCCCCCTCTCTTCTCCTCTACTGCTGTCCTGCACTCCACTCCTGATCCTACCTCCCCCCCTCCTCTCCCCCCCCACATGTATCTTGTCGCCCCAACCGTTCTGGAGTTAGTCCACAAAAAGGCTACCCCGGGCTAGGTTAGAGCAACGGGCAGCCATTCAAGGGTGGCGATGTAGAGTGCCTGTTCCATGATTAGTGCCTTCACTCTGTATAGCTTAACTATGTCTGCTATTTGCATTCCTTGAAATGGGCTTAGTGTGTGAGACCTGATACACGGGCACTTCCACACTCATTTCCCCCTCCTGAGGTCTGGTAAATTTTACTGTTTTAGTTTTTTCTATTGCAATGTTTATACTCTGTTTTTTATATGCTGCCCGTTGTCACCCTCTGACTACTACCTCAGCTCATCCGCTCAGGCCCCCATACCACCGCCATGACTGACTTAAAGATTGTGTCGTTCAATGTGAATGGCATGAATACCCCGCAAAAACAAAACAAATTTACCACCTGCTCAAGAAGGAGAGTGCTGACTTAGTGTTGCTACAGGAGACCCTCTTCTATGTCCTCAGTATGTTCACTCTGTAAGGTCATTCACCTGATGGGCCCCTGGGTCCTAGATCCATCCTAGCCTGTATTGTTAAGTTATGCCTTCAAAGATATTCACTTAGATTTTTTATGATGTGACGCACTCAACATTGTAATTGTGCACTCAACTATGACCTATGTCTAATAAAAAAGAGATTAAAAACACCCTTTTTGGGCAAAATACTAAATTTTACAACCCTAGCTGCATCTATACGTGTGGAATTCAAGCGTTATATACTGATGTCATATTCTGTTATTTTAAAAAAAACACCCATTTTGGGCAAAGTGCTTAATTTGCGGCCTTGTCTGCATCTGTCACTGTGAAATTCAAGCGTTATATACTGCTGTCATATTCTGTTAGTAAAAAAACACCCATTTTGTGCAAAGTACTTAATATTGCAGTCTTTGCTGCATCTGTTATTGTTAAAACAAACTTGAAATACTACAGTAATTTTTGGGCTTTTAAAAAACACCCATTTTTGGCAATACCCTCCATCTGGGGCCTCTGCCACATTAGTCAGTGTGCAATGTAAGCAAGAAATACAGCTTTAATTTTCTGGGTTTTAAAAAACACCCTTTTTGGGCAAAATACACAATTTTACAGCCCTTGCTGCATCTGTCAGCGTGGAATTAAAGCGTTATATACTGCTGTCATATTCTGTTATAAAAAAAAAATACCCATTTTGGACCAAAAACTTAATTAGACAGTCTTTGCTGCAGCTGTTATTTTTAAAACAAGCTTGAAATACTTGAATAATTTTCTGGGTTTTAAAAAACACCCATTTTTGGCAATACCCTCCATCTGGGGCCTCTGCTGCATTAGTCAGTGTGGAATGTAAGCTAGAAAACAGCTATAATTTACTGGGTTTAAAAAAAAAAACTTTTCGGGCAAAATACTCAATTTTACAGCCCTTACTGCACCTATCAGTGTGAAATTCATGCATTATATACTGCTGTCATATTCTGTTACAAAAAAAAAAAACCTTTTTGGGCAAAGTACTTAAATGGACACTTACAGGGCCAATTAGCATATTGAGGTCTATATATGTCACTACAGGTCTTATAATGGGTATTACAATCATATAAGTATCCCCCTGTCCACATTATACAAACAGTAAACTTTAAGTTTTATAACCTGCTCCAACGGTCTGCAATCTGCCCAAGGGGTGGCGTTTCACTTCTCTTGCGCCCAGCCAGCCTCCCCAACTGACGATTTGAAGCGCCGCCCAGCTCATGAATATTCAGTTTGCTGGGCGACTTCTGCGGTCCCCGCTCTGAAGCGCTGCGCTGAACAGTGCCCTGCGCATGCGCCGGATCTTGTGAAGTCGGGGACAGTAAGCGCCGCCCAGCGAAGTGAATATTGATGAGCTGGGCGGCACTTACTGTACCGGACTTCACAAGATCCGGCGCATGCGCCGGGCACTGTTAAGCGAAGCGCTTCAGAGCGGGGACCGCAGAAGCCGCCCAGCAAACTGAATATTCATGAGCTGGGCGGCGCTTCAAATCGGCAGTTGGGGAGGCTGGCTGGGCGCAAGAGAAGTGAAACGCCGCCCCTTGGGCAGATTGCAGACTGTTGGAGCAGGTTATAAAACTTAAAGTTTACTGTTTGTATAATGTGGACAGGGGGGATACTTATATGATTGTAATACCCATTATAAGACCTGTAGTCATATATATAGACCTCAATATGCTTATTGGCCCTGTCAGTGTCCCTTTAATATTGAGCCTTTGCTGCATCTGTTATTGTTAAAACAAGCTTGAAATGCTTCAATAATTTTCTGGGTTTTAAAAAAACACCCATTTTTGGCAATACCCTCCATCTTGGGCCTTTGCCGCATTAGTCAGTGTGCAATTTAAGCTAGAAATACAGCTGTAATTTTCTAGGTTTAAAAAAATACCATTTTGGGGCAAAATACACAATTTTACTGCCTTTGCTGCATCTGCCAGTGTAAAATTCAAGCGTTATATACTGCTGTCATATTCTGCTATTAAAAAAAAACCCTTTTTGGGCAAAGTACTATATATTGCAGACTTTGCTGCATCTGTTATTGTTAAAACTAGCTTTAACCACCTTCCGACCGCCTAACGTAGGGATGCATCCTGCGGGCAGCCGGGTTATTCCTCCTGGGCGCATATACGCGTCATCTCGAGATGACGCGCATATGCGGCCCGCACATGCGCAGTGCGGGTCGGCAAAAGGATCACAAGGAGTTGGTCACCAGCCTGCCAGCCAATGATCAGCACTGGCAGGTTGGTGACTTTTAAAATAACGAACCACCAGCCATATAACACATTATATTTATAAATATAATGTGTTAAATGGCTTCTGTGCTCTCTGCTGGGTCCTTTTTCATTGGTTGATCACCCCCCCCCCCCATCACCCCAATTAACCCCTTGATCACCCCTGTCAATCACTAGTGAAAGGGAAAAAAGTGATCAGTGTAAACTGTCACTTTTTTTTTCACCAGTATTGACTGTTAGGTTTAGGTTAGTTTAGGCCCCTTTGGTAGTTAGTTAGCTTCAGTTAGCGCCCAGCCCACCGCACCACAGTCACTGATTTGCTGATTAGTGTATCGCTAATCAGCATAGGTACTTTTATAGTATCTGTAAGTGATCAGAATTGATCACAGTCAGATCTACAATAGTATTAGTGTCACCTTAGCTCGCCCTCCAACCAAAACGCAGTGTTTGCTCGATCAGGCCTGATCGGACGCCCACACGTGCGTTCACCCACGCCCGCTCCGCCGCAGTGACACATTTTTTAAATATTTTTTATCACTGCACAATCACTACACAAGCGCTGCGGCGATAAAAAATCTGTTTTGAAATTTTTTATCAATCACAGCGGCTTCCTGTACTTCGCTAGCCTCCCATTTGCTTTTTTTTCTTAGGACCTGTGTTGCTGGAGTGGGGAGAGAAGGGTGGGCCCCACTCCATCCGGACAGTCTGGGTTTTGGGCTGTCAGGTAATTACTCCTCAGGTGTGCTAGCCTCATATAAGGCTGAGAATGCAGACACAGCTCTCTCAGCCTGGGAACAGGTTACCTGCATGGAGCCTGTGAGAGCACTTCAAGAGGTAAGGACTCTGCTATTTTGTTTAGGTGTTTGGTATTAGGCCGGCACTTGGTCAGGGAGGGTTCATGCTGTATAGTTAGAGCCGGACAGGCCTAGGATTTTTGTTTGTTATGTTTTATGTTCTGTACCTCAACCTGACAATAAAACTGGCTGAGGTCAGTTAGACGAAGTTCCCGCTGTGTGGACTGCAACTTCTTCGGTGTGCCTGCTAAACTGTGCCTGTCTACCCAGGAGACGACAGCCCGGCTACCTAATCCTTTACATGTGGTGGAGGATGCCGGCACACCAAATTCTGCCATAAGAAGAATAAAAAAATAAAATAAAAAAACTGAACATTTAAAGGGACAGAGTCCATTTTTTTGTGCGGTGCACCAAGGACTGTTTTCTGCCTCTTGGAAAATGGAGGATGGGGTTAAAGCTATGTTGCAAACTGTTACATCTCAAAAGGAGGATACCCGAGTGCAGCAGGAGGCTACCCGAGTTCAGCAAAAGGTGCTTGAGGAAACCAGCTGCAGGCTGACGGCCCAACTGCAGGCTGCACAAGATGCGCAAAGAAAAGATCGGGAGACCTTAGCAGTTGTGGTGCAGCAACTGACCAGTGTCGCTGAACGGGTCCCAGGGATGGCAGAGGCCCCTCATGCCACCATAAGGGCTAGTCACTTTCTGCAAAAGATGACAACCGCAGATGACGTAGAGGCCTACCTGACCACCTTCGAAAGGACTGCCGAGCGAGAGGGTTGGCCAAAGGCACAGTGGGCCGGACTGTTGGCCCCCTTCCTTTCAGGAGAACCCCAAAAGGCATATTTTGACCTGGAGAATCAGGATGCTATGGACTATGTTATGCTAAAAAAGGAGATCCTTACACGCCTTGGAGTTACTCTTTTGGTTCGTGCACAGCGTGTGCACAACTGGGACTACAGTATGGATAAACCTCCATGTTCCCAAATGCACAACCTCATACACCTGACCAAGAAGTGGTTGCAGACGGAGTTCCTGACAGGTCCTCAGAGCCAGTGGTCCAGTCCTATAGTTCTGATCCCCAAATCAGATGGTAGCTGGAGGTTTTGCAATGACTTCCGAAAGTTGAACACCATATCTAAGTTTGATGCTTACCCAATGTCCCGTGTTGATGAGCTCATTGACAGGCTCGGAAATGTCAGGTATATAACCACTCTAGACCTAACCAAGGGATACTGGCAAATTCCCCTGACAAATGAGGCCAAAGAGAAAACTGCCTTTGCCACTCTTGATGGGTTGTTTCATTATGTGGTCTTGCCGTTTGATTTGCATGGAGCCCCTGCAACCTTCCAGAGGGCGATGGATAAGATTTTAAGACCCCACAGACGGTACGCAGCCGCATATCTGGATGACATCATCATCCAAAGTCCAGACTGGGAATCCCATCTATCTAGGGTGCAGGCGGTTATCAATTCCCTGTGTGAGGCAGGCTTCATAGCCAATCCCCAAAAATGTGCCATTGGTCTTGAAGATGCTAAGTATCTAGGTTACATCATAGACCGAGGCCTAGTAAAGCCCCAGTTAAACAAAATCGAAGCCATACAAAGGTGGCCTCAACCGGTAAACAAGAACAAAGTCCGTACCTTCTTGGGGATTACAGGCTATTACCGGCGATTTATACCTAATTTTGCTTTCCTTGCAGCCCCATTAATGGACCTGACAAAAGGGAAAGACTCATCATTTCAGACTTTAAAAACTAGAAAGGAGACACCGCGCTCAGCTTAATGCACCTGACCCTTATTAACCCCTGGTTTGGATCGAGATAAACCTGCCCACCTCAGTTTAGAATAGCAAGATTACCTTGGTTCTGATATGTGGGATCAGGGGGCCACCTTCTCGGGTGTTCCAATATGCACGATTTCTTCTATACAGAGGCGAATAGCAGGTAGAATAAGCTGTATGGAGTTCACCCTGGCCGGTAGCGAAACTCCGTTTGTACTTACGCTCATGCTCACAAGGGGAGCGGGTGATGTCACCTACTGAGTTACGGAATACTGTGGGCACCAAAACAAAGGAAGGTGTTTTGGTGCCCACAGTATTCCAGAGCTCAGTAGGTGACGTTACACGCTACCCGCGTGAGCGTAAGTACAAACGTAGTTTTGCTACCGGCTGGGGCGAACTCCATACAGCTTATTCTACCTGCTATTCGCCTCTGTGTAGAAGAAATCGTGCATATCGGAACACCCGAGAAGGTGGCCCCCTGATCCCACATATCAGAACCAAGGTAATCTTGCTATTCTAAACTGAGGTGGGCAGGTTTATCTCGATCCGAACCTGGGGTTAATAAGGGTCAGGTGCATTAAGCTGAGCGCGGTGTCTCCTTTCTATTTTCTAATTATGTGTGCAACTTGCTTATAACAGCTACTGCGGAGCTGTTTTTTGACACTGCTGCTTAGGATTAGGTTGTGTAATTAGCGCCGGTGGAATATTCCTGTATGCCAGACTTTAAAAACTCAAGTAAAAGTAGAGCGATGGCACTCAAACACCTGAGGTGTATGGAAAAATAGTATTTAATAAGGAATAGCTGATGTTAAAAATATATCAAATATAATGGCTGTATATGTACATAATTAGATAAGTAAGTACATGATGGTAATAGAGATAAAAAGATAAAAAACACAAATATAAAAAATACAATTAAAAATATGAGTGAAAAATATGAGGGTGGTTAAATGTCAATTCAATTAAATCCTGCTGGAAAAAAAGGATGAATCCTGCTGGAAAAGGAAACAGACAATCTGCTGAAAAAAGTATTTTTCATATATTGTAATGACCAGTGATATGGTGGCCAATAATATCCTGGTACAGTGTGTCAATGATGTGGAATCCTGTTGGGAGAGAAAGGTGCTCCTTCCTATAAAGGTCTAATTCATATATCCCAAGATTTTGGGTTTAAAAATCAATCCAATTCTGGTTTTGATTATTTGTTCACAGATCCAGTGTTGGTGGGCTGTGGAATAAAGACTGCTTAGTAAGCAGGTACGTTACCCTCCTTGCGGCTGTTGATGCGCTGATCAGCGGCTCCTGTCCGGGCGGCGATGTCCACGTGTGCCGCTCCCGCTCGCTGGTATCTCCGGCCGTTGGTTGCTATTAGGTGTTGTCACTTCCGGTGACGTCACCTGCGTTCCTCGGATCTCCCGCTCAGTGCTGATGGAGCTTGCCACGTGGAGGCTAGTGGCGGGAAGTGGAGACGCTGTAGCTTTTTAGGAGGGAAGTGGATAGATAGCTCCGGAGCTCATCTGTAGTTGTGGGATCCTTCTTATTCGTTGCTAGCTAGATGTCATAGGCTTACTCAATGCCCCATACGCGTTTCAGAGCTTCCTGCTCCTTCATCAGTGGGAATGAGTAGCCTATTTCTTTTTGGGAATATATATGCATCTGATTGGGTCCAATTAGTGGATATGGGAGTGGTTAAAGTTTTTTTCAGATATGGGAGTGGTCAAAAGTTTGTTTGTTTTCTTTTTTTCTTTCTTTCTTCTCTCTTCTTCTTTTCTTTGAATAAATTGTGTAATAAATCTTCAATGGAAGCAATGAGATGTATAATCCAACATAATGAGTGGACAATTAGTCGGGTACAAAAAACGTATATAAAGATGGAATAAAATTATGAAATTATATAATATAGAAATAGAAGATATATTTATATATATCAGTGCATGAAGGTTCAGATAAAAAATATGAATTAGAATAAATAAAAATGAATGAAAATGAATGACCTTCATTCTATTATAATAGGCGAATGGTGCTATAAATGATTTTATATCCGGTCATAATGCAGGAGAGTGGTTGCAGTCTATAATGTACAATCTAGGAGTTGCGTTAGGCTGTTGTACTTTCTTGTCATATTTAGAAGGAAGTACTAACTAGAGGAATGTAATATTTGCATGATGGGAAGTGTTCTTTGCGTGATGGAAAGTGTTTATGGGGAGGGGCCACCCGGGAGGAAGGGTCGGAGTGCTGGTAGAAAGCCGGACTGCGACCCCAATTCCCGAGGGGGCACCCCACCAATTGCAGAGTCTCCGTTCTTTTATAGAAAGCCAAAGATTTCCATTTCTGCATTGAGACCTTTAGGAATCATTGTATTGAATTCGAATATTTTTCTGGATTCGGACCTTGACATGGCGGCTATGTGGTTCCCGCCTCTCCATTGACGTGTAATTTTTTCTATGGCTACATAGATAAGTGATGATGGATCACAATTGTGGTGTTCTTTATAATGTTTGGAGACGGAATGTAGTTCGTAGCCCTTTTTTATATTCGAGATGTGTTCAGATATTCTTGTTTTGAGTAGTCTTTTAGTACGCCCAACGTATTGTTTGTGACAGGGGCATTGTAGAACATAGATGACATTATTGGAGTGGCAGGAGAGATGTTCTCGAATCTCATGTTTATATGTATTGATAGTTGAATGAACTGTTGTTGTTTTTTTAGGAAAATTTGTGATTTTTCAATTATTACATTTCCCGCACCTGAAGAAACCCTGTAGTGAAAGCCAGCTTTGATTTGGTTTGGTCGTGTTTCTTCTGATTGTTGGTGCTAGACGTAGGCCTAAATTGGGGGCTCTGGTATATGTAATCGGTGGTTTATCTGGTAGTAGTTGACCTATAATTTTGTCACTTAAAATATGGTGCCAGTGTTTATGAATGCTTGTCTCTAGTTTTTTGTAGTGAGCATTATATGGTAGAATTAATCGGGGTGTTTCTTATTTTTTGGTCGTGGTTGTGGTGATTTCGTTACTGATGTCAAAAAACGTTGTTCTGTCCATTGATCTTACTTTGTCTAAAGATCTGTCTATTGCTGCCATCGGATAGTCTTTTGCTAGGAATTGTTTCTTCAAATTATCTGCCTCTGTTTTAAATTGGCTTTCTAGTGTGCAATTTCTTTTTAAGCGTCTGAATTGGCTGGTCGGGATGTTTAGTAGCCAGCTAGGTAAATGGCAGCTAGAGTGTAAAATGAAGTTATTTTTCATCACTGGCTTCTGGTATGTGCTGCATAGTAGTTTATTTTCAGTTGTTTTGATTAATAGGTCTAGAAATTCTACTTGTGTTTGGCTTATATTAGCTG
Organism: Bufo gargarizans; assembly: GCF_014858855.1. Taxonomy (NCBI): domain Eukaryota; kingdom Metazoa; phylum Chordata; class Amphibia; order Anura; family Bufonidae; genus Bufo; species Bufo gargarizans. Next base: position 329,748,867 of record NC_058080.1, on the reverse strand, counting down.
TCAATGTTATATTTCTATCGTTTGTGTTGATCTTCTCTATCTCTTGTGTCGCTCCAGATAAAAAAGATGTCAGCTGGTGCCGATAACCCCAGGTTTTAGGAAGGGGTTTGTCCTACAGACTGATGCGTCTGAGGTGGGACTGGGGGCAGTACTGTCACAGGTAAGAGATAGAGAGGAACACCCTGTACTGTATCTGAGCAGGAAACTTAATGACCATGAGCAAAAATATGCAATTGTGAAAAAAGAGTGCCTCCCTATTAAATGGGCCGTGGAAGCACTCCGCTACTATTTGCTTGGCCGTCACTTTGAATTGGTCACGGATCATGCTCCCTTAAAATGGATGTGTGAGAATAAGGAAAAACATAGGAGGGTAACAAGATGGTTCTTAGCCCTGCAAGAGTACCAGTTTACTGTAAAGCACAGGCCAGAGACCCAAATGGGAAATGCAGATGCCTTGTCATGTGTACATTGTCTGATGTCCAGATGTGTTCCAGCCCCGGGTCTGAAACAGGGGGGGAGGATATGTGACAGAGTGTCTGGAGAAGTAGTGGACGGGGTCTATGTGTGCCCAAGATTTCTCACTTCTGTCATTTAAAAGCAACCAGGGAAATGTTCAGGAGAGGTCTCTGCAACTCGGGTTTGCATAAAACCTGTTCTTAGGCCCTGTGTTGCTGGAGTGGGGAGAGAAGGGTGGGCCCCACTCCATCCGGACAGTCCGGGTTTTGGGCTGTCAGGTAATTACTCCTCAGGTGTGCTATCCTGATATAAGGCTGAGAATGCAGACACAGCTCTCTCAGCCTGGGAACAGGTTACCTGCATGGAGCCTGTGAGAGCACTTCAAGAGATATGGACTCTGTTATTTTTTTTAGGTGCTTGGTATTAGGCCAGCACTTGGTCAGGGAGGGTTCATGCTGTATAGTTAGAGCCGGACAGGCCTAGGATTTTTATTTGTTATGTTTTATGTTCTGTACCTCAAACTGGCAATAAAACTGGCTGAGGTCAGTTAGACGAAGTTCCTGCTGTGTGGACTGCAACTTCTTCGGTGTGCCTGTCTACCCAGGAGACGACAGCCCCGCTACCTAATCCCTTACACAGCTCAGATCGGATCGGCGCTGTTTCTTTTTTAGCTGTTCTTCACTGCGGAGGTCTTTAACTTAGTCGTGGCAGAAACAAACCGGTATGCCACTCAATTTATAGCCGCCAACTCGGGAAGCTTTTATGCCCAGTCTTTCCGGTGGAAACCCGTCCAAGTTTCTAAACTTAAGACATTTCTGGGCCTTCTCCTCAACATGGGCCTGACAAAAAAACATGAATTGCGGTAATATTGGTCCACGAACCCAATTCATCACATGCCCATGTTCTCTGCTGCCATGTCCAGGACACGATTTGAGACCATCGTGCATTTCCTGCACTTTAGTGATAGCAGCACCTCTCGTCCCAGAGGCCACCCAGCTTTTGACGGCTCCACAAAATGTGGCCTCATAGACCACTTTAACACCAAATTTGCAGATTTGTATACCCCTGAGCAAAACATCTGCATAGACTTGGCTTCAAACAATACATCCCAAGCAAGCAAGCCCAGTATGGGGTCAAATTGTATATGCTCTGTGAAAGGGCCACAGGCTATACGCACAAATTTTGTGTTTATGAGGGTAAAGATCAGACCCTGGAGCCGGTCGGTTGCCTTGACTACATGGGGAGCAGTGGGAAGACATTCTGGCACTTGGTGTCACCCTTATTTGGCAAGGGGTACCACCTTTATGTGGACAATTTCTACACAAGTGTGCCCCTCTTCAGGAATTAGTTTCTAGAACAGATTGGCTGCTGTGGCACCGCGCAACCTAGTCGCTGGGGCTTCCCTCAACTGCTCGTTACCACCCATCTTGCAAGGGGGGAGAGGGCTGCCTTGTGTAACGAAGAACTGCTTGCGGTGAAATGGAGAGACAAGCGTGACGTTTACATGCTCTTCTCCATTCACGCAGACACGACAATCCAAATTGAACGGGCAACCAGTGTCATTGAAAAGCCTCTCTCGGTCCACAACTATAATTTGCTCATGGGAGGGGTGGACTTCAATGACCAGATGTTGACTCCTTATTTACTCTTCCACAGGACCAGACGCTGGTATAAGAAGGTGTCTGTATACCTAATTCAATTGGCTATGTACAATAGTTTTGTTCTCTACAGTAAGGCTGGGAGAACAGGATCCTTCCTCAAATTTCAGGAAGAGATCATCGAGACCCTCCTGCATCCAGAAGGTTCCGTGGCCCCAACCACTAGTGTAGTGAGCCGTCTACACGAGCGACATTTCTCCAATGTCGTTGCTGGTACCTCAAACCAAGCGCTCCCCCCGAAAAAGATGTCAGGTCTGTAGCAGGAGTGGAATAAGGCGTGACACCCGCTATTTCTGTCCTGACTGCCCTGACCACCCTGCCCTATGCTTAGGGGAGTGTTTTCAGAAGTACCACACACAGTTACACTTAGTATAGGGATTGCATGACACAGGACAGGCAACCAGGGGTCTTAGGGCCCTTTCACACAGAGCTGCTGCAAACCTCTCCTTTCACCTGGGACAAAGTGCATAATGTACTTCGCCACATCTCTGGGCGATTTGTGCTTTGCTCATTGTCCCATGGGGAAGGAGAGGTTTGTCATCTAAAGGTAAAAAAAATAAAATAAAAATCACAGGTAAGCAAAAAAGTTAATGCTCCAAAAATTCTATAAAGTTTATAAAAGTTAATGTTCTATTTCAAATGTTATATAAAGTTAATGTTAATAAATTTTCTTGCATTGCTTTCATTTTTTTTTTTTTTTTTTTACCTTCTAGTTGGACCAAGCGATCAACCAGCTGCAGCACTGATGTGCATTCTGACAGAAGCATTGCGCTGCTGTCAGATTACACAAAAGTCGGTGTATGCGGCGCAGCAAGATGAGATTTCTCCTCTGCAGTAAAAAATATACATTTGCCGAGGATTATGAGCTGAGGGGCGGTGTTCATATGCTTTGGCAAACACTTTGTATATATATAAAAAATAAATAAATCCGGCAATGATTTATTCATCCACATCGATTGATGTAAATGGAGAAATCTGGTTTGCCAGGGCATACGGGCTGAGTGGGTTTGGATGTTGGGCGGAGCTCCTATGTCCTAGCAGACGCCTTTTCCCCTCTTTTTTTTTCTTTTTGCACATTTTTGGGCAGAGATTTTTTCATCCACATTGATCGATGCAAATTAAGAAATCTGTGCCGTTCATGTTTTCTTTCAGCCCAGTGGCTGAACGGAATTTTTTTTTTTCATTACCTGTATGCTCAATATAAGGAGAATAGCAGAAAACTCCTAATGCTGGCCATACATGTAATGATTGTGGAGACCCTCAAATGCCAGGGCAGTACAAACACCCCACAAATGACCCCATTATGAAAAGACACCCTAAGTTATTCGCTGAGGAGCATATTGAGTCCATGAAAGATTGAACTTTTTGTCACAAGTTAGCGGAAAGGGAGACTTTGTGAGAAAAAACTTTAAAAAAATCAATTTCCGCTATCTTGTGCCCAAAAAAAAAAACTTTTATGAACTCGCCATGCCCCTCACGGAATACCTTGTGGTGTCTTCTTTCCAAAATGGGGTCACATGTGGGGTATTTATACTGCCCTGGCATTTTAGGGGCCCTAAAGCGTGAGAAGAAGTCTGGAATCCAAATCCCTAAAAATGCACTCCTAAAATTTGTGTCATGGTCTTACCTTCTTACTACTCTCCTTCGTTTGACATGTGCTGGCGGCCATCTTGGTTTCTGGGTTTCTTGTAGCCTCCCACCCTGCGGCTTCTCCTTCCCACTGGGAGGAGCTGTATGCCTAGCTCATATATATAGGAGGTCTGTGGCTTCAGTTCCTTGCTTGGTCCTCCTGTGTTCACATGCTTCTAAGACTGCTGCTGCTTCTGGTTCCTGATCCTGGCCTCGTCTGACTACCCCGTTGGTTCCTGATCCTGGCTTCGTCTGACTACCCCGTTGGTTCCTGATCCTGGCTTCGTCTGACTACCCCATTTGTTCCTGATCCTGGCTTCGTCTGACTACCCTTCTGGTTCCTGACCTCTGTCTCCGCAAGACCCTGCTTCGGTTTAGCCATCCGTTTGGACTTTTGCTTACGGCTTGCTTTTCAATAAAACCTTCTTATTTTCCACTTATCTCTTGTTGTACGTCTGGTTCATGGTTCCATGACATTAGGACCAAGCCATGAATTCTGACGGTACAGGGCCATCCTCGCTACCTACGCTGGTTGCCAGACTTGATCAGCAGGATCACCTGTTGGGTCGGTTCGCTGTGGAGTTGCAAACCCTGCTTGAACGCACGGCTCATTTCGCTTCCGTTGCCGATGGGTCGGTTGTCGCTCCTGGGCCCGTTCCTACTGCCGCTCCAGTTGTTGCGCCAGAGTCTACCCCGACACCTGTTGCTGCGCCTGCGGTGTCTCGGGGTATGACCGGTTCTGCCCCCCTTCCACAGCGCTTTGGGGGAGAGCCAACTCAGTGCCGAGGTTTCCTTAACCAGGTGGGTATTTATTTCGAGTTGCTGCCACATGCCTTTCCTACTGAGAGATCAAAGGTGGGCTTCTTGATCTCGCTGCTCTCGGACAAGGCCTTGGCCTGGGCCAGCCCTTTATGGGAGAACAACAATCCGGTGGTTGCCGAGTTTTCCGGTTTTGTTGCTTCTCTTCGGAAGGTATTCGATGTGCCGGCTCGTGCTGCCTCTGCTGCGAAGCTCCTTATGTCCATCAGACAGGGTTCACGATCCGTAGCTGAATACGCCATTCAGTTTCGTACCCTGGCAGCAGAGGTGGGCTGGAATAATGAGGCTCTGGTCGCTGCTTTCTCTCATGGTCTTTCGGATGCCTTGAAGGATGAGGTTGCAGCTAAGGACCTACCAGTGGAGCTCGAGTCTCTTATTTCTTTCCTGATTTTGATTGACACCAGACTCAGGGAGAGACCTTCCTTTAAGGAGAGCCTGCGGAGGTCTTCTAACAGATTGGCGCCTACGTTTGCTGTCCCACCCGTGCCTCCCTCTCCTCCCACGCCTCCTGGGGATGACTTGTCTGGGGGTAAACCCATGCAGCTGGGGTTTGCTCGCCTGTCCGAGGGGGAGAGGGTACTCCGGAGACGCGAGGGCCGATGCATATACTGTGGTCTCGGTGGGCATTTTCGGTTGGCATGTCCGAACCGTCCGGGAAACGCTCGCACCTGAGATCCTGTCGGGGGCAGATCTTGGGTGGAGTCTCCTCGTCCCCGGTTTCCCGTGTTGACAAACCACTGATCACTGTTGTCCTCTCCTTGGTCGGGGGCTCGGTGACGACCCAGGCGTTGGTGGACTCTGGTGCTGGTGGTTTGTTCATTCATTGTGTTCGCTGCCGCCAATTCCATTCCTCTGCAGCCTCGAGGTTCCCCACTGGCTCTTGAGGCGATAGACGGCAGACCCCTTCTGCCGCCACACGTGACTCATGAGACCCTTCCAGTGGGGATAGCCATTGGTGCCGTTCACAGAGAGTCGGTCTGTTTCCAGGTGATTTCGTCTCCACACTACTCGGTGGTCTTGGGGTACCCCTGGCTCCAGAAGCATAATCCGACTTTCGATTGGAGATCGGCCGAGATCCTCTCGTGGTCACCGCAGTGTGGGGCTAGTTGCATCCATGGGCCTGTCAAGTTGCTGTGTACTTCCTCGGACTCTCTGTTGCCTCCTGAATACGAAGAGTACCGGGATGTATTCGATAAGGTGCGCGCGGTTGCCCTACCTCCGCACCGCCCATACGATTGTGCCATAGAGTTACAATCTGGTGCCGTTCCTCCTCGTGGCAAAGTCTATCCACTGTCGGTAGCGGAGAATGAGGCCATGGAGGAGTACGTGAGGGAGGCGCTTTCACGCGGACACATTCGCAAATCCTCGTCCCCAGCAGGGGCTGGATTTTTCTTTGTGAAAAAGAAGGGCGGTGAGTTGAGGCCTTGCATCGATTACAGGGGTCTCAATCGCATCACGATCAAGAACGCTTACCCGATACCCTTGATTTCCGAGCTGTTCGATCGCCTCAAAGGGGCCACGGTCTTTACCAAACTCGACCTGAGGGCGGCATATAACCTGGTAAGGATCAAGGCGGGCGATGAGTGGAAGACCGCGTTTAACACCAGGACCGGTCATTATGAATCCTTGGTTATGCCCTTTGGGTTGTGCAATGCGCCCGCAGTCTTCCAGGAATTCATCAACGATGTTTTCCGTGACCTGTTGCAGCAGTGTGTGGTGGTCTATTTGGATGACATCTTGGTATATTCTGAATCCATGGAGGCCAACATTATGGATGTCAGACGAGTGTTGCAACGGTTACGAGAGAACAGGCTGTTCGGTAAGCTTGAGAAATGCGAATTTCACCGATCCCAGGTAACCTTCTTAGGTTACATCATTTCCGCTGAGGGGTTCTCCATGGATCCTGAGAAGGTTTCGGCTGTCTTACAGTGGCCCCAGCCCAGTGGTCTCCGTGCCCTGCAGCGCTTTTTGGGCTTCGCCAATTATTATCGGAAGTTCATCAGGGACTTTTCTATGCTAGCCAAGCCGCTCACGGATCTGACCAGGAAGGGCAGTAATTTCCAGGTCTGGCCGCTCGAGGCCATCCGAGCGTTTGAGGCTCTAAAGTCCGCCTTTGTGTCGGCTCCGATTCTGTCGCATCCCAACCCTGGGTTGCCCTTTGTCCTCGAGGTGGACGCGTCTGAGACGGGAGTAGGCGCCCTCCTGTCTCAGCGTAGAACACCAGAGGGTCCTCTGCTTCCTTGTGGGTTTTACTCCCGGAAACTGTCTTCCGCGGAGTGCAACTATCAGATTGGTGACAGGGAGTTATTGGCCATCGTGCAGGCCCTTAAAGAATGGAGGCACTTGCTCGAGGGTTCGGTGGTTCCGGTTCTCATCCTGACGGACCACAAGAATCTGACCTACCTTTCTGAGGCCAAGAGATTGACACCACGTCAGGCCAGATGGGCTCTGTTCTTGTCACGTTTTAATTACGTGGTCTCCTACCTACCCGGTTCCAAGAACATCAGAGCGGATGCCTTATCACGGCAGTACTCCGAGCTGCCCGGGGAGGAGTCGATTCCGACTTCAGTCATACCTCCGAATCAGATCCTGGCCGCCATTCGCACCAGCCTGACCTCTCCCCTGGGTGAGCAGATTTTGGCGGCTCAATCTGGTGCTCCCTCTGGGAGACCCAACGGCAGGTGTTTTGTGCCTGAGGAGTTGCGCATTCGGTTGTTGCGAACCTACCATAACTCCAAGGCCGCGGGGCATCCTGGAAAGAATCAGCTGTCCTGGGCTGTTTCACGTCTGTTCTGGTGGCCTTCTCTACGTTCCGACATCGCCGCATATGTAGCGGCATGCTCCGTTTGTGCCCAGAGTAAGTCCCCTCGGCACCTTCCGTTGGGCCTTTTGCAACCCATAGCCACCGGGGAGCGCCCATGGTCACACCTGGGGATGGATTTCATTGTGGACCTCCCTGCATCCCGAGGCCATACGGTCATTCTCATGATTGTGGATCGGTTTTCCAAAATGTGCCACTGTGTTCCTCTCAAGAAGTTACCCTCTGCACAAGAGTTGGCCACGATTTTCGCCAGGGAGGTCTTCCGGTTGCACGGTTTGCCCAAGGAGATTGTGTCGGATCGGGGGAGTCAGTTTGTGTCCAGGTTCTGGCGCGCCTTTTGCTCCCAGTTGGGGATTCATCTCTCTTTCTCCTCGGCCTACCACCCTCAGTCCAATGGGGCCGCAGAACGATCCAATCAGGCCTTGGAGCAATTCCTTCGTTGCTATGTCTCCGATCACCAAGACAATTGGGTTGACCTCCTGCCTTGGGCTGAGTTTGCCAGGAACACGGCAGTGAACTCTTCCTCTGGGACGTCTCCCTTCATGGCCAATTATGGGTTCCAACCTGCCGTGTTACCGGAGGTATTCTCTCCCCAGGATATTCCGGCTGTGGAGGATCACCTTTCCGTCCTACGTGCTTCTTGGGTACAGATCCAGAGGTCCCTTGAGGTCTCTGCGCAGCGCCAGAGACTCCAGGCTGATCGCAGACGAGCGCCCGCTCCTTCCTACCAGGTCGGAGACCGTGTATGGTTGTCCACCCGCAACCTCAACCTTCGAGTGCCCACTCCCAAGCTGGCGCCTCGTTTTGTTGGTCCCTTCCGAGTGCTTCGCAGGGTAAACCCGGTAGCCTATGCCCTTGCGCTTCCTCCTGGCATGCGGATCTCCAACGTGTTTCATGTCTCCCTGTTGAAGCCATTGGTGTGTAATCGTTTCACTTCCTCGGTTCCTCGGCCCCGTCCGGTCCAAGTGGGCAATCGTGAGGAATATGAGGTGAGCAATATCCTGGACTCACGCCTGGTCCGCGGTCGGTTGCAGTTTTTGGTCCATTGGCGTGGTTATGGTCCAGAGGAGCGTTCCTGGGTTCCCTCCGCAGATGTCCATGCTCCTGCTTTGCTCCGAGCCTTCCACGCACGCTTCCCTCAGAAACCGTTCCTTACTCCGCGGAGGAGGGGCCCTTGAGGGGAAGGTACTGTCATGGTCTTACCTTCTTACTACTCTCCTTCGTTTGACATGTGCTGGCGGCCATCTTGGTTTCTGGGTTTCTTGTAGCCTCCCACCCTGCGGCTTCTCCTTCCCACTGGGAGGAGCTGTATGCCTAGCTCATATATATAGGAGGTCTGTGGCTTCAGTTCCTTGCTTGGTCCTCCTGTGTTCACATGCTTCTAAGACTGCTGCTGCTTCTGGTTCCTGATCCTGGCCTCGTCTGACTACCCCGTTGGTTCCTGATCCTGGCTTCGTCTGACTACCCCGTTGGTTCCTGATCCTGGCTTCGTCTGACTACCCCGTTGGTTCCTGATCCTGGCTTCGTCTGACTACCCTTCTGGTTCCTGACCTCTGTCTCCGCAAGACCCTGCTTCGGTTTAGCCATCCGTTTGGACTTTTGCTTACGGCTTGCTTTTCAATAAAACCTTCTTATTTTCCACTTATCTCTTGTTGTACGTCTGGTTCATGGTTCCATGACAATTTGGGCCCCTTTGCGAACCTAGGCTGCAAAAAAGTGTCACACATGTGGTATCGCCGTACTCAGGAGAAGTAGGGCAATGTGGTTTTGGGGTGTATTTTTACATATACCCATGCTGGGTGAGAGAAATATCTCTGTAAACAGACTTTGTATAAAATAATGTAAAAAGTTGTAATTTACAGAGAAATTTCTCACACACAGTATGGGTATATGTAAAAATCCACCCCAAAACACATTGACCTACTTCTCCTGAGTACGGCGATACCACATGTGTGACACTTTTTTGCAGCCAAGCGCAAAGGTGCCCAAATTCCAATGAGTACCTTAGGATTTCACAGGGCATTTTAATGCATTTGGATTCCAAACTACTTCTCACGCTTTAGGGCCCCTAAAATGCCAGGGCAGTATAAATACCCCACAAGTGACCCCATTTTAGAAATAAGACACCCCAAGGTATTCAGTGAGGGGCATGGCGAGTTCATAGAAGATTTTTTTTACAAGTCTCATATTTCACTAACTTGTGACAAAAAATAAAATTTTACATGAACTCCCTTATTGCATTTTTTTTTATCAAAGACATGTAGAACAATACATTTAGAGCAAAATGTATATATATATATATATATATATAGAAATGTAGTTTTATTTGAAAATTTTTGCAACAGAAAGTGTCATTTTTGATTAATAAAAAAAAAAGTTAAAATGTCACCAGCAATGAAATACCAACAAATGAAAAGGAGGTAAAATTCATTTGGGTGGTAGGTTTTATGTCCGAGCAATAAACCGTGAAAGTAGTGTAGTGCAGAATTGTAAAAAGTGGTCTGGTCATTAAGGGGGTTTAAGCTAAGGTGGTTAAATATTACAATACTTTTCTGGTTTTTAAAAAACACTAATTTTTTGCAATACCCTCCATATTGGGCCTCTGCCGCATTAGTCAGTGTGCAATTTAAGCTAAAAATACAGCTTAAATTTTCTGGGTTTTAAAAAAAACACCCTTTTTGGGCAAAATACACAATTTTACAGCCCTTGCTGCACCTGTCAGTGTAAAATTAAAGCGTTATATACTGCTGTCATATTCTGTTTAAAAAAAAAACAAACACCCTTTTTGGGCAAAGCACAAGCAAACATATTGCAGCCTTTTATGCATCTGTCATGCTGTACTGCTGTCATATTCTGTTATAAAAGAAAAACACCCATTTTGGGAAAAATACTTAATGTGCAGCCTTGTCTGCATCTGTGAGTGTGAAATTCAAGTGTTATATACTGATGTCATATTCTGTTAGTTAAAAAAAACACACCCTTTTTGGGCAAAATACTACATTTTACAGCCCTTGCTGCATCTATCAGTGTGAAATTCAAGCGTTATATACTGCTGTCATATTCTGTTATAAAAAAAACACCCTTTTTGGGCAAAGTACTTAATATTGCAGCCTTTGCTGCATCTGTTATTGTTAAAACAGGCTTTAAATACTTCAATAATTTTCTGGGTTTTAAAAAACACACATTTTTTGCAATACTCTCCATTCTGGGCCTCTGCTGCATTAGTCAGTGTGCAATTTAAGCTAGAAATACAGCTTTAATTTTCTTGGTTTTAAAAAAAACACCCTTTTTGGGGCAAAATAGCTTGCATTTAAAAAAATAAAACAATTTTTTCACTGTAATATAACTGCAGTAGCCTGCAAGCGTGTGTGTCACGCCCACAGCGTGTACTGTGCCCACTACTGCCAGTGCCCAGCGCACCATCCTCCTCCAGCTCAGCTTCAGGCACCTTTCAAGTTACCACTTGCCCGCTTGCCGCCACCACCAACACTAGCACCACAGCTGCTTCACTTGATCTGTAAGAGGAGTTATTAACACATCAGTTGGAAGAAAGGAGTGATGCGCAACCATTATTGCCAGAGGATGTAGATAGCAGGGATATGTCTCAGTCAGGCAGCATTACACACATGGATGTACAGTGTGATGATGATGATGTTGTACCCGCTGCTGCTTCCTTTGCTGAGTTGTCAGATACAAGTGAAGCGGTTGATGATGACGATGTGTCCGTGGATATCACGTGGGCGCCCGCTTGAAGAGAAGAAGAAGAACAGGGGGAAAGTTCAGATGGGGAGACAGAGAGGAGGAGGAGACGAGTTGGAAGCAGTGGGAGGTCGTCGCAAGGAGCTAGTGGCACAGTCAGACAGCATGTATCGGCACCTGGGGTCAGCCAGACAGCACGCCACTCAACGCATGCTGTTGCCACCACCAGAATGCCGTCATTGCAAAGCTTAGCAGTGTGGCATTTTTTTGTGTGTCTGCCTCTGATAACAGCGATGCCATTTGCAAACTGTGCCAAAAGAAACTGAGTTGTGGGAAGTCCAACACCCACCTAGGTACAACTGCTTTGCGAAGGCACATGATGGAACATCACAAACACCTATGGGATCAACACATAATGACGAGTACAAGCAGCACACAAACTGAAAGCCACCATCCTCCTCCTGGTCCAGCATCTTCAGCCACGTCAACCACTGCTGTCCTCCTTGCCCCCTCTCAACCACCCGCCACTCCGCCTCTCGCCTTGAGCAGTTCCTGCTCCTCTGCCCACAGTCAGATGTCTGTCAAGGAAATGTTTGAGCGTAAGAAGCCAATGTCACAGAGTCACCCCCTTGCCCGGCGTCTGACAGCTGGCTTGTCGGAACTCTTAGCCCGCCAGCTTTTACCATACAAGCTGGTGGAGTCTGAGGCCTTCAAATTTTTTTTAGCTATTGGGACACTGCAGTGGAAGGTTTGTGCATAAGTACCCAGGCTTACAGGACATCCTCAAGCAGGCCAGGAAGGTGTGTGGCCATTTCAGGCATTCCGTCACAGCCATGGCGCACTTTTCAGATATTCAGCGGCGAAACAACATGCCAGTGAGGCGCTTGATTTGCAACAGCCCCACACGTTGGAATTCAACACTCCTAATGTTCGACTGCCTGCTCCAACAAGAAAAAGTCGTCAACGAGTATTTGTATGAATGGGGTGCTAGGACAGCCTCTGCAGAGCTGGGTATTTTTTTGCCACACTACTGGACACTCATGCACAATGCCTGTAGGCTCATGCGTCCTTTTGAAGAGGTGACAAACCTAGTCAGTCGTACCGAAGGCACCATCAGCGACATCATCCCATTTGTTTTCTTCCTGGAGCGTGCCCTGCGAAGAGTCCTGGATCAAGCCGTAGATGAGCGTGAAGAGTTGTGGTCACCTTCCCCACCAGAAACAGCCTTATAAGCATTGCTTGCTGGACCTGTGGCAACGCTGAAAGAGGAGTCAGAGGAGGAATGTGGCTTTGAGGAGGAGGAAGACCAACCACAGCAGGCATCCCAGGATGCTCATTGTCACCTATCTGGTACCCGTGGTGTTGTATGTGGCTGGGGGGGAGAACAGACCTTCAGTGAGGACGAGGAACGGGCCATGACGAGCTCGGCATCCAACCTTGTGCAAATGGGGTCTTTCATGCTGTCATTCCTGTTGAGGGACCCTCCTATAAAAAGGTAGCAGTACATTGCACGGCACTACGCGCAGTGCCCCAAATTGGAAGTAAGAGACCAAGCATCTTTTTCCATCTCCCGGTTCCTAAAATATATTCGATACACCGGCCCCTAATAGGGGACGTAACATGGATTAAACTGATAGGAATAGTACTACTTAACATACCACTCATATCTGGTAGCACAGTACATTGCAAGGCACATGCGCAGTGCCTCAAATTGGAAGTGAGAGGACCGACCAAGCATCTTTTTCCATCTCCCGGTTCCTAAATCTATTCCATACACCGGCCCCTGATAGGGGACGTAACAGGGATTAAACTGATAGGAATAGTACTACTTAACATACCACTCATATCGGGTAGCGCAGTACACTGCAAGGTGCACGCGCAGTGCCCCAAATTGGAAGTAAGAGGACCGACCAAGCATCTTTTTCCATCTCCCGGTTCCTAAAATCTATTCCATACACCACACCTGCCCCTGATAGGGGACAAAGCAGAGATTAAACTGGTAAGAACAGATTTTTTTAATAAAAAAAAAAGAGGACAGCCTCTGCGGAGCTGGGTATTTTTTGGCCGCGTTACTGAACTCTCATGCACAATGGCTGTAAGCTCATGCATCCTATTGCGAAGATAACAAACCTGGTCAGTCAAACCCAAGGCAACATCATCAACCTCATCCCATATGTGTTTTTTCTGGAGCGTGCCCTGCGAAGAGTGCTGGATCAGGCCATAGATGAGCATGAAGAGGAAGAGTTGTGGTCACCATCACCAACAGAAGCAGCCATGTTGTCGCCGATTGCTGGACCTGCGGCAACGCAGTGAGAGGAGTCTGAAGAAGAGGAGTCAGAGGAGGAAGGTAGCTTTGAGGAGGTGGAAGACCAACCACAGCAGGCGTCCCAGGGGGCTTGTTGTCAGCCTTCGGGGACCCTTGGTTTTGTATGTGGCTGGGTGGAGGAAGAGACCTTCATTGACGTCAATGAGGACAAGGAACTAAACATGGCTAGCTTGGTATCCAACCTTGTGCAAATGGGGAGCTTGCGGTTGTGCAAATGGACTGTTTGCGGTTGTGCAAATGGACTGTTTGCGGTTGTGCAAATGGACTGTTTGTGGTTGTTTGCGGTAAACAGGGAGTTTGGTCTGTCAGAGTTTGGTCTGTCACTGTGAAGCGGGCGTAACCCTTACATTACCTGATCGATACAACATCATACCTGATGTTTTAAAGCACGTTATGCCAAACAATTTAGAAATGTTAGGTGATTTATGCCTTTTATGGATTAAAACACGACTCTGCGTCAACTACGTAATTTTCCATGGGAGTTTTGCCATGGATGCCCCTCCGGCATGCCACAGTCCAGGTGTTAGTCCTTTTGAAACAACTTTTCCATCACTATTGTGGCCAGAAAGAGTCCCTGTGGGTCTTAAAATTCGTCTGCCTATTAAATTCAATGGCGGTTCGCCAGGTCCGCCCGTTCGCGAACATTTGCGGAAATTCGCATTTTCCGTTCGAGAATGGAAAATTTTATGTTCGCGACATCTCTACTGTCATATTCTGTTAGTAAAAAAACACCCATTTTGTGCAAAGTATTTAATATTACAGTCTGTTATTGTTAAAACAAGCTTGAAATACTACAGAAATGTTTGGGGTTTTAAAAAACACCCATTTTTGGCAATACTCTCCATCTGCAGCCTCTGCCGCATTAGTCAGTGTGCAATTTAAGCTAGAAATACAGCAATAATTTTCTGGGTTTTAAAAAAACACCCTTTTTAGGCAAAATACACCATTTTTACAGCCCTTGCTGCATCTGTCAGTGTAAAATTCAAGCGTTATATACTGCTGTCATATTCTGTTTAAAAAAAAACAAACAAAAAAAACACCCTTTTTGGGCAAAGCACAAGCAAACATATTGCAGCCTTTTATGCATCTGTTATTGTTAAAACAAGCTATAAATACTTCAATAATTTTCTGGGTTTTAAAAAACACCAATTTTTTGCAATACACTCTATCTGGGGCCTCAGCCGCATTAGTCAGTGTGCAATTTAACCCCTTAGGGACTGGGCTCATTTTCACCTTAAGGACCAGGCCATTTTTTGCAAATCTGACCAGTGTCACTTTATGTGGTGATAACTTTAAAACGCTTTGACTTTTCCAGGCCATTCTGAGATTGTTTTTTCATCATATATTGTAATTCATTACACTGTTAAAAAAAAAAAAAAATATTCATAAAAAAATTAACATTTTGCCAAGAATTTGAAACATTAGCAAATTTCCAAGTTTCAATTTCTCTACTTCTATAATACATAGTAATACCTAGAAAAATTGTTATTACTTTACATTCACCATATATCAAATACATGTCTGGATCATTTAGGGAATTACATTTTATTTTTGGGGATGTTACAAGGCTTAAAGGTTTAGAAGCAAATCTTGAAATTTTTCAGAAATTTTCAAAAACCCTCTTTTTAAGGACCAGTTCAGGTCTGAAGTCACTTTGTGAGGCTTAGGCTACATGCACACGACCGTGCAGTTTTTTTGCGGTCCGCAAACCGCGGATCCGCAAAAAACGGAAGGCACCCGTGTTGCCTTCCGCAATTTGCGGAACGGAACGGGCGACGGCAATATAAATGCCTATTCTTGTCCGCAAATCGCGGACAAGAATAGGACATGTTATAATTTTTTTTGCGTTGCCGCGGAACGGAGACACGGATGCGGACAGCACACGGAGTGTACAGTGTAAACACTGTACGGGCACACGGCAGGGCACAGAATGAAAGCAATGCCACACAATTTTTGGACGCACATTTTGCTGAACTGGTTTTTTGACACCATGTCCCATTTGAAGCCCCCCTGATGCACCCCTAGAGTAGAAACTCCAAAAAAGTGACCCCATTTTAGAAACTACAGGATAGGGTGGCAGTTTTGTTCTTACTAGTTTAGGGTACATATGATTTTTGGTTGCTCTATATTACACTCTATATTTGTGAGGCAAGGTAACAAGAAATAGCTGTTTTGGCACTGTTCTTAATTTTTGTTATTTACAACATTTATCTAACAGGTTAGATCATGTGGTATTTTTATAGACCAGGTTGTCACGGACGCGGCAATACCTAATATGTATACAATTTTTTTTATTTATGTACGTTTTACTCGATTATTTTATTTTAGAAACCCAAAAAATCATGTTTTAGTGTCTCCATAGTCTGAGAGCCATTATTTTTTAGTTTTTGGGCGATTATCTTGTGTAGGGTATTATTTTTGTGGGATGAGATGACGGTTTGATTGGCACTATTTTGGGGTGCGTATGACTGTTTGATCACTTGCTATTACACTTTTTGTGATGTAAGGTGACAAAAATTTTTCATTTAGCACAGTTTTTATTTTTTTACGGTGTTCATCTGAAGGGTTAGGTCATGTGATATTTTTATAGAGCAAGTTATTTCGGATGCGGTGATACCTAATATGTGTACTATTTATTTATTTATGTAAGTTTTACACAATGATTTCATTTTTGAAACAAAAAAAAAATCATATGAAAAATACGTCGGGATGTCCAACTTCCAAAAAAAGACGTTCTTTCTTCCAAAAATGACACAGGATAAAAACAATCCAACACAGCAAGCCAAAATCACAGCAAAAAAAAATCTAGTTTTAGTGTTGCCATAGTCTTTCACTTTTTGGGTGATTATCTTGGGTAGGGTATGATTTTTGCGGGCTGACTGTTTTATTGGCAGTATTTTGGGGTGCGTGTGCCTTTTTGAAACCTTGCTATTACACTTTTTGTCATGTAAGGTGACAAAAAATGTCTTTTCTTGCACCTTTTATTTTTTTGTTTTTATGGTATTCACCTGAGGGATTAGGTAATTTCATATTTTTATAGAGCAGTTTTGCACAATATCATTTTTGAAACAAAAAAAAATCCTGTTTTAGTGTCTCCATATTCTGAGAGCCATAGTTTTTTCATTTTTTGGGCGATCTTATCTTGGGTAAGGTGACAAAAAATAGCTTTTTTTTTACTGCTTATTTTATTTTTTACGGAGTTCATCTGAGGGGTTACGTCATGTGATATTTTTATAGAGCAGGTTATTACAGACTCGGCGATACCTAATATGTATACTTTTTTTTTTCATTTATTGAAGTTTTACACAATAACAGTTTTTTTAAAACAAAAAAAATTATGTTTTAGTGTCTCCATATTCTGAGACTTTATTTTTTATTTTTTGGGGTGCGATTATCTCGGGTAGGGGCTCATTTTTTGTGGGATGAGGTGATGGTTAGATTGGTACTATTTTGTAATCTGTTGTGTCCATCACCCTTAAAGAAATCATCATGGCTAAAGTGCGATCCCTGCGCAACTTTGATTTTAACGGCGCTCCTGTACAGTTGTTTCCTGACCTTTCCTGGTTTATGCTCCAGAAAAGGAGACACCTTCAACCTCTTCTTGCGTCACTCAGGAACCGCCAGATTGCCTATCGCTGGGGATTCCCATTTGCCCTGGTAGCCCGTTATCAGGGAAGAACAGAGACTCTCCGTTCTTTCACGGATCTCCACCCTTTTTGCAAATCACTGGGAATTCCTGTACCTGACATCCCTGATTAGGAATTTAAGCCCGGCTCAAGTGCATCCTCTTCTCTGTGGTCTCCTCTGTCACCGGGGCAACGTCCCCTGGCAGGGATTTCCATGGGAATAGTTATTTACTGTTACTTATTTGTCTGACTTTATGTTGTCTCGTCCTGTCTCCTTCCCCCTCATTCTTGTGTTTTTCTCCTATTGTAGGTGCCTGAATCTCCTCGTCTGTGGGGATCGTATACCTCAATCTTGCCTGTGGTCCATAGCTCTGTTAGTGTGACACCACTGACGGAACCGGAGTCCCTTGGTGAGCTGTATCTTGCATATAATATATACCATCACATACCCTCATGGTGAGGTGCGTAACTTTCAATGTCAAGGGGCTCAACTCCAATGCCAAAGAGAAGACTCTTGCTCCTGGAACTAAAATCCCTTAAAGCGGATGTTGTGTTCCTACAGGAAACACACTTTGATGGCGACTTCTCCTTCTGTTTTGCCTCTTACTTGTACCCTATTGCTTACTCGACTACTCATTGCCATCTTGATATGGACCCCCAGGGGTGTTATACTGTTCTCTATGGTCACTTATCAGATAAACCAATTACTTTATGTAACATTTATGCCCCAAATACTTAGCAGATCCGCTTTCTCGGCGGAATCTTACGTAAGGTTTTTGCTGAAGGAGCGGACTCTCTGGAACCTTTGGTGCTTCTGGCCGGGGACTTCAATGCCGTTTTTTCTGAATCCATGGATCGCTTAGCTCTACCGGGCAGGCCAGTGCACGCGACACAGCAGCGCTTAGCTAGGGACTTTCGTAAATTGATGCGGAAATATTCCCTCTATGACCTTTGGCGTCTCACCTACCCCACTGACAGGTCCTTATCCTTTTACTCTGCCCCAAACAGCTCCCACACCCGTATTGATTATTTCTTTGGTACAATCTCAACCCTCAGGTTACTGGAGGGGGCAAACATGGGCCAAATCACCTGGTCTGATCATGCTCTAGTGCTGGTCGACATTAATAGTGGGTCGGGTCATGTTCGCCAATGCCACTGGAGACTTAATGACTTCCTTCTGAAGCAGCCCATCACTAAGGATGAACTTCTCGAACATCTGAAGTCCTACTTCGATCTGAATGAGGGGTCAGTAGGGGATGTCTGTCCCCTGTGGGAGGCCCATAAGGCGGTCATGAGGGGGCATTGTATTGCAATAAGCTCTAAACTAAAGAAAGACTCGGTTGCTCTGGTCACGACCCTTACCTCCCGTTTGCGAACCCTAGAGGACAAGATGGCTGCTTATCCCTCGTGCTGCACACTGAGACAAATCGTCAACACTAGAGCCCAACTGAAGAGTCTAGTTTTAGGTTGTGTCAACAAGCTACTGCTTTACACACAACACTGTTACTATGCCTGGGGGAACAAACCACACACTTTACTGGCCAAACAACTTAGGAACTGCACTCCCCAAGCGGGTCTGAGTGCTATTAAGGGGGCGGATGGAGCGATTCACTATGACCCCAGAGTGATAGCAGAGAGATTCTCGGCCTACTACACTGCCCTATACAACCTACCCTCTGACGTCCCCTCCAATGAGGGACTTAGAGACAGTCTTACTTAACCTCCTGTCACCTTCCTACCCTGCCAGCCTCCGATCTCTCCACCCTTAACAGTCCGGTTACTCCTGAAGAGATAGGGGAAGTGGTTGACCGTCTGCCTGAAGGTAAATCACCAGGACCTGACGGCTTTTCGTATAAATATTATAAGACTTTCAAGACTGAACTAACCCCTCACTTAGTGACCCTTTTTAATAATTTCCTAGCTGGCAACGCAGTACCTGCACCGATGTCTCACTCTTACCTCACAATGATCCCAAAACCCCCATGACTGTCAAAATTACAGGCCCATTGCCCTGCTTAACTCCGACCTTAAGATCTATTCCAAGGTACTGGCCTCCCTACTAAACGTTTTTCTCCCCTCCCTGATCCATAAAGGCCAGGTAGGATTTGTGTCAGGCCGCCAGGGAGCTGATAACACACGTAGAAGCATTGACTTAATAGATGTTATGTCTCGCTCGGGGGAGGAGGCGCTACTTCTTAGTTTAGATGCTGAAAAGGCGTATGACCGTTTAAGCTGGCCATTCCTCTTTGCTACTCTGCAAGCATACGGTCTTTCTGGCCCCTTCGTTCACGCCATACGTAGCCTATACTCCTCCCCCACAGCGACAATCAAACTCTCCCATGCCCAGTCTCGACCCATACGCATTGCCAACGGGACCAGACAAGGGTGCCCCTTGTCTCCTCTATTATTTGCTATGTGTATCGAACCCCTGGCACGCATATATGTGGAAATCGGGGGTCTTCTGGATAAGTGGCACACTCTCCTGCTGTCTCTCCTGGGACGCATTGCCGCGACTAAAATGACAATCTTGCCCAAACTTCTGTACCTCTTTGAGACTCTTCCGATTGCATTTACCCTCAAGGATCTGAGATCCACCCAACCCCAGCTCCTTAGATTCATATGGGCGGGGAGACGTCGTAGAATCCCAAGGTCAGTCCTCCTATCGAGTAAGCACCAAGGTGGGCTAGGAGTGCCGGACCTATCCAAATATTATTGGGCAGCCCAACTACGCTACATCACGACCTGGGCTTCTCTGCACGCATACTCTGGATGCAGATAGAAAGGCTCTGGCTGGCTCTGATACATCCTAACTCTTTGCTATGGTCAGGATCCCATGGCGCCCTGCCAGTTAGGGATCTTTTAGGGCCTATGGCCTGCACTAGATCCATATGGCAGTTATGTAGCGGTCGGTTCCCTCTGGTTTCTACCCACTCTGCCATGACCTTCTTTCTGTATCACTGTAAGCTCCCCACTAGTCTTACCGCATCCACGACGAGACCATGGTTTCAACGAGGGGTGTTCAGGTTTGCAGACATTGTGGACCCCTTCACTAGGGACCTTTTGCCGTTTCCAACCCTCCAACCAAATATGACCTCCCCTCCTCCTCCAATTACTTTTATATCCAAATTAATCACTTTGCCCAGTCCATTTTTTTAGGGGTTACAGTCTCCCTCCTGACTGCCTCTGAACGCCTTTGTAGGGAAGGGGTACATGCGAAGGGTCTAATGTCTGAGATCTACTCCATATTGCTGACCCCCTTTCCTGACCGGGTCCAGAGACACTCCTACATGGTACAGTGGGAGGGATACTTGGGGAAGACCTAGGAACTGTCCCAAGATACGCTCCTACTGGACTGGAGTAGGCACCCTTCTGAGTGATGATTTTGCAGTGGAAATCCAGCCTGACCCTCTGTCCTTCCTGCTTAATGTGGTTCCTCGTCAGGTTAAAAAACACTCACTTAAGTTATTATTAATGATACTTACGGCAGCCCGTTGTCTAATACCCCGATGTTGGAAAAGCCTTGAACCACCAAGGGTCTCTGATTTGTATGCTAGGGTGACGGAGGTCCGAACACTGGAATACTCCACAGATATGTTTCAGGACAAAATTGCACTCTTCAACGCCATATGGGATCCCTGGGACGATTACTAGGCTACGAGACATCCTTAGAGATCTTGTGAGAATAATGTGTCTCCCCCCCTCCCCATTGTGTCTTTGTCTTTGTTGTTTGTCTTGTCTCTTTGTTATTAGTTTGATGAAGCATGTCCGGCATTGGGCTCTTGGTTCCTTGGGGTGCCCTCCCTACTGCCTGAGGCCTTCCTGTTCTGAGATATACTGCTCAATGATCCTATACTGGACTGATTATAGACAGACATAGTTTATTCTTTTTCTGTGCACTTTATTACCAAACTATTGCTCGACATTTCTCTTTCTATCAATGAATGCTATTTGTGCTCAGTTACTGTGAATCCGATGCTTTACATGTTTTATCTCTTACTTTGTACTAATGTGCATGAATCTGTTGTGGATATGCTTTGTCATTTCTTTACTCTTTAAGAAATGTACAATCATAAAAATAAAAAAGATTGGTACTATTTTGGTGGGCATACACTTTTTTGATTGCTTGCTGTTGTACTTTTTGTGATGTAAGGTGACAAAACATTATTTATTTAGCAAAATTTTTATTTTTTATTTTTTACGGTGCTCATCTGAGGAGTTAGGTCATGTGATATGTTTAAAGAGGTGGTCGATATGGACACCGCAATACCTAATATCTTCTGTTTTTCCCTATATTTTCCCAATTTTTTTTTTAACTTTATTTGGGGAAAATGACGTTTTTTTATTATTTTTACTTAAAACATTAATTTTTTTTGGGGGGGGGGGGAAACTTTATTTTTCAACATTTTTTTCACTTAACTTTTTGTTCCAATTTGGGACTTCAACTTTTGGGGGTCTAATTCTGGAATCATTGGAATGCATTGGCTGTATGAGTAATACAGTGTGTATTACTCATACAGCTTCCTACCTGTGAGATTCAGGGAGCTGGATCTCACAGACTCGTCACCGGAAGGCAGCGCCAATGCCTAAGGAAGACATCAAGCTGCTTTCCATGCCATCAGGTCCCCCTTACAGCCGCACGTGGACCCGATGGCACCTCCGACCGCCGCCGCAACTCCCCTAAAAGCCGCAAACCGCATGTCTGAATTGCGGCCGACACGGGGGTGTCACGGGACCCCCTCGCGCATTGTCCCAGGGTGCCTACTGAATGATTTGAGCAGGCACCCAATTCCGATCACCGCCTGCCGGCGGCGGTGATTGGAACTGCACATGGCATACCGGTACGTCATGTATCGGGACATCATGCCGTACCGGCACATCATGTGTCCCAAACAGGTTAAGCTAGAATTACAGCTTTAATTTTCTAGGTTTTGATAGACACCCTTTTTGTGCAAAATACACAATTTTACAGCCCTTGCTGCATCTGTACGTGTGTAATTCAAGCGCTATATACTGCTGTCATATTCTGTTATAAAAAAACACCCTTTTTGGGCAAAGTACTTAATATTGCAGTCTTTGCTGCATCTGTTATTGTTAAAACAAGCTTTAAATAATTTTCTGGCTTTGAAAAAACACCAATTTTTGGCCATACCCTCTATCTGGGGCCTCTGCTGCATTAGTCAGTGTGCAATTTAAGCTAGAAATACAGCTATAATTTTCTGGGTTTTAAAAAACACCAATTTTGGGTAAAGTACTTAATATTGCAGCCTTTTCTGCATCTGTGATTGTTAAAAACAAGCTTAAAATACTTCAATAATTTTCTGGCTTTGAAAAAACACAAATTTTTGGCCATATCCTCCACCTGGGGCCTCATTAGTCAGTGTGCAATTTCAGCTAGAAATACAGCTATAATTTTTTGGGTTTAAAAAAAAAAAAACATTTAGGGCAAAATACTTAATTTGAGGCCTTGCCTGCATCTGTCAGTGTGAGATACACGCTTTAGATACTGCTGTGCTATTCTGGTATTAAAAAAACACCCATTTTGGGCAAAATACTTTATTTGCAGCCTTGTCTGAATGTATACGTGTGAGATACACCATTTAGATATTGTTGTTCTATTCTGCTATTAAACACTAATTTAGGGTAAAAATCTTAATTTTGCAGCCTTTTCTACATATGTCATTGTGAGATACAGCCTTTACATACTGCTGTGCTATTTTGGTATTAAAAAACACACCAATTTTGGGCAAAAATCTTAATTTTGCTCCCTTTGCTGCATATGTCATTGTAAGATACACCCTTTAGATACTATTGTTGTATTCTGCTATTAAAAAAACACCTATTCAGGGCTGGGGGGGGGGGGAGAATACAGAGGACACAGATGATATACCTCCCACAGAGGACAGCTTTTCGTTGCATCTGGGCAGCTTGGCACACATGAGCAATTACATGCTGCAGTGTCTCCGCAACGACCGCCAAGTTGCCTACATTACTGGGTGGCCACGATGCTGGATCCTCAAGGACAACGTACCGTCCTTAATTCCCTCACTGCAGCGTGATTGTAAAATGCACGATTACAAGCGCATGCTGGTAGACGCGCTGCTAGTGGCATTCCCACCTGACAGCAGAGGCACAGTGGAAGGACAAGGCGAAGGCAGAGGATGAGGAAGAGGTCGTCAATGCAGCTGGGGCACCGCCAGCACCTCAGAAGGCAGGGTTAGCATGGCCGAAATTTGGCTATAGATGAGAGGTGCTCACCTCTAAAGGCCTCACCCTAGGCCTGTGTTGCAAAATGTGAGAATAAAGAGATATGAGGGGCACTCTCTACATATGGGATCACACAAATAGTTAATATGACCCAATGGGAGGGAAATTCATTTAATCACAAATACTATAAGCTTTAAAATACAATCCCATAAATGACATAACTAGAATAAAATGAAATTGAATCAATTTATCATAAATCTACTTATCATAAAATCAGCTTATCATAAAATTCACTAGAGAGGAAAAAGTCTGCTGTATCTATCTGCTGGAAAGCGCCTGACTGTATAGGGAGGGTGCTTAGGGACTGATGGTCCTCCCCCCCCCCCCCTTTTCCCCTTAGGGGCATTTAGGAATCTGGCCCCGTCTCAGTAATGGTTAAGTAGGTGGCAGATTAGAGTCATTGAGGGTTAATTCACTGGGGATCCTCCTTGGGCTACTTTCACACTTGCGTTCGGGGCTCTGCTTGTGGGTTCCGTTTGAAGGCTCTCACAAGCGGCCCCGAACGGATCCGTCCAGCCCTAATGCATTCTGAGTGGATGCAGATCCGCTCAGAAATTAGGGCTGCAACGATTAATCGATGTAATCGATTATATTCGATAACTGGATTCGTTGTCGACGAATCCAGTTATCGAATAATCGCCGATTCGTTGCTATTCGGGCGGGCGGGCGGTCGCTGCATCTTTATTTTACCTTTTTACAATGACGCTCCCGCTCCTGTAACAGCCAGGCAGAGCGGACGGCGGCGTAACGTCACTCACTCACGTGACACGCCTGCTCCGCCTCCTTCATTCATGAAGTGGGCGGAGCAGGCGCGTCACGTGATTGAGTGACGTTACGCCACCGTCCGCTCTGCCTGGCTGTTACAGGAGCGGGAGCGTCATTGTAAAAAGGTAAAATAAAGATGCAAGCATCGGGCCGGGGCTGTTAGGGGGAAGGGGGAGGGGGGATCTG
This sequence comes from Bufo gargarizans, assembly GCF_014858855.1. Classification (NCBI taxonomy): domain Eukaryota; kingdom Metazoa; phylum Chordata; class Amphibia; order Anura; family Bufonidae; genus Bufo; species Bufo gargarizans. Next base: position 329,724,618 of record NC_058080.1, on the reverse strand, counting down.
TCTATGGCACTGCTATGGGAAGGGGGGTCTGTGCACTGTTATGAGGAAAGGGATCTGTGCACTGTTATGCCCATAACAGTGCACATATCCCCCTCTCCATAACTACGCCGTCCACAGATCCCCCTCTCCATAACTACGCCGTCCACAGATCCCCCTCTCCATAACTACGCCGTCCACAGATCCCCCATAATAGTGTCGTCCACAGATCCCCCATAATAGTGCCGTCCACAGATCCCCCATAATAGTGCCGTCCACAGATCCCCCATAATAGTGCCGTCCACAGATCCCCCATAATAGTGCCGTCCACAGATCCCCCATAATAGTGTCGTCCACAGATCCCCCATAATAGTGTCGTCCACAGATCCCCCATAATAGTGTCGTCCACAGATCCCCCATAATAGTGTCGTCCACAGATCCCCCATAATAGTGTCGTCCACAGATCCCCCATAATAGTGTCGTCCACAGATCCCCCATAATAGTGTCGTCCACAATTTGTTTTAATATGGCCTTTGAACATAATTTTTCAAGTAAGATCATATAAACCTCTCTGTTTTGTAATTTTGTCGTTTTTCCCGATTAATCGATTAATCGTAGAAATTAATCGGCAACTAATCGATTATTCAAATAATCGTTAGCTGCAGCCCTAGAATGCATCAGTCTGGAACCGTTTGTCCTCCGCTCCGCTCAGCAGGCGGACACCTGAACGCTGCTTGCAGCGTTCGGGTGTCCGTCTGGCCGTGCGGAGGCAAACTGATCCGTCCAGACTTCAGACGGATCCGTTTGAAGTTGACACAGTATGGCTCAATTTTGAGACGGATCCGTCCCCCATTGACTTTCAGTGTAAAGTCAGGGCGGATCCGTTTGGACTATCATGGTGGTGCAAACGGATCCGTTCTGAACGGATCTAAGCGTTTGCATTATAGGTGAGGATCCGTCTGTGCAGATACCAGACGGATCCGCACCGAACGCAAGTGTGAAAGTAGCCTTAGACAGGATGGGGGCGGTGCAGGAAATCCTGAAGGTCATATATACCTCCTCTGTCCTGGTCACTTCCTTCTGCAAGTGGAAGCAGATTGGCCCTCCCTCCCTCCCTTTGCAGTTATTCTTGGGAAGCGGGTCGAGGTGCACGGTTCCGATCAGTTATGGATACTTGGTTATTCTGTTTTGTTTTTTCTATTCTTAAGAAACCCTGCTGGGAGTCCAGCGGTTTTGGATATTGCTCCGATGATTACGGCTTTGGAGAGCTGCGAATTTTGGTAGAGTTTATGAAGTCACAGCTGGCGGCATCTGAGTACAGCGGAGATATGGTGGTAGCAGATGGAGTAATTGCCCGCTGGGAGTCCAGCGGTTGGCAGACAGTTCGGATGATTACGGTTTAACTTGCCCGCTGGGAGTCCAGCCTTTGGCATATCGCTCCGATATTATGGTTTATTAAGGTTTGCCGCTTTAATAAAGTTGTCGGTGTCTTTTGTTATGGGTCAAGGTTGGGAAAGGGGCCAAGGGTGAGTTAAAGGTGGTACCCCCTCCCCCTGTTTCCCTGGATACCAGCAGTCTCCTTTGGGTTGGATGTTGCAATACAGTTCCAAAATGAAATTCCACAATGTACTGTTCAGTATTTATGGTACCAACTTAATTGATAAAGTGCAGTAGTGCAGTCGCACAATTTATGCAATGTGCAATCCAAGCAATGGGACAAATTATTGAAGCAGAAGCAAAGGGGGTGCGCAGAAATTACCCACTCCCGACTCGTGGAGGTAGTGACAACAAATAACAATACAGGACTCTTAAGATGCCCTGTTATTGTAATCATTAATGATAAATTACAGGGAATGTCACTGGGATATTCTGGATTTGGAAATGTTAGACAGGAGAGGCCCAGCTGTCGCTTTGTTGACTCTAGATAACTTCTGCCTGATTGAACGTCCCTGTGACATTCACAATCCAATTGGATATATTCTATCAACTTTCAATGTTCTTTTATGCTCCTACCATTGTAATCAAGGGTAACGGGGAATTAGGGTTCCATGCCGGAGAGGGAGCATGAGAAAGGGATACCGCATCCAAGAGAGGTCAATGGATGAAATCAAATGTGATTGAGTGGAAATGTGGGACAAATTATTGAATCAGAAGCATCAAAGTAAAGAAGGGGGCATGCGGCAATTACACACTCCCGACTTGAGAAGGTAGCGACGATAAATAACAATACAGGAATCTTAAGATGCCCTGTTTTTGTAATAATTAATAAAAAATTACAGGGTATGTCACTGGGGTATTTTGGATTTGGAAACATTAGACAGGAGAGGCCCTGCTGCCGCTTTGTTGAATCTATAGCTGATGGCTCAATTTGGGACAAGTTGTTAAAGCGGAAGGTTGAATGATAGGAGGGGGCGCGCGTCAATTAAAGATGAATTTTAGACATTTAAGTCCCTGTCACCTATGCAGAGCAGGGGTTTTTCATTGGCAAAAATGGGTTAACGACACCCGCCAATGGAACAGACAATTTTTTTTCAAATATCACTCCCTGTTAACTATGCAGAGCAGGGATTTATTCACGGCAAAACTGGGTTCATGTCACCCACCAATTGAACAGACTATTTTACAAAAATTTGTTCCCTGTCACCTATGCAGAGCAGGGGTTTGTATATGGCAAAAATGGTAAAATGTCACCTGAGAATGTAACAGAAGAGTTTTTTAAATTTAGGTCCCTGTCACCTATGCAGTGCAGGGGTTTATTCTCGGAAAAAATGGTAAAATGTCACCCAAGAATGTAACAGACGCTTTTGCACCCTGCTCCCTCTTTTGCTGTGCGACCACCGCCTCTTCCTCCAAATTACACACGTCACTCACATGACCTTGATTCCATCATCCTCCACATCATCTTCCACCCACTCTTTACCCCTGCCCTCCTTGTCGGTCTGTAGACTGCAGAAAGCCGCAGTAGTTGGCACCTGTGTTTCGTCATCATCAGAGACGTGCTGCAGTGGTCTTCCCATGTCTCTTCCACTTCTGGTGCAGGGCTATGAGGATGGCCCATGGAAACCCTGCAGCAGAGTCATCAAAAAGCATAAGAGACTGCTGCATGACTTCGGGCTCAGACTGCTTGCCTGTTTTGCAAGGGGGTGAGTTGAAAGACAGATGGCAATGGGCTGTAGGTGCCAACTCTGATCTTTCAGCAAGAGACTGGGTGGGAGACAATGTAAAGGAGCTGGAGGCCCTGTCAGCCACCCAATCTACTTTTGTCTGTACTTGTTCTGGCCTCACCATTTGTACTGTCCTAAATGCAGTGTAGGCCGCAAATGTACTTTCTAGCGCAAAAGATGAGCATTTGTCACCCAACAATGTAACAGACGAATTAGTGAATTGTATTTCCTTGTCCACTATGTAGAGCAGGGGTATGTCACAGCCAAAAATTGGTGAATTTCACCCGGCAATGTAACAGACAAATTAGTGAAATGTATTTCTCTGTCCACAATGTAGAGCAGGGGTATATCACAGCCAAAAATTGTTTAATGTCACACAACAATGTAACAGACTAATTAGTGAAATGTATATCTCTGTCCACTAGGTAGAGTAGGGGTATATCACAGCCTAAAATTTGGGATATGTCACCTGACAATGTATCAGACAAATTAGTGAAATGACTTAAAATAACATAACATACTTAAAAATAAAAAATAATAATCTTGATCTAGGAGGTGGAGGTCTATATGGAGTAGGAGGTTGAGAAGGCGGTGGATGTAGCGGTGTAGGGGGAAGTGGTGCTGGAGGAGGATGAGGTAGCCAACACAAATTTTTGGTTTTAATTAATTCATTTATTTTTTGTTGTTTAAATTGGGGTACACCCCAAAACATTGGAAAATATAAAAAAATACAACAATGAGAAAGTGCGCTGGAGTATAACAATGGCTGGGTAAGGCCGGTATACATGTCTATTCTGCACAAGGTACGGACAAGTCCTGTCGGATCCATGCCTGGTTCATTTTAATAAACATGAGCTTGTCCACATTGGCTGTGGACAGGCGGCTGCGCTTGTCTGCGATAACACCCCCTGCCGTGCTAAACAGACATTCAGACAATACACTAGCTGCAGGGCAGGCCAGCACCTCCAAGGCGTAAAGGGCAAGCTCAGGCCATGTGCCCAATTTAGAGACCCAGAAGATGAAGGGGGCAGACCCATCAGTCAGTACATGTAGGCATGTGCACACATACTGCTCCACCATGTTGTTGAAATGCTGCCTCCTCCTAAGGCGTTCCATATGAGCTGGTGGTACTGGTTGTTGTGGCATGCTTACAAAGCTTTTCCAAATTTCAGCCATGCTAACCCTGCCTTCTGAGGTGCTGGTGATGGCCCAGCTGTGTTGGTGACCTCTTCCTCTTCCTCCTCCTCTGCTTTTGCCTTGTGCTTCAACTGTGCCCCCGCTGTCAGGTGCAAATGCCAACAGCAGAGCGTCTACCAACGTGCGCTTGTACTCGTGCATATTACGATCATGCTCCAGTGGCAGAATTAAGGACGGTACGTTGTCGTTGTAATGGGGATCCAGCAGCGTTACCATCCAGTAATCAGCACAAGTTAGAATGTGGACAACTCGGCGGTCGTTGCGGAGACACTGCAGCAAATAATAACTTGTGTGCCAGGCTGCCCGGAGGCAAGGTGTATTGACAAGGTGTATCGTTTGTGTCCTCTGTATCCCCCCCAGCCACGCACCAGTGATGCCTATGAGCTGGTTCGGGTTCCACCCTGCTGTAAACATGGTTCCTCCGCCTCCATCTCCTCATCCTCCACCTAGTCATCCTCCAGAACTGTGCCCTGGCTGAACAATTGTGTACCTGGCGTATGTTGGTGCAGGAACCCTTGTAAATGATCCCTCTTCCTCCTCCTCCTGTGCCACATCCTCTTCCATCATCGCCCAAAGCATTTTTTCAAGGAGGCATAGAAGTAGGATTGTAACGCTGCGAACGGTGTTATCGGTACTGGCCATGTTAGTGACATACTCAAAACAGCGTAATTAGACACACAGGTCTCGCATGGAGGCCCAGTCATTGGTGGTGAAGTGGTGCTGTTCCGCAGATCGACTCACTTGTGAGTGCTGGAGCTGAAACTCCACTATTGCCTGCTGGCCAGCATGTGCAAGGTGGAGTTCCACCTTGTGGGCACGTCGCATATGAGGAGGTGAGCGGAAAGGTTGAAGTTACGCTGCAGCGCTGACAGGCCAGCAGCAGCAGGGTGAGAACGCCGAAAGCGCGCACAGACGTCCCACACTTTCTGCAGCAGCTCTGACATATTGGGGTTATTTTTCAGGAACCTCTGAACCACCAAATTCAGCACATGCACCAGGCAAGAGTTGTGCATCAAATCGGCTAGGCCCAGAGCTGCTACGAGATTTTGCCCATTATCGCACACCACCTGGCTGGGCTTGAGGCTCACTGGCACCAACCTCTCATCGCTCTGTTGTTCCTCTCATCGGTCTGTTCTTCAATGCCACACAGCTCCTGTGTGGTGTGGGGTTTGTCCCCGAAACAGATAAGTTTTAAAACTGCCTGCTGTCGTTTACCACTGGCTGTGCTGAAGTTGGTGGTGAAGGTGTTACGCTGACCAGATGAGGAGGTGGTAGAGGATGAGGAAGAAGAGTAGGAGGCAAAGAGAAACGCCTTGCAATCCTCAGTGGTGGAAGGACAAGCGCCAAACTGCTATCCCCCTCAGGCTCAGCCGCCACTGCATTTACCCAGTGTGCTGTAAGGGAGATATAACGTTCCTGACAGTGCTTACTGGTCCACGTATCCGTAGATAGGTGGACCTTGACACAGATGGCGTTGCACAGTGCACACCTGATTTTGTCCCCCACTTGGTTGTGCAGGGAAGGGATGACTCGCCTGGAAAAGTAGTGGCGGCTGGGAGCAACGTACTGTGGGACAGCCACCGACATAAGGCTTTTTAAACTCTGTCTCCACCAGACGAAATGACAGCATTTCAAAGGCCAGGAATTTTGAAATGCTGGCATTCAGAGCCAGGGATCGCGGGTGGGTAGGGGGGTACTTTCTCTTTCGCCCAGGTGGTGGTGTTGCAAGCACATCCTCTGTTCCATAGGGGAATGAAGAGTCTGAGACTGCAGCAGAAGAGGAATCAGGAGGAGCCAGAGACCTGTTTTGGTTTTGAGGTGTCTACTCCACTGCAGCTAGCGCTTTGCACTTGGATGCCTGGTCATGCAGGTTGTGCTCAGGTTTAGAAAGTTTGTTTCGCTTCAGGCTCTGATTGCACAGCATGCAGACCACTCGTGTCTTGTTGTCAGTACATTGTCAGAAGAACTGCCACGCCAGGGTACTTGGAGCTGGCTTTGGTGTGCTCGGTCCCTTGGTGCAGTGGGCAGTAGCAGGCGTACTGTCTAGGGGACGGTCACTCCGCTTTTGCACCTTGCTCCCTCTTCTCTGTGCAACCACTGCCTCTTCCTCCGAACTAGACAGGTCACTCGCATGGCCTTGATTCCATGTGAGGTCGATGACCTCATCGTCCTCCACATCATCTTCCACCCAGTCTTCACCCCTGCCCTCCTTGTCCGTCTGCACACTGCAGAAAGCCAAAGCAGTTGGAACCTGTGTTTCGTCATCATCCGAGACGTGCTTCAGTAGTCCTCCCATGTACTCATCCTGAAACATAAGTGGTTGTGCATCGGTGCACTCAATCTCTTCCACTTCTGGAGCAGAGCTATCTCGATGGCCCTGGGAAACCCTTCTAGCAGAGTCATCAGAAAGCAGAACAGACTGCTGCATGACTTGGGGCTCAGACTGCTTGGCTGATTTGCAAGGGATTGAGGTGAAAGACTGATGGCCATGGGCTGCAGGTGCCAACTTTGATCTTTCAGCAGGAGACTGGATGGGAGACAATGTTAAGGAGCTGGAGGCACTGTCAGCCACCCAATCTACTGTCGCATGTACTTTTTCTGGCCTCACCATTCGTAGAGACGCTTTAGGCCCTACCAAGTAACGCTGAAGGTTCTGTCGAGTACTCTCACCTGAGGAAGGTGTTTCACTTGTGCGTGTAGCTGGCACAGATTGACTACGTCCTCTCCCTGCAACAGGAGCTCCACTAACACCAGCAGCACCCCGACCGGGGCCACGTCCCTTATTTGACGCTTTCCTCTTTCTTTGAGTTCACCAAATTAACAGATGGTTTATGTCAGGCGACAATATAACTGCCAATAGTTAACAATTAAGTTCATTGAGAGTAAGGCAGTGCTGGCGTCATAAAGAAGAAATGTAGTGTCTTGCACAAAATGGACCGATTTCCTATATTATTTTGCCTTTCCCTGGCACATATGCAGTGCAGGTGCACTTAAAAAATGGGTATATGTTGCCCACTGAACTAAAAGAACAGGGTTAAATTATTGTCCCTGGCACATATACTGTGCTGGTGCACTGAACTTGCACAAAATGGCCGCCGACGCCCACCTAACTAACAGACAGAAAACTTTTTTTTTGTTACTGGGCTCAGGGCAGAAAAAAAAAAATGCACTGCACCCACAAAACAAAATCGCTGTAGATCGCAGAGTTAACAACAAGTTCTAATAGATAGATTATTTCCTATTCTCTCCCTCACAGCAGGAGCATCCTATCCCTACACTAGTAAGAGCAGAGTGACGTGCAGCGCCACATGACTCCAGCTTATATAGAGGCTGGGTCACATGCTGCGCTGGCCAATCACAGCCATGTCATTAGTAGGCATGGCTGTAATGGCTTCTAAGGGCACACAAGATAAACACTTGCCCTGCAGCCTTTCAAAAAGCGCCATTAAATTGCCGAACACAAATTGCCGAAAATAAATGCAGTAAATGAAGATAGTTATATAACTTATATAGTATATAACTATAGTATATAGTTATATAACTTATATAACTATATACTATTCTCTCTCTCTCTCTCTCTCTCTCTCTCAGATCTTCGCTAATTTTCAAAGTGCCAATATTCACGACAAAAATTTGCGACTAGAATATTTGCGATCAACTCTATTACACAGTAATAAACATGATAAGTTAACCCTTTCAAGATAAATAAAGTAAGAAGTTGTAACTTTGCACAGTGAAAATAGACAGATGTCCACAAAAGTACCCCCTGCCCCAGGGCACTACACATCCCCACATGTAATCTCCGATCCTCACAAGATCTTCTCTCGGCTTATCACCTCTTCCCTCAATTTCCTCCAAGATTTCTGCCATGCGGTATACTCTGGAACTCTCTACCCCAACATATCAGACTCTCACCTACAGTGGAAAAGAAATCTGAACACCCACCTCTTCAGACAAGCCTACAACATACAGGGACCATGGTGCTGCTATACCTCTATGACCAGCTTTACCTCACCTCCTGTGTCCTTCCCCCAAATTTTGTAGATTGTAAGCCCTCACGGACAGGGTTCTCTCTCCTTCTGTACCAGTTTCGAACTTGTATTTTTCATGCTTATTGTAATTGGTTTGTATTATGTATGTATACCCCTTTTCATTCCAGCTCCATGGAATGAATGTCACTTTAATAATAAAAAATAATAATTGGATGTGGGATGGGCCTGAGGTCGCATAGGGGAAGGGGATGGGGAGGGTCTTTCTTAGTTAAAAATAAGTTTAGACCTTTGAGGATAACATACTGGGGGACTACATCTTCTATTATGGTCAGACACATTTAACTGTTAGGTCTCTTATGCATTCCTTTATCACTGATGTATGTAACTTGATGATATACCACCATGTTTTGTATGTGTGTATCTTATTATGAAAACTTTAATAAAAATATGTTTTTATTTTTAATAAAAATATGTTTTAAAAAAAAAAAATATATATGTTTTAAAAAAAAATGAGGTTATTGCGGATAGCAAAAATAGATACATTTAAAATGTGTACTCCTATAAAAATTCTATAGATATATAGATGTAAACCCATAGGCTGGTTTCACACGGGCGTTGCGAATTGGGGCCGGATGCGTTCAGGGTGCGTTCAGTGAAACTCGCACTATTTTGCAAGCAAGTTCAGTCAGTTTTGTCTGCGATTGCGTTTAGTTGTTCAGTTCTTTCCGCGCGGGTTCAATGCGTTTTGATGCGTTTTTCATGCGCGTGATAAAAAAATGAATGCTTACAAACAACATCTCTTAGCAACCATCAGTGAAAAACACATCGCACCCGCACTTGCTTGCGGATGCAATGCGTTTTTCACGCAGCCCCATTCACTTCTATGGGGCCAGGGCTGCGTGAAAAACGCAGAATATTTAACATACTGCGATTTTAACGAAACGCAGAACTGATGCGTGAAAAACAACGCTCATGTGCACAGACCCATTGAAATGAATGGGTCAGGATTCAGTGCGGGTGCTATGCGTTCACGTCACACATTGCACCCGCACAGAAATCACGCTCGTGTGAAAGAGACCTTATACTTTCCAGATAATACAGCTTGCAGCTGAGAATTAAGCTTGTGCTTTATTTGGGGAGGATGGAAGGGAAAAACAACATTTTCATCTTAAAGGAAACCTTTCACCTCAAAAATGCATCTACACCTGCCAGCAGTACCTCATAGTAGCCTACAGCCTGTTAATATTCATATGTTTCATCCTGTTGTCCGATGCTGCATAAGTTAAAAAACACAGTTTTATTCTCCATCAGCGCTGTAGTGCCGGCTAGCTTGAAATCAAAAGGGCAGCGGCCTCCTTGCTTCAAGTCAAGGTAACCCCGCCCCCTAACCATCCTTTCTTGCCTGAGAGTAACAGCCTGCAGTGCGGACGCGATTCTCCAAGTCTCGTGCATGCGCATTGCACCGCTGAAACCCGGCTAACAGCGGCAGTAGGAGATGGAATAGCACATTACTACAGAGCGCACCGCACTGCAGGCTGTCACTAAGAGACAAGAGGGGGTGGTTAGGGGGCACTTTAATGGCAGGCGAACCTGAAAAACCTTCAGCTCATATTTGCAGCCACCAAATACTTAGTGGAAGTGCAAAAATAGTCCCATTACATGGACAGTGACATACTGGAGGAGGATCAATGACAACATATGTGTCTTAATCAGGGGACATTTTTATGCATCTTAGGCCTCATGCACACGACAGTATTTTTTCACGGTCCGCAAAAACGGGGTCCGTAGGTCTGTGATCCGTGACCGTGGGTCTTCCTTGATTTTTGGAGGATCCACGGACATGGAAAAAAAGTCGTTTTGGTGTCCGCCTGGCCGTGTGGAGCCAAACGGATCCGTCCTGAATTACAATGCAAGTCAATGGGGACGGATCCGTTTGACGTTGACACAATATGGTGCCATTTCAAACGGATCCGTCCACATTGACTTTCAATGTAAAGTCTGGAGTCCCTTTTATACCATCGGATCGGAGTTTTCTCCAATCCGATGGTATATTTTAACTTGAAGCGTCCCCATTACCATGGGAACGCCTCTATGTTAGAATATACTGTCGGATATGAGTTAGATTGTGAAAACTCATTTCCGACAGTATATTCTAACACAGAGGCGTTCCCATGGTGATGGGGACGCTTCTAATTAGAATATACTACAAACTGTGTACATGATTGCCCCCTCCTGGCAGCACCCGATCTCTTACAGGGGGCCGTGATCAGCACAATTAACCCCTCAGGAGCCGCACCTGAAGGGGTTAATTGTACTATCATATCCCCCTGTAAGAGATCAGGGCTGCCAGGCAGCAAGGGGAAAACCCCCCTCCCCAGTTTGAATATCATTGGTGGCCAGTGCGGCCCCCCTCCCTCCCTCTATTGTAATAATAGGTTGGTGGCAAATGTGCGGCCCCCCGCCCCCCCCCTTCCTCCCTCTATTGTAATAATTTGTTGGTGGCAGTGTGCGCCCCCCATCGCCCCCCCTTCCTCCCTCTATTGTAATAAATCGTTGGTGGCACAGTGTGCGCCCCCCCGCCCCCCTTCCTCCCTCTATTGTAATAATTCGTTGGTGGCACAGTGTGCGCCACCCATCGCCCCCCCCCCTCCCTCTATAGCATTAACAACATTGGTGGCCAGTGTATTGGTGGCAGCGGAGTTCCGATCGGAGTCCCAGTTTAATCACTGTCGCTCCGATCGGTAACCATGGCAACCAGGAAGCTACTGCAGCCCTGGTTGCCATGGTTACTTAGCAATAGTACAATAGTAGAAGATTCATACTTACCTGCTGGCTGCTGCGATGTCTGTGTCCGGCCGGGAGCTCCTCCTACTGGTAAGTGACAGTTCATTTAGCAATGCGCCGCACAGACCTGTCACTTACCAGTAGGTGGAGCTCCTGGCCGGACATGAACATCGCAGCAGCCAGCAGGTAAGTATGAATCTTCTACTATTGTACTATTGCTAAGTAACCATGGCAACCAGGACTGCAGTAGCGTCCTGGTTGCCATGGTTACCGATCTGAGCCCCAGCGATTAAACTGGGACTCCGATCGGAACTCCGCTGCCACCAATGATCGGGGGGGGGGGGGGAGATGGGAGGCCGCACACTGGCCACCAATGTTGTTAATGCTATAGAGGGAGGGGGGGGGCCGATGGGGGTGCACAATGTGCCACCAACAAATTATTACAATAGAGGGAGGAAGGGGGGGGCGATGGGGGGCGCACACTGTGCCAACAACGAATTATTACAATAGAGGGAGGGAGGGGGGGGGGCCGCACTGGCCACCAATGATATTCAAACTGGGGAGGGGGGGTCTGCCCCCTGCTGCCTGGCAGCCCTGATCTCTTACAGGGGGATATGAATAACTGAGTGAAACTAGTAGTTATAGAAGTATCACCGATATTTCAAGAAACAAAATTTACCAGGGACCCACAGAAGAATCGTGGGGAAATATCCTTTTCTAAAATTAAACCTTTATAAGGTATACAATAAAAAATACACCAGAGGATGTATCAAATTGACAGACGTACATACAAATGAGGGGTTCAATGATAGATACCCCAATGCTGGTAAGGCAAAAGGTGATAAATAGAACTGCTGCGCCTGGGTAGACGCCAGCAGTCTTACCTGACCAACCAAGTAGCTCAGATAAGCAGACGTGATGCCTGGGTAAGACAGAGTCCTGTGTAGGCGTGCAGTCAGGGAAGATGTTCTGTGCCCTATCTCACCCTAGACTTGGGGGAAGGGGTCTGCTCCCATACTGCCTGTCTACACAGAGCACTAGCCCTAAAAAGGGCGACCCCGTCAGGATACCTGTCCCTAGTTATGGACCTGATCACTGGCACTAGAATTACTTAATAACTACAGACCTCCCGACGTGGCACGTTTCTGTCGTGTCGACTCCTCAGGGGAAAGCAAGTACATGTACAAAAAGACTCACTAGATACCATATGTACCCGCAGGTAAAAAGATGCAGACACTGCGGTCAAATGGTACTAGAAAAAAGGGCTCAGGTGGTTAAGATCTCAGCCTAGAAGATATGACATCCGTGGTGCAGGACTGCCATGTTGCGGAGGTAGTGATATTCCTCTGCTCTTTGGTGTGTGAGGATATGGTGAGCCTCACTCAAGGTAATGTCCCTATGGTTTAGGGGGTTCCTCAGCCAATACCAGCCACAATGATACATACCTTGATGGTGTTTTAAATAGAGCCCATTCGCGCCTCTTCCTGGAAGCCCGTCCTGTCAGCATCTGCGCCGGCGTCCGACGTCACGCTCACGCGCCGCGTAGTGACGTACCGGACGCCGACGCCGATACCACATGACAGTTTCACGTTGCAGGAGACATTTGTCCCAATCACCCCCTCTAATGGGAGGCTTAACGAGATCAATGCCCAATGCGTTGCCATTATGGGCAGTGTGTACATGCTTTGATAGTGGGGTATCCCGTTGATGTGAGATATCCCCCATATGTTCCCCTATCCGCCTCCTGAATTCCCGGATCGTCTTGCCTACATATTCAATCCCACATTCACATTGGATGCGGTATATAACCCCTCTCGATTTACAATTAATGAAATGTGGGATTGAATATGTTTTACCTGTCTTGTGGCTTACAAATGACTTAGTCGTTTGTATGCGCTTGCATGCCACGCAGTTTCCGCATTTGTAGCAACCCACAATCTTAGACCGCAACCAGGTGGAATTGGTGCGGTCTGGTGCATAGTGACTACGCACCAATTTATCACGTAGGTTGGGTCCCCTTCGATAGGTAATTTGAGGCTGATCGCCCAAAGCATCTTTCAGGTCAGGGTCCATTTTAAGGACCTCCCAATGACGTTTAATGATGTTTTTAACTTGTTTAGACCCCCTATCAAATTTAGTGATAATTCTAAAGATTTTAGTTTGTGGGGTGGATGGTTGGTTCGGAGTAAGCAAGGAGGATCTCGGTCGGGACAGGGCTGTCTGGTAGGCCGATCTCAAGACATGATTAGGATAGCCCCTAGATAAAAATCTCATCCTCAAGTCAGCTGCCTGATTGATGAAGTCGTGCTTATCTGAACAATTGCGTCTGAGTCACAGATATTGCCCCCTAGGAATTCCTCTCCTGAGAGGGAGAGGATGGTTACTCTCCCATCCGGGAGGGAATTAGTAGAGACCCTCGTCTTTAGGGAAGATGAAGCTCTGGAGACCTATGAAATTGGTCTGTGGGCGCGATACATCGATGACATCTTTATTCTCTGGAATGGAGATCAGGGAGGCTTCGAAGCCTTCGTCCAGCAACTTAACTGGAACCAGATAGGTATTCATTTTACCTGCGAATCGCATCCCACATCTTTGCCATTCCTGGACATTAAAATCTCCAGGAATGATAAGGGGGATCTGGACACATCCATATATAGAAAGGCTAGCTCTACTAATTCCCTCCTGAGATGGGAGAGTAACCTAGGGGCCAATATCTGCGACTCAGACGCAATTGTTCAGATAAGCACAACTTCATCAATCAGGCAGCTGACTTGAGGATCAGATTTTTATCTAGGGGCTATCCTGATCATGTCTTGAGATCGGCCTACCAGACAGCCCTGTCCCGACCGAGATCCTCCTTGCTTACTCTGAACCAACCATCCACCCCACAAACTAAAATCTTTAGAATTATCACTAATTTTGATAGGGGGTCCAAACAAGTTAAAAACATCATTAACGTCATTGGGAGGTCCTTAAAATGGACCCTGACCTGAAAGATGCTTTGGGCGATCAGCCTCAAATTACCTATCGAAGGGGACCCAACCTACGTGATAAATTGGTGCATAGTCACTATGCACCAGACCGCACCAATTCCACCTGGTTGCAGTCTAAGATTATGGGTTGCTACAAATGCGGAAACTGTGTGGCATGCAAGCGCATACAAACGACTAAGTCATTTGTAAGCCACGTGACAGGTAAAACATATTCAATCCCACATTTCATTAATTGTAAATCGAGAGGGGTTATATACCGCATCCAATGTGAATGTGGGATTGAATATGTAGGCAAGACGATCCGGGAATTCAGGAGGCGAATAGGGGAACATATGGGGGATATCTCACATCAACGGGATACCCCACTATCAAAGCATGTACACACTGCCCATAATGGCAACGCTTCCTTGAAATTCTTGGGCATTGATCTCGTTAAGCCTCCCATTAGAGGGGGTGATTGGGACAAATGTCTCCTGCAACGTGAAACTTGTTGGATCTTTTGCCTTAAAACGTCTGCACCCCTGGGTCTGAACGAAAGATTAGACTTTGGGTGCTTTGTATAAACTGTGGTGATTCTTGTGTCTCATATTAACGGTGTTACCCCATTTACCGTGATGGAAGGTGTCCATATGAGATATCTCAAGGTTAGAGTTGAGCGAACACCTGGATGTTCGGGTTCGAGAAGTTCGGCCGAACATCCCGGAAATGTTCGGGTTCGGGATCCGAACCCGATCCGAACTTCGTCCCGAACCCGAACCCCATTGAAGTCAATGGGGACCCGAACTTTTCGGCACTAAAAAGGCTGTAAAACAGCCCAGGAAAGAGCTAGAGGGCTGCAAAAGGCAGCAACATGTAGGTAAATCCCCTGCAAACAAATGTGGATAGGGAAATGAATTAAAATAAAAATTAAATAAATAAAAATTAACCAAAATCAATTGGAGAGAGGTCCCATAGCAGAGAATCTGGCTTCACGTCACCCACCACTGTAAGAGTCCATTTTCATAAATTTAGGCCCAGCACCCAGGCAGAGGAGAGAGGTCCCGTAACAGAGAATCTGGCTTCATGTCAGCAGAGAATTAGTCTGCATGTCATAGCAGAGAATGAGGCTTCACGTCAGCCACCACTGCAACAGTCCATTGGCATATATTTAGGCCCAGCACCCAGGCAGAGGAGGGAGGTCCCGTAACAGAGAATCTGTCTTCATGTCAGCAGAGAATCAGTCTGCATGTCATAGCAGAGAATGAGGCTTCACGTCAGCCACCACTGCAACAGTCCATTGGCATATATTTAGGCCCAGCACCCAGGCAGAGGAGGGAGGTCCCGTAACAGGGAATCTGTCTTCATGTCAGCAGAGAATTAGTCTGCATGTCATAGCAGAGAATGAGGCTTCACGTCAGCCACCACTGCAACAGTCCATTGGCATATATTTAGGCCCAGCACACACACAGGCAGAGGAGAGAGGTCCCGTAACAGAGAATCTGTCTTCATGTCAGCAGAGAATCAGTCTGCATGTCATAGCAGAGAATGAGGCTTCACGTCAGCCACCACTGCAACAGTCCATTGGCATATATTTAGGCCCAGCACACACACAGGCAGAGGAGAGAGGTCCCGTAACAGAGAATCTGTCTTCATGTCAGCAGAGAATCATTCTGCATGTCATACCAGAGAATCAGGCTTCACGTCACCCAACATTGGAACAGTCCATTGGCATATATTTAGGCCCCGGCACCCAGACACAGGAGAGGTTCATTCAACTTTGGGTAGCCTCGCAATATAATGGTGAAATGAAAATAAAAATAGGATTGAATGAGGAAGTGCCCTGGAGTCCAATAATATATGGTTAAGGGGAGGTAGTTAATGTCTAATCTGGACAAGGGACGGACAGATCCTGTGGGATCCATGCCTGGTTCATTTTTATGAACGTCAGCTTGTCCACATTGGCTGTAGACAGGCGGCTGCGTTTGTCTATAATGACGCCCCCTGCCGTGCTGAATACACGTTCAGACAAAACGCTGGCCGTCGGGCAGGCCAGCACCTCCAAGGCATAAAAGGCTAGCTCTGGCCACGTGGACAATTTAGAGACCCAGAAGTTGAATGGGGCCGAACCATCAGTCAGTACGTGGAGGGGTGTGCACACGTACTGTTCCACCATGTTAGTGAAATGTTGCCTCCTGCTAACACGTTGCGTATCAGGTGGTGGTGCAGTTAGCTGTGGCGTGTTGACAAAAGTTTTCCACATCTCTGCCATGCTAACCCTGCCCTCAAAGGAGCTGGCATTGACACAGCTGCCTTGGCGACCTCTTGCTCCTCCTCTGCCTTGGCCTTGGGCTTCCACTTGTTCCCCTGTGACATTTGGGAATGCTCTCAGTAGCGCGTCTACCAACGTGCGCTTGTACTCGCGCATCTTCCTATCACGCTCCAGTGCAGGAAGTAAGGTGGGCACATTGTCTTTGTAGCGTGGATCCAGCAGGGTGGCAACCCAGTAGTCCGCACAGGTTAAAATGTGGGCAACTCTGCTGTCGTTGCGCAGGCACTGCAGCATGTAGTCGCTCATGTGTGCCAGGCTGCCCAGGGGTAAGGACAAGCTGTCCTCTGTGGGAGGCGTATCGTCATCGTCCTGCCTTTCCCCCCAGCCACGCACCAGTGATGGACCCGAGCTGCGTTGGGTGCCACCCCGCTGTGACCATGCTTCATCCTCATCCTCCTCCACCTCCTCCTCATCCTCGTCCTCCTCGTCCTCCAGTAGTGGGCCCTGGCTGGCCACATTTGTACCTGGCCTCTGCTGTTGCCAAAAACCTCCCTCTGAGTCACTTCGAAGAGACTGGCGTGAAAGTGCTAAAAATGACCCCTCTTCCTCCTCCTCCTCCTCCTCCTCCTGGGCCACCTCCTCTTCCATCATCGCCCTAAGTGTTTTCTCAAGGAGACATAGAAGTGGTATTGTAACGCTGATAACGGTGTCATCGCCACTGGCCATGTTGGTGGAGTACTCGAAACAGCGCAACAGGGCACACAGGTCTCGCATGGAGGCCCAGTCATTGGTGGTGAAGTGGTGCTGTTCTGTAGTGCGACTGACCCGTGCGTGCTGCAGCTGAAACTCCACTATGGCCTGCTGCTGCTCGCACAGTCTGTCCAGCATGTGCAAGGTGGAGTTCCACCTGGTGGGCACGTCGCATATGAGGCGGTGAGCGGGAAGGCTGAAGTTACGCTGTAGCGCAGACAGGCGAGCAGCAGCAGGATGTGAACGCCGGAAGCGCGAACAGACGGCCCGCACTTTATGCAGCAGCTCTGACATGTCGGGGTAGTTGTGAATGAACTTCTGCACCACCAAATTCAGCACATGCGCCAAGCAAGGGATGTGCGTCAAATTGGCTAGTCCCAGAGCTGCAACGAGATTTCGCCCATTATCACACACCACCAGGCCGGGCTTGAGGCTCACCGGCAGCAACCACTCGTCGGTCTGTTGTTCAATACCCCGCCACAACTCCTGTGCGGTGTGGGGCCTGTCCCCCAAACATATGAGTTTCAGAATGGCCTGCTGACGTTAACCCCGGGCTGTGCTGAAGTTGGTGGTGAAGGTGTGTGGCTGACTGGATGAGCAGGTGGAAGAAGAGGAGGAGGAAGCCGAGAAGGAGGAGGTGGCAACAGGAGGCAAAGAATGTTGCCCTGCGATCCTTGGCGGCGGAAGGACGTGCGCCAAACAGCTCTCCGCCTGGGGCCCAGCTGCCACTACATTTACCCAGTGTGCAGTTAGGGAGATATAGCGTCCCTGGCCGTGCTTACTGGTCCACGTATCTGTGGTTAGGTGGACCTTGCCACAGATGGCGTTGCGCAGTGCACACTTGATTTTATCGGATACTTGGTTGTGCAGGGAAGGCACGGCTCTCTTGGAGAAGTAGTGGCGGCTGGGAACAACATACTGTGGGACAGCAAGCGACATGAGCTGTTTGAAGCTGTCTGTGTCCACCAGCCTAAATGACAGCATTTCATAGGCCAGTAGTTTAGAAATGCTGGCATTCAGGGCCAGGGATCGAGGGTGGCTAGGTGGGAATTTACGCTTTCTCTCAAATGTTTGTGAGATGGAGAGCTGAACGCTGCCGTGTGACATGGTTGAGACGCTTGGTGACGGAGGTGGTGGTGGTGGTGTTGGTGGTACATCCCCTGTTTGCTGGGCGGCAGGTGCCAACAATCCTCCAGAAGCGGAGGAAGAGGCCGAGGCGGCAGCAGCAGAAGAGGCCGAGGCGGCAGCAGCAGAAGAGGTAGCAGGGGGAGCCTGAGTGACTTCCTTGGTTTTAAGGTGTTTACTCCACTGCAGTTCATGCTTTGCATGCAGGTGCCTGGTCATGCAGGTTGTGCTCAGGTTCAGAACGTTAATGCCTCGCTTAAGGCTCTGATGGCACAGCGTGCAAACCACTCGGGTCTTGTCGTCAGCACATTGTTTGAAGAAGTGCCATGCCAGGGAACTCCTTGAAGCTGCCTTTGGGGTGCTCGGTCCCAGATGGCGGCGGGCAGTAGCAGGCGGAGTCTCTTGGCGGCGGGTGTTCTGCTTTTGCCCACTGCTCCCTCTTTTGCTACGCTGTTGGCTCGGTCTCACCACTGCCTCTTCCTCCGAACTGTGAAAGTCAGTGGCACGACCTTCATTCCATGTGGGGTCTAGGACCTCATCATCCCCTGCATCGTCTTCCACCCAGTCTTGATCCCTGACCTCCTGTTCAGTCTGCACACTGCAGAAAGACGCAGCAGTTGGCACCTGTGTTTCGTCATCATCAGAGACATGCTGAGGTGGTATTCCCATGTCCTCATCATCAGGAAACATAAGTGGTTGTGCGTCAGTGCATTCTATATCTTTCACCGCTGGGGAAGGGCTAGGTGGATGCCCTTGGGAAACCCTGCCAGCGGAGTCTTCAAACAGCATAAGAGACTGCTGCATAACTTGAGGCTGAGACAGTTTCCCTGGTATGCATGGGGGTGATGTGACAGACTGATGGGGTTGGTTTTCAGGCGCCATCTGTGCGCTTTCTGCAGAAGACTGGGTGGGAGATAATGTGAACGTGCTGGATCCACTGTCGGCCACCCAATTGACTAATGCCTGTACTTGCTCAGGCCTTACCATCCTTAGAACGGCATTGGGCCCCACCATATATCGCTGTAAATTCTGGCGGCTACTGGGACCTGAGGTAGTTGGTACACTAGGACGTGTGGATGTGGCAGAACGGCCACGTCCTCTCCCAGCACCAGAGGGTCCACTAACACCACCACGACCATGTCCACGTCCGCGTCCCTTACTAGATGTTTTCCTCATTGTTATGGTTCACCACAACAACAAAAATATTATTTGGCCCAATGTATTGTATTCAAATTCAGCGGGATATAAATTTGAGGCCTAGTATTTAGGCGCTGGGTGACCGGTATGGATTTACTGACAGAATTAGACTTGGAAATGCACAGTAGCGGGTGTGTGAAGTTATTCTGAATGACCCTATGTGCACCTTGAATATTATATACCCTTTTAGGGATAGATTTCAAATAGCTCTGATATAGCAGAAACCACTAAATTATGAAATTGCTAAATTGGGAATTGTATTTCAACCCAGAACAAAAAATGTGCTTTGACGGACACTAAATAACTTTCCCAGCCACAACAGGACAGCGGTAACGAGAGAATTAGCGGGATATAAATTTGAGGCCTAGTATTTAGGCGCTGGGTGACCGGTATGGATTTAGTGACAGAATTAGACTGGGATATGGCCAAAAAATAACCACACTATTGCTGGTTAAATGCACTTGGTGACGGGCGCAGCTTGCCCCTGATGTAGTATATAACCAAAAAATGAACAGACTATTGCTGGTTAAATGCACTTGGTGTCACAGCTTGACGAACCACACTACTGAGGGTTAAATGCACTTGGTGACGGGCGCAGCTTGCCCCTGATGTAGTATATGGCCAAAAAATGAACAGACTATTGCTGGTTAAATGCACTTGGTGACGGGCGCAGCTTGCCCCTGATTTAGTATATGGTCAAAAAATGAACAGACTATTGCTGGTTAAATGCACTTGGTGTGATAGCTTGACCAACCACACTACTGAGGGTTAAATGCACTTGGTGACGGGCGCAGCTTGCCCCTGATGTAGTATATGGCCAAAAAATGAACAGACTATTGCTGGTTAAATGCACTTGGTGACGGGCGCAGCTTGCCCCTGATTTAGTATATGGCCAAAAAATGAACAGACTATTGCTGGTTAAATGCACTTGGTGTGATAGCTTGACCAACCACACTACTGAGGGTTAAATGCACTTGGTGACGGGCGCAGCTTGCCCCTGATGTAGTATATGGCCAAAAAATGAACAGACTATTGCTGGTTAAATGCACTTGGTGACGGGCGCAGCTTGCCCCTGATTTAGTATATGGCCAAAAAATGAACAGACTATTGCTGGTTAAATGCACTTGGTGTGATAGCTTGACCAACCACACTACTGAGGGTTAAATGCACTTGGTGACAGGCGCAGCTTGCCCCTGATGTAGTATATGGCCAAAAAATGAACAGACTATTGCTGGTTAAATGCACTTGGTGTCACAGCTTGACGAACCACACTACTGAGGGTTAAATGCACTTGGTGACGGGCGCAGCTTGCCCCTGATGTAGTATATGGCCAAAAAATAAACAGACTATTGCTGGTTAAATGCACTTGGTGTGACAGCTTCACCCTGATGTAGGCTTTAGCCAAAAAACAACCACACCATTGAGGGTTAAATGCACTTGGTGACAGGCGCAGCTTGCCCCTGATTTAGTA
The DNA here is from genome assembly GCF_014858855.1 of Bufo gargarizans. NCBI lineage: Eukaryota > Metazoa > Chordata > Amphibia > Anura > Bufonidae > Bufo > Bufo gargarizans. The sequence goes on along the minus strand of NC_058080.1, from coordinate 329,703,721 downwards.
TATGGCCAAAAAATGAACAGACTATTGCTGGTTAAATGCACTTGGTGTGACAGCTTCACCCTGATGTAGGCTTTAGCCAAAAAACAACCACACCATTGAGGGTTAAATGCACTTGGTAGCAGCTTGGATGCACTTGGTCGCAGCACCGCACAAGACACAAAATGGCTGCCGATCACCCCAGAAAAAAGTGACTGACAAACGGTCTGGGCAGCCTAAAAACAGTGAGTGAGCATTTGAATTTCAGCAGCTCAATGATGCACAGCTGCAGATCGATCGATTAATCAAGTGAAGTCCTTTGGAGGAGTTAATCTGCCTAATCTCGCCCTACTGTCGCATCCGCAACCTCTCCCTACGCTAATCAGAGCAGAGTGACGGGCGGCGCTATGTGACTCCAGCTTAAATAGAGGCTGGGTCACATGGTGCTCTGGCCAATCACAGCCATGCCAATAGTAGGCATGGCTGTGACGGCCTCTTGGGGCAAGTAGTATGACGCTTGTTGATTGGCTGCTTTGCAGCCTTTCAAAAAGCGCCAAGAAAGCGTCACAAAAGCGCCAAGAAAGCGACGAACACCGAACCCGAACCCGGACTTTTACGAAAATGTCCGGGTTCGGGTCCGTGTCACGGACACCCCAAAATTCGGTACGAACCCGAACTATACAGTTCGAGTTCGCTCATCCCTACTCAAGGTGTCATACTATTTTGGCACCAGGTTCAGTACACTCTGTCACTTATCCCCGTTCCCAATTATGCCTGCAAAAAATGTCAGTTTAATCTCGCTATGATTCTGTGTCATGGCTTTATCATGGACGTCTTTATCAATAGACGTACCGTGCGGTTTCCTTATTGTTGATATGTCTCCTAGGCAACCGATCACTCCCTCCGCCTCCCCACACCAGGCCGCCGCTGTCATGTGGTATCGGCGTCGGCGTCCGGTACGTCACTACGCGGCGCGTGAGCGTGACGTCATGCGCCGGCGCATGCGTGTGACGTCGGACGCCGGCGCAGATGCTGACAGGACGGGCTTCCAGGAAGAAGCGCGAATGGGCTCTATTTAAAACACCATAGAGGTATGTATCATTGTGGCTGGTATTGGCTGAGGAACCCCCTAAACCATAGGGACATTACCTTGAGTGAGGACCACCATATCCTCACACACCAAAGAGCAGAGGAATATCACTACCTCCGCAACATGGCAGTCCTGCACCACGGATGTCATATCTTCTAGGCTGAGATCTTAACTACCTGAGCCCTTTTTTCTAGTACCATTTGACCGCAGTGTCTTCATCTTTTTACTTGCGGGTACATATGGTATCTAGTGAGTCTTTTTCTACATGTACTTGCTTTCCCCTGAGGAGTCGACACGACAGAAACGTGCCACGTCGGGAGGTCTGTAGTAATTAAGTAATTCTAGTGCCAGTGATCAGGTCCATAACTAGGGACAGGTATCCTGACGGGGTCACCCTTTTTAGGGCGAGTGCTCTGTGTAGACAGGCAGTATGGGAGCAGACCCCTTCCACCAAGTCTAGAGTGAGATAGGGCACAGAACATCTTCCTTGACTGCACGCCTACACAGGACTCTGTCTTACTCAGGCATCACGTCTGCTGATCTGAGCTACTTGGTTGGTCAGGTAAGACTGCTGGCGTCTACCCAGGCGCAGCAGTTCTATTTATCATCTTTTGCCTTACCAGCATTGGGGTATCTATCATTGAACCCCTCATTTGTATGTACGTCTGTCAATTTGATACATCCTCTGGTGTATTTTTTATTGTATACCTTATAAAAGTTAAATTTCAGAAAAGGATATTTCCCCACGATTCTTCTGTGGGTCCCTGGTAAATACAGGGGGATATGATAGTACAATTAACCCCTTCAGGTGCCGCACCTGAAGGGGTTAATTGTGCTGATCACAGCCCCCTGTAAGAGATCTGGTGCTGCCAGGCAGCAGGGGGCAGTCTTGTACACAGTTTGTAGTGTATTCTAACTAGAAGCGTCCCCATCACCATGGGAACGCTTCTGTGTTAGAATATACTGTCGGATATGAGTTTTCACGAAGTGAAAACTTAGATCTGAAAAAGCTTTTATGCAGACGGATCTTCGGATCCGTCTGTATGAAAACAACCTATGGCCACGGATCACGGACATGGATGCCAATCTTGTGTGCATCCGTATTCTTTCACTGACCCATTGACTTGAATGGGTCTGTGAACCGTTGTCCGTCAAAAAAATAGGACAGGTCCTATTTTTTTGACGGACAGGATACACGGATCACGGCCTCGGCTGCAAAACGGTGCATTTTCCGATTTTTTTTTTTCCACGGACCCATTGAAAGTCAATGGGTCCGCGAAAAAAAAACTGAAAACGGCACAACGGCCACGGATGCACACAACGGTTGTGTGCATGAGGCCTTAAAGGGAAATTCTCTTAAATGTGCCCTGTTTCGCAACCTAAATGCACTATATAGAAAGTATATTATTGGTATATACCACACCTACTTTAATCACTTTTAGGGGGGCAACTGGTATAGCACACCAGTAGAAATTATTTGTTCCAATAACACTAGTTCCAACAAGGAAGGTAATCCATTAGAATATACATAAAGATAAAACGTAACCTTAAATAATGTTACTATTAAAAGATATCCCTCAAAATGAAAATAAATCAAATTATTAAAGTAAATCAAAAAGCATAGATGTGGTGGGCAATAATAGTGCTCGGCGGCACTAAATCAGAAACCATATGTCCTACCACAATCCAGGGGGTTCCAGTGCACATCCACGAATCCCGGAGGGAAAACATAAAACATCTGTCCCTGGGCTAGATGATGATGTGGTATTGAAGTACAGGGTGGGCAAAGAACTGTCCCTGATATTGCCCTACAGGGGCGTGTTATTCTGGCCCTGATAGCCTAACCACAGAGCACCCGCCCTGATGAGAGCGACCCCGTCCGGAACCTTACCCTATATAAAAATGGCCCTAGTAAGCCCATAGCCCCTGACTTCCAGGTGATCACTATATAGATGTACAGTATGTGTTTTTGACCCATTATAAAAGTATATTATAAGTATATCGCACCCCTCTGTGTATCACACCTATCGATATCACACCTTTATCACTCCTTAAAATGACTTTTGTGGCCCTATTAGCTAGCGTTTGGTGTCCCTAACAGCCTGTCCTTGCTCCACACAGCAACCTCTCCCTACACTGGCAAAAGACTGAATGTAAAATGGCGGCCAGATCGGGTTTATTTATAGGTAGGGGGTATGTCCATCTGCTGAAACGTCTCAAATGGCTGTCCTGTACCACCTAATGGATGTGTCATGGGTCAAAGTTCTTCACAATGCAAAAGAATATGGCAGGCGTGAATATCGCCATATGTTCGGTGAATCGTGAACATGCAAAGTTCGCAGCAAAACGACTGCCGGGTGAACCGCAAGGCCATCTCTAGTCATCTAATAAACCTTAACTCTAAGCTATAGAGCTATAATGGGATATAATGAATGTTTATAATGTCAGAGAGCAGAGATAAGGAGCAATTCAGCTCTCTAACCGATGGAAAAGGCTCTATTTTTAATACAGAGCAATTGAAAAAATAATTTTTAACTTAAAATGAGTACAATGCAATAATAATTAAATAAAAAATGCCCCCAAAGGTGTACATAGCCTTTAACCGCCTCCGGACCGCCTAATGCAGGATTGCTTGGGGGCGGCCGTCTCAGGCAGAGATGACGCGAGATGACGCTCACAGCCGGCCCGTGCATGTGCTTCGCGGGCCGGCAAAGTTAGAGGGGGTTACATCATCAGCCTGCCAGCCAATGATCATCGCTGGCAGGCTGATTTTTTTAAAAACGAATCACAGGCCATTTAACACCTTATATTTATAAATATAAGGTGTTAAATAGCTTCTCTGCTCCTGTGCTGATTCTTTTGGTTGGTTGGTCTCAGCAGAGGAGCAGACATCACAGTGAGTACACCAAGCACCACACTTAGCCCCCAGATCACCCCCATCACCCCAATTAACCCCTTGATCAATCACCTAGTGTAAGGGAAAAAAGTGATCACTTTTTTTTTTCCCACTGGTATTGACTGATAGGTTTTAGGATAGTTTAGGCCCATTGGTTAGGTAGTTAGCGATCGGTTAGCGCCCAGCCCACCGCAGTCACTGATTCGCTGATTAGCGTATCGCTAACCAGCATTTGTACTTTTATAGTATCTGTAAGTGATCAAAACTGATCACACTCAGATCTATAATAGTTTTAGTGTCACCTTAGTTCGCCCTCCACCCAAAACGCAGTGTTTGCCCGATCAGGCCTGATCGGTCGCCCACACGTGCGTTCACCCACGCCCGCCCCGCCGCAGTGACAAAAATTGTATTTATTTTTTATCACTGCACAATCACTTTACAAGTGCTGTGGCGATAAAAAAATCAGTTTTGATACTTTTTATCAATCGCAGCGGCCTCCGGTACTTCGCTAGCCTCCCATTTGTAAGACGGGCTTGCTTTTTTTCTTGGGTAGTCTCAGGGAATACCCCCTAAAATTTAGTAGTCCAAATGTCAAACAAGGGGTATTCTTCTGAAGAGGCCTACAGGCTTCTGACCCAGTCGGATGAGGAATGGGAACCCTCATCTGATGAATCCAGCGGGTCAGATATGAACCTGTAGAAAGCAGTGGCAGTCTGACCCAAAATTCGGACGAGGAGGTTGAGGTCCCTGATACCAACAGGCGTACCCGGCCCCGTGTTGCTACACCACAGGTTGCGCAGGATCCGCCTCAAGGGCAGCAGAGTGGGGCTGGCGCTGTCGGATTATGTGGTGAGGCATACACCAGCAGCGCAGCCCACCCTGGGCCTAGTACCAGCACTGCCGTACAACATGGTGAAGTGGCGGGCACCAGAAGGGCAGTTGAAGCTGGTACGGTGGCACGTGCAATAGTTACCCCGTCGCAGCCACCGCACAGACAGGCCCGTAGACCCCCTAGAGTCCCTGAGGTGCTGGCAAACCCTGATTGGCAGTCCCCAACTTCAGCCACACCATTAGTTCTCCCTTTCACCACCCAGTCTGGAGTTCGGGTTGAGACAGCTCAGATCGGTTCGGCACTGGGATTTTATGAGCTGTTCTTGACTGCGGAGCTCTTGGACATAGTCGTGGCAGAAACAAATCAGTATGCCACTCAATTTATAGGCGCCAACCTGTAAGCTATTATGCCCAGCCTTTCCGGTGGAAACCCGTCCAAGTGTCCGAATTAAAAAAATTAAAATTAAAAAAAATTCTGGGCCTTCCCCTCAACATGGGTCTAACCAAAAAGCATGAATTGCGGTCATATTGGTCCACGAACCCAATTCATCACATGCCCATGTTCTCTGCTGCCATGTCCAGGGCACGATTTGATCCATCCTGCGTTTCCTGCACTTTAGCGACAACACCACCTCCCGTCCCAGAGGCCACCCAGCTTTTGACCGGCTCCACAAAATTCGGGCCCTCATAGACCACTTCAATAACAAATTAGCAGATTTGTATACCCCTGAGCAAAACATCTGCGTAGACGAGTCCCTTATACATTTTACCGGGTGCCTTAGCTTCAAACAATACATCCGAAGCAAGCGCGCCCGGTATGGGGTCAAATTGTATAAGCTCTGTGAAAGGGCCACAGGCTATACCCACAAATTTCGGATCTATGAGGGTAAAGATCAGACCCTGGAGCCAGTCGGCTGGTCTGACTACCTGGGGAGCAGTGGGAAGACAGTCTGGGACTTGGTGTCACCCTTATTTGGCAAGGGGTACCATCTTTATGTGGACAATTTCTACACAAGTGTGCCCCTCTTCAGGCATTTGTTCCTAGAACAGATTGGCTGCAGTGGCACCGCGCGACCTAGTCGCCAGGGCTTCCCCCAACGGCTCATTACCACCCATCTTGCAAGGGGGGGAGAGGGCTGCCTTGTGTAACGAAGAACTGCTCGCGGTGAAATGGAGAGACAAGCGTGACGTTTACATGCTCTACTCCATTCACGCAGACACAACAATACAAATTGAACAGCCCCTCTGTGTCCACGACTATAATTTGCTAATGGGAGGGGTGGACTTCAATGACCAGATGTTGGCTCTTTAGTTTCCTGACGCACCAGACGCTGGTATAAGAAGGTGTCTGTATATTTAATTCAATTGGCTGTATATAATAGTTTTGTTCTCTACAGTAAGGCTGGGAGAACAGGATCCTTCCTCAAATTTCAGGAAGAGATCATCAAGAACCTCCTGTATCCAGGAGGTTCTGTGGCCCCATCCACCAGTGTAGTGAGCCGTCTACATGAGCGACATTTCCCCAATGTCGTTGCTGGTACCTCAACCCAATCGTCACCCCGAAAAAGATGTTGTCTGTAGCAAGAGAGGAATAAGGCGTGACACCCGCTATTTCTGTCCTGACTGTCCTATGCTTAGGGGAGTGTTTCCGGAAGTACCACACACAAGTACTCTTAGCATAGGGATTGCATCTCACAGGACAGGCACACAGGGCTATTAGGGCCCATTCACACAGAGCTGCTGCAAACCTCTCCTTTCACCTGGGATAAAGTGCATAAGGTACTTTGCCACATCTTTGGGCGATTTGCGCTTGGCACATTGTCCCATGGAGAAGGAGAGGTTTGTCCTATAAAGGTAAAAAATAAATAAAAAATTACCAGTAAGCAAAAAAGTTAACGTTTGTTCAAAAAGTTTAATATAGTTTATATGTTCCGTTCAAATGTTATTATAAAGTTAATAAATTTATTGCGTTGCGGCCTGGATTTTTCTTTTTTGTTTTGCTTTTTTTACCTTCCAGGTGGACCAACCGATCAACTGTCTGCAGCACTGATGTGCATGCTGTCAAATTACACAAAAGTCGGTGTATGTGGCGCTGCAAGACGAGATTTCTCCTCTGCAGTAAAAGATACGTTTGCCGAGGCATATGAGCTGAGGGGGCGGCGGTGTTCATATGCTTTGGCAAACAATTTGTATATATAAAAAAAATAATAATCCCGGCAATGATTTATTCATCCACATCGATTGATGTGAATGGAGAAATCGGGTTTGCCAGGGCATACAAGCTAAGTGGGTATGGATGTTAGGTGGAGCTCCAATGTCCTGGCAGACGCCTTTCCCCTCCTTTTTTTTTTTTTTGGCAGAGATTTTTTCATCCACATTAATCGATGTGAATGAAGAAATCTGTGCCGTTTATTTTTTCTTTCAGCCCAGAGGCTGAACGGAAAAAAAAATTGAATTACCTGTATGCTCAATATAAGGAGAATAGCAGAAACGTTAACGTTTGTTTAAACGTTAACGTTCAGCCCAGAGGCTGAACGGAAAAAAAAAATTGAATTACCTGTATGCTCAATATAAGGAGAATAGCAGAAACTCCTAATGCTGGCCATACATGTAATGATTGCGGAGACCCTCAAATGCCAGGGCAGTACAAACACCCCACAAATGACCCCATTTTGGAAAGACGACACCCCAAGGTATTCGCTGAGGGGCATATTGAGTCCATGAAAGATTTAAATTTTTGTCCCAAGTTAGCGGAAAGGGAGACTTTGTGAGCAAAAACTAAAAAAAAATCAATTTCCGCTAACTTGTGCCAAAAAAAATTAAAAATTCTATGAACTCTCCATGCCCCTCATTGAATACCTTGGGGTGTCTTCTTTCCAAAATGGGGTCACATGTGGGGTATTTATACTGCCCTGGCATTTTAGGGGCCCTAAAGCATGAGAAGAAGTCTGGGATCCAAATGTCTAAAAATGCCCTCGTAAAAGGAATGTGGGCCCCTTTGCGCATCTAGGCTGCAAAAAAGTCACACATGTGGTATCGCCATACTCAGGAGAAGTTGGGCAATGTGTTTTGGGGTGTCATTTTACATATACCCATGTAGCACCTTTAGGATTTCACTGGGGATTTTTTACACATTTTGATTTCAAACTACTTCTCAAGCATTAGGGCCCCTAAAAAGCCAGGGCAGTATAACTACCCCACAAGTGACCCCATTTTGGAAAGAAGATACCCCAAGGTATTCCGTGAGGGGCATGGCGAGTTCCTAGAATTATTTTTTTTTTTGTCACAAGTTAGCGGAAAATGATGACTTTTCTTTTTTTTCTTACAAAGTCTCATATTATACTAACTTGTGACAAAAAATAAAAACTTCCATGAACTCACTCTGCCCATCGCGAAATACCTTGGGGTGTCTTCTTTCCAAAATTGGGTCACTTGTGGGGTAGTTATACTGCCCTGGCATTTTAGGGGCCCTAATGTGTGAGAAGTAGTTTGAAATCAAAATATGTAAAAAATTCCCTGTGAAATCCTAAAGGTGCTCTTTGGAATGTGGGCCCCTTTGCCCACCTAGGCTGCAATAAAGTGTCACACATGTGGTATCGCCGTACTCAGGAGAAGTTGGGTAATGTGCTTTGGGGTGTCATTTTACATATACCCATGCTGGGTGAGAGAAATATATCGGCAAAAGACAACTTTTCCCATTTTTTTATACAAAGTTGGCATTTGACCGAGGATATTTATCTCACCCAGCATTGATATATGTAAAATGACATATTTTTTTTTTTACCCAAACATTTTTTTTTTATCAAAGACATGTAGAACAATACATTTTGTGAAAAATTTATATATAGATGTCGTTTTTTTTCAAAAATTTTACAACTGAAAGTGAAAAATGTCATTTATTTTTCAAAAATTTTGTTAAATTTCGATTAATAACAAAAAAAGTAAAAATGTCAGCAGCAATGAAATACCACCAAATGAAAGCTCTATTAGTGAGAAGAAACGGAGGTAAAATTCATTTGGGTGGTAAGTTGCATGACCGAGCGATAAACGGTGAAAGTAGTGTAGTGCAGAATTGTAAAAAGTGGTCTGGTCATTAAGGGTGTTTAAGCTAGGGGGGCTGAGGTGGTTAAGGAAGGAGGGCTGTGACTTCAGAATATAAAGTATTACCTAAGAGCCTCTAGATTAAACATGGTATAATATTGCTGGGCAATAGTCTAACAAAGTCCCCGGGCACAGCTGGAAGAAGCCTCACTACTGAAAAATTGGATGTTGAAACATCAGTTGATTTTCACACTTTTAGGCCCCATGCACACGGCCGTTGTTCACGGCCGTGTGCGGGCCGTGGAACCGCGGCCTGGATCCCTCCTGAGATCAGGAGCGCACGGCGTCACTGGTTGCTATGACGCTGTGCGCTTCCTGCTGCCGCCGCAATACAGTATCACACTGGTATGATCTATACCAGTGTATTACTGTACTGTGCCGGCAGCAGGGAGCGCACGGCATCATAGCAACCAGTGACGCCGTGCGCTCCTGCTCTCAGGAGGGATCCAGGCCGCGGTTCCACGGCCGTGAACAACAGCCGTGTGCATGGGGCCTTAAACCTCACAACCCACCATGCCTGCTTGATACTGTGGCTGAAAGAATCAGGACTGGTAATCAATTTAATCAGATTTCAGAAATAAGTGGATTTAGTTTTTCTTTTTTCAATGCTATAACACACGATTGAACTATTCTGGTATGTAGAATTATGTAATGTGTGTGATTTTATTTTTTATCATTTTCAATTTTTCAAAAAAGAAACGGTGCAAGCAGAGATGCCTAGGAAGTTTATTTTTTGTTTATTTTTTATTATAGGGAAAGGGATTTGAATATATATATATATATATATATATATATATATATATATATACATATACACAGTCGTGGCCAAATGTTTTGAGAATTACATAAATATTGGAAATTGGAAAAGTTGCTGCTTAAGTTTTTATAATAGCAATTTGCAATTTGCATATACATAGAGTGATCAGATGAATTGCATAGTCCTTCTTTGGCATGAAAATTAACTTAATCCCCCAAAAAAAACTTTCCACTGCATTTCATTGCTGTCCTTAAAGGAACTGCTGAGATCATTTCAGTAATCGTAATATGGAAAGGGTGGGCACTCTTATAGCTGGACCACAAAGTTGGCAAAACGACACTAGTTTATTGATGGCAGTATATATACAAGTAATAGTCACCATATAAATATATAATATATCCTAAACAGATTTTAACCCTAAAATTATATGTTATATATTAAAATAGAGTGTTAAAAATGGTATATAATAGATAATGGCAATCACTGGTCTAGCTAGTAAAAGGCTGTGGAGGCTAGATAGTAATATCAAAGGCGGACCAGGTTACATACAGACTAGCAGACTGGCTGTACTCAATTGGTTACAGCAGTGGCCAGTGCCAAGTATGTCTCTGCAAATAGAGAACAATTGCATAAATAAATACATACAGTGAAACAGTGTATACGTATGTGTGACAAGTGATGTCAGAACGGTGAACCAATATTCACAATAAATTAATGGCAAAAGGTGAAATAGATAACTAAAGGTAAATATCAAAAATAGCGGTGCTCAAAACGTGATACTATTAAGAACCGTGTAGGATCATACAGTGTCTCCGGAGACTTGGCAATGGTAGTAGACAGTCTTTCTCCCTGAATGTTCTGTTTCTAGGGCTTACTCTTTCTATAAAATTATAGAGTGACTCCTGGAGATTGCCTTAATATTTCAGTATTAGATCCAGAGAGTAAAAAGTTACAGTCCAGCAGATATCTGGTTAAGGCCTCATGCACACGACCGTTGTGTGCATCCGTGGCCGTTGTGCCATTTTCTGTTTTTTTTCGTGGACCCATTGACTTTCAATGGGTCCGTGGAAAAATCGGAAAATGCACCGTTTTGCAGCCGAGACCGTGATCTGTGTATCCTGTCCATCAAAAAAATATGACCTGTCCTATTTTTTTGATGGACAACGGTTCACGGACCCATTCAAGTCAAGTTCACGGACCCATTCAAGTGCGGCACCTGAAGGGGTAATTGTACTATCATATCCCCCTGTAAGAGATCAGGGCTTCCAGGCAGCAGGGGGCAGACCCCTCCCCCCTCCCCAGTTTGAATATCATTGGTGGCCAGTGCGGCCCCCCCCCTCCCTCCCTCTATTGTAATAATTTGTTGGTGGCACAGTGTGCAAACCCCCCCGCCCCCCCCCCCCTTCCTCCCTCTATTGTAATAATTTGTTGGTGGCACAGTGTGCGCCCCCCCAACTCCCCTTCCTCCCTCTATTGTAAAAATTTGTTGGTGGCACAGTGTTACCGATCGGAGCCCCAGCGATTAAACTGGGACTCCGATCAGAACTCTGCTGCCACCAATGAATGATCGGGGGGGGGGGGGGGAGAGATGGGAGGCCGCACACTGGCCACCAATGTTGTTAATGCTATAGAGGGAGGGGGTGCCGATGGGGGGCGCACACTGTGCCACCAACAAATTATTACAATAGAGGGAGGAAAGGGGGGGGCGCACACTGTGCCACCAACAAATTATTACAATAGAGGGAGGGAGCCCGCACTGGCCACCAATGATATTCAAACTGGGGAGGGGGGGGTCTGCCCCCTGCTGCCTGGCAGCCCTGATCTCTTACAGGGGGATATGATAGTACAATTAACCCCTTTAGGTGCGGCACCTGAGGGGTTAATTGTGCTGATCACGGCCCCCTGTAAGAGATCGGGTGCTGCCAGGCAGCAGGGGGCAGTCATGTACACAGTTTGTAGTATATTCTAACTAGAAGCGTCCCCATCACCATGGGAACGCCTCTGTGTTAGAATATACTGTCGGAAATGAGTTTTCACAATCTAACTCATATCCGACAGTATATTCTAACATAGAGGCGTTCCCATGGTGATGGGGACGCTTCAAGTTAAAATATACCATTGGATTGGAGAAAACTCCGATCCGATGGTATAAAAGGGACTCCAGACTTTACATTGAAAGTCAATGGGGACGGATCCGTTTGAAATGGCACCATATTGTGTCAACGTCAAACGGATCCGTCCCCATTGACTTGCATTGTAATTCAGGACGGATCCGTTTGGCTCCGCACGGCCAGGCAGACACCAAAACGACTTTTTTTCATGTCCGTGGATCATCCAAAAATCAAGGAAGACCCACAGACGAAAAAACGGTCACGGATCACGGACCTACGGACCCCGTTTCTGCGGACCGTGAAAAAATACTGTTGTGTGCATGAGGCCTAAGTAAACCTTAAAGTTCAGCGGCAATAGTGCGATATGTTCGCATTAGAATAGTTATATAGCGGTGACATACGCATATGATGATATTTATTGTTACTCACGTACAGTCCTGTTATTCGCACCGTGGCGTCCCACGTGGTGTAAATTCAGGGTAAACTTTATCTTTGGGCAGCAAGTTGAAAAGCTGCCTAACTGTTGAGGTCAAGTCCTGTGCAAGTAAGTCTTGTGGTTTTTTACAGATCCGCGTGTGATACCTTCTACCCACACCTTCTACCTACCCGAACCATCCGAAGTGATGACCCCCATTGGTATTCAAATCCTCTATGTGCCATTCTCAAATCTATTCTATATATCCATATATAGGCATATACCCTGGAATGTCCATTTACTTATATATTTTATATATGTATATTTTTATATCTAATACAGATGCCAGTTCTAGATTTAATATAATTTTAATTATAATTTTAATATACTAATAAATACATTTATAAACTTTTAACTATTTTAATATATAAGGAAGTATAATATTACTACCCATTTGAAGTGCATATAAGGAATGTTTAAAGATGCTATGGGTCTTTCTTATTTCCATTTTTATTTTTACTTCCATTTTTTATGCTCCAGACTTTGGTAAACATATCTTATAGACTGCACTAGACTGTATGAATTTTATGGCAAACACAGAAATATGCTCTTGTCATTTGATTCCAAAATTAGATACAACTACTGTTGCTGGTTAACTCAAGATTTCATACCATAAAAAAACGCATATAAATGATAAAAAAAAACTGCAGATGAACCGCAACATATGGAAAATCACATTATGAAATCCAGGTCTTCTAGATCCATTTCGGGTTTACTAGAGAGTCTCCTGAGAAGCCAAAACGAATAAATAGCCGGCAAATTAGCCAGATCCAACTGAGCCACTGAGGAAGAAGGTGGATAACCTTTGAAACGCGTCTGGCGTAGAGGAATTTGGACCTGACTAAAAACCGGCTAACTTTTATAATCTGATCATTTGTGCTGGACTAAGAAAGCTCTTTCTGAGATCAACGAATTGCGGCCCTTTTGGACATAGCAGCCGTTTGTGGGTGAGACTGAATCATCTGTTCTTCCATAAGATAGAGGGAACACCCAGCCCAATCAAAGAGACCCGGTGTGAGCCTGCAGCCCGATGGATTAAGCGCTCTCATTCACAGGCGGATCTGCAAAACCACAAGACTTGCACAGGACTTGTACTCAACAGTTAGGCAGCTTTTCAACTTGCTGCCCAAAGATAAAGTTTACCCTGAATTTACACCACGTGGGACGCCACGGTGCGAATAACAGGACTGTACGTGAGTAACAATAAATATCATCATATGCGTATGTTACCGCTACATAAATATTCTAATGCGAACATATCGCACTATTGCCGCTGAACTTTAAGGTTTACTTAACCAGATATCTGCTGGACTGTAACTTTTTACTCTCTGGATCTAATACTGAAATATTAAGGCAATCTCCAGGAGTCACTCTATAATTTTATAGAAAGACTAAGCCCTAGAAACAGAACATTCAGGGAGAAAGACTGTCTACTACCATTGCCAAGTCTCCGGAGACACTGTATGATCCTACACGGTTCTTAATAGTATCACGTTTTGAGCACCGCTATTTTTGATAATTATCTTTAGTTATCTATTTCACCTTTTGCCATTAATTTATTGTGAATATTGGTTCACCGTTCTGACATCACTTGTCACACATACGTATACACTGTTTCACTGTATGTATTTATTTATGCATCTATTTGCGGAGACATACTTGGCACTGGCCACTGCTGTAACCAATTGAGTACAGCCAGTCTGCTAGTCTGTATGTAACCTGGTCCGCCTTTGATATTACTATCTAGCCTCCACAGCCTTTTACTAGCTAGACCAGTGATTGCCATTATCTATTATATACCATTTTTAACACTCCATTTTAATATATAACATATAATTTTAGGGTTAAAATCTGTTTAGGATATATTATATATTTATATGGTGACTATTGCTTGTATATATACTGTGTGAGGCAGGGACATGCCTCATGGTTGTTAGGGGAGATATATAGCAGGATTTGCTGTGTCTTCCCCCAGAATCGCCAGGTCTGAAGAAAGACCAGGTGCAGTAATCACCTGGGGATAAAGGAATCCTCAAAGTGAGAGTGGGTGGGGACTTGCACATAGAAGGCTGGAGTGGCTCTGTGTGGTCTGAGCCGAGAGGGCTGAGAGACCTCTATCCCCAAGGAGACATTGTTGTGGGAGCAGCCAGGAGGCTGTGGGACATTGGCTGACAAAGCCGCATGGGTTCACAGGGTGTGGACTGTGACTTAGGTGAGTCAGGAACATCATGTTTAGTTAGAGCCCAGCCGGGCAGGTGTTTATTTTGTATTTATGTTTGGTTTGCTGAGGGGCAATAAATGCACTGTTTGGACCTGAAACCTGGTGTCCTGAAGCTGTATCTGTGAGAATGACCCCGAAGAAGAGCTAAACCCCCACAATTGGTGTCGGATGCGGGCAGGTGTCCCTGCTGATAAGTAAAAGTGCTGGAAGCCTGCCAGTTTGCAGAGCAGAGACTGCTGGTGTTAAACTGGAAGTTTTTTTTTTTTCTGTGGTGCAAACAGTGCAGGACTTAAAGGGCCAGTAGTCGAGTAAGAGACTGATCAGTGGAAATGGCTGCAAAATGGTATAGCCCGTGGGAGAAATCCTGCGAGTTAGTGATCGGCGGAATCCCGCTGGGGGTCATTCTAGACTCCCGCCAGCAAGTGTCTCGGGTCCTGCCTGTAATTCTGGACTTTGTAACAAGAGGGCCAGAGACAAAAACTACGGTGTCACTGACCTTTGTGACGGACTATGGCTCTGTGCAATGGGAGCTGTTAAAATGTGAGACACTGGAAGTGGAATTTTTACTGGGCAAGGACTTTCCATTGTTTGGGCAGTTGTGGAGCGGAGTTCCTGATAAAATGCAAGGATATGCCGTTGCCAAGGGCAACCGTCGGGAAGAAAAGGAGGTGGAGAGCGGTGCGGTTCTCAGGAATGCATATCTTCCCTGCGACTGTGCCCGGAGTCCTAGAGAGGAAGTGCGGAGGTGCAGTAAAGCTGTTGCTAGCAGCAACCACAACCTTGATGAGTCCGCGGGAGAGAATGTCACTGCTTTGCTTTACCAGAATGGTTGATTACAAAGGATAAGACTGTTCCTGTTATTAACTATGTGGCAGAGCCAGTGACAGTGAGCCAGCGGCAGGGGATATCTGCTTAGCCGGTAGGTGATAAGTCACACAGAGAAAAAACTGTGTCTGAACAGGCGGATAAGCCTGATGTGATTGCTCCCTCGCAGAAACCTGCAGGGGAGAAGGTTTCTGTGTTTCCTCAGTTGCCCATGACCAAAGCTAGTTTTGGGATGACAAGGATCCGGGATCCCATGCTAGCCCGGGTAAGAGGTAGCACAATATTGAAACCTGAGACTGGTAAAATAAAGGTGCTGGACAGTCGTGCGGAGAAGGACTATCCACTGATTTTCACTGAGCGTGAGACTCCAATGAGAACAGAGACTGATGAGCTTGATGTTACAGATAAGCTTATGCATGAGGGAGTGTTGGGGTGTAATTTTCCCTTATGCTGGGAGTTGTGGAGTAATGGAGACACTTCTGCAGAGAGTGCAAAAACTTCTGCAGAACTTGTACCTGTACCTTTAAGTGAGGATCTAAGGGAGCTGCACTTTGACCTGCATGGGAAAAGCATATTGACCATTGGAAACAATGGTGCTGGTCAAATACAAAGTGATGGTGACAAAAGTGCAGAAATGCATAAGGAAAATGTGATGTCATATGAAATATGTGATAATAATAACATGCCTTTTCCTTTGCAGGCTGTGATTGGGGAAAAAGCTCCCCCTGTGGGTAAACATGTTTCTGATATAAAAGTGTTGATAAATGTTGAAGAAACACCACTAGGAGACCCCATTGTAGACAACGTGGCGGGGCTAGAGGGTGTACTACACGGACCAGAGGTGGATGTGCAGTCTCCACAAGTTTCTATGATTAATAAAATGTCCCAGGTGGGGATTGACTCAGGGGTGCCCATAGAGGCCAGGGTTAATAATGACACGAGCCGTATAAGTGGCCTATGTGCCGTGACAGTTAGCAACTCCGAGAGTGAGGCTACCATGTCAAGACCCAGCAAAACTAAAGTCGTTACTAGTAGCAACCAGCTGACAGTTATATCTGACGAGACGAGAGTTCAGTCGGGTGACAGCCTAGTGTCTGAAGCTCATATCCTGACAGTTGTAGATGACCTGACAGGACAGTACAGCTACAAACTGGATGTTTTCGCTCGCTCTGCACAGTCCCTAGATACACTAGAGACGGGGCTAGCGGTTCTCGCAGAACAACTACAGGAATCTCCAGAGGAGTCGCAGAAAGAGATGAATGAACTGAAGGAACTAGAGTCACTAATAGAAGCGGAAATTCTCCAACTTCAAGAGGAACTTGCAGTTTCTGAGCAATCCAGACTTCATGCAGAGCAGGAAAGAGATGAGCTGGCTGATGAGGTTCTAAACAGCGCCTCAGAAAAATCTGCTCTCTTGGAGGAGAAAAGACAGTTGGAAGCCAGGATGGCTCAACTTGATCAAGAGTTATGTGATCGCATGGTGGACCTGGACCACCAGAGACAAACTGTGTCTAGATTTGAGAAGAAACAAAAGAAGTTTGACCAGCTCTTGGTTGAAGATAAATACATATCGGCTCAATATGCCGAAGAACGCGACCGAGCGGAGGCTGATGCTTGGGAGAAAGAGTCCAAGACCCTCTCCTTGGCTAGAGCCCTTGAAGAAGTGCTTGAGGAGCGAAATGAATTAGAGAGGCTGAACAAGCAACTCAGAGCAAAGATGGAAGCTCTCATGAGCTCAAAAGATGCCATCTATGAGGTGGAGAAGCCTAAGTGTGCTCCTGCACAGCAGGTGGAAGAAAGTGAGAAACCAGAAGAGGAAGATCCTCTGGAAGGTGCCAAGAAGTCAGATCCTGGTAAGAGTGGGTCTGGAGATGGTGGTGCCAGGGCACTGGCCAAGGCAGAGAAGGTGGAAAAGGTATCAGCTGAACCAGTTGATGGGGCTGATGTCGATGCAGAGGCCAAGAGTCTCATGACAGTGTGTAACCAGGACCAGGTCGCAAAAGACATCCCCTCCACCTACAAGGCCTTCCAAGTAAATATGAGGAGACGGACGACCAGTATGCAGATCCGGGCTATTGCGTTGGGCTGTCTCTCCTGACTCCTCCCCAAAAGGAGACCAGTGTCCTGGGGAAAACGCCAGAAGACAAGAAGTATGCTGAAGACCCCAGTGCCTCCAACCTTGATGCGAAAGGGTAGGAGGAAGTAAGAAACAAAGGATATGATGCCATGTCCCTGAATGGGGAGAAGGCTAATAAAGTAAAGGCCAAAGAGACAGAGGCCAAGGAAGCTAAGGCCGAGCTCTTGAAATGGGAGAAAACTTTGGATGTCCCAGAGACCAACGTTAGGGCGGAAAGAGCGACTGCTGAAGTGGGAAAAGCCACTGAAGACGCAGAAGACTCTGAAGCTGGCTCCAAAACACTTGCTGAGAATAATAGTAAAGGGGTCCAGAGGCGTGGAAAAGGAGCGAGACGTAAGAAACCCGCTCTGCTGAAGGAGCCCTGCAAGGCAAACGAGAAAGGGTTGGGACACGACCATGACTGGGATCAGTTCAGTCAAGAGTTGCCACAGTCCAAGAAAGGACGTGAGGGGCCGGTGCAGAAGCCGGGAAATATAAAAAGACAGTACCTGCTCATGAGATGGACAAGAAATAACCAGAGGCCTTGTCAGCTCTGTAATAAACTCATGAGGGTGACAAACCAAGCGCTGTTGTCCTGGGTCTGGCAGAATAAGGGGAAGACTTTAGGCCAGATTAATGCCCGTTCACGTGCATCTGGATTTGATGCTAGTGTTCACCCCTACAGGCTTGAACAAAGGGGGGAGGTATGTGAGGCAGGGACAAGCCTCATGGTTGTTAGGGGAGATATATGGCAGGATTTGCTGTGTCTTCCCTCAGAATCGCCAGGTCTGAAGAAAGACCAGGTGCAGTAATCACCTGGGGATAAAGGAATCCTCAGAGTGAGAGGGGGTGGGGACTTGCACACAGAAGGCTGGAGTGGCTCTGTGTGGTCTGAGCCGAGAGGGCTGAGAGACCTCTATCCCCAAGGAGACATTTTTGTGGGAGCAGCCAGGAGGCTGTGGGACATTGGCTGACAAAGCCGCATGGGTTCACAGGGTGTGGACTGTGACTTAGGTGAGTCAGTAACGTCATGTTTAGTTAGAGCCCAGCCGGGCAGGTGTTTATTTTGTATTTATGTTTGGTTTGCTGAGGGGCAATAAATGCACTGTTTGGACCTGAAACCTAGTGTCCTGAAGCTGTATCTGTGAGAATGACCCCGAAGAAGAGCTAAACCCCCACAACTGCCATCAATAAACTAGTGTCGTTTTGCCAACTTTGTGGTCCAGCTATAAGAGTGCCCACCCTTTCCATATTGCAATTGTTTCTTTTGGTGATCACGGTACGACATCGGTGTGGTGCACCTTGCCGTCTTGAGCCAGAAGGTGAGCCGTCCTTTACTCTAGTTATACATATCATTTCAGTAATCGTCTTGTTAACTCAGGTGAGAATGTTAACGAGCACAAGGCATTATGTCAGGCTGATTGGGTTAAAATGGCAGACTTGACCTGTTAAAAGGATGGTGATGCTTGAAATCATTGTTCTTCCATTGTTACCCATGGTGACCTGCAAACACGTGCAGCCATCAATGCGTTGCATAAAAATGGCTTCACAGGCAAGGATATTGGGGCTACTAAGATTGCACCTCAATCAACAATTTATAGGATCATCAAGAACTTCAAGGAAAGAGGTTAAATTCTTGTTAAGAAGGCTTAAGGGCGTCCAAGAAAGTCCAGCAAGTGCTAGGATCGTCTTCTAAAGAGGATTCAGCTGCGGGATCGGAGTGCCACCAGTGCAGAGCTTGCTCAGGAATGGCAGCAGGCAGGTGTGAGTGCATCTGCACGCACAGTGAGGCGAAGACTTTTGGAAGATGACCTGGTGTCAAGAAGGGCAGCAAAGAAGCCACTTCTCTCCAAAAAAAACATCAGGGACAAATTGATCTTCTGCAGAAAATATGGTGAATGGACTGCTGAGGACTGGGGCAAAGTCATATTCTCCGATGAAGCCTCTTTTCGATTGTTTGGGGCATCAGGAAAAAGGCTTGTCCGGAGAAAAAAAGGTGAGCGCTACCATCAGTCCTGTGTCATGCCAACAGTAAAGCACCCTGAGACCATTCATGTGTGGGGTTGCTTCTCATCCAAGGGAGTGGACTCACTCATAATTTTGCCCCAAAACACAGCCATGAATAAAGAATGGTACCAAAACACCCTCCAACAGCAACTTCTTCCAACAATCCAACAACTGTTTGGTGAAGAACAATGCATATTCTAGCACGATGGAGCACCGTGCCATAATGCAAAAGTGATAACTAAGTGGCTCGGGGACCAAAACGTTGACATTTTGGGTCCATGGCCTGGAAACTCCCCAGATCTTAATCCCATTGAGAACTTATGGTCAATCCTCAAGAGGCGGGTGGACAAACAAAAACCCACTAATTCTGACAAACTCCAAGAAGTGATTATGAAATAATGGGTTGCTATCAGTCAGGAATTGGCCCATAAGATGATTCAGAGAATGCCCAAGTCGAATTGCAGAGGTCCTGAAAAAGAAGGGCCAACACTGCAAATACTAACTCTTATGTCATGCAATTGTCGATTTAAAAGCCTTTGAAACATATGGAGTGCGTGTAATTATATTTCACTACATCACAGAAACAACTGAAACAAAGATCTAAAAGCAGTTTAACAGCAAACTTTGTGAAAATTAATATTTGTGTCATTGTCAAAACTTTTGGCCACAACTGTATATATGTTGGCAAGGCTGATTAGTCAGCCTGCATTTGTGGCAGGGGCAGAGGCTCTTCATATACGAGCCACACCCTCACTCACAGGCGTGTGTTTTCAGGTGCACAGCTGCTGCTGGGTGTCATTAGCAAACTAGCTTCTCTGGTGGTAGGAGTCTTTCTTTGCAGCATGGAGCTTGTTATTTTGCTCTCTGCTACCGTAGCATGCACGCACTATACTACATAAGTAGGTTGGGCCGGGGCCGTCTCTCCTGGCCGGTCGGAACCGACTTTGCTAGCGAACGGGAGGCTTTGCCTCCGAATCTGCTACCTCAGGTTTGCTCGTTTGGGCCTAAATACTTCCATTTTCTTTTCAATTTAGTTTGTTGGTAATAGGAGTTAGTTCCTATAAATCTTACAAGTTTCACTTTGCTTCGTTCGTCTCGTATGAAAAGTTACTTCAGCCGGTTTTCTGTAAAGAAGAGTTACCTGGACTGAATGTGACGTCATGTTTGGAGATCGGACACAGCTGTTATTGTTTAGGCCTCTTGCTGTAGCTGTTCCTTGCCATGTGTCTCTCCCCCTCCCCGCTACCACCATCTTTAGACTTCATGTATTTCACCAAACTTTACTTTGGAAACAGTATTAACACAAATACAAACAGTATAAGTAATACCCCAGGCCCAAAGTCCGAGGGACAGGCCTAGCCTGTTGGCCTACACATAGGGTTGCCACCCGTCCGGGATTCACCCGGACAGTCCGGGTTTGTAATCCTGTGCCCGGGTACAAGCCTTTCTTAGACCCGGGCACAGGATTATTCATTCAAACTGCAGTGTGGTCCGACCGAGACTCCGATCGCATATTTAAGCTGTCACTCCGGGTGATCAGCTGAGCGCAGCGCTCCCGAGCCTCCCCCCTCCCTCCTCCTCCCTCCTCCTCCCTCCTCCTCCTCCATCCTCCAGTCTACACACTACAGTGATGCCAGGCAGCGCTGTGTGTTCACTCACTGTTCAGGCTCCTCCTCTGCCTCCCAGTCCCTCCCTCCCTCTCTCTCTGATAAGGAACAGGAAGTGATGACATCAGAGAGAGAGGCAGAGGGAGCTCCGTGGGAGAAATCATTCTACTTCTCCTCTCCAGCCCAGCTCCAGCAGCCTGCCCATGTAGTGGCCAGCCAAGTGCCCACTGTGCCCTACATGCAGACAACCTGACCAAGACAGTCCTGACTCCTGAGTCCTGACACCTGTCCTAGTCTGTCACTCACTTCTAAAAAGGTATACATAGAAACTGTTACATACAATTACACAATTCAAATGTTTTATGTCACCCCACTAAACTCTTTTTTTTGGCTTCTTATAATCCCTATACTGCGATATATGAATACATAATGTTATTAGTCATTTTGGTTTAGTAGATAATGAATAAAACAGACTTTTATAATATGTAAATTACCTGTCTACCAGCAGGTAGGGCGGTTACTTGCTGGTAGCAGCCGCATGCTCTTTTCATAATGACGCCCCCTCCTCATGTCGATTGACAGGGCCAGCGAACGCGATCGTTCTCTGGCTGGCCCTGTCTGGTATCAAGATCTCGCGCCTGCGCCGTAACGGTCTTCAGTTGGTGCAGGTGCACTGAGAGGAGGACACTCGCTCGGCCGCTCCATCCTCAGTGCGCCTGCGCCGGGTGTAGATGTGACGTCATCGGCGCAGGCGCACTGAGGATGGAGCGGCCGATCGAGTGTCCTCCTCTCAGTGCACCTGCACCAACTGAAGACCGTTACGGCGCAGGCGCGAGATCTTGATACCAGACAGGGCCAGCCAGAGAACGATCGCGTTCGCTGGCCCTGTCAATCGACATGAGGAGGGGGCGTCATTATGAAAAGAGCATGCGGCTGCTACCAGCAAGTAACCGCCCTACCTGCTGGTAGACAGGTAATTTACATATTATAAAAGTCTGTTTTATTCATTATCTACTAAACCAAAATGACTAATAACATAATGTATTCATATATCGCAGTATAGGGATTATAAGAAGCCAAAAAAAAGAGTTTAGTGGGGGGACAGAAGCCCTTTAAACAGGTTTCTGAATCTGTCAATCATCAGAAAAAACGTTATGTTATGTAGCTGACTGAGGTTAGCGATGTGCTAATACTACATAACAGTATGTTTTATAACTCCCTGCCGCTGCCGCCGTTCTCTTAAAATAAAGACTTATAATATGCTAATGAGCCTCTAGGTGCTATGAGGGCGTTCCTGCAGCACCTAGAGGCTCAGTCTATTCACCCTTTGGCAGTGGCACGCCCATGTCCAGTTGATTGACATCTAAGTTCTCCTCTTCGTCCCGTAAATCCCGCGCCTGCAGCGAATACTAAAAGGGACAGCGCAGGCATGGGATCAGGGGCGTAACGATTGCGGTGCGACAGCGACCAGGGGTGGAGACGGGACATGGTTGGAGGCGGGACATGGGCGTGGCTGGAGGCGGGGCCTGGAAGGGGGCCCTCCCTCCCTTCTGCGCTGCAGTCCAGTACAGTAAGGCCCAACAAAGCTATAACCCTATCTAACTAGCTAATACAAGGCTTAGGCTAGTCTCTGTAGGCTAGTAAAGTACAATTGGTAATCTGGTGTACTGACCTGCGTCCGTTCTGGGCCCTAGGATGCCGCTTACCCGGGATGGCCACCAAGCTCTCAGCAACCGTGCGGCCTTGCTTGATTCTAAGGTTTTCTGTCCATACACTGGAACTGGTCTTCCTGGGACAACCTCTCTTTCAAAGAGCTGGATCCAGACAGGGGACAGCGGATACTCTCCTTCCTTTGAGTGTCCATTCACTGCCGGACATCCGCAAGCCAGGATGGAATCGGATTCAGTCCCTCACAGCACAATCCTTCCAACATGTCAGATCATCACTTCCTGGTTCACCCAGAAGCATGCTGACTGTGCTGCAAAACAGTGGCCTCTAGTGCCCGGAATGCCAAATGATAGCTCCAATACAATTTAAACAAAATATACAGGCAGAGCTTATCCACAATCTCACACTTTCATGCTCTGCTGTTATCCTGAGCGGCATTTACACTTTCGGCTTTTATTTCATGTCTTATGCTGCTTCCGCACGTCCTTACTGTACTGCACTTTTCTACTCTTGGTTCATATTCACTCACATTCAAGCTGCGTTCACCTGTTGGCTGTTACATCTCATTCCGTCCCCAGCCGACAGCCGGATCCGTATTACATTCCTGTTATCACATGTTGTATACTCGGCTTACAGCCATAGCTGCTACTGTTACTCTGTTTTCATGCTCTGGACACACTACTCTGGTGTTCCCACCTTGCTCCATTCACAACCAGAGCTGCGTTTATACCAAATTTCATGCTCTGCTTATACCCAAAGTTGTGTTTACACTTCTACTGCTACACCAGGTTGTATACCCCATTCACCAAAGCTGCTTTCCATGTCTGCTGTCACATCAAGTTAATATTCCGTTCACATCAAAAGCTGCGTCCGCATGTCTGATTTTCACATCTTGTCCTATACTCCTTTCACTACTAGAGCTGTGTCTACGTGTCTGCTTTCGCATCACGTCAATACTCTGCTCACTTTCAGTTTGCATTTATACATCTGCTTCCTCGGTGGTCTGTTACATTCCATAGGCCTTCTTTTCTGTTTAATCCTGGATCATGATCACTCAGACTGGTCTCCTTTTACTTCTGGTTCGTATTCACTCAGATTGGTCTCCTGCCCCAGTTCACCAAACAGCTCCTCAGTGGAGGTCAGTGGGCCAGGAGGTTTCCTGCTATGATTTCACAAGCTGTTTGTTTGTCACGATAAGAGACTTCTCTTAGCGAGCTTGCAATGCCCCAGGCATTTTATGTTTACGTTTATGGTTCGCGTTGGTTAATGTTTTATGTATGCATGTGCTTCGGATTACTAATGTCTATATTTTTAACGCCTGTTGGCAGTCATGTTCCTTAGGCCACCTTCTAGCCAATCCAATCATTCAAGTCGCTTCATATGCCATCAGGTCCGGCTTACGTTTTAATTACTTATCGTCACCGCACGTCATCCCTCTGGCTTCAGGGCCCCTATGACTGATCCGGCCTCATGGCTCTGGGGACCCCATGCCTGTTTTTCATGTTTTGTTTGTTAAGGGTACCACATGGTTGTAGGCTGGTTAGTGTCCCAGGTTTGCTGATGGAGGGGGTCATGGTTATGCAACTCCCCAAGGCATTCTGGTGCTGCATAAGTGGTTTATAAAAAAATAAATAAAATAACTAATCATAAGAGGCTCGCACGAGTGGCTCTTTGCTTATAGGACCTCACAACTGGCATAGTCATTTGTAGTTTGCACTGTTATCTGATACTTGTCCCGCCATAAGGGGCTCTCACGCATGGCTCCTGCCATAAGGGGCTCGCTGGAGTGGCTCTTGGCTTAGAGGATTTCACAATTATCATCGACATTGGTTGGTCATACGGCCATCTGATACTATTTTCCATGGCACACCTTTCAGAAGTTTTCTTTTTTTCATTTATATTTTACAGACTAGTACTTGCGGTTCATTTCAGCCTCATTTCATTAAGAAACTTTACCCCATGTCTTTCTCTTTCTAGGTTATTGAGTCCCGGTTGCTTACTAAACCCGCTGGGTTAAGCCCCAATCTTTTCCCCAGCCGTCTGGTGGTTGCTTCTGCCCCATGGCTTTAGGGTTCTGACCAATGGTTGTCTGTCCACCTGTGCAGCTATGCTTTTGAATGACTTATATCTTTACCTGCTTGCCAGCTTATGTTAGTCTGCTTGCCAGCTTATGCTATTATTTTAGTTTATGTCCGTTATTATCTCCATTTTCTGTCACGTTTCCCTTCGTCTTTTTAGGTCATGCAGTTGAACTCATATTGGGGTCACCTTCCACGTCAGTCGGGTCTCGTTCCTAACAATATTTCGCCTTGCATGTTATTCAGGCCACGTAGTTTATCTTCGGTATCGCCTGCCACATCTGTCAGGCTCATGGTTTAATTTCACCTGCACCTTATTCAGGTCACTTTTTATAGCTATAATTCAAAAAAAAAAAAAATTGTCCCCATGGCTTCGGGGGCCCGACGACAGCTTCGGCGCCAGGGCTTCGGGGGCCCAACGACAGCTTCGGCCCCAGGGCTTTGGGGGCCCGATGACAGCTTTGGCCCCAGGGCTTCGGGGGCCCGACGACAGCTTTGGCCCCAGGGCTTCGGGGGCCCGACGACTGTTTTCAGTCCTGCTGGGCTGATTGCCTGGTTGGGTGTCCATCTGTTCATCTAGGCTGATTTGACCCCTATGTATAGCATTCATACCTGCTTCCCTCATTTCTTAATAATCCATGTTGATCGCTCACTTTATGTTTTGACCGCAAACTGGTCCGGTTCGCCCTACAGCATCATTGTCATGTCTTATGCAGATATTTTGTATTTCTTTAATTGTTCATGCTTTCGTTCAGGTCCTGCCAGAGAAAGAACAAGTAGGGCAAGTCCCTCTAGCATTTCAGTCTCTGATCGTAGGCGATCATATCTTGTCAACTGGGTCCCCGCGCAAAGTCTTTGCCTTTTTACCACGACCAGGAATTCATTTTTGCCAGTAGCTTCATTGCATTGCATTCCCTCACTCATGGGAGGGCATAGACAGAATCTTGTATATTATGGCTTCATAGCTTCTTGCCGCACTAACCTCCGACTCCCTACAACCACGTAGAATTGGATTTTGGACAAGGTCCAGCTTTTCCTCACGGTAGAAGATTCAGATAGTAAGTCGGCCTTCATTTCTCAAGCGTAAAAACAATTCTCAGGGGCGCACAGTAGAACAACGCACGGATAGCTGATGTCTGGGGAACTATTCAAGGATTCTCTTCCAATCTACATGGTTCTTTTTGGCCCTCATTCCTGCACAGTCTAGGCAGTTAGGTTTCGGTCCCACGATCTCCTGACCCTAGGGCATTGTCCAGTACTCGCACTAGAACCAAACTTTACAAGTTTCAGTTGGTTTTTATGATCCATTTCACAACGTATTCCCGGTCCTCCATTCCACTTTGGGGCAGTATCCGCAATATTGAGCATCATGTCTCTGGCCTTGTCATCCACAAGATGGGTTGTAGGTCTCCTACTGGTCTTGCCTCATATACCCCGAATTTTCGCTCTAGATCCCGGACGCCTTGCAGTTGGCTTGGGGATTAGTTTGCACATGCCATTCAAATTCCTTTTCTACCCTACTTGGCTTGGTTTTTGCCCACTTATAGGCCTACCCACGATCATGGCTTAGGGCACACAGCAAGCCATTTAGTTGGGTCAGCTAAGACACGCCTAGCTGGGTTAGGTTGTTCCCGTTGTTTCTCTCCCTAGGGTTCTTCGGATATCTCTTGGCCGTAGCCATGACCACAAGTTGGTAAGGCTGATTAGTCAGCCTGCATTTGTGGGAGGGGCAGAGGCTCTTCATATATGAGCCACACCCTCACTCACAGGCGTGTGTTTTCAGGTGCCCCACCCTCCCTCCCTTATCTTCTCATTTCCACAGGGTATGCCCACTTATAGGCCTACCCACGATCATGGCTTAGGGCACACAACAAGCCATTTAGTCAGGTCAGCTAAGACATGCCTAGCTGGGTTAGGTTGTTCCCGTTGTTTCTCTTCCTAGGGTTCTTCGGATATCTCTTGGCCGTAGCCATGGCCACAAATATATATATATATATATATATATATATACACACACCTAAAGAATTATTAGTTACACCATACTAATACGGTATTGGACCCCCTTTTGCCTTCAGAACTGCCTTAATTCTATGTGGCATTGATTCAACAAGGTGCTGATAGCATTCTTTAGAAATGTTGGCCCATATTGATAGGATAGCATCTTGCAGTTGATAGAGATTTGAGGGATTCACATCCAGGGCATGAAGCTCCCGTTCCACCACATCCCAAAGAAGCTCTGTTGGGTTGAGATCTGGTGACTGTGGGGGCCATTTTAGTACAGTGAACTCATTGTCATGTTCAATAAACCATTTTTCCAGTCTTCAACAGTCCAATTTTGGTGAGCTTGTGCAAATTGTAGCCTCTGTTTCCTATTTGTAGTGGAGATGAGTGGTACACGGTGGGGTCTTCTGCTGTTGTAGCCCATCCGCCTCAAGGTTGTGCGTGTTGTGGCTTCACAAATGCTTTGCTGCATACCACGGTTGCAATGAGTGGTTATTTCAGTCAACGTTGCTTTCTTCTATCAGCTTGAATCAGTCGGCACATTCTCCTCTGACCTCTAGCATCAACAAGGCATTTTCGCCCACAGGACTGCCACATACTGGATGTTTTTTCCTTTTTCACACCATTCTTTGTAAACCCTAGAAATGGTTGTGCGGGAAAATCCCAGTAACTGAGCAGATTGTGACATACTCAGACCGGCCCGTCTGGCACCAACAACCATGCCACGCTCAAAATTGCTTAAATCACCTTTCTTTCCCATTCTGACATTCAGTTTGGAGTTCAGGAGATTGTCTTGACCAGGACCACAACCCTACATGCATTGAAACAACTGCCATGTGATTGGTTGACTAGATAATCGCATTAATGAGAAATAGAACAGGTGTTCCTGATAATTCTTTAGGTGTGTGTGTGTGTGTGTATGTGTATGTGTATGTGTATGTGTATGTGTATGTGTGTGTGTGTGTGTGTATATATATATATATATATATATATATATATATATTTATATAACCAAACACACGCTTATCTTGTACTTTTCCCCTAGGAGTAATGTCATATACTCCAAGGCTTTAGCATTAAAGGCTATGAGAAATTCACTGTGTTACTATAGAGCCATGCCCACAGGCAAGGTCTCCATAGGAACATAGCTGTGGCAGCCTTGGATCCTTCAAAGGGACCAAGCCTGCCACAGAAGAAGGAATGATTTTCTCAGATATGCTTCTATTGGTAAATCCAAATCCTGAAAATATAAAAATCACAGTATGTGTGAACAAATCAAGATGCCACCTATTAGTGAGTATATGGCTCTGTTGATGATAATTTCTTACCTGTCTCATGTAGTGACTGGTTGACGAGTCCCTCAATCGTCTCACATGTATTTCCATCACCACCACACACTCGACACTTATCTTCTCTGACATCAGATCCCAAAATCCGATCACAGCCCACATGCTAATAGCAAACAAATAAAGAGTGTTTTATATTGTAAATTAGAATTAAATATGTTAAATATGAGTTTACATTTCTGGTCCTACAGAGTTATGGACTAAACTCAGAGTACAGAGAGAAATGTTCTTGATTTAAAGTCTCATACAATTTATTGGGGAAAGTTAGGGACTAGAGATAAGAGAATTAATTCTAAACTAATTAGATTAAGTCTGAATAAATAAAACATTAGGCTGATAAACAAATTAGAAGTTTTGGTGATTTGTTTCAGATGAATTGCGCAAAAATGGTGCCAGTGCCATTTTACTGTGAAATTTGCCAGAGAAAACAGAAGGGAGGATGAAGATGAAAGATCACATGACACTTGGAGGGAGAGGGGGAGTGCATGCCCTGATTAGCTCAGAGGCTGACACACAAGGAACAAAGCCCATTCTGTGCACAGCTTGCGATATGAAAGCATGTTGTGACTGTGTCTGTCAATAAGCAATTGCAGACACAAGCGCAATCTAGGTGTGATAGGGAGAGTATAGTAATATAGTTAGGTAGATTTAAGTTTTTTTTTCAGGCAAAGCATACTGAGTGAGGGACTGGTCACTGAGAGTTGTATGTTCAGGAGTTTCATACAGCTGCTGGCAAATTCTGCATTACAAAGTCCTGCAACAACCTCATTTTTTCCCCTCCCCACGACAGCACCTTAGAGAGATGGCTCCGCCCCAGGACAGGAAACCTGCAGCATAAAAAGGTGGAGCCGCTCTCCCACCTCAGTGAGGTTTCCTGTCCTGGTACGGGAGCCTGCAGTGTCGTCCTGACCTGGAAGTCCCGGTAGAAGCCGGAGGGTTAGGGCGGCGTGTGGTACCTGTCCGACCATTCCCCACAGGCGTCGGGAGGCGAATTCCGGTGTCGAGATCCCGGATCGCAAGGGCAGAAGGTGCCGGTCCCTCAGGTGAGGAGGACAGCACCAGCTGGCTGGAGGCCTCGGCATTGCTGCAGACTAGCCGGGACGCCACCGGATGTAGACGCTGTTGGAGGCGTCTGAAACAGGAAGTGCCATGCGTTCCATGGCCGTGCGCTTCCGGTCAGGTGACCGTAAGTTTGACATCCCGGCAATTTTAAACCGGCTCCAGGCAGGTATGAGGGTGCTGGGGTGTTTTGGACGCTGGTGTCTGAAATTCAGAGTGCCAGAAAGTGGACCAGGTGGCTCCAGTGCTATCTTGGCGTGGTGGGTCTGCAGTAGCTGTGTATCTCTCAGGTGAGAGGAATACTTGGTGGCAATATTTTTATCAGTGCAGGTTTTTTCCGTCACTATGGACGAAGAGAGGAGGTCTGAAAGTGTGGATGTGGAGATCCTGCCACCGGTATTGTGAGTCCTATTCTCGGTCCTTAGAGGGTCTAGGCTGTTCCTCAGATTTGGGTATGTTCCTTCTTTCTTAGACGGTGCCTAAGAAGGTGGCGGCAAAGAAAAAGAACAAGGAATGCCCTATCTGCAAGTGCCCGCTGTCTTCTTCTTACGCTAAAAAGCTCTGTCAGCAGTTCATTGAGAAGACTGTGGCTGAGGAGACTCCAAGTCTTTTGAAAGACCTTAAGTCTATTATGTCTGAAGTAAAAAATTCCCTGAGAAGTAGGAAAAGAAGAAGAACAGTGAGGCAGGAGTCTGACGTGGAATCGGAAGATAGCGATTCTCTCTCCGGGGATGAGGACTCTAATGATTCCTTTTCTTCTGAAGATAACATAAGAGAAGGAAAGTTCCTATTTCCAGCGGAAGATACGAACAAATTGTTAAGTTATCCGATCTACCTTGGAGTTGGAGGATACCAGAGAGGATAGATCGGTAGAGGATGTCGTGTTTGAGGGACTTAGGGAAAGAAAGCGTAGGTGTTTCCCTGTCCATAGGTCTATTTCAGCGGTGATAGAAAAAGAATTGAAAAAAACTGATTAAAAAAACATTCATTTCTAAAGACCTTTAAACGGAAGTATCCATTTGAGGAAGAGGCGTCTACATCTTAGGACAAGGCCCCGAAACTGGATGTAGCCATTTCCAAGATTTCTAAAAAATCCTCGCTGCCCTTTGAGGACATGGGATTCTTAAAGGACCCCTTAGATAAAAGAATATATTCCTCCCTTAAGAATGCGTGGGAGTCTTCTGCGGCTGCTTTCAGGCCTAGTATAGCTGCTACTGTTGTTGCAAGGTCTATATCACTGTGGTTGGAGAGGCTAGAGGGGCAGATTAGGGAGAAATGCCCTAGAGAGCCGTTATTAGCTTCTATACCGACCTTCCAGAAAGCCGCAGATTTTATTGCGGATGCCGCGGTGGACACGGTGAGGCTGGAAGCAAGAACCTCATCCCTTTCCAATTCTGTGCGACGTGCTTTGTGGCTTAAGAATTGGAAAGGGGGAGTTTTGCCGTCCAAGCTGAGGCTTTGTAGCATTCCATGTGATGGCCAGTTTCTTTTCGGGTCGGAACTTGACTCCTTACTCGAGAAAGCGGCAGATAGGAAGAAAAAGTTTCCCCAGGAATCTTTTACAAAATTCAGGCAATATAAACGGCCCTTTCGGAACCCGACAAGGTTCCAGAATAAGAAGCAGACGGGGGACAGAGAGCAGGGAGCAAGGCCTAGATCAGGAAATAAGGGCTTTTTGTTTGGATCAGCCACAGCTCGTGCGGGAAAACAAGGAAAGCAATGACGCCATGATCCCAGTAGGAGGAAGATTAAAGTTCTTTCTTCCTGCTTGGGAAAAGATGGCAGGGAAATGGTTGATAGGTCTTCTGCGGGAGCGTTTAAGATTGGAGTTCTTGAGTTGACCCGCAGAAAGATTTGTGATTTCGAGGTTTTCTCTCATCATGCTGCAAGAAATAAAAAAACTGATAAGCAAGAAGGTGTTGATTCCTGTCCCAGAGTCAGAGCTAGAGAAGGGTTTTTATTCCACCCTGTTTTTAGTGAAGAAACCAGATGGGTCGTACCGGACTATAATAAATCTCAGATATCTGAACAAATTCCTGAAAGCCAGAAAATTCAAGATGGAAACCATCAGGTCAGCGATATATCTTTTGTCTCCAGGCTGCCATATGGCGGTCCAGGATTTAAAAGATGCTTACCATCATATTCCGATTCATCCAGATCACCAGAGACTCCTCCGGGTGGCTGTGAGAACCGAGGTGGGACTTCTTCACTATCAGTTCCAGGCTCTTCCATTTGGCCTCTCCATGGCACCTCGGATCTTTACCAAGGTAGTGGCGGAGATGGCTTCCTTCATCAGAAGGGAGAACATCACGTTTTTACCTTACCTGGACGACTTTCTGGTGGTGGCCCAGTCTCAGGAGGAGTGTGCCAAGTCTCTGAATCGGGTTATGGAGGTTCTTCGGTCTTTGGGGTGGCTGTTGAATATCCAAAAGTCCAGGTTGGAGCCAGGTTTTTCTGGGTCTGGTTTTAAATTCCAGGCTGGAAAGAACTTTTCTCACAGAGGAGAAGGTAGCCGGGGTTCAGGGAGTAGTTCAGAGGGTTCAGTCAGAACAGACCCTGTCTATAAGAAAAGCTATGTCCCTGTTAGGAGTTCTAACTTCCTGCATGCCAGCAGTCCAGTGGGCTCAACGACATTCCTGCCAATTACAGGGAGAGATCTTGACTGCCATAAGACGGACAGGGGCATCCCTGGAGTCAGTTATAAGATTATCAGAAGTGACTCTTTCATCCCTAGATTGGTGGAAGGAAGTGGAAAATCTGAACCAGGGACTTCCCTGGTCCTTTCCGGAACCGGTGGTTGTTACTACGGACGCCAGCCCCTGGGGTTGGGGGGCTCACTTGGAGGATCAGATCTTTCAGGGAGAGTGGTCCCAGGGTCAGAGACGGTTTTCGTCAAATCGAAAGGAGCTGAGGGCGGTTTTGCTGGCCTTGAGAGCAGTTCTTCCTATGATCCAGAACAGACATGTGAGAGTGATGTCCGACATTCGGACAGTGGTCTCATATCTCAATCGTCAGGGAGGAACCAGGTCAGATTCTTTACTGAAGGAGACAAGATGGATTTTCGAGGAGATAGAAGGGAGAGTGCTTCATCTCTTGGCCATTCATATCAGAGGGGTCGAGAATTCTCGAGCGGACTTCCTGAGTCGCCACAGATTACGTCAGGGAGAGTGGTATCTGAATCCAGAAAATTTCTCCCAGGTAGTAAGATTATGGGGTTTGCCTTCAGTAGACATGTTTGCCACAAGAGAAAACAGGAAGGTACAGAATTTTTTCTCCCTCAGTCCAGAGGAGTGCCCATCTGGGATGGACGCCTTCCTCCAGAGATGGGATTTTCCGCTAGGCTATGCCTTTCCCCCGCTTCAGTTGATTCCACTAGTAATAAGGAAGATCAGGTACGAAGGGGCAAGGGTAATTCTGATAGCCCCCTTCTGGCCGAAGAGGGCGTGGTTTTCCCTGTTGAGAGTGATGTCAGTTTAGGATCCGTGGATCCTGCCAGGAATTCCAGACCTATTATCTCAGGGTCCAGTGTTCCACCCGGAAGTAGGGTCTCCACATCTTTCGGCATGGAATTTGAGAGGTCATTTTTAGCTAGTCAGGGATTCTCTAAGGAGGTCATTTCTACTTTGATGAAAAGTAGGAAGGAGGTGACGAATGTTATTTATGCACGAGTATGGAGAAAGTTCCTGTCCTTTATAGGCGCAGAAGGGGTTTCCTGGCCGTTAGATTTCTCTGTAGTTCAGGTGTTGGATTTTTTTACAGAGGGGATTGTTCCTCGGGTTGGCAAAAAGTACACTAAAAGTGCAGGTGTCAGCTTTATCGGTCTTGGGGAAAAGAAGTTTAGCCATGGACCCTTGGGTGGTTAGGTTTTTTAAGGCAGTGGATAGGATTACGCCAGTAGCAGGCCCTAGATTTCCTCCCTGGGACCTTAACTTAGTGCTTAACGCCCTTACCAGACATCCCTTTGAACCTCTAGCCTCTTGCTCGGTTAAAGTACTTTCCCTTAAGCTAGTTTTGCTGGTAGCTTTAACATCAGCCAGAAGGGTTGGGGAGATTCAGGCCCTCTCTATTAACCCCCCTTTTATGTCCATCAGAGAAGACAGAGTGGTTCTCAGACCAGATCCTGGTTTTATGCCAAAAGGTTCCTTTTAGGATTAATAGAGCTCAGGAGGTAGTTCTTCCAGCTTTCTTTTCAGAACCAAAAGATGACAGAGAAGGAGCTGCATTCCCTGGATGTCAGGAGGTGTATTTTGCAGTACCTGGAGGTGACTAAAGACTGGAGGAAGTCTTCTGCCTCATTTGTTCTGTTCGGTGGGGCTAGGAAAGGTAATACTGCCTCTACGGCTTCTATTGCCCGGTGGATCAGAGAAGCTATATCCTTGGCGTATTAAGTATCCGGTGTGTCTCCCCCTATTTCTGTGAGGGCTCACTCCACGAGGGCGGTGTCCACTTCTTGGGCAGAGAGGGCCAGCGTATCTATTGAACAGATCTGTCGGGCTGCCACCTGGTCTTCTCCGTCCACCTTTTATAAGCACTATAGGCTTCAGCTTGACTATTTCTGACCTTCTCTTTGGCACTAAGGTCTTGAGTTCTGTCACCCACCCTGAGGATGATCTCTGAAATCTCTCTCTAAGGCGCTGTCGTGGGGGAGGGGAAAAATTATGATTACACTTACCGGTAATCGGATTTTCCTGACCCCACGACAGCACCTCTTTATTCCCTCCCTATTGGTGTAAGTCTGTGTGTTCACGGGTGTTGCAAAAAAATAAAAAATAAAAATAATATATACAGTATGTTAAAACTAAACTAACGTAAGGGGGAGTCCCTCTCCTGCTCTGGAAACTCACAGAGGTGGGAGAGCGGCTCCACCTTTTTATGCTGCAGGTTTCCTGTCCTGGGGCGGAGCCATCTCTCTAAGGTGCTGTCGTGGGGTCAGGAAAATCTGATTACCGGTAAGTGTAATAATCATTTTTCTGTACT
The DNA here is from genome assembly GCF_014858855.1 of Bufo gargarizans. Classification (NCBI taxonomy): domain Eukaryota; kingdom Metazoa; phylum Chordata; class Amphibia; order Anura; family Bufonidae; genus Bufo; species Bufo gargarizans. The sequence continues at coordinate 329,669,579 of NC_058080.1, read as the reverse complement.
TAGACAGCCAGCTAACTTTTTTTTATTTATTTTTTGTAAAAGCCTAAAGTTTCCACAGTTCATAATTTTATTGCCAGCCCATCCAGCATCCATTGTATACTTTCTTCTGTAAACGCTGGGCAATGAAAATACCTAGCTGCCATTATTTCTCTAAATAAGCTATCCCTGCCTTTTACTCTGACATGAGGGAGAACATGGGCCACCGCTTGCAATTGTTACAGTCCGGAAAGGTGCACACCAACCTGGACACCTGGACACCTGGACCAGATGTTACAAGAAAGGACGATACACTTATTTCAGAACCCACTGGATCAATCTTTTTAGCAGCAGTGCTGATGCTGCTCTGCATTAAAAAGGGCAGGTCCTACTGCCACCTTCATGTTTATGTCAGTCTGTATCCAATGACAGGTGCTTAGCTGCCTCCTCCATGCCTCCTCCTCAGTAGATATCCTTTAATCCCCAACAACAGCAGGACAAGTATGCTTCCAGTTCCCCTCTCATACGTGTAAAGTGAAGTGTTTCCATGCGGTGCTAGAGATAAGGCTAGGCTAAGGTAGCCACAAAGCCAATCAGTTGCTGAAGTGCATCAAGCAGCTAACATCCCGCTGGATGTCTCCTTTCCAACACCAACTTGGAAAAGTGATCAGTGACATTGGCAGGAACATGGTGGCTATGCTGCATTTGGGGGAAATAGCACATGCTCCCTGCATGCACATGTGATAACTTTAAGGGTGTATCACCTTTTGAAAAGTATTGTGGTTTGCAGAGGGTGTTTTCCATGTCCAGGAAACTGTCCTCACATTGGAAATGTTTGCATCTCTTCTGGACCCACTCCTGGTTTTGACTTACAAATACTGATACAAAGTAGTGCTACAAAATACTGATGCAAAATACTGACTTTAAAATAGTGAGCAAACATGAAAGCTGCCACTGGCTAACGTGGATTAAAAAATCATAGACCACCTTCTTTTGCTTGTACAGACGGTCTAACATATGGATCATGTAGATCCAATGGGTGGAAACGTTGAATATCAGGCGTTTTAAGGGAAGAGCTTTTTGCTTTTGCAGCTCTAGGAGGGTGTGTTTTGCACGGTAAGAGTGGCTGAAGTGTATGCACAGTTTTCTGGACATTTTGAACAGCTCTTGCAGTTCAGTGGAAGACTTGAGAAATCTGGTGACAAAGAGATTGAAGACATGTGCCATGCTGGGCATATGGGTCAGCCCTCCCTGATGCAGCGCAGACAAAATGTTCTTCCCATTGTTGATAACCAATGTTCCTATCTCCAGTTGGCGAGGAGACAGCCAGTGTTCAATTTCTTTATTGATGACTCTTAACAGTTCCTTCCTGGTGTGGCTCAGTTCTCCCAGGCTGACGAGGTGTGCAGTACCACGTGACAACACCTAGATTTGCACAGGGGATATGATGGAGGACCACTGTGAACTGTGCCTAGAGGGGAGGGTGAGGCCAAGGTGGAGGATGAGAAGGACATTGATGCAGAAATCCCATGATTATAATGCAAATATGGCATTGCAGTTGCTGGTGTGCTTGTGCTGGAACAACATTTACCTAGTGTGCTGTGAATGACATATATTGTTACAACTCCAGACATCCAGAAGCTCAAGGACTGGCCCACTTTCTGCTCAACGTACTTGTGCAGGGCTGGGCACAAGCCATTAGTTCTCTAAAAGGAGCAGAGTCAACTACGGTAAATAGAAAGGGAGGGACTGTAGTACCAGTGAATTGGCCAGGTGCACGTTCAGCTTCTATTCCACTGGATGAGGGCATGCATACTGTTGTCTTTTTGCAATCGCCTCAGTGATCGATTGCTGTTGAAACAAGTGATGAGGAGAAGGAGGAGCATGAGGAGCAATAGACGACGTGGAAGTCAGTGGGTATGAACGACAGCTTCATTCTGCTGACATTGAGGATCCCTGACTGCTGTAGAGGGAGTGTGGGTCAGTGGGAGATGCAGTGGTTGCTGCATCAGGTTGTACCACTAAATGAGTGGCATGGTTTTCCCACAGCAGTTTCTGATTGTGCTCCATGTGTTGACACAGGGCCGTCATACCAACTTTACTCTGGCTGTGTTCCACCTTCTGCCCACGCATCCTGCATACCACCATGCTAACATCCCCTAGTAACTTTGTGAATAATTACCACACTGCCGAGTATTACATTTTCCCTCCACCACTGCATGATGCCTGCTTGAGACTGCTTTTATGAACCCGTGCACTGCTTGTGTGTTCCTCACAGGTAGTCTCCCAAGTAGAAGATGGTGTACCCTTCCTGTGTTTGGCTCCAGATCTACCACTGCTTCTATACTGCTGTCTCAGGAGCACAATGCCAACCTCTCCCCCTGATGATGACGATGTCCCCTCTTTACCAGGCTCCCACGTGTGATCTGCTACATCATCTACATATGTTTGCTCACCACTTGCGTCACTCTCATCTGTCTCTTGCGCATGTCCCTGACCTCTCGCAACATGTGCTCCCACGACTGTCATTATTGGTAGTTGCACTACTAAACGAGGTTGCAGCGAACCTCTCCTCCATGTCTGGGCTGGCCTGTAACTGCTGATTATCCTCACAAAGCTCATTGTTGCTGAAATGTGGAGCAGAGCCGGCATCTATCATTATTTGGCTAGCAGAAGGAGCAGCAAAAGCAAGAGGCAGGTTTAGAACAGGTGAGGGCATAGAGGCAGTTCCTGGAGCATGCAAACTAAGCCAGGTGTCAGAGGAACCCACCGATTCCTAGCTATATGTATCTGTTGTAACTTGAGATGATTGTGCCAGTCAACCATTCCAGTACAGCTGGATTGCTGGTCAAAACCGGACAGTGGATAACAGTGGCAGTTCTGGCCTGTTGCTGTGGCTGCTACAACCCGCCCCCCCCCTCATCCCCTTATCCCCTCATCCCCTCTGCTGCTACTTGTGCCGGATACAACCTACAGCATCATTTTTGCCACTGCCCATTCCATTGGAGAGACCATGGTGTATAAAAACTGCATCTTTAACAGAACGGATTAGGTCTGAATGTCAGTGTACTGCACAGTGTACTGCACAGTGATGCACACTGTGATATATTAGATCTGCCTTTAATATGAACGTACAGTAATTGTTTCGCTGAAAGAATAAATTAGCTATGAATATTGGTGCATTGAAGCAACACTGTCTATAGTAAATGAGTGTCTTGGTATATCTCTCTGGATTAGGTTTTTATAGGGATGGCTACCTTCGGACTGGCTGGCTGCTCGGCATTATAGGGTATCTTGTGTTCACAGGCTTGTATCCTCTACATATACCTTCACTTTCTAGCATGTGCAGCCGCCATTTTAACAAAAAATTATTTGTTACCACAAAATGCAAGGAAATTTGTTGAAAATGTATTTTCTATTGAGTTTAGGTACAAGATACATGAGAAGAAAACAGTGACAAGAGTCCTTTGAATTTTTTTTTCATACATAATACAGACATAACCCTATATGTGAAATTGTTAAAATGAAACATAAGAACATAATAACTGACGGCCATTAATAAACTTGTTCTATATTTCCTGGATGAGAGAACATAGCGATTACCTAGTACATTCCATATTCGTCTAATCACAGAGTAGTAAGTAACAGGAGTAAAGCAATGACAGCAAAGAGGTCCACAAGGCCACCTTTATTGTCTGCGTCCGAAGGACATATAACAGTGCTCCCTGAGGAGCCGGCCCCTGCTGCAGGCATCGTCAGCCACTTCTGACCTATATTTAAGTTCATGACAAGTAATCGGAGGTTAGTGTAGACATGAAATCTCTCCATGTGTTCCAAAGTCTATGAAACTTAGGGGTGTTGCGTAGGGATATGTAACAGAGCTCCTCCATGCAAGAAATTTAATCCACTTTGTGAATCCACTGGCAAATCGAGGGGGCAGTGTCCCTCCAGTGGAGGGGGATCTGCACTTTCACAGCTACTACTAGTTGGGCACATAGCTGTCTATTGAAGCGTGGTGGGAGCGCCTGAGGAAGGCCGAGAAAAATTATTCTTGGAATCAGAGGTGGAGCCTCTGGGTAGACTTTAGCTATGAGCTCCTCGACTCTCGGCCAAAATGGTTTTATAAGAGCGCAATCACAACTAATGTGGACATAAGTGCCCACGTGGGAAAGACAACGCCAGCAGAGGTTGAGAATGGAGGTGTTAATCTTATGTAGAGATTTTTACCATCAGCGCATCAGTTTATAATTAATCTCTTGCAGTATAATACATCTGCTGGGGCCGCAGCTCAGTTTATAGATTTGTGAGATTTCTTGTGGGGTGAGAGTCTGGCCTAATTCCTGTTCCCAAACCCTGAAGTATGGTAACGGGGAATGCCGGGAAAGCATAACCAGTTCCCAGTATATCTAAGAAATAAGCTTGGGAATAGGGGAGCGTAGCGCAGATAGATGCTCTTGCCAAGTAACATCACGGGGCAAAGGGCCCAGTTTCAGGAATGTCCTGAAACCCAGGGCAATCTGGTTGTAGGTTAACTGAGTCATAGAAATAGAGGGAAACTGATCACGCAACGCCCAGAACTCCGGTAGAGTGCCATCAACTAATAGTTTCTTTATGTTTAAGCTCTTTTGTAGGGGAAGATTGATAGAAGTATAGGGAGTGTTAAGACCAATGAGGCCTCCCAAACAAGTGATGGGGGAAGGGGATGACCATATAGATGTAACTTTGCGAAGAGAATCCCATACCTGGAGAGTCACCCTCTCTGGATCAGTCATCTTCCAGTTTGAAGGAGTAAGAGTCCTTGGTGAGTGGGAAGCCTGAGACTGCTTCCTATATGGGAACATACAGTTTAGGGAAGTACCCCGGTGTCAGTCAACCATTCTAGCCAGATGAACTGTCTGGTAGAGAACCTCTATGTCAGCAAACCCTATGCCCCCAGCCCCTTTAGGTTTTGTCAGAGTTTTCCAGCAAAGAAACTGCAAAAACCGCCTACGGGTAATCGTGAAAAAGGACCGGGGAAGAAAGATAGGTAATGTTTGAAATAGGTAGAGGAATTTTGAGGAGATTAGCTCGATCAATCCAAGAGATGTAAGGAATTTTACAGCTGTCTATGATCCATGAAACTTGGGAATGTAGTGGGGCATAGTTGAGTGAGTACCAGTTCCCAGGATTGGCCGAGATGGAAAGACCCAAATATTTGAGAGAAGTGTGGGACCATGGGATGGGAGATCTGGCAGAGGCTCTAGCAACTGTCCCCCCGGGGCAAGAGACGTTTAGCACAGACGATTTTGCAGGATTTATCTTAAAATTGGAGAGGTTTCGGAATGTACAAGGTATTGATTATACCGCCACACGATGGTGAGTGTGTAGCAGTATAAAGTCACACCCAAATTGTAACAGAAATGATATGTGAACTGGGTATCTTAAAACATAGCTTTTACAAAATCATTTAAAATATATATAGAGTACCACTAGGTGAGAAACAACAAAAATACACGGCCCCACTGTTTCAAAATCACAATAAAGTGAAGAAAAGGGTGGATCTTACCACGTCTTGTGGGTTCCACATCCAGTGGAGGAAGGTCCTGGTAATTGGTTATACAGGGACCAAGGTGACCATGGTGCTTGTGTCTGGTGGCATGACATAAACTCCTAGTGTGCCCTATTATTGGGTTCCCTACCTGTAGGAGGGCTAGGGGCTGTTCTTTACACCTGCCTAACAGACACGGAACACCCGCCCCGACAGGGGCGACCCCATGCAGAACCTTTCCCTCAGTATGGGTCTAGTACTGCACTTTACCCTGTTTACAAAGCCCTATATGCCATGTTTCAGTCTTGTTTGTCAGACATCATCAGGGAACTTCACACAGTATTCAGAGATAACTAAAGACTTCATTAATTGTAAAACTATGGGAGTAGTTTATAAGATCACATGTGACTGTAGAAAATAATATGTGGGAAAAACCACCAGAGAACTCAGGAGGCAGATAGGAGAACACCTGGGTGACATAAAAAATGGAAGAGACACATCTGTATCTCGACATGTTATTACTGAACATGGAGGGAGAACGGAGTGTCTTTCTTTCATGGGCATTGAAAGGATTAAGCCGGGGGTAAGACGGGGGGATGTAGATAAGAGAATCTTCCAGTGTGAGGCGAAGTGGATTTTTTATCTTAAGACCATCCACTTCACTGGCTTAAATGAGCAACAGAACTACAGTTGCTTCATATAAAGAAAGGTTGTGATGGCACCCTACAGAGGTTGGATAATAATTTAGGGAATCACATGGTGACCCAGTGCTGTATCCCTATGCAACAATGTACTGTCTGTCACATCGTCCATCCCCACGTATGAGTGTACTGACTGTTGAATTTCCCTTTATGCTCATCTGCCCTAAGAGGTATATAGGCAGGGGAATTATAATGGTTCCAAAGGGGGTACAGATTGGCACCCTGTCGTATAGCATCATTGACATATAATCAATAATTGAGGGTTTGTATACATGTTCACCTATGATATGGTTCACCTAGAGTGAATATTGAAGATAAGCCCCATCGTATGTCCTATAGGATAAAAACCTCTTTGACTATTCTGGATGTGCTAAACTGTGTGGCGTCTCTTAATGTATTTGTCGATCCTGGCAAACTAAATCCAATATAGCAATTCAGCATTTGTTCAACAGCAGGCAAATGATCATTTGCAGCATTAATGGGCCCAGTGTGTGTGAGCTGTGACGTTGCCAAGCAACAGGCGACGCTCAGACGCAGGTCCCTACCTCACTTCCGGTGAGCCCGCACCACATGATCCCAGCTTCCGGTCTGGTGGAACGCACGCGAGCGTCGTGCGTTCCACAGGCAGAGACATGTACTCATGCCACTACAGACAGGTGAGGCAGTTGATCGGGGCGCAAACCTACTGGCAGTGGAGGAATATGAGGAGGCGGGGTGACTACTATTAGTTGCTCACCCAAATCACCACTATTTGAGGTGAGACACAGGCTGATATGGGACACTTCCCTTGATTCAGCATGGATGTGACTTACTCATTATCCATATTGAGAATACGGAGGTAAACCACCTTCGATTTCAGTAAGTAATTAATTAATCTGAGTTTCTTTTTGCTAATTGACATCTGGCACTCAGAAGTATAAGTGACCAACACTTAGTGTATTTTTTATTTATTTTGTCTTTAGTTATCCCTGAATACTGTGTGAAGTCCCCTGATGATGCCTGACAAACAAGACTGAAACATGGCATATAGGGCTTTGTAAACAGGGTAAAGTGCAGTACTAGACCCATACTGAGGGAAAGGTTCCGTATGGGGCCCACAGAATGGGGGGAAAGAATACAGGAAATCACATTGTAGGATTTATATCGAATTAATTGGTAAATTCCTCGGTAAAATAAGTATTTGGTCACCTACAAACAAGCAAGGTTTCTGACTCTCACAGACCTGTAACTTCTTCTTTAAGAGGCTCCTCTGTCCTCCACTCGTTACCTGTATTAATGGCACCTGTTTGAACTTGTTATCAGTATAAAAGACACCTGTCCACAACCTCAAACAGTCACACTCCAAACTCCACTATGGCCAAGACCAAAGAGCTGTCGAAGGACACCAAATACAAAATTGTAGACCTGTACCAGGCTGGGAAGACTGAATCTGCAATTGGCAAGCAGCTTGGTGTGAAGAAAGCAACTGTGGGAGCAATTATTAGAAAATGGAAGACATACAAGCACACTGATAATCTCCCTCGATCTGGGGCTCCACACAAGATCTCACATGCTCTGGGGCTGTTTTTCTGCAAAGAGACTAGGACGACTGACTAGTGTAAAGGAAATAATGAATGGGGCCATGACAATGATCCCAAGCGCACCGCCCCCGGGCAACGAAGGAGTGGCTTCGTAAGAAATATTTCAAGGTCCTGGAGTGACTCCAGATCTTAACCCCATAGAAAACCTTTGGAGGGAGTTGAAAGTCCGTGTTGCAAAGCGACAGCCCCAAAACATCACTGCTCTAGAGGAGATCTGCATGGAGGAATGGGCCAAAATACCAAAAACAGTGTGTGAAAACCTTGTGAAGACATACACAAAATGTTTGACCTCTGTCATTGACAACAAAGGGTTTATAACTAGAGTTGAGCGGACATCTGGATGTTCGGGTTCGAGAAGTTCGGCCGAACTTCCCGGAAATGTTCGAGTTAGGGATCCGAACCCGATCCGAACTTCGTCCCGAACCCGAACCCCATTGAAGTCAATGGGGACCCGAACTTTTCGGCACTAAAAAGGCTGTAAAACAGCCCAGGAAAGGGCTAGAGGGCTGCAAAAGGCAGCAACATGTAGGTAAATCCCGGGCAAACAAATGTGGATAGGGAAATGAATAAAAATAAAAATAAAATAAATAAAAATTAACCAATATCAATTGGAGAGAGGTCCCATAGCAGAGAATCAGGCTTCACGTCAGCCACCAGTGCAACAGTCCATTGTCAGATATTTAGGCCCAGCACCCAGGCAGAGGAGAGAGGTCCCGTAACAGAGAATCTAGCTTCATGTCAGCAGAGAATCAATCTGCATGTCATAGCAGAGAATCAGGCTTCACGTCACCCAACTATGGAACAGTCCATTGGCATATATTTAGGCCCCAGCACCCAGACAGAGGAGAGGTTCATTCAACTTTTGGTAGCCTCGCAATATAATGGTAAAATGAAAATAAAAATAGGATTGAATGAGGAAGTGCCCTGGAGTCCAATAATATATGGTTAAGGGGAGGTAGTTAATGTCTAACCTGCACAAGGGACGGACAGGTCCTGTGGGATCCATGCCTGGTCCATTTTTATGAACGTCAGCTTGTCCACATTGGCTGTAGACAGGCGGCTGCGTTTGTCTGTAATGACGCCCCCTGCCGTGCTGAATACACGTTCAGACAAAACGCTGGCCGCCGGGCAGGTCAGCATCCCAAAGGCATAAAAGGCTAGCTCTGGCCACGTGGACAATTTAGAGACCCAGAATTTGAATGGGGCCGAACCATCAGTCAGTACGTGGAGGGGTGTGCACACGTACCATGTTAGTGAAATGTTGCCTCCTACTAACACGTTGCGTATCAGGTGGTGGTGCAGTTAGCTGTGGCGTGTTGACAAAACTTTTCCACATCTCTGCCATGCTAACCCTGCCCTCAGAGGAGCTGGCCGTGACACAGCTGCGTTGGCGACCTCTTGCTCCTCCTCTGCCTTGGCCTTGGGCTTCCACTTGTTCCCCTGTGACATTTGGGAATGCTCTCAGTAGCACGTCTACCAACGTGCGCTTGTACTCGCGCATCTTCCTATCACGCTCCAGTGCAGGAAGTAAGGTGGGCACATTGTCTTTGTAGCGTGGATCCAGCAGGGTGGCAACCCAGTAGTCTGCACACGTTAAAATGTGGGCAACTCTGCTGTCGTTGCGCAGGCACTGCAGCATGAAGTCGCTCATGTGTGCCAGGCTGCCCAGGGGTAAGGACAAGCTGTCCTCTGTGGGAGGCGTATCGTCATCGTCCTGCCTTTCCCCCCAGCCACGCACCAGTGATGGGCCCGAGCTGCGTTGGGTGCCACCCCGCTGTGACCATGCTTCATCCTCATCCTCCTCCACCTCCTCCTCATCCTCGTCCTCCTCGTCCTCCAGTAGTGGGCCCTGGCTGGCCACATTTGTACCTGGCCTCTGCTGTTGCAAAAAACCTCCCTCTGAGTCACTTCGAAGAGACTGGCCTGAAAGTGCTAAAAATGACCCCTCTTCCTTCTCCTCCTCCTGGACCACCTCCTCTTCCATCATCGCCCTAAGTGTTTTCTCAAGGAGACATAGAAGTGGCATTGTAACGCTGATAACGGCGTCATCGCCACTGGCCATGTTGGTGGAGTACTCAAAACAGCACAACAGGGCTCACAGGTCTCGCATGGAGGCCCAGTCATTGGTGGTGAAGTGGTGCTGTTCCGCAGTGCGACTGACCCGTGCATGCTGCAGCTGAAACTCCACTATGGCCTGCTGCTGCTCGCACAGTCTGTCCAGCATGTGCAAGGTGGAGTTCCACCTGGTGGGCACGTCGCATATGAGGCGGTGAGCGGGAAGGCCGAAATTACGCTGTAGCACAGACAGGCGAGCAGCGGCAGGATGTGAACGCCGGAAGCGCGAACAGACGGCCTGCACTTTATGCAGCAGCTCTGACATGTCGGGGTAATTGTGAATGAACTTCTGCACCACCAAATTCAGCACATGCGCCAGGCAATGGATGTACGTCAAACTGGCTAGTCCCAGAGCTGCAACGAGATTTCGCCCATTATCGCACACCACCAGGCCGGGCTTGAGGCTCACCGGCAGCAACCACTCGTCGGTCTGTTGTTCTATACCCCGCCACAACTCCTGTGCGGTGTGGGGCCTGTCCCCCAAACATATGAGTTTCAGAATGGCCTGCTGACGTTTACCCCGGGCTGTGCTGAAGTTGGTGGTGAAGGTGTGTGGCTGACTGGATGAGCAGGTGGAAGAAGAGGAGGTGGAAACCGAGAAGGAGGAGGTGGCAACAGGAGGCAAAGAATGTTGCCCTGCGATCCTTGGCGGCGGAAGGACGTGCGCCAAACAGCTCTCCGCCTGGGGCCCAGCTGCCACTACATTTACCCAGTGTGCAGTTAGGGAGATGTAGCGTCCCTGGCCGTGCTTACTGGTCCACGTATCTGTGGTTAGGTGGACCTTGCTACAGATGGCGTTGCGCAGTGCACACTTGATTTTATCGGATACTTGGTTGTGCAGGGAAGGCATGGCTCTCTTTGAGAAGTAGTGGCGGCTGGGAACAACATACTGTGGGACAGCAAGCGACATGAGCTGTTTGAAGCTGTCTGTGTCCACCAGCCTAAATGACAGCATTTCATAGGGCAGTAGTTTAGAAATGCTGGCATTCAGGGCCAGGGATCGAGGGTGGCTAGGTGGGAATTTACGCTTTCTCTCAAATGTTTGTGAGATGGAGAGCTGAACGCTGCCGTGTGACATGGTTGAGATGCTTGGTGACGGAGGTGGTGGTGGTGTTGGTGGTACATCCCCTGTTTGCTGGGGCGGCAGCAGCACAAGAGGCCGAGGCGGCGGCAGCAGAAGAGGTAGCAGGGGGAGCCTGAGCGACTTCCTTGTTTTTAAGGTGTTTACTCCACTGCAGTTCATGCTTTGCATGCAGGTGCCTGGTCATGCAGGTTGTGCTAAGGTTCAGAACGTTAATGCCTCGCTTCAGGCTCTGATGGCACAGCGTGCAAACCACTCGGGTCTTGTCGTCAGCACATTGTTTGAAGAAGTGCCATGCCAGGGAACTCCTTGAAGCTGCCTTTGGGGTGCTCGGTCCCAGAAGGCGGCGGTCAGTAGCAGGCGGAGTCTCTTGGCGGCGGGTGTTCTGCTTTTGCCCACTGCTCCCTCTTTTGCAACGCTGTTGGCTCGGTCTCACCACTGCCTCTTCCTCCGAACTGTGAAAGTCAGTGGCACGACCTTCATTCCATGTGGGGTCTAGGACCTCATCGTCCCCTGCATCGTCTTCCATCCAGTCTTGATCCCTGACCTCCTGTTCAGTCTGCACACTGCAGAAAGACACAGCAGTTGGCACCTGTGTTTCATCATCATCAGAGACATGCTGCGGTGGTATTCCCATGTCCTCATCATCAGGAAACATAAGTGGTTGTGAGTCAGTGCAGTCTATGCCTTCCACCGCTGGGGAAGGGCTAGGTGGATGCCCTTGGGAAACCCTGCCAGCAGAGTCTTCAAACAGCATAAGAGACTGCTGCATAACTTGAGGCTCAGACAGTTTCCCTGATATGCATGGGGGTGATGTGACAGACTGATGGGGTTGGTTTTGAGGCGCCATCTGTGCGCTTTCTGCAGAAGACTGGGTGGGAGATAATGTGAACGTGCTGGATCCGCTGTCGGCTACCCAATTGACTAATGCCTGTACCTGCTCAGGCCTTACCATCCTTAGAACGGCATTGGGCCCCACCATATATCGCTGTAAATTCTGACGGCTACTGGGACCTGAGGTAGTTGGTACACTAGGACGTGTGGATGTGGCAGAACGGCCACGTCCTCTCCCAGCACCAGAGGGTCCACTAACACCACCACGACCATGTCCACGTCCGCGTCCCTTACTAGATGTTTTTCTCATTGTTATCGTTCACCACAACAACAAAAATATTATTTGGCCCAATGTATTGTATCAAATTCAGCTGAATATAAATTTGAGGCCTAGTATTTAGGCGCTGGGTGACAGGTATAGATTTACTGACAGAATTAGACTTGGAAATGCACAGTAGCGTGTGTGTGAAGTTATTCTGAATGACCCTATGTGCACCTTGAATATTATATACCATTTTAGGGATGTATTTAAAGTAGGCCTGATACAGCAGAAACCACTAAATTAGGAAATTGCTAAATTGGGAATTGTATTTCAACCCAGAACAAAAAATGTGCTTTGACGGACACTAAATAACTTGCCCAGCCAGAACAGTACAGCAGTAACGACAGATTTAGCGGGATATAAATTTGAGGCCTAGTATTTAGGCGCTGGGTGACAGGTATAGATTTACTGACGGAATTAGACTTGGAAATGCACAGTAGCGTGTGTGTGAAGTTATTCTGAATCACCCTATGTGCACCTTGAATATTATATACCCTTTTAGGGATAGATTTCAAATAGCTCTGATACAGCAGAAACCACTAAATTAGGAAATTGCTAAATTGGGAATTGTATTTCAACCCAGAACAAAAAATGTGCTTTGACGGACACTAAATGACTTGCCCAGCCACAACAGTACAGCGGTAACGACAGATTTAGCGGGATATAAATTTGAGGCCTAGTATTTAGGCGCTGGGTGACAGGTATAGATTTACTGACAGAATTAGACTGGGAAATGGCCAAAAAATAACCACACTATTGCTGGTTAAATGCACTTGGTGTGACAGCTTGACCAACCACACTACTGAGGGTTAAATGCACTTGGTGACAGACGCAGCTTGCCCCTGATGTAGTTTATGGCCAAAAAATGAACAGACTATTGCTGGTTAAATGCACTTGGTGTGACAGCTTGACCAACCACACTACTGAGGGTTACATGCACTTGGTGACGGGCGCAGCTTGCCCCTGATGTAGTATATGGCCAAAAAATAAACAGACTATTGCTGGTTAAATGCACTTGGTGTGACAGCTTCACCCTGATGTAGGCTTTAGCCAAAAAACAACCACACCATTGAGGGTTAAATGCACTTGGTGACAGGCGCAGCTTACCCCTGATGTAGTATATGGCCAAAAAATAAACAGACTATTGCTGGTTAAATGCACTTGGTGTGACAGCTTCACCCTGATGTAGGCTTTAGCCAAAAACAACCACACCATTGAGGGTTAAATGCACTTGGTGACAGGCGCAGCTTGTCCCTGATGTAGTATATGGCCAAAAAATAAACAGACTATTGCTGGTTAAATGCACTTGGTGCGACAGCTTCACCCTGATGTAGGCTTTAGCCAAAAAAAACAACCACACCATTGAGGGTTAAATGCACTTGTCGCAGCTTGTGCTGGCGCACCACAAGACACAAAATGGCCGCCGATCACCCCAGAAAAAAGTGACTGACAAACGGTCTGGGCAGCCTAAAAACAGCTGCAGATCGATCAATAATCAAGTCCTTTGGAGGAGTTAATCTGCCTAATCTCGCCCTACTGTCGCAGCCGCAACCTCTCCCTACGCTAATCAGAGCAGAGTGACGGGCGGCGCTATGTGACTCCAGCTTAAATAGAGGCTGGGTTACATGGTGCTCTGGCCAATCACAGCCATGCCAATAGTAGGCATGGCTGTGACGGCCTCTTGGGGCAAGTAGTATGACGCTTGTTGATTGGCTGCTTTGCAGCCTTTCAAAAAGCGCCAAGAAAGCGTCAAAAAGCGGCAAGAAAGTGACGAACACCGTACCCGAACCCGGGCTTTTACGAAAATTTCCGGGTTTGGGTCCGTGTCACAGACACCCCAAAATTCGGTACGAACCCAAACTATACAGTTTGAGTTCGCTCATCCCTATTCACCATAATTTGCAATTAAATTCTTTAAAAATTAATGTGATTTTTAAAAAAAATTCTCATTATGTCTATAGTTGAAGTATACCTATGATGAAAATGACAGGCCTCTCATTTTTGTTTTAAGTGGGAGACCTTGAACAATTGGTGGCTGACTAAATACTTTTTTGCACCGCTGTAGTTAAAGCTTGAAACATGAAGATCCAATCTCCTCGGTCAAACGCTTTTTCAACGTCTGTGGATAAGAGAGCCAAGGGGGTCTTAGTAGGCCGAGCAAATTGGATCAACTGTAGGAACTGTAACGTGTTCTCTTTACCCTCCTCCCCTTCACGAACCCCCAAAGTTTACTAGACCTGGTAGCATAGAATTCAGTCGATCTCCAGTAATTTTGTGTATAGCTTTATGTCCACATTAAGGAGAGATATAGGGCTGTAGCTTCTGCAGAGAGAGGGATCTGTACTGTCTTTTGGTAAAATTGCTATATGTGCTGCTAGGGTTTGTGGCAGGGACCCTATTTCTCCCATTAGCGAGTTAAAGGTGTTCAACATTTAGGGAAGTAAAATCTCAGGGAAGGATTTGTAATATTGTATAGGAAGGCCATCGGGGCCTGAACTCTTGCCCTGGGTGGATGACAAAAGGACCAATTTAAGTTCTTCTTATAGTGTGAAACGTTTATCTAGGTCGGAACGTTGGGCATCAGCTAGCAAACGGAGGGACAGTCGGTCCAGGAAGTCAACTATGTCTAGTTTGCGCTGGGCCGTTTGACCTGGAGATTCGTCTTCCCTTAGGTTGTATAGGGATGCGTAAAACTGTTTGAATTGTTGTGTGATAACCTTTGTGTCCGTGACTGGGGAACCTGAATCAGAGACTATTTGCTTGATATGTAGTTGTTCCTGTTTGCGTTTGGCTAGCAAGGCTATACATTTTGAGCCCTTGTTGCCATGCTGATAGACCCTGTGTTGGGAGTATAAATATACTTTTGCAGCCTTCAAATTGAGAAGCTGTAGGGATTGTTTATGAGATCTCTCTAGCCTAGCAATATCTGAAATTAGAGAGTCAACTTCCTTGGTTCGGCAAGATTTAGCATATGTGCCTATGGAGAGAAATTTACCGCGGACCACAGTCTTATGGGCCTCGATGTTGGGGAAATAGAGTCAGATGTGTTTTTGGAAATAAAGGAGGTGAGGATCTTTGAGATCCTTTGTTTGTAGAGCTCATTGTTGAGGAGAAGTTTGTTCCACCTCCAAGTATATGCACGTTTAGGGAGTGTTTAGATCTTTAGCCCGACCAGGACTGGTGCATGGTCTGAGACAGTTATTTGCCCGATACAAGCTCTAGACACCTGGTGTAAGTGGGGAGTGGATACAAATATGTAATCCAGTCTTTGGTAGGAGTTGTGGGGAGTAGAAAAGTAGGAATAATCATGGTGTGATGGGTATAAGGTGCACCAAGCATCTCTTACTCCCAGTGACTGGAGGGCCAGTTTCATGGATCTGAATTTCCGGAAGGACAAGTCGGACTTGAGGGAAGAGGAATCTAAAATAGGCTCAATTGCAACATTAAAGTCTCCACTCACTATGCAAAGACCATATTTAAATTAATCAAATTGTCTTGGAGCCCCCTCTAACCAGTAAGCTTGATTACTGTTCGGGGTGTAGGCTCGCAATGGAAATTGTTGTGTTGGCGATTGTGCCTTTCAAAAACAGAAATCTGATAGGCTGGAGGACAACGTGAAGGGGACTGATTGTTTTAAAGGCTATAGATACTCCTCTAATCTTGGAAGTGGTGTAGCATGAATGGAACCATTGTGAGTAGTTGGTACGTGTGAGTGCAGGGGTTTTACCTAATTTGAAGTGAGTCTCTTGGAGGATTGCGACGTCCGCGTGCAACGACCATAAGTGCTGAAAGACCCTGGACCTCTTCGCTGGAGAATTCAATCAATGGACATTCAACGTGACCATGTGGACAGTAGTCATGAAAAAAGAAAATTAGTAGATAACATAAACCACGTAAAAAACAGAAACAGAACAATTTTATAAAGATAGCTCTTAAAGAGCTAAAACGGAAAGTGTTGAAAACTCCATTGCTGAGGAGGGGAAACCCACCAAACCACTATACAAAGGCATGCTGGGCGATCGCAGAGGAGGGGGGGAGAAAAGAGGAAGACTAGCCAACCCACTCAAAAGGGAACGTGCCCAGGAAGACCAGTCTCCCTCCCAGTCCACCAACCCCGCCGACCCCAGACACCAACAATCACACAATCACAAGAAAAGACAATTGCTCTCCAGTTTAGGAGAGGGTAATTTAGAACAAAGCAATGTTGCCCAAACAACATAAAGCCAACTTTGATTTAGCCTAGAGATAAATGTAAAGACATTCCGTCCTCTTTGGAGACCGCAGATCTCTTTCTTGAAGTGGACCACCTTACGGTCTGCCACGGCGAGATCTCAGGAAGTCGAAGGAGTTCCAAGATATCTGAGAATTGGAGCCAAGAAGGAATAGAGGAGGCGTCCATTTGCAGATCCAAACAGATGGAATGTAGATCTTCCGGGTGGCGTATAACCTTCAGCGAACCATTAAAGGTGAATGAGAGGCCAAACGGAAAAAGCCACTGATAGGAGATTTTCTTCCTCCTGAGGACTTCTGTGATTGGCTTGACACATTTGTGCTTGTTAAGGGTTAGAGGGGATAGGTCTTGACAGAACGATATAGGAGTGCCGCTGCATGTGACATTTTCTGAGTCTCTGACTGACTTTAAAACAAGTTTGCGGTGTTGGAAGTTTAAATCCTCGGCTTCTGGCGAAGTGCTCTATGGGCTCATTCAAGAACCAATTGAGGGGCCTCCTCGCCTGGGAGTAAAGATCTCAGAATGTCGTAAACAGTGTCCATTAGAGAAGAGAAAGGGATAATTTTAGGGACTCTGCAAATCCGTAGATTGTTCCTTCAATTCCTGTTTTCTTGATCTTCCAAGTGAGAGAGAAGGGCATTGAGGTGGGAATGACATGAGTGAAAAGCGGCTGTTGTAGCTTCCCCAAACGTGACTGCAGATGCGTGGTTCACTTCCAGTTGTTCCACTCTTAGGCCTTTATTACCGACGTCATGCTTAATGTCAGAGAGATCTTTCTTGAGTGGTTTAAGGGCTGTTTCAATTATTCGCTGCATTGCGGATTGGGAGATTGATAGGATCTGGTGTGCCTCCTGAAGTCCCTCTCTGTTAGGTTTTTCTGGGGTGAGATTACCTAGGTGGTCATTCCCAGGTGAAAGCAATGTCTTATCTTTAGAAGTTACCGAGGAAGAGACTCCCCCTTTCTTCCAAAATTTCTCCATCCAAGGCTGTGCTCTTTTTCTTGATGGGAGAGTGCAGACCCTCCGGTTTGCCTACTTTGACCATTGTGACAACCCAGGTGACGAGAGTTCAGAAAAAGGGTCAGATGGGCTGCTTATGTGCAGTGGTAAGCGATACAAATTTGCGCGATGCACACAGAACAAGGCGGTTTCCCCTCCAGGTGGTGGAGACACTATTTAGCCGGGATATTGTCTCTTGGCTTAGAAAAATTGGGCAAAGGACCCTGAAAAGTTATTGTTGGCATGCAGTTTTTTATAAAGGATTTGCCCGGGGAGAACCAGAAAAGATTGGAGCATGGCTCCTTCCCAGATGGGGGTTAATCTTTAGATATTGCAGCAGATAGCAGTTGCCCAGGTATAAGGGCTAGAGAAATGTTCTATGTGAGACCCCAAAGTTTGATAGGGAGCACTTTCCAGGCTGGGGCTCCTGGGGGATGGGGAAAATGTGATGAGAGCCAGCACCAAGAAAATGGCAGTGCAGTAAGCTTCTTTTCAAAAGCAAAGCGCTCTGGGCGAGGTGCTTGGTTGAGCAAGAATCAGTGCAAGGGTTTGGTGTCTGCCCTGCCAGAGTATGCAGGCAGTATTGGATGGTGGGGAAACACTTGCCTGGAGGCGAATGACGCCGGAGCGATCTGCGCAGGGCCTGCCACATCGGGTTCTCCCGAAGGTCACCACTCATCCCGCTGGCTACGGTTTGGACAGTAGGTCGTATTGCCACGGTAGAGGCTTCTTACTCGGCGTTGGGGCTGAAATCGAGGCCGGGAATTTGTAGGTCAGACCAGGCCCTGATCCAAAGACGATTTCTGGAGGGCCTAGACATATGAGAGACGGGTCCCCTGACTGATGGTATGAAGGGGAGTTCAGCTGGAGTAAGATTAACCCTTTCATGACCAAGGGTCATTGATGCCCCAGTGTCCAGGTCAAAATTTACAAATCTGACATGCGTCACTTTATGTGGTAATAGCTTTGGAACACTTTTACTTATCCACGCCATTCTGAGATTGTTTTCTCGTGACATATTGTACTTCATGATAGTCATATATTTGAGTCAATATATTTCACCTTTATTTATGAAAAAATCCCAAATTTACCAAAAATTAGGAAAAATTCACAATTTTCCAAATTTCCATTTCTCTGCGTTTAAAACAGAAAGTGATACCTAATAAAATATTTATTACTTAATATTCCCCATATGTCTACTTTATGTTGGCATCATTTTGGAAATGTCATTTTATTTTTTTAGGACGTTAGAAGGTTTAGAAGTTTAGAAGCAATTCTTACAATTTTTAAGAAAATTTCCAAAACCCACTTTTTAAGGACCAGTTCAGGTCTGAAGTCCCTTTGTGGGGCTTACATAGTGGAAACCCCCATAAATGACCCCATTATAGAAACTACACCCCTCAAGTTACTCAAAACTGATTTTACAAACTTTGTTAACCCTTTAGGCGTTCCACAAGAATTAAAGGAAAATGGAGATGAAATTTAAAAATTTCACTTTTTTGGCAGATCCATTTTATATATTTTTTTTCTTTAACACATTGAGGGTTAACAGCCAAACAAAACTCAATATTTATTACCCTGATTCCGCGGTTTACAGAAACACCCTACATGTGGTCGTAAACTGCTGTACGGGCACACGGCAGGGCGCAGAAGGAAAGGAATGCCATACGGTTTTTGGAAGGCAGATTGTGCTGGATTGGTTTTCTGAACGCCATATGTTTTTTATTTTTCTGCCGATCGTCTTGTGCAGGGGCTCGTTTTTTGCAGAAAGTGTTGAGGTTTTTATTGGTATCATTTTTAGGTACATAGGATCTTTTGATCATTCATTATTACACTTTATGGGGCAAGGTGACCCAAAAATTGGCTGTTTTGGAACAGTTTTCATTTATTTATTTTCACAGCGTTCATCTGAGGAGTTAGGTCATGTGATAGTTTTATAGAGAAGATCGTTACGGACGTGGCAATACCTAATATGTATACTTTTTCTTATTTATTTTATTTATTTAAGTTTTACACAATAATAGCATTTCTGAAACCAAAAAAATGATGTTTTAGTGTCTCTATAGTCTGAGAGCCATAGCTTTTTTATTTTCTGGGCGATTGTCTTAAATAGGGTATCATTTTTTGCGGGACGAAGTGATGGTTTGATTGGTTTTATTTTGGGGGTCATAAGCCTTTTTGATCGCTTGCTGTTGCACTTTTTGTGATGTAAGGTGACAAAAATAGCTTTTTTGGCACTGTTTTTTTTAAATATATTTTTATGGTGTTTATCGGACGGGGTCCATCAGGTGATATATTTATAGAGACGGTCGTTACGGACGTGGTGACACCTAATATGTGTATTTTATTTTTTCATTTTTTTATAGGAAAAGGCAATGCAGGGGGCGGGGAGGGGGCGGACCGCATCAGTGCAGGAAGGAGATCAGCGCAGCTGCGCAGGAGGCACAGATCGGCGTGGCACAGGTCAGCGGGGCACAGATGGGGGGGACCACAGAGGGGCACCAAAGGCTTGGAGGATCGGGGGGCACGAGGACACCTTACCGATTTCAGGCTCTGATCTGCAGAGCGCAGATCAGAGCCTGAAACCGGCATTTTAACGCTGCCGCGATCCGATTGGTTAGTCTGCACAGACTAACCAATCAGATCGATTGCCGGCAAGGGGCCACTCTGATTGGTCCCTTGCCAGCATTACTGCACTGTATGCTGTCCGTGACAGCATACAGGGCAGGGGCAGAAGCTTTAATCCAAGCGCTTTGCAGCGCTTGGATTAAAGAGCTGCCAGAACGTATATATACGTAGTAGCTGCACGGGGCATGTGCAGCTATCACGTATATATACAGATTGCAGACGTGAAAGGGTTAAGCCTGCTGGTGGTGTAGGGTTGCCTAGATGGCTGTGGCTGGTAGTTGCATTAAGAGAGATTCAGGAGAAAGCGCAAGGAAATTTTGATTGGTTTAGAATCAAAGTTTTCCAAAACTTTGGATGAATTCAGCTTCAAAAGCTTCACTTCACTCAACACTAAAAATGATACATGGTTTTCAGAATTATGAATGCATTTATAGTCAGCCCCCCGTACTCTGATGCTCCTAAATGAAATCCAGCATGACCAATTACCTTCAGAAATCACCTAATTAATAAATAGAATCCACCTGTGTGTAATGCATTCTCAGAATAACTACAGCTGTTCTGTGAAGGCCTAAAAGGTTTGTTTGTGAACAACATTATGAAAACCAAGGAACACAACCGCACTGTTCAATACATCACTGTTCAATACATGGCGCAACTGCAAACATACCAAGACATGGCCGTCCACCTAAACTTACAGCCCAGGCAAGGAGAGCAGTAATTAGAGAAGCAGCCAAGAGGCCCATGGTCACTCTGTAGGAGCTGCAGAGATCCACAGCACAGGCAGAAGAATCTGTCCACAGGACAACTATTAGTCCTGTACTCCACAAATCTAACCTTTTATGGAAGAGAGGCAAGAAGGCATTTTTGAAAGCAAGCCAAAATAAGTCTTGTTTGGAGCTTTCCACAAGCCATGGGCATGGTAAACATGTGGAAGTGGAAGAATGTGCTCTGGTGAAATGAGACCAAAGTTGAACTGATTGGTTTAAATGCAAAACGCTATGTGTGGCAGAAAACTAACACTGCACATTACCCTGAACACACCATCCCCACAATGAAACATGGTGGTGGCAGCATCATGCTGTGGGGATGCTTTTCTTCAGCAGGGACAGGGAATCTGGTCAGAGTTAATGGGAAGATGGATGGGCAATCCTGGAGGAAAGCCTGGTAGAGGCTGCAAAAGACTTGAGACTGGGGCAGAGGTTCACTTTCCAGCAGGACAGTGACCTTAAACGTACAGCCAGAGCTACAATGGAATGGTTTTGATCAAAGCATAGCCATGTGTTAGAATGGCCCAGTCAAATTTCAGACCTAAATCCCATTGAGAGTCTGTGGCAAGAATTAAAAATGCTGTTCACAGACACTCTCAATCCAATCTCACTGAGCTTGAGCTATTTTGCAAATAATAATGGGCAAAACATCAGCGTCTAGATGTGTAAAGCTGATACAGATATACCCCAAAAGACTTGCAGCTGAAATTGCAACGTAAAGTGGTCCTACAAAGTATCGACTCAGGAGGGCTGAATAGAAATGTATGCCACACTTTCCAAATTTTTATTGATTTATTTTAAAAAAATTTAAAATCATGTATCCTTTTCCTTTTCAGAAGATGATTTTGGAGTGGAGACAAAAGTTGTGCATGCAGGACTTTTGTCTCTGATTCAAAATTATCTTCTGTGCGGAAACATAACGGAACCCATTATAGTCTAAGAGCTCCGTTTGGCTCAGTTATGTGCCTTTTCCATCCTTTCCGTTCTCCTGCTCCTAAACGGAGCAGGAGAACGGAAAGGCTGAGCGGTGATGTGAACAAAGCCTAAAATGGCAATAAAGTACATTTACTTTTGTGGGTATAACGTGGAAAAAAATGTGGAAAAGTTCAAGGGGTGTGAATATTTCTTCAAGGCACTGTATGTGCTTACTTGCTTATGTACTGTGAGACAGTGACAGGTCTCACACAGGTTAGAGGCAAGGAAGGGGTGGATAGTTCGGTCCACACCCCTAGTCCACCACAGGTGAGACCAGCTGGAAGTAATCAGGCTGGCACAAAGCACCTCCCAGGGTGTCAGCAAGGGGGGAGTGTGTTGCCTGTGGACAGAGGCCTGGAGGCTTTGTGTGGTCCAAGCCAGGAGGGCTGACAGACCACTATTCCCCATGTGTGCTGAGACACTGGACTGGAGGCAGTGGGCGTACTGTGCTCTGTACAGCCAGGAGGCTGTGGGACATTGGCTGAGAAAGCTGCACATGTTCACAGGGTGTGAACAAGGACTTAGGTGAGTCAGGAAACTCTGTGTTAGGGTCCATTCACACGTCCGTTTTTTCCTTCCTGATCTGTTCCGTTTTTTCAGGAACAGATCAGGACCAGATCTGGACCCATTCATTTTCAATGGGTCCTGGAAAAAATCGGACAGCACAATGTGTGCTGTCCGTTTCCGTTGTTCCGTTCCGCATGTCCGTTTAAATATAAAACATGTCCTATTCTTGTCCTGAAAAATCGGATCCTGGTACAATACAAAGTCAATGGATCCGCAAAAAACGGATGACATTCGGATGTCCTTCCGTATGTCATCCGTTTTAAACGGAATCCGTTCCTGGAAATTAAATCCTGCCCACAGAAAACAAAGGGGAAGGGCTTGGCAGAGCTGGATCCAGATTTGTGGTAATCAGACTGGAGAAGTTGACAAGATGCCACTGTATGATGTGGAACGTTTGATTACGTTGATTGAGGAGCGTCCCAATCTATGGGATACACGGCTGGAGTCATACCATGACCGAGTTTTGAAAGATAGGTCCTGGGAGGAGATTGCCAAGGAACTTGATGGGGCAGAATTTGCGAAAGCAGATGCCAAGAAGCGTCAAGTCATCAGTGAGTAATTTATATATGTTTAATATGTCTGGTCATATTTCTTGTATGAAATGCATGTACTCAGGAAGGTGTAAACTATGGCTCTCCTAACTACTACTCCTCCTATGACATGCTGTCTAGAGTAGTAGTTTTTCAGCATTTGGAGAGCAGCAAGCTGACCATGCATTCCATATAGAATTACTATCCAGGTTTTTAGGCTTTGCAAACTTTAAAAATCCTTACATCAAAGATTTTTACTTTGCAAACCTGTGCATAGCAAGGCATTCATATACATCTGCATATGCATGCTTTTTGAGCTGGTTTGCAAACATTTTAACCCCCCAGTCCCAGATGGTTGCTATGCAAACCTGTGCAGAGCAAGGCATAAATACAGCTGCATATGGCTACATTTTTTTTTTGGCCCTTGCAAACATGTTAACTCCTTATAGCATGGCTGCTCAAGCTGTGGCCATCCTGCTTCGGACAATCTACAACACCTAACATGCCATGCTATAGGCCAGTGTTTCCCAACCAGTGTGCCTCCAGCTGTTGTAAAACTACAACTCTCAGCATGCCCGCACAGACAAAGGCTGTCCAGGAATGCTGGGAGTTGTAGTTTTGCAACAGCTGGAGGCACACTGGTTGGGAAACACTGCTATAGGCTGATAGCTGTAGCCTGTGCAGAAATGATGGGAGTTGTAGTTTGGAAACAGCAGGGGGGCCTGAGGTACTGCATGCCACCCTTTACAGCTAAAACTTTAAATTGAGTAGATTAGTGTTTGAATAGTGTGTAAATCTCATATCTGTTTTTTTTAAAATATTGCAAATTTAAAATATATGTCAGTTTATTCTTTTTTCTTTTTTTATCCCAGTCAACAAAATAAAAAAACGCTGGTACTCTTGCCGGGACCAGTTCAAGCGGGAATTGAACCTGCGGCATAAAAGTGGAGATGGGTCCTTGGCCAAAAAGCCTTATCTATATACCGAAAATTTACAATTTCTAAGGCCTGTAATGGAAACCAGACCGTAAGTAATGTTTGAATAATATTATATTATATTTCAATGTCATCTTGATGAGTATAGTTTGGTTCTTTTCTGACTGGCGTTTCGCGGTCGACCTGTGAAATCAGTTTTTAGGCCGGCGCAAGCGGTCCAAAAATGACAAGATAAGGACCAATGCATTCTGATTGGATATGGATCCATTTAGAATGCATAAATTTTACCGGCACCATGCCTCTTTTACTAAACATGCTGCGCTTTTTGCACTGGCCAAAAAACCGGAACACTTGCCGCAAGGCCGGATCCGTAATTAATGCCCATTGAAAGGCATTGATCCGGATCCGGCCTTAAGCTAAACGTTGTTTCGGCGCATTGCCGCATCCGACATTTAGCTTTTTCAAAGTGGTTACCATGGCTGCCGGGACGGTAAAGTGAGTACACGCCGGATCCGGACAACGCAAGTGTGAAAGAGGCCTAAATGATGTATGACGAATTTAGATGTGCTCCTGGAGATGGCGAACCAAAGGGATCCGTCCTGAGGTACAATGTAAGTAAATGTGAATGGATCCTTTTGCAGTTACACAATATGGTGCAATTGTAAACGGATCCATTTCCAATTGCCTTTCATTGTAAAGTCAGGAGTCCCTATTAATATACCATTGGATCAGATTTTTTTCCTATCCAATGGTATTTTTTATCTTGAAACGTCCACATCACCATGAGAAAGCCTCTATGTTATAAAATACCAGGCATGCTCAACCTGCGGCCCTCCCGCTGTTGCCAAACTACAACTACCAGCATGCCCGAACAGCATACAGCTATCAGCTTACAGCAGGCCAACGTGGGAGTTTTAGTTCGACAACACTCATTGAGTGAGGAATCCTGTGGGTTTAGTTGAACTAGATAGTCAATCTATCCTGACAGAATCAGTTATTCTCATCAGCAGTGGGCCTATGGTTTTTTCATATCCAATAGCTTGGATAGTGACCCTGCGTCATGCATAAAACTGTTAGCAACTAGCAACTCTCACAATGGTCCTATGGTTAAGAGGATTTCTGTATGCCGTTCGGAAATGATGGGAAATGTAGGTCGGAAACTGGTTGACGTTTCCCAGATCTGCATGTCTGTCAAATAATAATCTTTTTTTTTTTTTTTTTTTGTTTCTTGAATAATTAACTTTTATTAATACTTCTGAATTTTTTTTTACAGGACCGTTGATAACCTCTGCAGTGCTCTGGAGGCTGACCAAGCACCATCTGGCCCAGCTTCCCCAGAAAATCCATCGGCCCCTCCATCCACGGATGAAACTCCGCCATTAGAACCAGTCAGGGAGGATGTCCCGGAAAATCGCACAGTGCCACAGCAGATAAGCACCCAGCCTCGTTCCTCGGGTAGACGTAGGGGTCCCCCTCCCCACGATTCTGGTTTAGATACTAGAGCCATTGTTGAAGCAAGGGTTATGGACTATTTAAACCAGAATCGTGGTGAGAGTGCGGACGAAACTATGGTAAAAAGTTTAGTGCCCTTACTAAAAAAAATACCCGAGGAACGAAAACCTCGGTGTCTATCTGCTGTGGCACTGTTGATGGACCTATTTGCAGGTCCACAAGAACCATTGCAAACTGTGCACAATTTAGAGCGGGACCGCGATGCAATGCTGAATTGGAGGCCATATGCTCCAACGTTTTCTCAGCATCCACCCCCATCTCGATTCCATCACGGAGACAGCTCATCCCTGGGGAGTTATCAATTCGAGGCTGGACACCCCAGTTCTTCACAGGCAACTCATCTCCCAAGTTCCAACCCTGGCCCTTTTACAAGGGATCTTTTTGAACTTTAATTTTTTTTTTCCAAAAAAATTGTTTTCTAAAATAAATGGCATTTATCATTTCAAAAAGTCTATTCTTTTTTTTCTTTTTTCTGAGCACCAATCATGTTTCCTGAGGTTCTACAGTGCCCAGACAGTAGAAAACCCTCACAAATGACCCCATTTTAGAAAGTAGACACCCCAAGGTATTCGCTGATTGGGCATAGTGAGTTTATAGAACTTTTAATTTTTTGTCACAAGTTAGCGGAAAATGATGTTTTTTTTTTTTTTCAAACAAAGTCTCATATTCCACTAACTTGGGACAAAAAATTAAAACTTTCATGAACTCACTATGCCCATCACGAAATACCTTGGGGTGTCTTCTTTCCAAAATGGGGTCACTTGTGGGTAAGTTATACTGCCCTGGCATTCTAGGGCCCCTAATGTGTGGTTATTAATTTTAAATCAAAATGTGTAAAAAATGGCCAGTGAAATCCGAAAGGTGCTCTTTGGAATGTGTGCCCCTTTGCCCACCTAGGCGGCAAAAAAGTGACACACATCTGGTATCGCCGTACACCCCAAAACACATTGCCCAACTTCTCCTGAGTACGGCGATACCAGATGTGTGACACTTTTTTGCAGACTAGATGATTTTTACGGATACATGGATCGGATCCGCAAAACACATGCGGAGTCTATATGGGCTGATCAGTGGTTCCTAAAGGGTTAATAAGTGACGGGGGGGGGGGGGTGTAGTGTAGTGTAGTAGTGTTTGGTGCTACTTTACTGAGCTGCCTGTGTCCTCTGGTGGTCGATCCAAACAAAAGGGACCACCAGAGGACCAGGTAGCAGGTATATTAGACGCTGTTATCAAAACAGCGTCTAATATACCTTTAGGGGTTAAAAAAAATCACATCTCCAGCATGCCAGCGAACGATCACCGCTGGCAGGCTGGAGATCAACTCGCTTACCTTCCGTTCCTGTGAGTGCGCGCGCCTGTGTGCGCGCGTTCACAGGAAATCTCGGATCACGCGAGAAGACGCCTATTGGCGTAAGCGTAGCCTGGGAGAGCTGCCGCAATGACGCCTTTCGGCGTTAGCGCGGTGGCAAGTGGTTAATGAATTAACGTTAATAACATATAGTTCTAAAAATTCACTGCAAACACAATTTTTTGAAATCTTTATTGCTTGAAAACAAAAAAAAAATGGGGTTACAAAAACACAATTCAAAAAAACATTTTGATCATTTTTGCACTAATGTTATTTAGAGGTATTTGAAGGTATTTAATAGCAAAAAAAAAGATTCAAAAATTAAAACACTATCACCAAATTCTGAGAGAATGATAGTCATTTGTCAAATATTAAATACCTCAGCTCGCAAGCCCACGTCAAGGGTCCTCTTTATCTTGCGAGTCCCTAAACTAAACTATAACAACTGGGGATCTAACTAAACTAATAAATTGAAAATTTGGAAAGTAATTTGGAAACCAGATTCAAGCTGAAATCAACGACTTCCACGGATGGCTTCCAATTGCCACGGTAATGCCCCCTCTGGACTGCTGAAAAAGTCGGCATAGAAATCCCGAACAGCTAGCCCAGCCGTTCCCGGTCTTCCAGTCCGACTGAGATCAAAATTGACTGAAGATGGCACATTTTGACCCAAATCAGCATCAGCGGAGGCATCATGTATCCTGGTGAAGTTGTGCAGCACTACACAAGCCTGTATCACCAGGGTGGCATTGTCCGGATTCATTTGTATGGATGACATGAATACTCTCCACTTACTGGACAGTATTCCAAAAGCGCACTCCACATACCGACGGGCGCGAGTCAATCGATAATTGAAGATACGCTTCCTGTCATCCAGATCGCGTCTAGGGAAGGGCCGCATCAGGTGATGTGACAATGCGAATCCTTCGTCTGCCACGATCACAAATGGAGCCGGCGGACCTGCAGATCCGGGTAGTCTTCTTGGCTCTGGCAGGGCAAGCTGGTTTTCACGAAGCCGTTCACCCATTCTGGAAACACTAAAGATGCGGCTGTCTGAAGTGCTCCCGTAGGCCCCGATATCCACAATTACAAACTTGTAGTTACTGTCAACCAAGGCCATCAGCACTACAGAAAAATATTGTTTGTAATTGAAGAACCGGGACCCTGAGTGAGGCGGTTTCTTCACACGGATGTGCTTTCCGTCCAGTGCCCCAATGCAGTTTGGAAACTGCGCGGATTGGAAAAAACCCTCGGCGATACGAAGCCAATCTTCCGCCTTGGGGGTGGGCATCACCGCATCTCTGAGTCGCTGCCATATGACTTTACACGTATGGCAGACAATCCCAGAGATAGTTGAGATCCCTAGCAAAAATTCAAAGTGCAGCGATGCAAACGAATTTCCAGTTGCAAGGAATCTGTGGAAAAAAAAAAAAGGTTTTAGTTCAATTAAAATTAAAATACACAAAATATTCACATTACCGAAAAAAACTTACCTCAACGTGACAATAAGCCTTTGTTCAGCAGAGATGCTGCGCCGCATGCTTGTGTCCCTGAAGTTAAGGTCAGGGTGGAGAGACGTCAAAAGGTGATCAAATGACTCCATGGACATACGGCAAAAATTGTGAAACTTGAAGGGGTCTTGACGCAGATCGTTATAAAGTGTGTGAAATTGTCCCTTCTGAATTCTCTGCGCAACAATGGGATGAATCCAGTGTCTCCTCCTCCTCCTCTCCGGTTCTTCTTCCAACATTGGTTGTTGTTGTCCGAATAACCGAAATAGGACCCAATGGAACAGAACTCCACAAATATCCTTCGGCATTTTATCGCAGTAGAGTATGCACGGAAAAATGGCTATACAGCAAAATTTCCACACAGAGCTCTTTACCTCACGATGAACCAAAGAAAATGGCACCTGAGGTAATCATATCTTGTCTTTTTATTCACTTTTTTTTCACTTTTTTTCAAAGAAATCCAAATAACTTTATTTGCTTCCAACTTTAGACATCTATCCGTTTTTTGCGGATCCGCAAAAAACGGATGACATACGGAAACATTTTCAGGAACAACGGATCCGCAAAAAACGGACAGAAAATCGGATTATAGAAAAATCAGGACGTGTGAATGTAGCCTTAGGCTACATTCACACGTCCGGATTTTTCTATAATCCGATTTTCTGTCCGTTTTTTGCGGATCCGTTGTTCCTGAAAATGTTTCCGTATGTCATCCGTTTTTTGCGGATCCGCAAAAAACGGATAGATGTCTAAAGTTGGAAGCAAATAAAGTTATTTGGATTTCTTTGAAAAAAAGTGAAAAAAAAGTGAATAAAAAGACAAGATATGATTACCTCAGGTGCCATTTTCTTTGGTTCATCGTGAGGTAAAGAGCTCTGTGTGGAAATTTTGCTGTATAGCCATTTTTCCGTGCATACTCTACTGCGATAAAATGCCGAAGGATATTTGTGGAGTTCTGTTCCATTGGGTCCTATTTCGGTTATTCGGACAACAACAACCAATGTTGGAAGAAGAACCGGAGAGGAGGAGGAGGAGACACTGGATTCATCCCATTGTTGCGCAGAGAATTCAGAAGGGACAATTTCACACACTTTATAACGATCTGCGTCAAGACCCCTTCAAGTTTCACAATTTTTGCCGTATGTCCATGGAGTCATTTGATCACCTTTTGACGTCTCTCCACCCTGACCTTAACTTCAGGGACACAAGCATGCGGCGCAGCATCTCTGCTGAACAAAGGCTTATTGTCACGTTGAGGTAAGTTTTTTTCGGTAATGTGAATATTTTGTGTATTTTAATTTTAATTGAACTAAAACCTTTTTTTTTTTTCCACAGATTCCTTGCAACTGGAAATTCGTTTGCATCGCTGCACTTTGAATTTTTGCTAGGGATCTCAACTATCTCTGGGATTGTCTGCCATACGTGTAAAGTCATATGGCAGCGACTCAGAGATGCGGTGATGCCCACCCCCAAGGCGGAAGATTGGCTTCGTATCGCCGAGGGTTTTTTCCAATCCGCGCAGTTTCCAAACTGCATTGGGGCACTGGACGGAAAGCACATCCGTGTGAAGAAACCGCCTCACTCAGGGTCCCGGTTCTTCAATTACAAACAATATTTTTCTGTAGTGCTGATGGCCTTGGTTGACAGTAACTACAAGTTTGTAATTGTGGATATCGGGGCCTACGGGAGCACTTCAGACAGCCGCATCTTTAGTGTTTCCAGAATGGGTGAACGGCTTCGTGAAAACCAGCTTGCCCTGCCAGAGCCAAGAAGACTACCCGGATCTGCAGGTCCGCCGGCTCCATTTGTGATCGTGGCAGACGAAGGATTCGCATTGTCACATCACCTGATGCGGCCCTTCCCTAGACGCGATCTGGATGACAGGAAGCGTATCTTCAATTATCGATTGACTCGCGCCCGTCGGTATGTGGAGTGCGCTTTTGAAATACTGTCCAGTAAGTGGAGAGTATTCATGTCATCCATACAAATGAATCCGGACAATGCCACCCTGGTGATACAGGCTTGTGTAGTGCTGCACAACTTCACCAGGATACATGATGCCTCCGCTGATGCTGATTTGGGTCAAAATGTGCCATCTTCAGTCAATTTTGATCTCAGTCGGACTGGAAGACCGGGAACGGCTGGGCTAGCTGTTCGGGATTTCTATGCCGACTTTTTCAGCAGTCCAGAGGGGGCATTACCGTGGCAATTGGAAGCCATCCGTGGAAGTCGTTGATTTCAGCTTGAATCTGGTTTCCAAATTACTTTCCAAATTTTCAATTTATTAGTTTAGTTAGATCCCCAGTTGTTATAGTTTAGTTTAGGGACTCGCAAGATAAAGAGGACCCTTGACGTGGGCTTGCGAGCTGAGGTATTTAATATTTGACAAATGACTATCATTCTCTCAGAATTTGGTGATAGTGTTTTAATTTTTGAATCTTTTTTTTTGCTATTAAATACCTTCAAATACCTCTAAATAACATTAGTGCAAAAATGATCAAAATGTTTTTTTGAATTGTGTTTTTGTAACCCCATTTTTTTTTTGTTTTCAAGCAATAAAGATTTCAAAAAATTGTGTTTGCAGTGAATTTTTAGAACTATATGTTATTAACGTTAATTCATTAACCACTTGCCACCGCGCTAACGCCGAAAGGCGTCATTGCGGCAGCTCTCCCAGGCTACGCTTACGCCAATAGGCGTCTTCTCGCGTGATCCGAGATTTCCTGTGAACGCGCGCACACAGGCGCGCGCACTCACAGGAACGGAAGGTAAGCGAGTTGATCTCCAGCCTGCCAGCGGTGATCGTTCGCTGGCATGCTGGAGATGTGATTTTTTTTAACCCCTAAAGGTATATTAGACGCTGTTTTGATAACAGCGTCTAATATACCTGCTACCTGGTCCTCTGGTGGTCCCTTTTGTTTGGATCGACCACCAGAGGACACAGGCAGCTCAGTAAAGTAGCACCAAACACTACTACACTACACTACACCCCCCCCCCCCCCGTCACTTATTAACCCTTTAGGAACCACTGATCAGCCCATATAGACTCCGCATGTGTTTTGCGGATCCGATCCATGTATCCGTAAAAATCATCTAGTCTGCAAAAAAGTGTCACACATCTGGTATCGCCGTACTCAGGAGAAGTTGGGCAATGTGTTTTGGGGTGTACGGCGATACCAGATGTGTGTCACTTTTTTGCCGCCTAGGTGGGCAAAGGGGCACACATTCCAAAGAGCACCTTTCGGATTTCACTGGCCATTTTTTACACATTTTGATTTAAAATTAATAACCACACATTAGGGGCCCTAGAATGCCAGGGCAGTATAACTTACCCACAAGTGACCCCATTTTGGAAAGAAGACACCCCAAGGTATTTCGTGATGGGCATAGTGAGTTCATGAAAGTTTTAATTTTTTGTCCCAAGTTAGTGGAATATGAGACTTTGTTTGAAAAAAAAAAAAACATCATTTTCCGCTAACTTGTGACAAAAAATTTAAAGTTCTATAAACTCACTATGCCCAATCAGCGAATACCTTGGGGTGTCTACTTTCTAAAATGGGGTCATTTGTGAGGGTTTTCTACTGTCTGGGCACTGTAGAACCTCAGGAAACATGATTGGTGCTCAGAAAAAAGAAAAAAAAGAATAGACTTTTTGAAATGATAAATGCCATTTATTTTAGAAAACAATTTTTTTGGAAAAAAAAAATTAAAGTTCAAAAAGATCCCTTGTAAAAGGGCCAGGGTTGGAACTTGGGAGATGAGTTGCCTGTGAAGAACTGGGGTGTCCAGCCTCGAATTGATAACTCCCCAGGGATGAGCTGTCTCCGTGATGGAATCGAGATGGGGGTGGATGCTGAGAAAACGTTGGAGCATATGGCCTCCAATTCAGCATTGCATCGCGGTCCCGCTCTAAATTGTGCACAGTTTGCAATGGTTCTTGTGGACCTGCAAATAGGTCCATCAACAGTGCCACAGCAGATAGACACCGAGCTTTTCGTTCCTCGGGTATTTTTTTTAGTAAGGGCACTAAACTTTTTACCATAGTTTCGTCCGCACTCTCACCACGATTCTGGTTTAAATAGTCCATAACCCTTGCTTCAACAATGGCTCTAGTATCTAAACCAGAATCGTGGGGAGGGGGACCCCTACGTCTACCCGAGGAACGAGGCTGGGTGCTTATCTGCTGTGGCACTGTGCGATTTTCCGGGACATCCTCCCTGACTGGTTCTAATGGCGGAGTTTCATCCGTGGATGGAGGGGCCGATGGATTTTCTGGGGAAGCTGGGCCAGATGGTGCTTGGTCAGCCTCCAGAGCACTGCAGAGGTTATCAACGGTCCTGTAAAAAAAAAATTCAGAAGTATTAATAAAAGTTAATTATTCAAGAAACAAAAAAAAAAAAAAAAAAAGATTATTATTTGACAGACATGCAGATCTGGGAAACGTCAACCAGTTTCCGACCTACATTTCCCATCATTTCCGAACGGCATACAGAAATCCTCTTAACCATAGGACCATTGTGAGAGTTGCTAGTTGCTAACAGTTTTATGCATGACGCAGGGTCACTATCCAAGCTATTGGATATGAAAAAACCATAGGCCCACTGCTGATGAGAATAACTGATTCTGTCAGGATAGATTGACTATCTAGTTCAACTAAACCCACAGGATTCCTCACTCAATGAGTGTTGTCGAACTAAAACTCCCACGTTGGCCTGCTGTAAGCTGATAGCTGTATGCTGTTCGGGCATGCTGGTAGTTGTAGTTTGGCAACAGCGGGAGGGCCGCAGGTTGAGCATGCCTGGTATTTTATAACATAGAGGCTTTCTCATGGTGATGTGGACGTTTCAAGATAAAAAATACCATTGGATAGGAAAAAAATCTGATCCAATGGTATATTAATAGGGACTCCTGACTTTACAATGAAAGGCAATTGGAAATGGATCCGTTTACAATTGCACCATATTGTGTAACTGCAAAAGGATCCATTCACATTTACTTACATTGTACCTCAGGACGGATCCCTTTGGTTCGCCATCTCCAGGAGCACATCTAAATTCGTCATACATCATTTAGGCCTCTTTCACACTTGCGTTGTCCGGATCCGGCGTGTACTCACTTTACCGTCCCGGCAGCCATGGTAACCACTTTGAAAAAGCTAAATGTCGGATGCGGCAATGCGCCGAAACAACGTTTAGCTTAAGGCCGGATCCGGATCAATGCCTTTCAATGGGCATTAATTACGGATCCGGCCTTGCGGCAAGTGTTCCGGTTTTTTGGCCAGTGCAAAAAGCGCAGCATGTTTAGTAAAAGAGGCATGGTGCCGGTAAAATTTATGCATTCTAAATGGATCCATATCCAATCAGAATGCATTGGTCCTTATCTTGTCATTTTTGGACCGCTTGCGCCGGCCTAAAAACTGATTTCACAGGTCGACCGCGAAACGCCAGTCAGAAAAGAACCAAACTATACTCATCAAGATGACATTGAAATATAATATAATATTATTCAAACATTACTTACGGTCTGGTTTCCATTACAGGCCTTAGAAATTGTAAATTTTCGGTATATAGATAAGGCTTTTTGGCCAAGGACCCATCTCCACTTTTATGCCGCAGGTTCAATTCCCGCTTGAACTGGTCCCGGCAAGAGTACCAGCGGTTTTTTATTTTGTTGACTGGGATAAAAAAAGAAAAAAGAATAAACTGACATATATTTTAAATTTGCAATATTTTAAAAAAAACAGATATGAGATTTACACACTATTCAAACACTAATCTACTCAATTTAAAGTTTTAGCTGTAAAGGGTGGCATGCAGTACCTCAGGCCCCCCTGCTGTTTCCAAACTACAACTCCCATCATTTCTGCACAGGCTACAGCTATCAGCCTATAGCAGTGTTTCCCAACCAGTGTGCCTCCAGCTGTTGCAAAACTACAACTCCCAGCATTCCTGGACAGCCTTTGTCTGTGCGGGCATGCTGAGAGTTGTAGTTTTACAACAGCTGGAGGCACACTGGTTGGGAAACACTGGCCTATAGCATGGCATGTTAGGTGTTGTAGATTGTCCGAAGCAGGATGGCCACAGCTTGAGCAGCCATGCTATAAGGAGTTAACATGTTTGCAAGGGCCAAAAAAAAAATGTAGCCATATGCAGCTGTATTTATGCCTTGCTCTGCACAGGTTTGCATAGCAACCATCTGGGACTGGGGGGTTAAAATGTTTGCAAACCAGCTCAAAAAGCATGCATATGCAGATGTATATGAATGCCTTGCTATGCACAGGTTTGCAAAGTAAAAATCTTTGATGTAAGGATTTTTAAAGTTTGCAAAGCCTAAAAACCTGGATAGTAATTCTATATGGAATGCATGGTCAGCTTGCTGCTCTCCAAATGCTGAAAAACTACTACTCTAGACAGCATGTCATAGGAGGAGTAGTAGTTAGGAGAGCCATAGTTTACACCTTCCTGAGTACATGCATTTCATACAAGAAATATGACCAGACATATTAAACATATATAAATTACTCACTGATGACTTGACACTTCTTGGCATCTGCTTTCGCAAATTCTGCCCCATCAAGTTCCTTGGCAATCTCCTCCCAGGACCTATCTTTCAAAACTCGGTCATGGTATGACTCCAGCCGTGTATCCCATAGATTGGGACGCTCCTCAATCAACGTAATCAAACGTTCCACATCATACAGTGGCATCTTGTCAACTTCTCCAGTCTGATTACCACAAATCTGGATCCAGCTCTGCCAAGCCCTTCCCCTTTGTTTTCTGTGGGCAGGATTTAATTTCCAGGAACGGATTCCGTTTAAAACGGATGACATACGGAAGGACATCCGAATGTCATCCGTTTTTTGCGGATCCATTGACTTTGTATTGTACCAGGATCCGATTTTTCAGGACAAGAATAGGACATGTTTTATATTTAAACGGACATGCGGAACGGAACAACGGAAACGGACAGCACACATTGTGCTGTCCGATTTTTTCCAGGACCCATTGAAAATGAATGGGTCCTGATCTGTTCCTGAAAAAACGGAACAGATCAGGAAGGAAAAAACGGACGTGTGAATGGACCCTTAGTTAGAGCCTAGCCAGGCAAGTGTTTATTATTTTATGCGGATGTCACATGTGTTAGGTGAAGCTGCGACTTCATGATAACCTGTATTGGTTGGAGTGTGCACAATAAATGCACGGTTTGGACCTGAAACCTGGTGTCCTAAAGTTGTATCTGTGAGAATGACCCCCAAATAAGAGGCGATCCCTTACAGTACTGAAAGATGCATTGCTAGCATCAGGGAATCTGATGATTACTGGATAACCATGCTTTTAGACTCTTGCTATCAAAGCAAAATGGGGGGAATGTTTTCCAGTTGTTAAAAGGAAGGCCAAATTTCTGTATTACTAGGATACTCTGTGTACGCTTTTGGTTTCAGCTTTCAGCCAGCACACGACTGCCGCCCAATTGTCTGCCTATATAAAAATTATTGAGGCAAGGATCTGTAAAGATTTTCACACACCGTTTGCTGATGCCAATGAAAAGATCTCCCAGTGTTGACAGTGACTATTTATCACCGGCCCCAACACACCACAGTTGCTATGTGCCTTCCTAACATCACGTTCTGTACCATATGGCTGCTGCCACCACTGCAACAGCTGCTAATCCCTGCTGCAAATCCGCCTACTGCCACTTACATTTCTCCTACTTCTGCTACCATTATCCCTACACACCCACCACTACGGCATACATATTAGGACATCGTCAGACATCATCCACAACTCCATCCTCTGTCAGGCAAATCTCCCTCCTACCTCAGACTTTAGACAAAACTCTGTCCTCTCTCATCCAAAACTCAATCAGACTTTAGCCAAAACTCCGTCCTCCATCAGCCCTCAGACATCAGACAAAACTCCGTCCTCCGTCAGGCAAAACTCCATCAGACCTCAGACATCAGACAAAACTCCATCCTCCGTCAGGCAAAACTCCATCAGACCTCAGACATCAGACAAAACTCCGTCCTCCGTCAGGCAAAACTCCATCAGACATCAGACAAAACTCCATCCTCCGTCAGGCAAAACTCCATCAGACATCAGACAAAACTCCGTTCTCCATCAGGCAAAACTCCATCAGACCTCAGACATCAGACAAAACTCCGTCCTCCGTCAGGCAAAACTCCATCAGACATCAGACAAAACTCCATCCTCCGTCAGGCAAAACTCCATCAGACCTCAGACATCAGACAAAACTCCGTCCTCCGTCAGGCAAAACTCCATCAGACATCAGACAAAACTCCGTCCTCCGTCAGGCAAAACTCCATCAGACCTCAGACATCAGACAAAACTCTGTCCTCCGTCAGGCAAAACTCCATCAGACATAAGACAAAACTCCGTCCTCCAGTCAGGCAAAACTCCATCAGACATCAGACAAAACTCCGTCCTCCGTCAGGCAAAACTCCATCAGACCTCAGACATCAGCTAAAACTCTGTCCTCCCTCAGACATCAGCCAAAACTCCGTCCTCCCTAACTCAAAATACGCCTTACTACACACACTCTTCACCTGACGGAGCTGCTAGCTGCTGGAGAGGCAAAGGACCTGTGATGACGTCATGACCATGTGACGAGTCACGTGTGTGGGAGGGGTCAGATGTGCACAGCAGCTGGTAGAGTGTACAGAACAGTAGCCATCAAATAGAGCTCTGTACTAGAGATGTGTGTGTAACCTGCATGTTGCAGGGCTGTGTACTGTGTTACAGAGATGTATGTGTAACCTGCATGTAGCAGAGCTGTGTACTGTGTTACAGAGATGTATGTGTAACCTGCAGGTAGCAGATCTGTATATGTAACCTGCAGGTAGCAGAGCTGTGTACTGTGTAGTAGATCTGTATGTGTAATCTGCATGTAGCAGAGCTGTGTACTGTGTTACAGAGATGTATGTGTAACCTGCAGGTAGCAGAGCTGTGTACTGTGTAGTAGATCTGTATGCGTAACCTTCATCTAGCAGAGCTGTGTACTGTGTAGCAGATCTGTATGTGTAACCTGCATGTAGCAGAGCTGTGTACTGTGTTACAGAGATGTATGTGTAACCTGCATGTAGCAGAGCTGTGTACTGTGTTACAGAGATGTATGTGTAACCTGCAGGTAGCAGATCTGTATGTGTAACCTGCAGGTAGCAGAGCTGTGTACTGTGTAGCAGATCTGTATGTGTAACCTGCAGGTAGCAGAGCTGTGTACTGTGTTACAGAGATGTATGTGTAACCTTCAGGTAGCAGAGCTGTGTACTGTGTAGCAGATCTGTATGTGTAACCTGCAGGTAGCAGAGCTGTGTACTGTGTAGCAGATCTGTATGTGTAACATGCATGTAGCAGAGCTGTGTACTGTGTAGCAGAGCTGTATGTGTAACCTGCATGTAGCAGAGCTGTGTACTATAAAAAAGTGTAAAATAAAACATAAAAATTCAGATCACCCCCCTTTTCCCAAAATGAAATAAAAGAACTAAAAAAATACACATCATGGGTGTCGCAGTGTGTAAAAAACCCATTGTATAAAAATATATTCCTCATACGGCAAACGGCAAAACAGAAGGAAAAAAAAGAGTCCAAATGTCCGATTCGCCGTTTTTGGTCGCTTCATTTGCTACAAAAATGTAAATAAAAAGTGATCAAAAAGTCTTAAACACCCCAGAATGGTATCTGTGAAAAGTTCAGATTGCCCCGCAAAAAATAAGCCCTTATATAGCTCTGTACACATAATTCCCAAAAAGTTATAGAGCTCAAAATATGACGACAAAAAAAAAAAATCAGATTCTGTAAATCTCCTGTCACTCCGAGTTACTCAGAATTGGTAACCCTAATTAATAAATACATGCAACATGAATGCATATATGCCGCTTCACACAAAACTAGATCACAAGTGTTAGGCCTCTTGCACATGAACATTGTTGGTCCATTCCGTGCATTGGGGACAGCAATTTGCAGTCCCCAATGCACGGGCAACGTGCGTGCAGCAGCCGGGACAGATCCAGACCCATTCAACTTGAATGGGTCCGTGAATATGTTCTACTTTTTTGCTATGCGGAGGCATGGCCAGAAACACCACGGAAGCACTCTGTAGTGCTTCTGTGGGGATCCGATCCGTGTTTCTGTTCCGTTCAAGTGAATGGGTCAACATCACGGATGTGGGATGCACACGGCTGGTGCCCTGTGTATTGCGGAACCGCCGTATGTGGTCCACAATACGACCACAGGCACACAGCGACCATGTGCAAGAGGCCTTACAAAGATGGGATTTAAGGTGCACATCCTCTTGTAATTCCCATATTCCACAGATTTATATCACACTGCTACTTACAGTTGTGCTGATAAGTTTACATACCCTTGCAGAATTTATGATTTCTTAAAGGGGTATTCTCATCTTCCCTTTTCATATTTACCTTCCTTGAGCGTGACGTTCACTTCCTGTATTCCTCTCCCGGCCGGGCCGCGCAATGCCCTGAACGCGCACGGCGCCGCGTATGTGCCATGGTGACTTATTCCTGGCCTGTATAGTACAGAGTCGGCGTGCGCATTCGCGGCTCTGTACTATACTGGCCAGGAAGAAGTCATCATGGCGCATGCGCAGCGGCATGCGCGTTCAAGACATTGCACGGCTCAGCCGGGAGAGAATTTTCCATCTTCTGCGCAAGCGTGGCCCGGCTGGATTCGACAGGAGAGGTGGCCGTGACCAGGGGAGACCAAAGACAACATCAGGTAAAAGGGGACTTATTTTCTAAAAAAAGGATGGGAATTGGGTAAAAAATGCATTTAGAAAAATTATCACTGTCAAATCATTAACAGATTTGCCAGTGATCATTAAGATGAGAATACCCGCTTTAACCATTGTTCAAAGAATATGATTGATACCACAGACACTTTTCTCTCGCTCGTGGTTAGTGGTCGGCTGAAGCCATTTATGTCAAACAACGGTGTTTACTCTTTATAAATCATAATCACAACTCAAACTCCCCAAATGACCCTCATCAGAAGTTTACACACCCCAGTTATTAATACCATGTATTGCCCCCTTTAACATCAATGACAGCTTGAAGTCTTTTGTGGTAGTTATGGATGAGGGTCTTTATTTTCTCAGATGGTAAAACTGCCCATTCTTCCTGTTGAAAAAAAAAAGCAATTCCACCACAGTTTTACGTGATTTTTATTTACGACATTCGATGTGCGATAAAACTGACTGGTTACTTTTATTCTACAGGTCAGATCGAATCCGGCAATACCTTATATGTATAGTTTTTCTTGCGTTTTAATAGTGATAAAAAAATAAAAATATATACGATTTTTCTTGTCGCCATATTTTGAGCCCTATAACTTTTTTGTAATTATGTGTACGGAGCTGGGTGGGGGCTCATTTTTTGCGGGGCAATCTAAACTTTTTACTGATACCATTCTGGGGTGTTTAAGACTTTTTGATCATTTTTTATTTACATTTTTGTAGCAAATGAAGTGACCAAAAACGGCGAATCGGACATTTGGACTCTTTTTTTTTTCTGTTTTGCTGTTTGCCGTATGGGGAATATATTTTCATACAATGGGCGTTTTTACACATTGCGAAACCCATGATGTGTCTTTTATTTTAATTTTCGGAAAAGGGGGTGATCTGAATATTTATTGTTTTTTTTTTTGCACTTTTTTATAGTTCCCAGGTTACACACACATCTCTGTAACACAGTACACAGCTCTGCTACATGCGGTTAGACAAACTGCTCTATATACACAGTAAACAGCTCTGCTACCTGCAGGTTGCACATACATCCCTGTAACACAGT
Organism: Bufo gargarizans; assembly: GCF_014858855.1. NCBI lineage: Eukaryota > Metazoa > Chordata > Amphibia > Anura > Bufonidae > Bufo > Bufo gargarizans. Next base: position 329,629,620 of record NC_058080.1, on the reverse strand, counting down.
GCACAGCTCTGCTACATGCAGGTTACACATACAGCCCCGCTACACAGCACACAGCTCTGCTACATGCAGATTACACATACAGGTCTGCTACACAGTACACAGCTCTGCTACATTCAGGTTACACATACAGCTCTGCTACACAGTACACAGCACTGCTACATGCAGGTTACACAAACAGCTCTGCTACACAGTACACAGCTCTGCTACATGCAGGTTACACATACAGTTCTGCTTTACAGTACACAGCTCTGCTACATTCAGGTTACACATACAGCTCTGCTACACAGTACACAGCTCTGCTACATGCAGGTTACACATACAGATCTGCTACACAGTACACAGCTCTGCTACCTGCAGGTTACACATACATCTCTGTAACACAGTACACAGCTCTGCTACCTGCAGGTTACACATACAGATCTGCTACACAGTACACAGCTCTGCTACCTGCAGGTTACACATACAGATCTGCTACCTGCGGGTTACACATACAGCCCTGCTACACAGTACACAGCTCTGCTACATGCAGGTTACACATACAGCACTGCTACACAGTACACAGCTCTGCTACATGCAGGTTACACATACAGCTCTGCTACACAGTACACAGCTCTGCTACATTCAGGTTACACATGCAGCTCTGCTACACAGTACACAGCTCTGCTACATGCAGGTTACACATACAGCACTGCTACACAGTTCACAGCCCTGCTACACAGTTCACAGCTCTGCTACATGCAGGTTACACATACAGCTCTGCTACACAGTACACAGCACTGCTACATGCAGGTTACACATACAGCAGTGCTACACAGTACACAGCTCTGCTACATGCAGGTTACACATACAGCTCTGCTACACAGTACACAGCTCTGCTACCTGCAGATTACACATACAGATCTGCTACACAGTACACAGCTCTGCTACCTGCAGGTTACACTTACATCTCTGCTACACAGTACACAGCTCTGCTACCTGCAAGTTACACATACAGATCTGCTACACAGTACACAGCTCTGCTACCTGCAGGTTACACATACAGCTCTGCTATCTGCAGGTTACACATATATCTCTGTAACATAGTACACAGCTCTGCTACATGCAGGTTACACATACAGCTCTGCTACACAGTACACAGCTCTGCTACATGCAGGTTACACATACAGCACTGCTACACAGTTCACAGCCCTGCTACACAGTTCACAGCTCTGCTACATGCAGGTTACACATACAGCTCTGCTACACAGTACACAGCTCTGCTACATGCATGTTACACATACAGATCTGCTACACAGTACACAGCTCTCCTACCTGCAGGTTACACATACATCTCTGTAACACAGTACACAGCTCTGCTACATGCAGGTTACACATACAGATCTACTACACAGTACACAGCTCTGCTACCTGCAGGTTACACATACAGATCTGCTACACAGTACACAGCTCTGCTACCTGCAGGTTACACATACAGATCTGCTACCTGCAGGTTACACATACATCTCTGTAACACAGTACACAGCTCTGCTACATGCAGGTTACACATACATCTCTGTAACAGTACACAGCTCTGCTACATGCAGGTTACACATACATCTCTGTAACACAATACCACAGCTCTGCTACATGCAGGTTACACACACATCTCTAGTATAGAGCTCTATTTGATGGCTACTGTTCTGTACACTCTACCAGCTGCTGTGCACATCTGACCCCTCCCACACACGTGACTCGTCACATGGTCATGACGTCATCACAGGTCCTTTGCCTCTCCAGCAGCTAGCAGCTTCGTCAGGTGAAGAGTGTGTGTAGTAGGGCGTATTTTCAGTTAGGGAGGACGGAGTTTTGGCTGATGTCTGAGGGAGGACAGAGTTTTAGCTGATGTCTGAGGTCTGATGGAGTTTTGCCTGACGGAGGACGGAGTTTTGTCTGATGTCTGAGGTCTGATGGAGTTTTGCCTGACGGAGGACAGAGTTTTGTCTGATGTCTGATGGAGTTTTGCCTGACCGAGGACGGAGTTTTGTCTGAGGTCTGATGGAGTTTTGCCTGACGGAGGACGGAGTTTTGTCTGAGGTCTGATGGAGTTTTGCCTGACGGAGGACGGAGTTTTGTCTGATGTCTGAGGTCTGATGGAGTTTTGCCTGACGGAGGACGGAGTTTTGTCTGATGTCTGAGGTCTGATGGAGTTTTGCCTGACGGAGGACGGAGTTTTGTCTGATGTCTGAGGTCTGATGGAGTTTTGCCTGACGGAGGACGGAGTTTTGTCTGATGTCTGAGGTCTGATGGAGTTTTGCCTGATGGAGGACGGAGTTTTGTCTGATGTCTGAGGTCTGATGGAGTTTTGGGTGACGGAGGACGGAGTTTTGTCTGATGTCTGAGGTCTGATGGAGTTTTGCCTGACGGAGGACAGAGTTTTGTCTGATGTCTGAGGTCTGATGGAGTTTTGGGTGACGGAGGACGGAGTTTTGGCTAAAGTCTGAGGTAGGAGGGAGTTTTGCCTGACGGAGGATGGAGTTGTGGATGATGTCTGACGATGTCCTAATATGTATGCCGTACACCACTACTACTACTACTCTATTAATCCAACAGACCCTCATATACATCTGCTTCCTTGTCTGTTTCATGTTGTGCTGCTACTAGACCTCTGTTTCTTCTGACAAGTAATATATACAGTAAATACAGACAGACATCTGGCTCTGTTAAGGAATATTTTTGATGCCTTTACAGAACAGTTGTTTCTTATGACATTAATGTATGCATGCATAAGCATGAAGAGGGAATTGGCTAATTGTTCGGTCCCTTTAACTCTTACTTTACCTGCCTCTTTTCTCCCTTCCCATAAATAACCACACAACACTACTGCTTGGATTTAATCGGCCACAGCAGCCGTTTATTAAATAAATACATAACATAATTAACATAAATTAACCCATGACGAGGGAAGTCCTAGAAGCCCCAATAGCCTCATAAACACCGGGAAAAACCCTGCGACTCCATCTTGCCCCCAGCCTTTGAACCCAGCTCGGAGGCAGCAACTGATGGACGCCTAGATCGTTAATCCCAGCTCCTTCATGAGAGTCCAGCCCCTCCCGCGGGGCCCTCCCATCCTCAGATACCACCATCTTTTTCCACTTCAAGGACCTCCCCCGCCTCCTTGACTGAGGCGACAACCACATAACATATCACCCTGCCCCCCCACATTTAATATCATTATTTATTCCTTCATCATGTTTTTCTTTTTCTTTTTTATACAACCCCCTCAACTAGGGTCGGGCGGGTGGGCGTTCGCTTCCCCTGGCCGAATGCCTCTAACACCGCCTCCCCCTCGCTCTGCCTCATAGCCCCTCCCCCGTTCGCATGGCGACACGCGCCATTACCTAACCCCTCCTCTGATCCTTAACACCTTACCTCCCTGTCCCCTCACACCCAACCCTCTTCATGAGCGGCCCCCCCCCCTAACGCTCTGCTCCATGTCCGGCCTAACTGGAGCAGGCATCTGTCCTTGTTTCCAACAAGATACAGTTTTTTTTTTTCCCAGTAGCACTTTGTGTGTTTAAACAGCATCTGTCCCCGAAAACAAACATTTTTGGGAATGTTTATAATATTAAAAAGCATGACAAATGTGTTTTTAATTGGGCTTTTTGTTAAGCCCACCCACCATTGTTGTGCTCTTCTCTGCAGACACAGACACCATGCTACTCACCTCTGCCTACCTTCTGAGTCCCGCTCTTCTGCCACTAGCATCCTGCTTACTCTTGCAGGTGTTGCATGCATATATATATATGCAGAGGCCTCCTACTTTGTTCTTGAGGGTGCATGCTCACTCTCAGCTTCTCAAAGGGCCAGCGTGCGCACAGCCAAAATGTTCCCCAATCAATGGCTGGATGTCCCTTCCACAAGGGGAGACCTTTAATCTCATGGAATGAAAGGCGTTTGGTTTAGAGGAGATGTGTTGGGAGCCTGCAGAGAACACATATGCTCCTGTACTTCTGAAGAAATTCCTGGCACAGTCTGGTCCAATAAAAAGAGGGTGTAAGTATGGGGGATACTGTCATGCCAGTGGTCTGTGAACATCACTGCCTTCCTCTCCCTTGTGGGCACGGACACCACCCTACCCTACCCCTGGCTTCCCTGTTGTGTGCCGCTCTTCTGCTTCTGGCACTCCCAGCCACCGGCATCCTGATTAGTTCTGCAGGCTGTGGCTGTGTATGTTTGCTAAGGCCTCCTGGCCTGTTCTTTAGGGCATATTCCTCTTAAACGGCAAGCACAGATAGCCCCAATGCTTTGGTATAGATATTAGGTATCTACATAGTTCAAAGTCTACCAGCAAATAATGCAGGAAGGATCTCAATAATAGGCAATCTGTGGCCTGTTTAAATAGTGCACTAGTGGAGTCATGTGACGTGGCCAGCATCACATGACTCCTGAGTTCCAATGCAGCCCATACAGCCAAGCGCCGAGTGATCAGCTCGGCACTCAGCCCCAGTGTGGTTTCACAGGAACGGGCGACGCCGGGTGTGCTGATGATACTGTCCCCGCCTCCTAGAAACACGCACAGAGCACATCGTGACAGGATGATATGCCGATGAGAAAGACAACTCCATCCCAATACGCCCACAAAAGGCTTTCCAAAACCTGGAAATGAACTGTGTGCCTCTGTCGGACACAATGTTACAAGGAACCCCATACAACCTGACATTATTGATGAACACATTGACCATATCCCGGGATGAAGGTAACCAAGAAAGAGGGATAAGATGACACTGACGGGAAAACCGATCCACAATAACCCAGATAACTGTCATGCCTTCAAAGACGGTGAGATCAGTAATGAAATCCATTGAGATATGCGACCAGGGCCGATCTGGGATGGGGAGGAGAAGGAGCTTCCCAGCCTGAGCGGATTGAGGTACCTTACTCCTGGCGCACATCTCACATGAACGGACAAACTCCCCAACATCTTGCCCCAAGGAATATGGATAGAGCATCTGCTCAAATGTTTTTCGACCCAGGAATAAATGAAATAGAAAATCGAAATTGTTAAAAAAAAAACAAGGCCTGGGTTTAAGGCTTTTAGCATTTTTCAGGTAACTTGAGTTCTTATGGTCAGTAAGAACCACAAACAGATGTCTGGCCCCTTCCAAGAGATGTCTCCATTCCTCAAGGGTCCATTTAATGGCTAATAACTCCCTGTTACCAATATGGTAGTTTAATTCTGTGGTCGAGAACTTTCTAGAAAAGAAAGCACAGAGGTGTGTGAGGGAAGGGGACCCCTGGAACAACACCGCCCCCACCCCGACCTCCGAAGCATCCACCTCAACCACAAATGGCCCTTCTAGGTAGGGTTGGACCAGGACAGGGGCAGACTCAAAAGCATCCTTGAGGTTTGAGAATGCCGAAAAAGCACACATCTACCCCATTGCAAGTAAGGTCAATTAGGGGCTTCACTATTTTTGAAAAACCCCTAATAAACTCCCTATAGAAGATGGCAAAACCCCAAAACCTTTGAAGGGCCTTCAGGTTCCTGGGCTGGATCCAATCCTGATCCATCCGAAAGCCAAGCAACCTCATCTCCTCTACCTCAAAAGAACACATGGGTAAATTCCTATACAGGAAGTTATCCCTGAGCCTTTTGAGAACTGTATGCACATAGTGGGACTGAACATCTTTATAAAACATCAAAATGTCATCAATGAACACAATTATGAGTAATTCCAATGTATCCTGTGTGACAGTGACAGGTCTCCCGCAGGTTGGAGGCAAGGAAGGGGTGGATAGTGCGGTTCAAGCCCCTATTCCACCACAGGTGAGACCAGCTGGAGGTACTCAGCCTGGCATACAGCACCTCCCAGAGTGTCAGCGAGGGGGGAGTGTGTTACCTGTAGACAGAGGCCTGGAGGCTCTGTCTGTGTGGTCTATGCTGGGCTAGGCTGAGGGACCACGAGGCTAAGTGACAGCCTGGAATTTGGGGGATGCAGTGACGCCTGCGGTACAAGGGCCACAGGGTCAGAGTCGGGAAGACTGCTGGACCACAATCCCCCAAATGGACTTGCGTTTGCTACAGCCTGGAGGCTGCTGGGCTAGCTGAGAAAACTACAGGTTATGACCGTGTCTGAACAGCACTCTATAGGTGAGTCAGGGATTCTACCCTATGTTTAGTTAGAGCCCAGCCGGGCAGTTATTTGTTTTTGTATTATTGGTTGTTGTTGCTGGTGTTGCACAATAAATGCAAAGTTTGGACAGTATATCAGTATATCCATGTCTGGTGAAGTAACCTGTGAGAGTGACCCCCGGAGAAGAGCTAACCCCCCACAATCCCTAAAAATGTAATTAACAAAAGCTTGAAAGACGGCTGAGGCATTGCAAAGTCCAAAAGGCATCACCAACAAATATGCGATGCGAAGGGGGTAATCAGATACGCACTGTCTAGATTGTATGGCCTACTCATCTCTCCGACAAATCAATCCTCTACTACCTATATCCTCAACTGGGAAAGACCTAGGGCTCACCTTCTCAAAGGAACAAAAAGAACGTCTTTATACATTAACACATAAGATCTCTATAGCTAGCAATATACAGGAAATAGGTTTTAAGGTCCTATCAAGGTTGTACAGGGTCCATACCAAGTTACATTCTCAATTTACTACAGTCTCCCCGCTATGTTGGGGTTGTAGGAGAAATAGAGGATAAATTTTACACATTTTTTGGAAGTATCCCATGCTAGCCAGCTTTTGGAATGAGGTGTGGCGCATCACGTATAAATTCACTAATAATACTCTACCCAAGACACCTGCAATCTTCCTACTCCATCATAGCGAGATCCCCATGTCAACATACAGGAGGTCGGTGAACGCCACAAGAGCATGTAACCCTTGCATGTGGAAACAAAAATTGGCTCCCACAACAGCACTGGATTGTGTTCCAAAACTCACAGGAATAACGCAACATTATTGACAGGATAGAATCCAGAAAGTTTTATTTATTTATTTTTCCTTTTCTACTCCCCATCCCACCCTTCTCTCGCCCTTCTCTCCTCTTCTTTCTTAGATTCACACCTACAGTGCCTTGCAAAAGTATTCACCCTCCTTCACTTTTTTTGTATTTTTTTTACATTAGAGCCTTAAGCAAGAGGCATCACTAACCAATCACTGCCATGAAGACCAAAGAACTCTCCAAACAAGTAAGGGACAATGCGTCCTATAGCGTTTGTCCCTCTTTATAACTGCAGTATCTCAGAAGAACTGCACACAACTGCTACACAATAAAAATGCACTACATAGAAAGTATATTATTGGTATAAAACACCCCTGCCTTAATCAGTTTTTTGGGGGGAAACTAGTATGTCACACCAGTTGCAATTAGTTGTTCCAATAGCATTTGTGCCACTGTATAGCTGCAGTATCGCCGCTTAACGGCACACAACAGCTGCACAATACAAATTCACTATATAGAAAGTATATTATAGGTATATCACACCCCTGCCACAATCAGATTTTTCGTGGGGCAACTGGTATATCACACCAGTTGCAATTAGTTTTTCTAATAGCATTTGTCCCTCTGTATAGCTGTGGTATATCAGCAAAACCGCACACAACTGATGCACAATACAAATGTACTATATAGAAAATATATTATAGGTATATTACACCCCTGCCTCAATGAGTTTTTTTAAGGGGGCAACTGGTATATCACATCAGTTGCAATTAGTTGTTCCAATAACGGTTGTCCCTCTGTATAGCTCCGTTATCACCGCAGAACCGCAGACAACTACTGCACAATACAAATGCACTATACAGAAAGTATATTATTAGTATAGCACACCCCTGCCTCCCTCATTTTTTGGGGGTGCTGCTGGTATATCAGACCATTTGCATTTAGTTGTTCCAATAGCGTTTGTCCATCTGTATAGCTGCAGTATTTCAGCAGAACCGCACACAACTTCTGCACAATACAAATTCACTATATAGAAAGTATATTATAGGTATATCCCACAATTGCTTCAATCCGATTTTTTGGGGGGGAATATCACTCCAGTTGCAATTCGTTTTTCCAATAGCGTTTGTCCCTCTGTATATCTGCAGTATCTCAGCAGAATCGCACACAACTGCTGCACAATACAAATACACTATACTGTATATAAATTATATAGGTATATTACACCCCTGCCTCAATCAGATTTTTTGGGGGGCAACTGTTATATCACACCAGTTGCATTAAGTTGTTCCTATAGCGTTTGTCCCTCTGTATAGCTGTGGTATCTCAGCAGAACAGCACACAACTGCTGCCCAATATAAATGCACTATATAGAAAATATATTATAGGTATATCACACCCCTACCTCAATCAGTTTTTTGGGGGGGCAACTGGTGTATCACACCAGTTGCATTTAGTTGTTCCAATAGTGTTTGTCCCTCTGTATGGCTGCAGTATTTCAGCAGAACCACACACAACTGCTGCATAATACATATGCACTACATAGAAAGTATATTATAGGTATAAAGCACCCCTGTTTTAATCAGTTTTTTAGGGGGCAACTAGTATATCACAACAGTTGCAATTAGTTGCTCCAATAGCGTTTGTCCCTCTGTATAGCTGCGGTATCGCCTCTGAATCGCATATAACTGCTGCACAATACAAATGCACTATATACAAAGTATATTATAGGTATACAACACCTCTGCCTCCCCTGATAGAAATTTTATTATAGGTATATCACATCCCTGCCTCAATCAGTTTTTTGGGGGGGCAACTGGCATATCACACCATTTGCTATTAGTTGTTCCAATAGTGTTTGCCCCTCTGTATAGCTGCAGTATCTCATCAGAATCGCACAGAACTGCTGCACAATACAAATACACTATATATAAATTATATTATGTGCTGCCTCATATTTTGAATATATACCTATCCATTAGCCGTTGAGCCTGCGGCTGGGAGGATTTTTGAACCCGTGCTATTGGACTAGTGCTGCTGTGGAACTTTTTGTTTGCTGGTTATCTGGACTTACTTAGCGTGCACCCATCTTTTATCCTTTTCTTTAGTGCCATCAATATGGATCTCTCCGATGTTTTTATATATACCCGGGGGATGAGAAAATAATCCTTCAGGGTCTGGTGAGTGAGCCTACATTTTTGTCCATTCCTACTCTGATTAATTTAAAAAGATGTTATGAATAGAGATGTCCGGAACTATTCGCCGGCGAGCAGTTTCCAGCGAACATAGCTTGTTCGCCGCGGCGGGCGAATATATGCGATGTTCGGTCCGCGCCCTATACATCATCATTGAATAAACTTTTACTCTGTACCTCACAGTCAGCAGACACATTCCAGCCAATCAGCAGCAGACCCTCCCTCCCAGACCCTCCCACCTCCTGGACAGCATCCATTTTAGATTCATTCAGAAGCTGCATTCTTAGTGAGAGGAGGGACAGTGCAGCTGCTGCTGATTTAATAGGGAAATCGATAGCTAGGCAAGTGTATTCAGTGTCCACTACAGTCCTGAAAGACTCATCTGATCTCTGCTGTAAGGACAGCACCCCAAAAAAAACCTTTTTAGGGCTAGAACATCAATCTGCTTTTTTTTTTTTTTTCTGTGTAATCAAATAGCAGTTTCCTGCCTGCCAGTGTGTGTGTCAGGCTCACAGTCCTGCAAGTGCATAGTGTCACCAACGCAACTCCTATCTGGTGTCACATTCGATTACATAGAAAAACAAAAATTTGGACTGTAAATAACGAGCAGTCAGTTGCACACGTGTTTGTGTGTCTAAGGCCCAGTGCCAGTGCATAGTGTCACTTCAGCGCCATTCATATCTGGTGTCACATTTGATTCCATTTAAAGAAAAACAACAATTTTGACTGAATGAATAGCAGTCAGTTAGACATGTGTTTGTGTGTTAAAGGCCCAGCTGCAAGCGCATAGTGTCACTTCAGCGCAACTCATATCTGGTGTCACATTCCATTTAACCCCTTCCCGACCTATGACGTGTATACTCGTCATAAAGCACTGCTAGTTAGTGCTCCATGACGAGTATAAACGTCATGGCATTAAACTGTCACCATGTCTGCAGACATGGTGACAGCGCTGAGTGCCGGCTGTTACACACAGCCAGGCACCCAGTGTCAATGCCGAGGGGGGTCCTGTGACCCCCCCCGTATCGGCGATTGCTTCAAACCGCAGGTCAATTCAGACCTGCGGTTTTTTAGCGCTTTATGCCGTTTCTGATCCCTGTGGTCCCTGACCGCAGGGATCAGAAACTTTAAAATTCCCAAAATAAAGTTTTTTTTACCCCCCCCCCCCCTGCACCCCTGAATGGTATTATGTGGGCGGGTGGTGCAGGGGGAGGGTTGCGGGCGGTGCGAGCCGTGCGGGAGGTGGGCGGTGCGGCAGGCGGGATCGCGATCCCCCGCCCGCCTCCCCTTCAATAATCGTTGGTGTACAGTGGGTATACCAGGGTGCCAGCACATTGCTGGCACCCTGGTATAAACGGCTGACATCGTTGATGCGATGTCAGCCGTTTAACCCTTTCCATACAGCGGTCCGTACGGACCGCTGTATGGAAAAGGTTAACAGTAAGAGAGAGCTCCCTCCCTCTCCGATCGGGGGGCTGCTGTGCCTTTGCAGCCCCCGATGGGAGAGGGAGAGAGCCCCTAGACAGCCCCCCGCCAGCCCCGTCCTCACCCTTCCCCGTCTGCGCAGTTGTGACAGACGGGGAAGGTTCCCATGGCAACAGGATGCCTTCTCAGGCATCCTGCTGTCCATGGTACTGAACAGATCTATGCTGAAAGCATAGGTCTGTTCAGGCAAACTGTAAGTAAAATACAGTGCAGTACTGTATAGTATATTGTACTGTACTGTATTATACAGACATCAGACCCACTGGATCTTCAAGAACCAAGTGGGTCTGAGTCAAAAAAAATGTTAAAAAAAGTGAAAAAAGTAAAAGATAAAAAAAAAAACATTTATCACTGAATAAAAATAAAATAAATAAAAAACGCTACACATATTAGGTATTGCCACGTCCGTAACGACCTGATCTATAAAACAATCATGTTACTTTCCCCGCACGGTGAACGCCATAAAAATAAAAAAATAAAAACTATGAGGAAATAGAAATTTTGCCCACCTTACTTCCCAAAAAGATAATAAAAGTGATCAAAAAAGTCACATGTACGCCAAAATAGTGCCAATCAAACCGTCACCTCATCCCGCAAAAAATGAGCCCCTACATGAGACAATCGCCTAAAAACTGAAAAAACTATGGCTCTCAGACTATGGAGACACTAAAACATTATTTTTTTTTTGTTTAAAAAATGATATTATTGTGTAAAACCTAGATAAATTAAATAAAGGTAGACATATTAGGTATTGCCACGTCCGTAAGAACCTGCTCTATAAAAATACCACATGACCTAACCCCTCAGGAGAACACTGTAAAAAAAATTAAATAAAAACGGTGTCAAAAAAGCCATTTTTTTGTTACCTTACATCACAAAAAGTGTAATAGCAAGCGATCAAAAAGTCATATGCACCCCAAAATAGTACCAATCTAACCGTCATCTCATCCCGCAAAAATGATATCCAACCTGAGACAATCGACTAAAAACTGAAAAAACTATGGCTCTCAGACTATAGAGACACTAAAACATGATTTTTTTTGTTTCAAAAATGATTTTATTGTGTAAAACCTAGATAAATTAAAAAAGGTAGACATATTAGGTATTGCCACGTCCGTAGGAACTTGCTCTATAACAATAGCACATAATCGTACCTGTCAGATGAACGTTGCAAATAATAAAAAATAAAAACAGTGCCAAAACACCTATTTTTTGGGAAATTTTCCATTTTAATCCATTTTTTCCCGTAACAAAGCAAGGGTTAACAGCCAAATAAAACTCAATATTTATTGGCCTGATTCTGTAGTTTATATAAATGCCCCATATGTGGTCGTAAACTGCTGTATGGCCACACGGCAGGGCACAGAAGGAAAGGAATGCCATATGGTTTTTGGAAGGCAGTTTTTGCTGGACTGGTATTTTTGACACCATGTCCCATTTGAAGCCCCCTGATGCACCCCTAGAGTAGAAACTCCAAAAAATGACCCCATTTTGGAAACTACACCCCTCAAGATATTCAAAACTGATTTTACAAACTGTGTTAACCCTTTAAGTGTTCCACAAGAGTTAGTGGCAAATGAAGATGAAATTTCAGAATTTCTATTTTTTGTTACTTTGCCTCACAAAAAGTGTAATATATAGCAACCAAAAATCATATATACCCTAAAATAGTACCAACAAAACTTCCACCTTTATCCCATAGTTTCCAAAATGGGGTCACTCTTTTGGAGTTTCTAACCTAGGGGTGCATCAGGGGGGCTTCAAATGGGACATGGTGTCAAAAAAACTGTCCAGCAAAATCTGGCTTCCAAAAACCATACGGCGCACCTTTCGCTCTACGCCCTACTGTGTGGCCGTACAGTAGTTTACGGCCACATATGAGGTGTTTCTGTAAACGGCAGAGTCAGGGCAATAAAGATACAGTCTTGTTTGACTGTTAACCCTTGCTTTGTTAGTGGAAAAAATTGGTTAAAATGGAAAATTAGGCAAAAAAATTTAATTCTCAAATTTCATCCCCATTTGCCAATAACTCTTGTGCACCACCTAATGGGTTAACCAAGTTTGTAAAATCAGTTTTGAATACCTTGAGGGGTGTAGTTTATAGAATGGGGTCATTTTTGGGTGGTTTCAATTATGTAAGCCTCACAAAGTGACTTCAGAGCTGTAGTGGTCCCTAAAAATTGGGTTTTGGAAATTTTCCGAAAAATGCTTCTAAACTTCTAAGCCTTGTAACGTCCCCAAAAAATAAAATGTAATTCCCAAAATGATCCAAACATGAAGTAGACATATGGGGAATGTAAAGTCATCACAATTTTTAGGGGTATTACTATGTATTACAGAAGTAGAGAAACTGAAACTTTGAAATTTGCTAATTTTTCCAAATTTTGGGTAAATTTGGTATTTTTTTGTGCAAAAAAAATATTTTTTTTTACTTCATTTTACCAGTGTCATGAAGTACAATATGGGACGAAAAAACTATCTCAGAACGGCCTGGATAAGTAAAAGTGTTTTAAAGTTATTCACATATAAAGTGACACTGGTCAGATTTGCAAAAAATAGCCTGGTCCTTAAGGTAAAAAATGGCTTGGTCCTGAAAGGGTTAAAGAAAAACTATTTTGACAGTGAATAAATAGCAGTCAGTTGCCCTGTACATGTTTGTGTGTTTAAGGCCCAGCTGCAAGCGCATGGTGTCACTTCAGCGCAACTGATATCTGGTGTCACATTCGATTTCATTTAAAGAAAAACAACAATTTTGACTGAATAAATAGCAGTCTGTTGAACACACGTGTTTGTGTGTTAAAGGCCCAGCTGCAAGCGCATAGTGTCACTTCAGCGCAACTCATATCTGGTGTCGCATTCAATTCCATTTAAAGAAAAACAATTCTGACTGAATAAATAGCAGTCAGCTGCACACGTGTTTGTGTGTCTAAGGCCCAGTGCCAGTGCATAGTGTCACTTCAGCGCCATTCATATCTGGTGTCACATTTGATTATATTTAAAGAAAAACAACAATTTGGACTGAATAACTAGCAGTCAGTTACACACATGTGTTTGTGTGTTTAAGGCCCAGTGCCAGTGCATAGTGTCACTTCAGCGCAACTCATATCTGGTGTCACAGTAGCTTGCACGCATAGTACAACTTAACTAATCTAAAAAAAATGACAGGCAAAGGCAGGCCACCCCGCAGGGGCCGTTGTGGCCGTGGTGCTGTGATTCCCTTTGGCCCTAGAATAATGCCCAGTGTTCAGAGGCCACGTACCCTGAACTCGAAAAGTTCTGAGGACATAGTTGACTGGCTAACACAGGACACCCAATCTTCTACAGCTTCCGCTCGGAACCTTGATGCACCATACTCCTCCAGCTCAGCTTCGGGCACCTCTCAAGTTACCACTCGCCCGCCTGCCGCCACCACCAACACTAGCACCACAGCTGCTTCACTTGATCTGAGGAGTTATTTACACATCAGTTGGAAGAAATGAGTGATGCCTCTGCTGCATTAGTCAGTGTGCAATTTAAGCTAGAAATACAGCTTTAATTTTCTGGGTTTTAAAAAACAATAATTTTTGGGGCAAAATAGCTTGCATTTAATAAAAAAAATAAAAAATAAAATCACTGTAATATAATTGCAGTTGCCTGCAAGCGTGTGTGTCACGCCCACAGCGTGTACTGTGCCCACTACTGCCAGTGCCAAGCGCACCATCCTCCTCCAGCTCAGCTTCAGGCACCTTTCAAGTTACCACTCGCCCGCTTGCCGCCACCACCAACACTAGCACCACAGCTGCTTCACTTGATCTGTCAGAGGAGTTATTAACACATCAGTTGGAAGAAAGGAGTGATGCGCAACCATTATTGGAAGAGGATGTAGATAACAGGGATATGTCTCAGTCAGGCAGCATTACACAGATGGGCGTATGGTGTGATGATGATAATGTTATACCTGCTGCTGCTTCCTTTGCTGAGTTGTCAAATACAAGTGAAGCGGTTGACGATGACGATGTGTCCGTGGATGTCACGTGGGTACCCACTTGAAGAGAAGAAGAACAGAAGGAAAGTTCAGATAGGGAGACGAAGAGGAGGAGGAGATGAGTTGGAAGCAGGGGGAGGTCGGCGCAAGGAGCTAGTGGCACAGTCAGACAGCATGTATCGGCACCCGGGGTCAGCCAGACAGCACGCCAATCAACGCATGCTGTTGCCACCACCAGAATGCCATCATTGCAAAGCTCAACAGTGTGGCATTTTTTTGTGTGTGTCTGCCTCTGATGACAGCGATGCCATTCGCAACCTGTGCCAAAAGAAACGGAGTCGTGGGAAGTCCAACAACCACCTAGGTACAACTGCTTTGCAAAGGCACATGATCTCACATCACAAACGCCTATTGGATCAACACGTGAGTACAAGCAGCACACAAACTCAAAGCCACCGTCCTCCTCCTGGTCCAACATCTTCAGCCACGTCAACCACTGCTGTCCTCCTTGCCCCCTCTCAACCACCCACCACTCCGCCTCTCGCCTTGAGAATTTCCTGCTCATCTGCCCACATTCAAGTGTCTGTCAAGAACATGTTTGAGCGTAAGAAGCCAATGTCACAGAGTCACCCCCTTGCCCGGTGTCTGACAGCTGGCTTGTCTGAACTCTTAGCCCGCCAGCTTTTACCATACAAGCTGGTGGAGTCTGAGGCCTTCAAAAAATTTGTAACTATTGGGACACCGCAGTGGAAGGTACCCGGCCGAAATTTCTTTGCACAAAAGGCAATCCCCAACCTGTACTCGATTGTGAAAAAGGAAGTCATGGCATGCCTGGCATACAATGTTGGGGCAAGGGTCCATCTGACCACTGATACCTGGTCTGCAAAGCACGGTCAGGACAGGTATATCACCTACACTGCGCATTGGGTAAACCTGCTCACGGCTGCCAAGCATGGAATGCGTGGCTCTGCAGAGAAGTTGGTGACACCGCCACGACTTGCAGGCAGGCCTGCTGCCACCTCCTCTACTCCTCCTACTCAATCCTCTTCCATAACCTCCTCGGCTGAGTCCTCTTCTGCTGCTGCATCTTGTTCCACATCAACGGCACCCACCCAGCTCCCCAAGGGCTATTCCACATCTCGGATACGACAGTGTCACGCCATCTTGGGGTTGACTTTCCTGAAAGCAGAGAGTCACACTGGACCAGCACTCCTGTCCGCCCTGAACGCACAGGTGGATCAGTGGCTGACTCCGCACCAACTGTAGATTGGCAAAGGGGTGTGTGACAACGGAAGCAATTTGTTGGCGGCATTGAATTTGGGCAAGTTGACACAAGTGCCGTGCATGGCACATGTGTTGAATCTGATCGTACAATGCTTTGTGCATAAGTACCCAGGCTTACAGGACGTCCTCAAGCAGGCCAGGAAGGTGTGTGGCCATTTCAGACGTTCCTACATGGCCATTGCGCACTTTTCAGACATTCAGCGCCAAAACAACATGCCAGTGAGGCGCTTGATTTGCAACAGCCCGACACGTTGGAATTCAACACTCCTAATGTTCAACTGCCTGCTCCAACAAGAAAAAGCCGCCAACGAGTATTTGTATGACCGGGGTGCTAGGACAGCCTCTGCAGAGCTGGGAATTTTTTTGCAATGTTACTGGATGCTCATGCGCAATGCCTGTAGGCTCATGCATCCTTTTGAGGAGGTGACAAACCTAGTCAGTCGCACCGAAGGCACCATTGGCGACATCATCCCATTTGTTTTCTTCCTGGAGCGTGCCCTGCGAAGAGTGCTGGATCAGGCCGTAGATGAACGTGAAGAGGAAGAGGAAGAGTTGTGGTCACCAGCATCACCACCAGAAACAGCCTTATCAGTATCACTTGCTGGACCTGCGGCAACGCTGGAAGAGGAGTCTGAGGAAGAGGAGTCAGAGGAGGAATGTGGCTTTGAGGAGGAGGAAGACCAACCACAGCAGGCATCCCAGGGCTCTCGTTGTCACCTATCTGGTACCCATGGTGTTGTACGTGGCTGGGGGGAAAAACAGACCTTCAGTGAGATCAGTGAGGACGAGGAAAGGGACATGAGGAGCTCGGCATCCAACCTTGTGCAAATGGGGTCTTTCATGCTGTCGTGCCTGTTGAGGGACCCTCATATAAAAAGGCTGAAGGAGAACGACCTGAACTGGGTGGCCACGCTAATAGACCCCCGGTATAAGCAGAAAATGCCTGAAATATTACCAAATTACCAGAAGTCAGAAAGGATGCAGCAGTTCCAAAATAAATTAAAACGTATGCTTTACACAGCGTATAAGGGTAATGTCACAGCACAGAGGGAATCTAACAGGGGAAGAGGTGAAAGTAATCCTTGTCCTACCACGACCACGCCGGCAAGGACAGGACGCTTTACAGACGTGTTGTTGATGGAGGACATGCAGAGCTTTTTAAGTCCTACGCATCTCCACAGCCCTTCGGGGTCCACCCTCAGAGGATGACTTGACCGACAGGTAGCAGACTACCTCGCCTTAACTGCAGATATCGACACTCTGAGGAGCGATGAACCCCTTGACTACTGGGTGTGCAGGCTTGACCTGTGGCCTGAGCTATCCCAATTTGTGATAGAACTTCTGGCCTGCCCCGCTTCAAGTGTCCTGTCAGAAAGGACCTTCAGTGCAGCAGGAGGTATTGTCACTGAGAAGAGAAGTCGCCTAGGTCAAAAAAGTCTACATTACCTCACCTTTAGTAAGATGAATGAGGGATGGATCCCGAAGGGACTGACAGTGGGCGATACATTCGACTAAAAAAGGTCTGATGACTGAGATGAGCTGCCTTGGGCTGAAAATGGTCCACACGCTGCTGTATTTTATCTCTGAATGCCGGATGACTTGCGTGACTTATCCGCCACCAACTAGGGTTCAAGCCGCAATGTTTTAGGGCACTTTCTGCCTGGGAAACATAAATGTGTACATGCCTAATTTTTCTGGCCTTTTCTGGTGCTGCACTGTGGCTTCAAAAACCAAACAAAAAAAAAGGCACATACATGTGTCAATTCCTCTTCGTGATCGTTACCTTGTTGTGGTGAAGGGGCTTGCGTATCACAATGAAGCGACCACCTCTATGAGTGTGTTGGCGATGGCAATGTTGGCACACCCCAGATGATAAGGTCGTTGCTTCATTGTGAACAGACCAAAAACGATCGGCTGGATAATTTTGGATAGAAAAAACATACATTTTCTTTGTGATCATCTAAGGTGATTATTAAAGCCTACTAGGCCATCAATAGGCCCACACTGCAGGACCATTGTTTTCTGGGCCACTAAACTGTCACTGAACTACCTCAGCACGACCATAGGCTTTGAAAAACATTGCCTGCAATCTCCCAAACGTGCGCATAGTCATCACTACACCAAGATTGACGCATAGAGGAATAAAATTGATGTCATGAGTGTGTCTACTATTGACAACTCTTTGCGGTTGTCTAAAATCTATTCCATACGCGTCCCCTGATAGGAATAGTACTACTTAACACGCCACTCATATCTGGTGGCACATTCGATTGCACGCGCAGTGCCCCAAATTGAAAGTAGGAGGACCGACCAAGCATCTTTTTCCATCTCCCGGTTCCTAAAATCGATTCCATATACAGGTCCCCTGATGGGGGACGTAACAGGGATTAAACTGATAGGAATAGTACTACCTAACACACCACACATATTGGGATTGCACAGTACAGTACACAGCGCACGCGCAGTGCCCCAAATTGGAATTAAGAGGACCGACCAAGCATCTTTTTCCATCTCCCGGTTCCCAAAATCGATTCCATATACACGTCCCCTGATAGGAATAGTACTACTTAACACACCACTCCTATCTGGTGGCACAGTATATTGCACGTGCAGTGCCACAAATTGGAAGTAGAAGGACCAACCAAGCATCTTTTTCCATCTCCCAGTTCCTAAAATCTATTCCATACACATCCCCTGATAGGGGACGTAACAGCGATTAAACTGATAGGAATAGTAATACTTAACACACCTAATAATAACGCTGAGAGAGGCAACGCAGAGAGAGGAGTCTGAAGAAGAGGAGTCAGAGGAGGAAGGTGGATTTGAGGAGGTGGAACACCAAACACAGCAGGCGTCCCAGGGGGCTTGTTGTCACCTTTCGGGGATCCTTGGTGTTGTATGTGGCTGCCTGGAGGAAGAGACCTTCAATGACCTCAGTGAGGACAAGGAACGGGACATGGCTAGCTTGGTATCCAACCTTGTGCAAATGGTGAGTTTGCGGTTGTGCAAATGGACTGTTTGCGGTTGTTTGCGCTGCGTTAAACAGGGAGTTTGGTCTGTCATAGTTTGGTCTGTCACTGTGAAGCGGGCGTAACCGTTACACTACCTGATCGATACAACATCATACCTGATATTTTAAAGCACGTTATTCCAAACAATGTAGGAATGCTAGGTGATTTATGCCCTTTATGGATTAAAACCCGACTCTGCGTCAACTACGTAATTTTCCATGGGAGTTTTGCCATGGATCCCCCTCTGGCATGCCACAGTCCAGGTGTTAGTCCCCTTGAAACAACCTTTCCATTACTATTGTGGCCAGAAATAGTCCCTGTGGGTTTTAAAATTCGCCTGCCTATTGAAGTCAATGGCGTTCGCCCGGTTCGCCCATTCGCGAATGGAAAATTTTATGTTCGCGACATCTCTAGTTATGAAGCTGATGCTAAGGAGATTGCATCCACTGATTTACATTTGATGACCCTTGGGCAGTACTTCAAGGATCATAGGATCCCTAGAGGGATCCGCTTACAGCTAAGACCCAACTTATTTCCTACGGATTCAGCTTTTGCTCAAAAGTTTGTCCAGATCTCAAACAAATATGCATTTGATGTGATCCTTCTCAATTTGGAATATCTACAGCAAGAATTGGTTGAAAGTAGGAATCGCCAGTCCCAAACTAAATTAGCACTGCAGTCCTGATTAATGGAAACAATATGATGAAAGTTGTATGGTCTATGTGTCCAAATTTATCAAAGAACAGGAATCTACAAAAAGGAAAAAATTGCAGCGGGACCCTGATGATTATGCGAAAGGAAAAATATATACATGCCAGAATGAAGGGATAAAGAAGCAGATGCCTCCGTACCGGCCTGTGAATAAAAAAGACCAACAGTCTGGACAGTCTGTGCCTGTGGTTACTCCTATCTCATCCTCTTCACAGTCTATTTTGGAGATGGGTTCAGCAACAACAAAAGAACCAGACGGGGAGGCAGAAGGCACCACAGATGTAGGAAACTCCAAGACTCTAAGATCCACAAAACCAATGGCACTTCGCAAGAAAGGCAACCAGTCCTGATGGCAATGAGTCATAGTGTAAATCTACTGTGGTAAATATATCTTATGTATCTTTGTCTGATATACAAATTGATTTATTGTCTAAGGGTCTTTCTTTTTGTCCCTCTGCCAAAGTTGATTGGTTTCAGTTGGAGGTCGATCTGCAGCGCCTATACAGGAATATCGAACTTAAGGTTTGGTTTGCGGACCGACCCCCTCCAGACCAATCGACCAGTACAGTGGCACAAACCGAGTTGAGGTTGAGATCATTCGGCTTATACACTAAGGCTACTTTCACACCTGCGTTCAGGTGTCCGCTCGTGAGCTCCGTTTGAAGGGGCTCACAAGCGGCCCTGAATGCAGCAGTCTGGCCCTAATGCATTCTCAGTGGAGGCGGATCCACTGAGAATGCATCCGTCTGCCAGCGCTCAGCCTCCGCTCCGCTCAGTGAGCGGACACCTGAATGCTGCAAGCAGCGTTCGAGTGTCCGCCTGGCCGTGCGGAGGCGAGCAGATCCGTTCCGACTTATAATGGAAGTCAATAGGGACGGATCCGCTTGAAGATGACACCATATGGCTCAATCTTCAAGCAGATCCGTCCCCCATTGACTTTCAATGTAAAGTCTGAACAGATCCGCTCAGGCTACTTTCACACTTAGAAAAATTTTCTAAGTTATAATGCAGACGGATCCGTTCTGAACGGAGCCACCGTCTGCATTAATATGAGCGGATCCGTTCAGAACGGTTCTGATCGAACGCTAGTGTGAAAGTAGCCTTAGAGTGATTTCATACCTCAAAGTAACTTACCTGCACTTGATACCTTCATTAAAGCAATTTTTGTAGATATGACCACATTACATAATGAGGTTGCCAACACACCCTTCAAATATCCCAATATGACTACCTCTGATATTGAATTGCTTGAGGGGTTTTGCCGTGACAACAGCCTCATTATCAAAACCGCTGATGAAGGGGATGCGGTTGTTGTCATGGACACCTCCCAGTATATTCATGAAATCAGGAGACACAGAATGTGTACAGAGCATTAATGGGTGATCCTAGATTTGATATTCCTCGACATATCAAGAAGGTCCTTGATGTTGCTTTGAGTCGGGACATTATTGATGAGGAACTATATACTCTTTTGGTCATACAACATACACGTACACCTGTCATTTACGTGTTGCCAAAGATCCATAAATCTATGGTTGACCCTCCAGGTCGGCCTATTGTTGCTGGTACTGGATCCATCTTCTCCAATATCTCCATCTTTTTGGATCGTTTACTTCGTAAATATACTATCAGTGCTAGATCCTACATTAGAGATATGGGTGATTTTGTAGAAAAGATCTCCGATATCACATTACCTGATGGCTGCCTTGTGGCCTCTTGTCTTCACAAGTCTCTATACCTCCATTGACCACACAAGGGGAGTGTCTGCTGTCCGGAGGAGTTTGTTGGACAGCGAATACTTCGTGGAGTGTCAGGATTTTATTATTCAACTTTTGGATCTGGTACTGAGGAACAATTATTTTTTATTCATGGATTGTTTTTTTCTTGCAGTTAGAAGTGACCGCCATGGGGTCAAATGTGGCGCCCACTTACGCTAATGTCTTCATGGCGGCCATCGAGGAGGACCTTGTTTATGTATCCCACCACTTCAGTCATGTACTGGGGTGGTGGCGGTACATAGACAATGCCTTCCTTATTTAGTATGGTGACTCCACATCTCTGGAGTTATTTCACACTTTTTTTTAACCAGATGGATCCCGACATCTTATTTACTCTGACACATTCTGACACTCAAGTTCAATTCCTGGATATCATGGTTACTGTGGTTGGTGACAAAATATCTACAGATATTTTTACCAAACCAACTGATTGTAACACTTTGTTACATTACAATAGCTGTCACCCTAGATCTACTATTGATTCATTACCATATAGTCAGCTGATTAGAGTTAAAAGGATAGTACAGGATCCTAAAATATTTCCTACTCGTTATGCTCAGATGGTGCGTAAATTTCAACAGAGAGGATATCCCTCTCGGGTGATCGATAAGCATTTGGATAAGGTCGGGTATCCACAGCAGATTAGAACTGTCACCATATCCAATAAAGCGGTACGGATTCCGGGGGGCGGAGCCGGCGCCAGAACTGCATGGCTGTGTCTTGCTGAGCTCCGTACACTGACCTGCCGAGATTCCAGCTTACTTCAGCGTTAGAGACCAGCAACATGGTTAAAATTGGAGGGCAAAGACCCACTGACCAAGGGGCCATCCCTAAAGCAGCAAACCCGAACTCCGGTATGGCTAAATACCTTAAAAAACAGACCTCAGGCCCTGAAGCTACCGTCTCCAAGATGGCGCCGACGGCTGACCGCGCCCCACACAGCGGAGAAGAAGCCCAATCAGAGGGAGAAAGTGAGTCTGGAGATGCATCTCTTACCCGTGACCTCCCGGTGTCTAGAGCGTTTATAAAACAAGCGCTAGCTGAAGCGCTCACACCCCTGCAGCAAGAGCTGGCCGGCCTGACGCAGGAAATCCTCCATGTGGGTCATAGAGTGGAAGCGCTTGAAGCCACTCAATCAGCGTCGCTGGATCGCAGTGCAGCTATGGCGCGCTCCTTGTCAGTGTGCCAAGGACACATCAATGCTCTATATGTCAGCCTAGAAGATCAAGAAAATCGGGGCCGCAGGAATAACCTGCGTTTCAGAGGTGTTCCGGAAACGGTGGCTAATGAGGACATTGTTCCCACCATTCTAACCATAGTCACCTCGATCCTAGATGGCGACGATCTTTCTCCTATGGTCATTGAAAGGGCTCACAGAGCGTTGAGACCCAAACCTAAAAGCAACGAACCCCCCAGAGACATTATATGTCGCTTTCTTAACTTTGGGGACAAAGAAAAGATTCTTACAGCGGCAAGATCCAGGAAGAATGTTTCTTTTGAAAATAACCAGATCTCTATCTTCCAAGACCTAGCTCCGGTCACTCTCCAGAAGCGCAAATTCCTTAAGCCGCTCACCGACTTCCTCCGAGAAAAGCGCATTCCCTACAGATGGACCTTTCCTTACGGGATAGCCTTTAACTTCTCCGGAAAAGCCTTCAGGATTTCTTCTCATGAGGACCTGCAGGATTTCTTTTCCTCGGCGGACATTCCTCCCATGGATATCGCTAGTTGGGACTCGGTGACAAATATCGCATCTCTTCCAGATATTCCAAAGATGACGCCTTGGGAGAGAGTCGGTACTCCGAAACAACAGAGGCTGAAGAGACGGAGCAGCCTATTGACCCCCAAGAAAATCGCATGGTCTTTTCATTAATGTAGCTTGTTAACCACTCATTTTCTTCCCTCCGCTACTTTCACACCCATCCTCTCTCATTCCATAACTTTCACTTCCCTGTTTTCCTAACTCCCTTTTCCCCCTTCTTCCCCCCCTTACCTTCCCCTCTCCCTAACAAGCTCTGGTCTCTAGATCTAGATCTGTTCTAATTGATGTCCTCGTGCAGGTCCTTATATATGAGGATACTTCCTCTTTTTCCCCCCTGATACTAATTCATCATTGTTTAGGTATTTATCTGCCTATACATTTCACAAATGTTACCTGAGTTGGTTGCCTTTGAGCGACCCTGTTTTGATAGTTATTTTCTGTTATGTTTTTGTTTTATTGTGACACAGTACACCCTGAAATTATGGTCTCCTTTCTTGGAGAGTCATATATTTGCCCTTATGAGACACCTGACCCCCCTGGAGGCTGCCACTATTCCGCGTCCCCCCCCCCCCCGCATTTAAACCACCATGACAGATTTCACTTTATCTTCCTTCAACGTGAAGGGTTTGAGATCCCCCTCTAAAAGGACCCAGATTCTTTCCCTTTTGTGGAGAGAAAAATGTTCAGTTATTTTCCTTCAGGAAACACACTACAAACAAGGGAAGTTCCCTGATCTTTCCCATTCCAGATTTCCCGTCTGGTTTCATAGTGGCTCGGATGGGGCGGCCTCCAGGGGTGTCAGCATTGGCTTCAAAAGAAACACCCCTTTCCAATACTCCTCACATTCTGCGGATACTGAGGGGAGATTCCTTATTGTGAAAGGTCTTATAGGCCACAAAATGTTTACGTTGGTAAATATATATGCTCCTAATTATAACCAGGTCCCTTGGCTCCTCAAAATTATCTCCTTAATTTAAGAAACTAGAGAAGGAACAGTTATTTTAGCTGGTGATTTTAACTTGGCGTTACACCCGCCTTCAGACACTTCCTCTAAAAAATCCTCTGTCCCTATCAAACTTCTTAAAAAACTGAAGAGAAAATTGCATGTATTGGGTCTCGTTGATGTGTGGAGGTGTTTGAACCCATCCACAATTGATTATACCTTTTACTCTGATCCAGGTCATTCTTACAGTAGGATTGACTACGTCTTCATACCTAAAGATTTTCTACATCTCTCCTCCAACCCGAAAATTGGAGACATCACCATATCGGACCATGCCCCAGTGTTTTGCTCCTTCCACACCCAGCCTGGCTCTGGTAAGTCTACTAGCTGGAGATTAAATGAATCCATATTGAGCGATGATAGACATGTAGCACACTTCACCTCCCTGCTGGAACACTATTTTAGAGAGAACGACTCTCCTGATATATCCCCTCACACTTTATGGGATGCACACAAAGCCTACATTCTGTCACGAGGGTGTCAAGAGCCACGTCTGATCCCGTTATACCCGGGGTCAGGAAGTCGCAGCGGGTGGCTGCGCGCTCTATGTCTAAAGATCACGGTGTTTCTTAGTGTTTGTTTTCTGTGTTTGCCTTGCTATCCTTTTTGTCTCACTCAGGGATCCGTAGCTTCTCCTCCTCAGCTGTTTCTTGTCTGCCACTCCCAAACTCCTTATATTCTCCTCTCACACTTCTCTTGTTGCCAGTTATAGAGCTTCCTGCCTGGACATCTATGCTGACCCACTGGAGCTGAGAATCTGGTTGTTGTTCCAGAGTGCTACCCTCCGGATCCCTGTTGGGCTTTTGTTGTCTCCTGTTGTTGCCCTCCTGGGATTATATGTTTAGTTTGTATTGTCTGTCCTCCCCTTGGTGTTTTCCTTTAGAGCTAGTGGTGCGGACTAGTGTTCCCACCGCCCTGTTCACTATCTAGGGCTCATCCTAGGGAAAGCCAGGGTTTTAGGCACGTGATCGGCGTACGGGTGAGGAACCCGTCTAGGGACGACAGGGCAGCCAGGCGCCAGTCGCAAGGTGAGTCAGGGGTCACCACCTTCCCTCTCACTAGGGCAGGGCCTCCCTCTTTTCCTCCCTCCGTGTCACGTATGTGACAGTTACGCCGATCGTGATATTATAACTGGCCCTTATTTTTTTTTTGAGAAAAAAAAAAAAAAATATATATAATTTTTTTTTTTTCTCTACTTAGAATCCAATATGGATCCTATTGCTGCTTTGGCAAAACAGCTTCAAGGCCTGTCTTTGGAGGTGGCAGGATTGAAGGCGTCTGTCCTCCAACAGCAGCAGCAAATGCAGCAGACCGTAAGCCCAGCGGTTGCTATGGGTAACCAGGTTGTTACAGAACCCAAGGTTGTTCTTCCTGACAGATTCTCTGGGGGAAGGGACAAATTTGTGTTGTTCCGTGAGGCCTGCAAATTATATTTTAAGCTGCGCCCTTACTCCTCAGGTAATGAAGAACAGCGGGTGGGGATTGTTATTTCCCTGCTTCAGGGGGACCCGCAATCCTGGGCGTTCTCGTTACCCCCTGGTTCCCAGGCTCTCCGGTCAGTGGAGGGATTTTTTGGGGCTTTGGGTCTCATATATGATGACCCTGACCGTGTCGCCCTGGCTGAGTCGAAGTTACGGAGACTCCTACAGGGAGATCGGCCAGCAGAGGAATATTGCTCAGAGTTCCGCAGGTGGGCTACGGATACTCAGTGGAACGACCCGGCTCTCAGGAGTCAGTTCTGCTCTGGGTTATCTGAAAGGGTTAAGGATGCGCTGGCGCTGTATGAGACCCCCCTTTCCCTTGATGCTGTTATGTCCCTCTCTATCAGGATAGATAGACGTCTTAGGGAGAGATCGAAAATTCCTGAGCAATCGGTAACCTCTCCCAAGCAGCAGTTAGTCTGTACTGACTTGGATGAGCCTATGCAGCTAGGAGGAACTTCTCGTCAGGTCCGTCCTCCTGAGGTTCGCCGTAGGTGGGGGGCTTGTTTTTTCTGTGGGGGGAAGGGTCATTTCATTAATGTCTGTCCCTCCTTTTCCCAAAAACAAAAGACCGTCGGAAAACTACTAACCCCAGGCTGTGCGGAGGATGTCAGCCGGGGGGTATACGTTTCCTCCATACGAACATCTCAATTTGTGTTGCCAGCGGTTATTGTTTTTGGTGATAAGACAGGAGTCTATTTCTTTTTTTCTAGACAGTGGTGCAGGGGTAAATTTGATAGATGCCCATTTTGCCCGCACTATGGGTTTGTCTCTCTGTACGCTGCAGAGACCCATTCCCATATTCGCTATTGACTCTGCTCCTCTGTCTCAGAGAAACCTCACTCACGTTGTCCATAACTTACATCTTCGGGTAGGGGACCACCATAAGGAGCGTCTTTCATGTTACGTTCTGGAGGGCCTTCCCTCTCCTGTGGTATTGGGTCTTCCCTGGTTGGTAGCGCACAATCCAGTGGTGGATTGGCAGGCCAGGGAGATATTGGAGTGGAGTGAGCATTGCAGAGAGAATTGCTTAAATAACAATTGCTTAATCGCCTCCATAGCTTCCCTACCTACATTTATTTCGGACTTTGAGGACGTTTTTTCTGAAAAGGGTTGTCAGAAGCTACCACCTCATCGTCCTTATGATTGCCCGGTTAACCTGATTCCCGGTGCAAAATTACCCAAGTCCAGGTTGTATAATCTTTCGGGTCCCGAGAGACAAGCCATGAAAGATTATATCTCCGAGAGTCTGGCCAAGGGACACATCAGACCCTCTTCTTCACCCGTGGCTGCAGGGTTTTTCTTTGTTAAAAAGAAAGATGGGGGCCTGCGTCCTTGCCTAGATTTCCGTGAGCTAAACCGGATAACCGTCCGAGACCCATACCCTCTTCCTCTCATTCCTGACCTTTTTAATCAGATTGCGGGTGCTAGGTGGTTCTCCAAACTTGATCTTAGGGGGGCCTACAATCTGATTCGTATCAAGGAAGGGGATGAGTGGAAGACAGCTTTTAACACCCCTGAGGGGCATTACGAAAATTTAGTCATGCCTTTCGGTCTGACCAATGCCCCTGCTGTCTTCCAACATTTCGTTAATGATATTTTTAGTCATCTCATCGGCAGGTTTGTAGTCATATACCTAGATGATATCTTAATTTATTCGGCTGATCTGAAAACACATGAAGTACATGTCAGGCAAGTACTGCAGGTCCTACGGACGAATAAATTATATGCGAAAATTGAAAAATGTGTCTTCGCCGTTCAGGAAATACAATTCCTGGGATATCTATTATCTGCTTCAGGTTTCCGTATGGATCCTGGGAAGGTCCAGGCAATTTTAGATTGGGATCTTCCTGAGAACCTTAAAGCTCTACAACGGTTTTTGGGTTTCGCAAATTTCTACAGAAAGTTTATTAAAAATTATTCAGTGATCGTTAAACCCCTTACTGACATGACTAGGAAGGGGACTGATTTTTCTAAATGGTCTGACGCCGCTAAAATTGCATTTTCCTCTCTAAAAGAGAGATTTACCTCGGCACCTGTCCTAATTCAACCTGATGTCTCCCAGCCTTTTATTGTTGAAGTTGATGCGTCGGAGGTGGGAGTGGGGGCTGTATTGTCTCAGGGTCCGTCTCCTGGCAAATGGCGTCCTTGCGCTTTCTTTTCCAAAAAATTATCTGCAGCAGAAAAGAACTATGATATTGGAAATAGGGAACTGTTGGCGATTAAACTGGCGTTTGAAGAGTGGCGTCACTTCTTAGAGGGAGCAATCCACCCCGTCACGGTAATTACGGATCACAAAAACCTTCTGTACCTAGAATCGGCTAAGCGTCTCACCCCTAGACAAGCTAGGTGGTCGCTATTCTTTACCAGATTTAACTTTGTAATCACCTATCGTCCTGGGGCAAAAAATACCAAGGCAGACGCATTGTCTCGTAGTTTCCCTGGAGGGGGTAATGTTAGTGATCCGGTACCTATTTTACAAAGAGGAGTGGTTGTCTCTGCTGTACACTCTGTTCTAGAGGGAAAGGTGTTAGAGGCCCAGGGGGACGCCCCGGCCTCTTGCCCCTCAGAGAAATTGTTTGTACCGTTAAACCTGCGTCTTGAGTTATTGAAGGAACATCATAATTCGGCACTTGCTGGGCACCCGGGTAGTAAAGCAACCTTGGAGCTATTGTCTCGTCGTTTTTGGTGGCCAAGGTTGCGTCAGGATGTAATAGATTTCGTGTCTACTTGTTCTACTTGTGCACGCGCGAAAGTCTCTCATACACGTCCAGCAGGGTCTTTATTGCCACTTTTCATCCCCAATAGACCATGGACACATCTATCAATGGATTTCATCACTGACTTACCTTTGTCTGCGGGTAAAACAGTTATCTTGGTAGTAGTAGACAGGTTTAGCAAAATGGTACACTTTATTGCGCTACCCGCACTTCCTAATGCTAAGACTCTTGCTCAGGTGTTTATCAGTGAAATCGTGAAGCTTCACGGGGTCCCTTCCGATGTGGTTTCGGATCGGGGAACCCAGTTTATTTCTAAGTTTTGGAAAGCTTTTTGTACCCGTTTAGGGGTACACTTATCCTTTTCCTCAGCTTTCCATCCTCAGTCGAATGGACAGACTGAGCGTACCAACCAAAACCTAGAAACATATTTAAGGTGTTTTGCGTCTGAAAACCAAGAGGTGTGGTCATCATATTTACCGTTAGCCGAGTTTGCCATAAATAATCGCCGTCAGGAATCCACTGGCAAGTCACCATTTCTTGGTGCATACGGTTTTCATCCCCAATTTTGTACTTTCAAAGAGGGGGGGTCTTCTGGGGTTCCCGAAGAGGAACGGTTTTCTTCATCTCTTTCATCGGTATGGCAGAAGGTGCAAGCTAACTTGAAAAATATGAGTGGTAAATACAAATGCATGGCCGATAAGAAACGGTCGCCAGGTCCGGACCTAGGAGTGAATGACTATGTGTGGTTGTCTACTAGGAATATTAAGTTGAAGGTTCCCTCTTGGAAACTGGGTCCTAGGTTCATTGGTCCTTATAAAATTGTAGCCGTCATTAACCCTGTGGCTTTTCGCCTGGAGCTACCTCAGACTTTTAAGATCCATAACGTCTTCCATAAGTCGCTGCTCAAGAAGTATGTTCCACCTCTAGAACCATCACCGCTGCCACCTCCTCCTGTTGTTGTGGATGGTAATCTGGAGTTTCAAATATCCAGAATTGTTGATTCTCGTCGGGTCCGCCGCTCTCTTCAGTATCTGGTGCATTGGAGGGGTTACGGTCCCGAGGAAAGAATGTGGGTTCCAGCGTCAGAGGTAAACGCCAACAGGTTGATTCAGGCTTTCCATGTCTCTCA
Source organism: Bufo gargarizans (assembly GCF_014858855.1). Lineage (NCBI taxonomy): Eukaryota > Metazoa > Chordata > Amphibia > Anura > Bufonidae > Bufo > Bufo gargarizans. The sequence goes on along the minus strand of NC_058080.1, from coordinate 329,600,164 downwards.
TCCGGAGAGACCTGGTCCTGAGTGTCCGGAGGCCCCTCGTGAAAGGGGGGGTACTGTCACGAGGGTGTCAAGAGCCACGTCTGACTCCGTTATACCCGGGGTCAGGAAGTCGCAGCGGGTGGCTGCGCGCTCTATGTCTAAAGATCACGGTGTTTCTTAGTGTTTGTTTTCTGTGTTTGCCTTGCTATCCTTTTTGTCTCACTCAGGGATCCGTAGCTTCTCCTCCTCAGCTGTTTCTTGTCTGCCACTCCCAAACTCCTTATATTCTCCTCTCACACTTCTCTTGTTGCCAGTTATAGAGCTTCCTGCCTGGACATCTATGCTGACCCACTGGAGCTGAGAATCTGGTTGTTGTTCCAGAGTGCTACCCTCCGGATCCCTGTTGGGCTTTTGTTGTCTCCTGTTGTTGCCCTCCTGGGATTATATGTTTAGTTTGTATTGTCTGTCCTCCCCTTGGTGTTTTCCTTTAGAGCTAGTGGTGCGGACTAGTGTTCCCACCGCCCTGTTCACTATCTAGGGCTCATCCTAGGGAAAGCCAGGGTTTTAGGCACGTGATCGGCGTACGGGTGAGGAACCCGTCTAGGGACGACAGGGCAGCCAGGCGCCAGTCGCAAGGTGAGTCAGGGGTCACCACCTTCCCTCTCACTAGGGCAGGGCCTCCCTCTTTTCCTCCCTCCGTGTCACGTATGTGACAGTTACGCCGATCGTGATACATTCGTGGTCACTTCATTAGTAAATGTTCCCATTTAAAAAAGGTCGCAGATCAGCATTTTTCCTCGATTTTAGACCGTATTCACACTTTAGAGAATCTTCACAAACAGTCCCTGGACCCCCAACACCTTTCTGATCTTTCTACCCTCAGATCAGAGCTCAAAAACCTGTTAAATAAAAAGTCAGCCAAAATTTACCTTTCTTCCCAACATAAATTCTATGCTCACGGCAATAAGGCCTCCAGATTTATGATGAACCGTTTGAAGAAGAGGAAAAACGCTAGATATGTTACTTTGATCAAGTCTCCTCAAGGACACCAATCTATTTCCCCTGAGTCCATTGCGGATCAGTTTAAGCTTTTCTATAGTGACCTTTATAATTTAGCCCCTCCCTCTGGCTCGCCTTCTCATGCTAAATCATTTTTTGACTCTCTTAACTTGCCTTCCCTAACCATGGCCCAACAATTGGATATCTCAAAACCTTTTACTAGCACTGAATTCTCTATTGCCTTGAAATCCTCCCCTAAAAACAAATGTCCTGGTCCCGACGGTCTCCCAACAGCCTACTATTCGGCTTTCTCTGACACTTTAGTTCCTTATCTTATTCGGGTATATAATCAAACACTTTCCAATGTCCCTCTCTCATCCGATATGACGAGGGCTGTGATTACGATTATACCTAAAGAAGGTAAAGACCCCTCCAATTGCGCAAATTATAGGCCTATTTCACTCTTGAATATAGACTTGAAACTATTAGCTAAAATGTTGGCGACCAGAATTCAGTCTATTCTCCCTGACTTGGTCCATCCCGACCAAGTTGGATTTATCAAAAGGGAGAGAGGGAAAGGACAATACGACCAAAGTTTTAAATGCCCTTTTCTTTGCCTCCAACAAAAAACTCCCATTGGTTCTTCTAGGTACAGACGCGGAGAAGGCATTTGATAGGATTGACTGGTCCTTTATCAGGCTCACCTTAAGGAAATTCAATTTTCCAGAATCTTATATACATGCTATTTTTGCAATGTACAATAATGCCTCCGCCTCTGTCCTAGTAAATAACCAATTGTCCAACTGCTTTCTGATCCGGAATGGAACTCGTCAGGGATGTCCTCTTTCCCCCCTTATTTTTGTTTTAGTTATGGAAACCCTCTTACAGGCCCTTAGACAAGAAGACTCGATTCGAGGTCTAAAGGTGGGCCCTCACGAATGTAAACTAGCTGCTTTTGCAGATGACTTATTGATTTTAACAACCAACCCCCTTACCTCGATGCCTAAGATTCTCACTATATTAGATATCTTTAGTTCACTATCTAACTTTAAAATCAATCCCCACAAATCGCAGATCCTACATTTGGGTCTATCCACTACCACCATCAAACGTTTACAGGCAAATTCCCCTTTTAATTGGTCAACTCAACTTATCTCCTATCTAGGAATCAAAATAAATGCCCACCTACCTGACCTTTTCAATTTGAATTATACACCCTTGCTGCACTCTATCACCGCTCAATTGGAATCTCTCGAGGGCCACTTCCTGTCCTGGTTTGGGCGGAAAAATATGGTGATGTCTTTAATTCTTCCTAGACTTACATACCTTTTTCAAGTCCTCCCCATTGAAATACCTCGAATTTTCCTTAGGAGACTAAATACCCTCATCAGCCGCTTTATATGGGAAAAGAAGAAACCCAGAATTTCCATAGCGACGCTCACTAAATCTAAACGGTTCGGTGGAATAGGTCTACCCAATCCTGAGCTTTATCTAAAGGCAATACATCTATGTAGGATAATTGATTGGATCCGCTACCCTCCTAACAAATTTTGGGTCTATATGGAATCTGCTAATTTTGATTCCTCCCCTAGATCCCTGCTACTGTCAGGGAAACCCCTCATTCCACTCCCTCGAATGCCCAATCCTTTAATTCGCTCATCTATTAAAGTATGGAACTGGTTTTCGTCCAAATACAGTGACCAACTCCCCTTGACGGCCCTCCTTGAAACTAAAGATCTTTTTTCCTTGGCTCCATCTGTGATAAGATCCTCCACTCCCTCCCAGCTCAGGGACTCAAACATTCCCATTTCAGGTTTAATAGATAAAGATGGGTGTGTCCTCCCGGAGCCGGCCCTGATATCTGCTCTGGATACCTCCCCTAATTTCCTCACTCTTCAATATCTCAAAAAAGAACTACTTAACCTCTCCCGTTCCCTACCCAAGGACCACTCTCCCTCTTGGTTTGAGAGTCTACTTTCCTCTGTCAAATACCCTCCAAAATTGATTTCTCTCCTCTACAAAAAGATTATTGACCCACCTACTAAGGTCAAACCCTCCTTTATAGGTTATTGGGAGAGGGACCTAGATAAGCAATTCTCGGAGAAAGAGATCGATTCATTACTCATCGCTCCTCATAAGGTCTCTAGATGTGTTCGAGTTCAGGAGAACGGATACAAAATCCTGTCGAGATGGTACAAAACCCCTGACAAAATTTCTATCCTTTACCCTGACGTCTCAGATAGGTGTTGGCGGTGCGGATCAGAAAAAGGCACCTTCTTTCACATATGGTGGGAATGCTCCCATATTTCAATATGGTGGAACCAAATCTTCCGAACCTGTAACACTATCTGCGACTCGAGCGTGTCCTGTTCTCCTGAACTTGCTCTGCTATCTTTAGGCCTATTTAGGTTAGATAAATGTAATGGATTATTAAAGTTTTTGCTCGCGGCTGCCCGCCTTTTGGTTCCCACCATGTGGCGTACTTCTGAAGTCCCTTCCCTGGACCAATGGACATCTAGGGTTGATCAAATATACCGTCTGGAGGAATTGTCTAACTGGGAACTAGGGACAAGAAAGAAATTTCTTGCAACTTGGTCTGCTTGGAGGAGTTATAGAGGTTTTTCGTAGTCCTATCAGATCTGCTTTTCCTCTTTATGTTTTTAGGCCCTTTCCTCTGTGGGTTCGATGTTTTGCTATTAAGCTGAAGCCTTCAGATAGTAATTTTTCAGCTTTATTATACTTGAGCGTTAATTTTTAGTGGTTTGACCATCTATATGTAAATCCTATATATATTGACCTCCATGTACGCTCTATCGCTTGTACTTTTCGATGTTTCTCTTTGGCTTCATTCCTCTGCTGCGTCAGAGGTATAGACTCACTCTCAGCGATGTACTGTGATTGTCACCCTATTGTTTATATATATGAAAAAACAATAAAAATTGTTTAACAAAAAAAAAAAAAAAAAAAAAAAGCGGTACGGATTCCGTTTATATCTATGTATTCTGAACAAAGTGGTATGGTTGCTAAGATCATTCGCAAACATTGGTCTATTTTGAAGAGTAATCTGCCACATATTGCAGCTTTTACTGCACCTCCTCTTTTATCCTATAGGCTCCCTACCAATTTGTGTGACAAATTGGTTTGGGCTGACATTCTGACTAAGGGTGTTGTACAAACTTACATTGCGTCTCGCAGAACGGGATGTTACCCCTGTTTGAATTGTGTAAACTGTTCATTTATGATCAAGGGTGACAAATTCATTCATCCCACATCAGGGACCCATTATGACATTTAACAATTTCTGACATGCGACAGTGCATATGTTGTTTATGTGCTTTCGTGTCCATGTGGTCTCCTATATGTTGATGAGACCACATGTGACATGAAGACACGTTTAAACAACCACCGTTTCACTATTAGATGTAAAAGTAAAGATTTGCCAGTTTGAAACATTTTTGTTGAGGTGTGGCATAATGAGAAGGACCTGAAATTCATGATTTTGGATCAGATCAATTTGTCAAGGAGGGGAGGTGATCGGACATTGGTTCTTAAACAAAGAGAGCTACGTTGGATCCATCGCCTACACACTCTGAGACCATTTGGAGTGTGATGTAGATGTGGGCTTCTCATCAGCCTGTTGGTTCTTTGTTATTTTTGCTCTGGTTATGTGAACACAATTGGTGTCATTTATTTTATATATCATTTTGATAAATGTATTTATATTTATCTTTTTCTTTTTTTTTTTTTAGATCTTATTTATCAATGCTTTCGCAGTGGTTTGCACAGATGGCAGACGTGGAATCCTGGGTCAATTTTCATATGGCTCTTGTGAGAAAGGGGATACATAGGGCACAATAATTTTAGGTTTATTTATTATTCTGGCCGCTTGTATAGGCAGTGCTCCAGACTAAAAAATGCTCCAGACTAAAAAAAAAATACCTAGTAGCCATTGGCTCCTGAACTGAAATATTTTGGAGCCAAATCAAATATTTTGGAGCCAAATCGAAATCCAAATTTTGGTATTGTGACAACGTTCAGATCAGCGTAGGGTTGCTTTGATACCAAAATTTTTATTTGCTTTCAACACCAAAAAAATCTGCGTGCATTTCGCATTTTATGAAACGTTCGGCCCATAATAGAACAGTCCTATCCTATTTTTGGGGTGACAAAAAAATGGCAAATGCTCACCACATAGGAGATATTTTTTTATAATTTAATAGTTTGGACAGCGCTATTTAATATGTCTATTTATTTATTGTTTATATATTTTATATGTAAAATTGGGAAAGGGGGGATTTAAACTTAATATTTTAGGGTACTTTCACACTAGCTTTTTTCTTTTCCGTCATAGAGTTCCGTCCTAGGGGCTCTATACCAGAAAATAACTGATCAGGCATATCCCCATGCATTCTGAATGGAGAGCAATCCATTCAGGATGCATCAGGATGTCTTCAGTTCAGTCATTTTGACTGATCGGGCAAAAGATAAAACTGCAGCATGCTACCGTTTTATCTCCAGCGAAAAAAAATGAAGATTTGCCTGAATGCCAGATCCGGCATTTTTCCCCATAGGAATGCATTAGTGCCAGATCCAGCATTCAAAATACCGGAATGCACCCGCACTAAATCCGGACCCATTCACTTCTATGGGGCTGTGTACATGAGCGGTGATTTTCACGCATCACTTGTGCGTTACGTGAAAATCGCAGCATGTTCTATGTTGTGCGTTTTTCACGCAATGCAGGGCCCATAGAAGTTAATGGGGCTGCGTGAAAATCGCAAGCATCCACAAGCAAGTGCGGATGCGGTGCGATTTTCACGCATGGTTGCTAGGATGAAAGTCTATTCACTGTATTATTTTCCCTTATAACATGGTTATAAGGGAAAATAATAGCATTCTTTAATACATAATGCTTAGTAGAAGGTCAATATAATAAACATTATATACACCCCAGTATAATAAACATTGGTGGCGCAGTGCGCCCCCCTGTCATGACCGGCGTGCCGATCACATACGTGACGCAAAGGGAGGGAAATGGGAAGGCCCTGTCCAAGGGAGAGGGAAAGGTGGTGACCCCTAACTCACCTTGAGGCTGGCACCTGACTGCCCTGACGTCCCTAGACGGGTTCCTCACCCGTACGCCGATCACGTGCCTAAACCCTGGCTTTCCCTGAGATGAGCCCTACGTAGTGAATAGGGCGGTGGGAACACTAGTCCGCACCATTAACACTAAAGGAAAACACCAAGGAGAGGACAGACAATACAGACAAAACATATAATCCCAGGTGGGTGACAACAGCGGACAACAAAAGCCCAACAGGGATCCGGAGGGTAACGCTCTGGAACAACAACCAGGAATCACAGCTACACCGCTCCAGTGGGTCAGTAAAGAAGTCCAGGCAGGAAGCTCTATATCTGGCAACCAGAGAAGTAGGAGAGGGAAATATAAGGAGGTTGGGATTGCTGGACAAGAAACAGCTGAGGAGAAGAAGCTACGGATCCCTGAGTGAGCCAAAAAGGATTGCAAGGCAAACCCAGAAAGCTACCAATAAGAAACAGTACTATCTTTAGACATAGAGCGGACAACCACCCGCTGTGACTTCCTGACCCCGGGTATAACGGAGTCAGACGTGGCTCTTGACACCCTCGTGACACCCCCCCAACACCCCAGTATAATAAACATTGGTGGCGCAGTGCGCCCCCCCAATATAATAAACATTGGTGGCGCAGTGCGCTGGGGGGGCGCACTGTGCCACCAAAGTTTCTTATACTGGGGGGGCGCACCGTGCCACCAATGTTTCTTATACTGGGGGCGCACTGCGCCACCAATGAAGATAACTGACCTGTTAATACAAATACAGGAGGCGGGTGCCGGAATCAAATAGCCGGCACCCGACCTCTGACAGGATGCTGCGATCGGCGGCTCAGGTACCGCAGGGTTTACTCAACTGTCTTTTCTGTGCTCACATCATTATCAGTTTTATTCAACCCCCAAGTGACATTCAATCTTAGTACTTAGTACAACATCCTTTTCCAGTTATAACAGCTTTTAAACGTGAAGCATAGCTTGACACAAGTGTCTTGCAGCGATCTACGGGTATCTTCTTTGCCCATTCTTCATGGGCAAAAGCCTCCAGTTCAGTCACATTCTTAGGCTTGCGCGCTGCAACTGCTTTCTTTAAGTCCCACCAGAGGTTCTCAATCGGTTTTAAGTCTGGTGACTGCGATGGCCTCTTCAAAATGTTCCAGCCTTTAATCTGCAACCATGCTCTAGTGGAGGTATGCTTGAGATCATTGTCCTGTTGAAAGGTCCAACGTCTCCCAAGCCTCAGGTTTGTGACGGACTGCATCACATTTTCATCCAATATCTCCTGGTACTGACGAGAATTCATGGTACCTTGCACACGCTGAAGCTTCCCTGTACCTGTAGAAGCAAAACAGCCCCAAAGCATGATTGACCCCCCGCCATGCTTCACAGTAGGCAAGGTGTTCTTTTCTTCATAGGCCTTGTTCTTCCTCCTCCAAACATAGCGTTGATCCATGGGCCCAAACAGTTCTAATTTTGTTTCATCAGTCCACAGAACACTATCCCAAAACTTTTGTGGTTTGTCCACATGACTTTTGGCATACTGCAGTCAACTCTTCTTATTCTTTGGAGACAGCAAGGGGGTGCGCCTGGGAGTTCTGGCATGGAGGCCTTCATTACGCAGTGTGTGCCTTATTATCTGCGCTGAAACTTCAATACCCATATCTGACAAATCTTTTTTCAGTTCCTCAGCAGTCACACGGGGACTTTTCTCCACTTTGCGCTTCAGGTAGCGCACAGCAGTCGAAGTCAGCATCTTCTTTCTGCCACGACCAGGTAGCGTTTCAACGGTGCCCTTTGCCTTGAATTTGCGAATTATGCTTCCTATGGTGTCTCTTGGTATGTTTAACATCTTTGCAATCTTCTTATAGTCATTGCCCTTCCTGTGAAGAGAAATCACCTCTTCTCTTGTCTTCCTGGACCATTCTCTTGACTTCACCATGTTTGTAAACACACCAGTAAATGTCTAGAAGGAGCTGAGTATCACAGTCCTTTTAAATCTGCCTAATTGGTGCTTATTATGCTTGATTGCTGCTCCTTGACATCCACAGGTGTTTTCAATAGTGATTGAAAACACTTGAATGAACCTCTGTTCTTAAGAGTGGTAGGTAGTCTTTAAAGGGGTTGAATAATTGTGGCAATGAATAAATCACAAAAAAAAACATTTAATACTGTATTACAAAAACAATTGATGTCATTTTAGTTGCATTTGGTTCTTTAAAAAGTCCTTGTAAGATTTCATTCTGAACACAATTACAAATGTACACTAAATTCCCTAAAACCCTTTACAGCATTGGGGGTTGAATAATTTTGAACACAACTGTAACTACTGGGCCCCCTCTATTTACCCTTAAGATGTTTGGTATTTACCTTATAGGGCTTTCTTTCCGCTTGTGTGCTTTAATACAAAAGGTACCATGATCGCTCCAGTATATACACTCACCTAAAGAATTATTAGGAACACCATACTAATACGGTGTTGGACCCCCTTTTGCCTTCAGAACTGCCTTAATTCTACGTGGCATTGATTCAACAAGGTGCTGATAGCATTCTTTAGAAATGTTGGCCCATATTGATAGGATAGCAACTTGCAGTTAATGGAGATTTGAGGGATGCACATCCAGGGCACGAAGCTCCCGTTCCACCCCATCCCAAAGATGCTCTATTGGGTTGAGATCTGGTGACTGTGGGGGTCATTTTAGTACAGTGAACTCATGTTCAAGAAATCAATTTGAAATGATTCGAGCTTTGTGACATGGTGCATTATCCTGCTGGAAGTAGCCATCAGAGGATGGGTACATGGTGGTCATTAAGAGATGTCAGAAACAATGCTCAGGTAGCCCGTGGCATTTAAACGATGGCCAATTGGCACTAAGGTGTCATGGAAGGTGCACAGGAAACTAGAAGACACAACATGAATATCCGACTGACTGGATCCAAAACTAAGGAACAAAAGGGAGAGCCCTGCATCAGACCTGGCACTCTCCCTGACTGCTCAGCCTATGCAAAAATCCCAATGGTAGATGATCGTATATCCTCGTACCTCGACTGTATAACACCTGAACACCCTATAATAGTGAGGGGACATGACCACTGGCTCTCGACACTTGATATGGAGGGAGTCAGGGTCACCTGGGATCCAGCAAACAGAAAAACACAAATGAATGAACAAAACTTATCTGTAGAAGACTCAGAAGTAGGATCAGCATGCACACACTCCAGGAAGGAATATAAACTGCAAAGTGAAGCAGTCTGGGAAGGGATTTAAAGGGATGCAATCAGTGCAACTACATGACAGCTGAGAGAGGCTAACGAGATGAGAAAATGAAAGCAAAACACAAGGAAGCTCAAGGAGGAGGTTCTGAAAGGCATCTGTCAGAGCTTCTCAGATGTCTGGTGGTGACAGTACCCCTCCTTCTACGAGTGGACTCTGGACACTCAGAGCCCACCTTCTCAGGATGGGACCTATGGAAAGCCCTGATGAGACGAGTGGCCTTAATGTTCGTCACTGGGACCCACATCCTCTCCTCAGGACCATAACCCTCCCAATGAACGAGGTACTGGAGAGAACCGCGGACTACACGAGAATCCACAATCCTAGAGACCTGAAATTCAAGATTACCATCAACCACAATCGGAGGAGGATGCAAAGACGAGGGTACAATGGGTTGGACATAAGGTTTTAATAAGGACTTATGAAAAACATTATGGATCTTCCAAGTCTGAGGACGATCAAGACGGTAGGCAAAAGGATTGATGACGGACAAGATTTTGTAAGGCCCAATAAACTTAGGACCCAACTTCCAGGAGGGAACCTTCAATTTGATATTCTTAGTAGACAACCACACCAGATCACCAACATTCAGGTCCGGACCAGGCACACGTCTCTTATCCGCCACACGCTTATATCTCTAACTCATGATCTTTAGATTATCCTGAATCTTTTGCCAAATAGATGACAAAGACGAGGAGAATCTGTCCTCATCAGGTAAACCAGAAGACCCCTCCAGAGAATGTCCCAAACTGCGGATAAAACCCATATGCACCAAAAAATGGTGACTTATCAGAGGACTCCTGACGACGGTTATTTAAAGCAAACTCAGCAAGGGACAAAAAAGAACACCAATCCTCCTGATTCTTTGCCACAAAACAGCGCAGCTATGTCTCCAGATTCTGATTAACGCGCTCTGTCTGGCCATTCGACTGCGGGTGGAAAGCAGAAGAGAATGACAACCGAACCCCCAAGCGAGAACAGAAAGCCTTCCAGAATCTGGAAACAAACTGCGTGCTCCTATCAGAGACTATGTCTGAAGGAATACCATGCAATTTGACAATGTGATCAATAAATGCCTGGGTCAGCGTCTTAGCATTGGGCAAGCCAGGAAAAGGGATGAAATGCACCATTTTGCTAAAACGGTCCACCACCACCAGAATCAGCAGTCTTCCCTGAGGAACGAGGCAGGTCCGTAATGAAGTTGTTACAAAACTGTTAGTTACACTGTTACAAAACTGTTAATTACACTGTGTGCGGTCGGTCAGGACTTCAGGGACCCGTAACTCCCGAACCCTTGGACCGACGGAGCCGGATTTTGGATATGTTGTTCCCCTACACCAGGACTGTCTGAGGATACCGAATGTAAAGATGTACCCCCTGGTTTTGGGGTACATCCAGAACTTGGGTAACATTGTGTGTGGGTTGATTATGTTAAAGGCTTATCTGAGGGGAGGAGACGTGGGGGCTGTCCCAGACATGTAATTGTGTATTGTGGTAATCATGTAAATGTAGCCCTTCCCAGGGCAGGATGGCATAAAAGGAGGCCCCGGGTCAATAAACATCAGTCTTGCTTAACCTTCAAATCGCAGCCTCGACTCGTTTGTGGAGGGGGGAAAGATTATCCTAGCTGAAAGATCATTACCGGGATTGTTCTACATTTACTGGATCCTTCTGGATATCGCGACAAAGCGGCTCCTCTCTCTCTCCCTAAACAGAGATCCAGACTATCCAAGCGGTCCAGCTCCCAGCTAGCCGGGGAGTAACCGTAACATTTGGATGGCAGCGGTGGGATTGTCCTGGATTTCCTAGGAGAGGTACTGAACGGATGGAGAGCGCTTACGAAAAATTGAAACGTGCGACCCTGAAGGATTTACTCGAAAGCAGAGGGGGGAACGCCAGCAACCGTCCGAGAAGGGAACTGATCGCAGAACTAACCGAACTGGATCAGGGCTTCACGATGGCAGAAACCCCGACCACGAGTAGTGACGAAAAGACCAGGATTGTTCGGGAGAGGCTCTCTCTATACGGGCCGAACCCACCTATGGAACTGGTACAGCAGTTGATGGCAGAAGCGGACGAGGATATACGGAAGGCTCGAGCCCACGAACTCAGCCTAGTGACCGCACACCGCAATGCCGAAGCACCTCAGGTAATCGTTCCTGTCGGAAACGCCGGGAGGCCAAAGATACCCTATGCGGCTTTTAGACCCTTCCTAGAAAGCGAGACAGGAATCGATGAATATTTGGCGGACTTCGAGAGGCAATGTGCCCTGCACCAGATTCCCAACAGAGAGTGGCCCACGATATTGTCTGGAAAACTATCCGGGCGAGCTCTGGAAGCATTTCGGACTCTGGGCGCTGAGGAAGTGACACAGTATGCGCTGGTCAAAGAGACACTGTTGCGGCGGTACGCTGTAACGCCTGACACGTATCGCCGACAATTTCGTAGCACGAGAAAGAAGCCTAACGACACACACATGGAATGGGCGCACCGAATGCGGAGAGCGGCAAATCACTGGATGAGCGGAAGTAAAGCTGTGACTGGTGAGGAAATTTTACAATTATTTCTCTTAGAACATTTTTATAACGGCATGGAGCAGCAGGGGAAGGAATGGCTGCGAGACAGACGACCCTCTACCTTAGAAGAAGCAGCCAAATTGGCGGATGAACATTACGACTCCCGTCTACACGAACCCACGAACTACCGAGCCCCAGCACGGGTCGAACACAAAGATGTTTACCGCACGCCACCACGTACTGAATTCCGAGCCTCGGTGCCCGCGGGCCCCGCACGTTACTCAGGACCACCGAATAACAACTCTGATCGTCCCAGACCGACCTGCTACCGATGCAATCAACCAGGCCACCGCATGGCTAGCTGCCCCCTTAATGCACACCAGACCCCCCGGAATTATAATTACCCCCCTGGGTCATCTCGTCCTGCCCGGGCGCTCTGTGTTAACCAAGAAGCCCCTATGGAGGAATATTTGGGACCACTTCACGAAGCAGATCCGGTATATGCTGCTTCGGATAACCGCCAGCACCATCGGCAGAAGGTATGGCTCGAGGGGCGATCTACCGAGGGGTTAAGAGACACGGGGGCTACCATTACACTAGTCCAGAGCCATTTGGTGCCGGAGCACAAGCGATCAGGGCAGACTGTGGCCGTTAGAGTGGCGGGAGGGGATGTGTACAAAATTCCGACCGCTAAAGTACATCTTGATTGGGGAGTGGGAAAGGGGTCCGTAAACGTGGGCATAATGGATAATTTACCTGCCGAAGTAATACTGGGCAACGATTTGGGCCCCATGACTTCTGCCTATGCTCCAGTGTACAACAACGAGGCAAACCCAGTGACTACCAGAGCCCAAGCCCGAACGGAGCAAGAACTATCACCGGTGCGGGAGACACAGGTAAGACCTACCCAGACCTCGACTGACCCGTTAGGTCCCATACCCTGGGACACCCCAGATGCTTTCGAGACAGAGTCTAAGACTGACCCGACATTACAAAAGTACCGGGAACGAGCAGAGACCGGAGGGAGCGGGTCAGATAACGAAACCTTTTTATGGGAAAAGGGAAAGCTGTATCGCTTGACAGAGAAAAGGGAGCAGCAGAGGCGACAGCTGGTAGTGCCCCACAAATACCGTCAAGAAATACTCAAGATAGGACATGACATTCCCTTGGCAGGCCACCTAGCTGTAACCCGCACACTACACCGCATTACTCACACATTCTTTTGGCCAGGGGTACACGCTGATGTTAGGACTTATTGTAAGACCTGCGATGTGTGCCAACGAGTAGGGAGGAGAGGCGATCACCCTAAAGCTCATTTAGTAAATATGCCCATTGTGGAGGAACCCTTCAGCAGGGTTGCTATTGACCTAGTGGGACCGCTGGCTACCCCTAGTCCCTCCGGTAAGCGCTACATTCTTACCGTAGTGGACTACGCTACCAGGTACCCGGAAGCTGTCGCCCTATCCAACATCCAAGCGGATACGGTAGCGAATGCGCTGGTGCAGGTGTTTTCCTGGGTAGGATTTCCGAAAGAAATCCTGTCCGACCGAGGCACCCAATTTACGGCCGAATTGACTCAGCAACTCTGGCAGGTTTGCAAAATTAAGTCCCTCCTGAGCTCTCCATACCACCCCCAGACAAACGGACTTTGTGAGAGGTTCAACGGGACCCTCAAACAAATGCTCAAAACATTTACTCAGGAATACCGAGACTGGGAGCGTTTTCTGCCACACCTCCTATTTGCTTATCGGGAGGTGCCCCAGGAAACGACCGGGTTTTCGCCCTTCGAGTTGCTCTACGGAAGAAAAGTACGGGGACCCCTAAACCTGATCCGGGAGCACTGGGAGGGAGAGATGGAGACTGACGGTGTCCCCATTGTGCCGTACGTGCTGGAACTCAGGGACCGAATGGAGCAATTAGCTAAATCAGTGCAGGCTAACCTCCAGTCGGCCCAGAGAAGACAGAAGGTGTGGTACGATCGGGGGGCCCGAAAGAGAATCTTTACCCTAGGACAAAAGGTGTTAGTGCTTAAGCCAGTTAAGACAGACAAATTACAGGCGTCCTGGCAGGGCCCCTATCAGATAGTGGAGAAAAGGGGAGACACCACCTACGTAATAGCTAGCTGCCATGACAGCAATCTTAGAAAGACATTCCATGTGAACATGCTCAAGGAATATCTTGAGCGACCGGAGAACGTGACGGCCATATGCTGTCCCCCTCAGGAAGACCCCGACAGTCTACCCATTCCAGATCTGTTAGAAAAAAGTCCCCACGCAGATATAGTAGCTCAGGTCAAGATAGGGGACCGACTTAGCCCCACTGAAAGGGAGCAGCTTAACCAACTCCTGCAGTCCAAAAGCCCCACTTTCTCCCAGAAGCCAGGGTACACTACCTTAACCACCCACCAGGTAGATACCCCGGGACAAGCTCCTTTACGCCAGGCTTCTTACCGAATCCCCGAGGCAGTTAGGGCAGAGATGAAGAAGGAGATCGATGAGATGCTCCAACTCAAGGTAATTGAGCCCTCCGATAGTCCCTGGGCTTCTCCAGTGGTCCTGGTGCCCAAGAAAGATGGTACAACCCGGTTTTGCGTAGACTATCGGAGGCTCAATGAAAAGACAGTGACGGACGCTTACCCTATGCCCAGGGTAGACGAGCTACTCGATCGTATAGCCAGGGGAAATTATCTGACCACCATCGACCTCTGCAAGGGTTACTGGCAGATTCCCCTGGCCCAGGAGGCTGTCCCCAAGTCAGCATTCGTCACCCCGTTCGGCTTATATCATTTTAAGGTAATGCCGTTTGGGATGAAGAATGCCCCAGCTACATTCCAGCGCTTGGTTGATAGGCTCCTGGATGGCTTCCAGAGTTTTGCTTGCGCATACCTGGACGACATAGCGATCCACAGTGAGTCCTGGGGGGACCACTTAGCTCACGTAGGAATGGTTCTGGATCAGATCCGGACTGCGGGCCTGACTCTGAAGCCAGAAAAATGCCACTTTGGGATGGCCGAGGTACAGTACCTGGGTCACCGGGTGGGGTGTGGGAAACAGCGACCAGAGCCGGCCAAGATAGAAGCTGTTGCCAATTGGCCCACCCCCACCACTAAGACTCAGGTCCTAGCATTCCTGGGCACAGCAGGGTACTACAGACGGTTTGTACCAGACTACAGCACACTTGCCAAACCCCTGACTGACCTGACCAAGAAAAACTTACCTCGACAGGTCCTGTGGTCTCCCCACTGTGAAACGGCTTTCCAAGCTCTCAAACTTGCTCTTGTCAACGCTCCCGTCTTGGCGGCCCCAGCCCTTAACAAACGTTTTATCGTCCATACAGACGCTTCCATGTTCGGGCTGGGAGCTGTCCTCAGCCAAGTAGGCGAAGACGGAGGGGAGCACCCAGTTGTCTACATCAGCCGTAAGCTCCTGCCACGCGAAGTCAGCTATGCAGCGGTAGAAAAAGAGTGTTTGGCTTTGGTGTGGGCACTAAAGAAATTGACTCCCTATTTGTATGGACAAGAGTTCACTCTGGTTACTGACCATAACCCGTTGGTGTGGCTAAACCGGGTCTCGGGGGATAACGGCAGACTTTTACGTTGGAGTCTGTCATTACAACCCTTCAACTTCACCATTACCTACAGACCTGGGAAACAGAATGGCAACGCTGACGGGTTGTCCAGACAAACAGACCTCAGCCCAGCATAACCCGCGGTCTGGACAGCCTTAGTCTGCCCCGAAAAGGGGTCAGACAGTGTCTGCCAGAGTGTTCCACAAAAAGGGAGCACTGTTACAAAACTGTTAGTTACACTGTTACAAAACTGTTAATTACACTGTGTGCGGTCGGTCAGGACTTCAGGGACCCGTAACTCCCGAACCCTTGGACCGACGGAGCCGGATTTTGGATATGTTGTTCCCCTACACCAGGACTGTCTGAGGATACCGAATGTAAAGATGTACCCCCTGGTTTTGGGGTACATCCAGAACTTGGGTAACATTGTGTGTGGGTTGATTATGTTAAAGGCTTATCTGAGGGGAGGAGACGTGGGGGCTGTCCCAGACATGTAATTGTGTATTGTGGTAATCATGTAAATGTAGCCCTTCCCAGGGCAGGATGGCATAAAAGGAGGCCCCGGGTCAATAAACATCAGTCTTGCTTAACCTTCAAATCGCAGCCTCGACTCGTTTGTGGAGGGGGGAAAGATTATCCTAGCTGAAAGATCATTACCGGGATTGTTCTACATTTACTGGATCCTTCTGGATATCGCGACAAAGCGGCTCCTCTCTCTCTCCCTAAACAGAGATCCAGACTATCCAAGCGGTCCAGCTCCCAGCTAGCCGGGGAGTAACCGTAACAGAAGTCCATAGACAGATGTGTCCAAAGACGGGAAGGAGGGACTTTGGCACGAGCGCAGGTCTCGCAGGCTGCCACAAAACCCTCAACCGACTTACGAAGTGCCGGCCACCAGAATCTCCGAGCGATGAGATCCACTGTGGCTCTTGCCCCCGGGTGCCCAGCAAGGACAGTATCGTGGTGTTCCTTAAAAATCTTGTGTCTTAAAGCGAGAGGCACAAACAACCTCCCAGGAGGACAAAGATCAGGAGCCTCTGACTGGGCTACCTGAACCTCTGCCTCCAATTCAGGAAAAAGAGCAGAGACCACCACACTGTTTTCCGGGTCTTCAAA
Source organism: Bufo gargarizans (assembly GCF_014858855.1). NCBI lineage: Eukaryota > Metazoa > Chordata > Amphibia > Anura > Bufonidae > Bufo > Bufo gargarizans. The sequence goes on along the minus strand of NC_058080.1, from coordinate 329,583,627 downwards.
ATTCCCACCTCCCGGAAAACAACGTGACAGGGCAACCGCCTTCACATTCTTAACCCCAGGACAGAACGTGACAACAAAATTAAACCTGGAAAAGAACAATGACCATCTGGCCTGTCTCGGGTTCAGACGCTTGGCTGACTCCAAGTAGGCCAGATTCTTATGGTCAGTAAACATGGCAATAGGGTGTCTGGCTCCCTCTAGCCAATGGCGCCATTCCTCAAAAGCCAACTTGATGGCCAACAACTCCCCATCTCCCACATTGTAATTTCTCTCTGTGGAGGAGAGTTTCTTTGAGAAAAAGGCACACGGTCGCCATTTGGCAGGAGAGGGACAAGACCACACCCACACCCACCTCAGAAGCATCAACCTCAACTATGAAGGGTAGAGAAATATCAGGTTGTACCAAGATGGGAGCGGAAGCAAAACTCTCCTTGATATTAGAAAAGGCCTTACGCGCCTCTACCGACCAGGAGGAAAAATCTCCCCCCTACTAGTCATATCAGTGAGTGGTTTAACAACAGAGGAATAATTCAAAATAAACTTCTTGTAATAATTGGCAAAGCCCAAAAAACGCATCAGCGCCTTCTGATTCTCAGGAAGCTCCCACTCAAGCACAGCGCGGACCTTCTCAGGGTCCATGCGAAAACCAGAAGCGGAGAGAAGAAACCCCAGAAATTGAATTTCTGGAAACGCAAACACACATTTTTCCAGTTTAGCGTACAATTTATTCTCCCGCAGGATGAGCAAGACCTGACGTAAGTGTTCCTTATGAGTTTTGAAATCAGGAGAAAAAAAAAATATGTCATCTAGATACACTAATACAAATTTCCCCATTAAATGATAAAAAATGCTGTTCACAAAATGCTGAAAGATGGCTGGAGCATTCATCAAACCAAAAGGCATAACCAAATTCTCAAAATGGCCCTCAGGGGTATTGAAGGCCATCTTCCATTTGTCTCCTTCTCTGACCCTGACCAGGTTGTATGCCCCTCTTAGATCCAACTTGGAAAAAACTTTAGCCCCAACAATCTGGTTAAACAGGTCCGGGATCAGAGGAAGCGGATAAGGGTCTTGAATTGTGATACTGTTCAGCTCCCTGAAATCCAGACAAGGTCTTAAAGAACCATCTTTTTTCTTAACAAAGAAAAAAACAGCGGCAACAGGTGACTTCGAGGGTCGTATGTGTCCCTTTCTCAGACTCTCAGAGATATAAGCAAGCATAGCGACCCTTTCAGGTTGGGAGAGATTGTATAAACGAGATTTAGGCAGCTTGGCACCTAGGGTGAGATTAATAGGGCAATAGTACTCCATGTGCGGGGGCAAGTCCTGAACACCACTCTCAGAGAAGACATCCGAAAATTCAGAGAGAAAAGATGGTACAGTCTTATCAGAAACCTCAGAAACAGATGTTGTGAGGCAATTCTCCCTGCAAAAGTCACTCCAACCATTTATTTGCCTCGCTTGCCAATCAATGGTGGGGTTATGTTTGGTGAGCCAGGGTAACCCCTACACTAGAGGATTAGGCAACCCGCTAAGGACGAAACATGACACATCCTCAACATGAGCATCACTCACAATCAAACGGATATTGTGAACTATGCCCTTTAACGATTTCTGAGAAAGTGGAACGGAATCAATAGCAAAAAAAGGTATAACCTTTCCCAAAGTGCATACCTGGAAACCATGAGTTATAGCAAATTGACTATCAATGAGATTGACAGCTGCTCCACTATCTACAAAAATCTCACAAAAAAATGTTCTTGCTCTTTAGCGCCTCCCTGGCAGGTAGGACAAAACGGGAACTACAAGCAAGCGGAAAACCTTCAATTTCCGCATCAACCTTGCCAATACTAACAGATGGAACGTTTTTAGAGGATTTATTTCCTTTTTGTTTCTTTATTACTCACAAAAAACTTCCTGAATCTCCTAGAGGGACAAACATTTGCCAAATGATTTATACCATCACAACAGAAACAAACCTTCCCATTAAGGGCTGAATCTTCTATTGTCAGAGGGAATCAAACCCAGTTGCATGGGCTCTTGCTCAGAAGGGATTGAGAGCGACTGAGACCCCTGTGCACTGAATGAGACCGCCGCACTGTCCTGGGACTGAGTATGACAGGGAGGAGTGATCTCTCCTCTCTCTCTAAGACGCCTGTCAATACAAACGGCCCGAGACATTGCAGAGTCCAAGGAGGTAGGTCTCTCATGAAAGGCAAATGCATCTTTCAATCCCTCTGAAAGACCATGGCAAAATTGACTTCAGAGTGCAGCATCATTCCAACCAGTATCAGCTGCCCATCTCCGAAATTCTGAGCAGTATATCTCTGCGGATTGTCTACCTTGCCATAACAGACGTAGTCTAGACTCAGCCAAAGCAATGCGATCCGGATCATCATATATCTGACCCAGGGCTAAAAAGAATTCATCCACTGAACGGAGGGGCCGTGCCCCCCCCTGGCAGCGAAAAGGCCCAGGACTGAGCGTTATCCCTGAGCAGCGATATGATCATCCCCACCCTCCGCTCCTCATCACCAGAGGAAAGGGGAAGTAGACGAAAATTGAGTTTGCAAGCCTCTCTATGTCACTACCAGAGCTTTGAGACGTTCTCACAGCTCTGTGTCTCCACCCCTGTGATGATGTCACTTAGAGTTTGGAGGTGTTCTCACTGTTCTGTTTCTCCGCCCCTGTTGTGAGGTCTTTACTCCCAGCTGTCTCTCCTGATTTCCCTGCCTTTAAATCACCCCTCCTCCTATTGCAGGGCGTGGATTATATTTCTCTTTTCAGTTGTAGCTCTGCCTTGAGTATCTTCACTTCTTTAGCTACTAGTTCCCTGGACCTGTGTTCTGCTGCTGCAAGCACTCCGGATATTGCCAGCGGCCCTTGGATCCATCTTCTCTGCGGTTGCAGCTTCATCAGCTAAGTGTGCAGACTTTGTTTTGTACCTGGTGATTTCCTGACTGGATCTGAGGTGGCCCTGGTTCCCTCCATATTCTGAGCAGGGCATCGGTGGCCGTGCCCCTTCCACTATTGTAGGGGTTACAGGGCTCATCAGTCTAAGGTACGCGGGCATGCCTCGTTCCACCATTTGGATCCGGGCATGTGCTTTAGCAGCATAGGGAGAGTGTTGAGGGTCTGACAGGGGTCACCCTTTCTCTTCCCTAGTTTGGGCTCCGGTCAGTAGCTCTTCTTACTGTGTATGCTCTGGTTACCCTTAAACAGCCGTGACATTATAATCCACCAAAACCGTCCTTGTTGACATGGATCCGCTTTCTGACCTGGTTGACCGCATGCAGGGTCTTTCTTTGGAAGTAGCGGATCTCCGTCAATCTCTGACTCAGCTACAAGCATTGGGCTCTGCTCCGGCTCATGGAGTCTGTTGCGAGCCAAAGGTCTCACTTCCGGAAACGTTCTCCGGGGGCAGTGAGAATTTTGTTCGCTTCAGAGAGGCATGTAAACTCCATTTTTGTTTGCGTCCCCACTCCTCTGGTAATGAGGAACAGAGGGTGAGGATTGTCATCTCCCTGCTCAGAGGTAATGCTCAGACTTGGGCTTTTTCGCTGCCATCAGGGGATCCTTCCCTTCGATCCGTGGAAAGGTTTTTTGTGGCCCTGGGGCAGATATATGATGACCCGGATCGTGTTGCTCTGGCAGAATCGAACTTACGTGTTCTATGCCAGAACAAACTGTCTGCGGAGCTTTATTGTTCTGAATTTCGGAGATGGGCAGCTGATTCAGGCTGGAATGATGCTGCACTCCGAAGTCAGTTCTGTCATGGTCTCTCAGAGGATTTGAAAGATGCCTTTGCTTTCCATGAGAGACCAACATCCTTAGAGTCTGCCATGTCATTAGCGGTACGCCTTGACAGGCGTCTAAGAGAAAGAAACAAGACCTCTCCGTCCAGCCATTGTCAGTCTAGGGGCAATGGTGCGGACTCATTCAGTATGCAGGGGTCTCATCCTGTCTCGCTCCCTTCTGAGGAGGAGCCCATGCAGCTAGGCCGACTTGCCCCTGATAAAAGAGGATTTAGTCCTCAGAATATGGTGTGTTTTTGTTGTGGGGGCATAGGTCATTTGGCAAATGTTTGTCCGTCTAGGAGATTCCTGACCTGTTCTAAGAGCGATAATAAGAGAAAAACCTCAAGAGGTAGATCATCAAGTTCTGCTTCATCTGCTACTTTGGGCAAAGTTGATGTGGGAATTGATGCTTTTCCTTTGACCTGCAGTTCCCGTTTTCTCCTGTCTGCCAGGGTGGCGCTAGAGAGCAAAGTCATTCCTTGTGAGATTTTTGTCGATAGTGGAGCGGCCGTCAATCTTATTGACACTCAATTTGTAGCCTTGCATGGTTTTCAGGTTTGTACATTAGAAAAGGATATACCTGTTTTTGCTATTGACTCTGCCCCACTCTCGCAGAGATCTCTGAAAGGCATTGTTCACAATATCCGGCTAGCTGTAGGTGACACTCATGTGGAGGAGATATCTTGTTTTGTCCTTAACGGATTGCCTTCTCCTCTAGTTTTGGGGCTACCCTGGCTCACTAGACATAACCCCACTATTGATTGGCAAGGAAGGCAAATAAATGAGTGGAGTGACTTTTGTAGAGAGAATTGTCTCACAGCCACTCTTGCAGAGGTGTCTACTAAAACTCTGCCATCATTTCTCTCTGATTTCTCGGATGTGTTTTCCGAGAGCGGTGTTCGGGAGCTACCTCCTCACCGGGAGTTTGACTGTCCCATTAACCTCATTCCCGGCGCCAAGCTGCCAAAGGCACGCCTCTACAATCTCTCACAACCGGAAAGACTCGCAATGCGAACCTATATCTCCGAGAGTCTCGAGAAGGGGCATATTCGTCCCTCAAAGTCGCCTGTTGCCGCGGGTTTTTTTTTTTGTTAAAAAAAAAGATGGCTCTCTGAGACCTTGCTTAGATTTTAGGGAGCTGAACCGTATCACGATTCGCGATCCCTATCCCCTTCCTCTAATCCCGGACCTCTTCAACCAAATTGTTGGGGCCAAGGTGTTTTCCAAATTGGATCTGAGAGGCGCGTACAACCTGGTCAGGGTCAGAGAGGGGGATGAATGGAAAACGGCCTTTAATACCCCTAATGGGCATTTTGAGAATCTCGTTATGCCTTTCGGCCTGATGAATGCTCCGGCCGTCTTTCAGCATTTTGTTAATAGTATTTTCTATCATTTAATGGGGAAATTTGTATTGGTGTATCTTGATGATATTTTGATTTTTTCCCCTGATGTTCAGACCCATCAGGATCATCTTTTTCAGGTCCTGCAGATACTGCGGGAAAATAAACTGTATGCCAAGCTGGAGAAATGTCTTTTTATGGTATCGGAGATTCAATTTCTGGGTTTTCTCCTCTCTGCTTCTGGTTTTCGCATGGATCCGGAGAAGGTCCGCGTGCTGTGCTGGAGTGGGAGCTTCCTGAAAATCAGAAGGCATTGATGCGCTTTCTGGGTTTTGCTAACTACTACAGAAAGTTCATTTTGAATTATTCCTCTATTGTCAAACCCCTTACTGACATGACAAAAAAGGGGCCGGATTTTTCCTCTTGGTCGGAGGAGGCGCTTGCAGCCTTTTCTAAGATTAAAGAGAGTTTTGCGTCTGCTCCCATCTTGGTGCATCCCGATGTTTCCTTACCTTTTATTGTTGAGGTGGATGCTTCCGAGGTGGGTGTGGGTGCAGTTTTGTCCCAGGGCCCCTCTCCTGCCAAATGGCGGCCTTGTGCCTTTTTCTCTAGAAAACTCTCCCCGGCAGAGAGAAACTATGATGTGGGAGATAGGGAGTTGTTGGCCATCAAGTTGGCTTTCGAGGAATGGCGCCATTGGTTGGAGGGGGCCAGGCACCCTATCACCGTTTTTACCGACCATAAGAATCTGGCGTACTTGGAGTCGGCCAGGCGTATGAATCCGAGACAGGCCAGATGGTCTCTGTTCTTCTCCAGATTCAATTTTGTTGTTACTTTCCGCCCTGGGATCAAGAATGTGAAGGCTGATGCTCTCTCTCGCTGTTTTCCGGGAGGAGGAAACTCCGAGGACCCGGGTCCCATTTTGGCGGAGGGGGTAGTTGTTTCTGCTCTATATTCCGATTTGGAGGCCGAGGTCCAGGCTGCCCAGTCTGAGGCACCTGCCCGTTGTCCCTCCGGGAAGTTGTTCGTGCCTCCTGAGCTACGTCACAAACTCTTTAAGGAACATCATGATACGGTTCTTGCTGGTCACCCCGGGAGTAGAGCCACGGTAGATCTCATTGCTCGGAGATTTTGGTGGCCGGCTCTTCGTAAGTCTGTGGAGGGTTTTGTGGCGGCTTGTGAGACGTGCGCTCGCGCTAAGGTCCCTCGTTCACGACCTTCAGGTTCCCTTCTCCCGTTACCCATACCTTCCCGTCCTTGGACACACCTGTCCATGGACTTTATCACGGATCTTCCTCGTTCCTCGGGGAAGTCGGTGATCCTGGTGGTCGTGGACCGTTTTAGCAAGATGGCTCATTTCGTTCCTTTCCCTGGTTTACCCAATGCTAAAACGTTGGCGCAAGCTTTTGTCGATCATATTGTTAAATTGCACGGCATTCCCTCGGAGATTGTTTCCGATAGAGGCACGCAGTTTGTGTCCAGGTTCTGGAAGGCTTTCTGTTCTCGCCTGGGGGTTCGGCTGTCCTTCTCTTCTGCTTTTCACCCGCAGTCGAATGGTCAGACTGAGCGCCTCAATCAGAATCTGGAGACATATTTGCGCTGTTTTGTGGCAGAGAACCAGGAGGATTGGTGTTCATTTCTCCCTCTTGCTGAGTATGCTTTGAACAACCGTCGTCAGGAATCTTCTGATAAGTCACCATTTTTTGGTGCATATGGGTTCCATCCGCAGTTTGGGACATTCTCGGGAGGGGCTCTTTCTGGTTTACCTGAGGAGGAGAGATTTTCCTTGTCTTTGTCTACCATTTGGCAAAAGATTCAGAGTAATCTCAGAAAGATGAGTGAGAAGTATAAGCGTGTGGCTGATAAGAGACGTGTGCCTGGTCCGGACCTGAATGTGGGTGATCTGGTGTGGTTGTCTACAAGAAATATTAAACTGAAGGTTCCCTCCTGGAAATTGGGTCCCAAGTTTATTGGGCCTTATAAAATTTTGTCAGTCATCAATCCTGTTGCCTTCCGCCTTGATCTTCCACGGGTTTGGAAGATACATAATGTATTTCACAGATCTCTCTTAAAACCATATGTCCAGCCCACGGTACCCTCCTCTTTGCCTCCTCCTCCGATTTTGGTTGATGGCAATCTGGAGTTTGAGGTTTCCAGAATTGTGGACTCTCGCATTGTCCGCGGTTCTCTTCAGTACCTCGTTCATTGGAAGGGTTATGGTCCTGAGGAGAGGATGTGGGTTCCGATGTCGGACATTAAAGCCACTCGCCTTATCAGGGCATTTCATAGGGCTCATCCTGGGAAGGTGGGTCCTGGGTGTCCGGAGTCCACCCGTAGAGGGGGGGGTACTGTCACTACCAGAGCTTTGAGACGTTCTCACAGCTCTGTGTCTCCACCCCTGTGATGATGTCACTTAGAGTTTGGAGGTGTTCTCACTGTTCTGTTTCTCCGCCCCTGTTGTGAGGTCTTTACTCCCAGCTGTCTCTCCTGATTTCCCTGCCTTTAAATCACCCCTCCTCCTATTGCAGGGCGTGGATTATATTTCTCTTTTCAGTTGTAGCTCTGCCTTGAGTATCTTCACTTCTTTAGCTACTAGTTCCCTGGACCTGTGTTCTGCTGCTGCAAGCACTCCGGATATTGCCAGCGGCCCTTGGATCCATCTTCTCTGCGGTTGCAGCTTCATCAGCTAAGTGTGCAGACTTTGTTTTGTACCTGGTGATTTCCTGACTGGATCTGAGGTGGCCCTGGTTCCCTCCATATTCTGAGCAGGGCATCGGTGGCCGTGCCCCTTCCACTATTGTAGGGGTTACAGGGCTCATCAGTCTAAGGTACGCGGGCATGCCTCGTTCCACCATTTGGATCCGGGCATGTGCTTTAGCAGCATAGGGAGAGTGTTGAGGGTCTGACAGGGGTCACCCTTTCTCTTCCCTAGTTTGGGCTCCGGTCAGTAGCTCTTCTTACTGTGTATGCTCTGGTTACCCTTAAACAGCCGTGACACTCTAAAACTAACAAAATTCTCACTACCCCCGGAGAACGTATCCGGAAGCGAGATTTTAGGCTCAGAACAAACTCCATGAACGTAAGCAGAAATGGTCACCTCAAACTAAGAGACAGTTTTCCGGAGATCCTCTACCTCCAGTGAAATACCCTGCATGCGGTCAATCAAAGTTGAAATCGGATTCATGCTTAAGACGGTTTTGGCGGTTTATAATGTCATGGAAGGTGTACAGGAAACTAGAAGACACAAAATGAATATCCGACTGACTGGATCCAAAACTAAGGAACAATAGGGAGAGCCCTGCATCAGACCTGGCACTCTCCCTGACTGCTCAGCCTATGGGAAAATCCCAATGGTAGATGATCGCATATCCTTGTACCTCGACTGTATAACACCTGAACACCCTATAATAGTGAGGGGACACGGCCACCGGCTCCCTACACTTGATACGGAGGGAGTCAGGGTCACCTGGGATCCAGCAAACAGAAAAACACAAATGAATGAACAAAACTTATCTGTAGAAGACTCAGAAGTAGGATCAGCATGCACACACTCCAGGAAGGAATATAAACTGCAAAGTGAAGCAGTCTGGGAAGGGATTTAAAGGGATGCAATCAGTGCAACTACATGACAGCTGAGAGAGGCTAACGAGATGAGAAAATGAAAGCAAAACACAAAAAAGCTCAAGGAGGAGGTTCTAAAAGGCATCTGTCAGAGCTTCTCAGATGTCTGGTGGTGACAGAAGGGGCCTAAAGTGTGCCCAGAAAACATCCCCCACACCATTACACCACCACCACCACCAGCCTGCACAGTGGTAACAAGGCATGATGGATACATGTTCTCATTCTGTTTACGCCAAATTCGGACTCTACCATTTGAATGTCTCAACAGAAATCGAGACTCATCAGACCAGGCAACATTTTCCAGTCTTCAACAGTCAAATTTTGGTGAGCTCGTGCAAATTGTAGCCTCTTTTTCCTATTTGTAGTGGAGATGAGTGGTACCCGGTGGGGTCTTCTGCTGTTGTAGCCCATCCGCCTCAAGGTTGTGCATGTTGTGGCTTCACAAATGCTTTGCTGCATACCTCGGTTGTAACGAGTGGTTATTCCAGTCAACGTTGCTCTTCTATCAGCTTGAATCAGTCGGCCCATTCTCCTCTGACCTCTAGCATCCACAAGGCATTTTCGCCCACAGGACTGCCGCATACTGGATGTTTTTCCCTTTTCACACCATTCTTTGTAAACCCTAGAAATGGTTGTGCGTAAAAATCCCAGTAACTGAGCAGATTGTGAAATACTCATACCGGCCCGTCTGGTACCAACAACCATGCCACGCTCAAAATTGCTTAAATCACCTTTACTACCCATTCTGACATTCAGTTTGGAGTTCAGGAGATTGTCTTGACCAGGACCACAACCCTACATGCATTGAAGCCACTGCCATGTGATTGGTTGACTAGATAATCGCATTAATGAGAAATAGAACAGGTGTTCCTAATAATTCTTTAGGTGAGTGTATATCCCGAGTACAGCGGTTAGATGGATGTCTTAATCTACCAAATTTAGACATCCGTTATCTTTATCTATTGGTCTTTTGATCAATTTTTTTGTGCCTTCTGTTTCCCCATCTCTCTACAGTTGTGACTGTGTTGCCCTTTTGTCTAGTTGGAGTGTGCTTTGACTGCGGTGGGCGGCCGGTTGTTGCTGGGGCAACAACGCCAGTTTCACTGGTGTTGTTGGACTGTGTGCTCTTGCCCCTCCCCACTGGCGTGGCGTTTCCAATCGCTCCTCTCGGCGCAGTCTCACGATAGCTGCACGAGTCATGTGGATGGTCATGTGATCAATCATGTGACGCTGGCGGCGTCTCCTTGCTCCGTTTTTTGTGTTGCGGTTGCTAGGCTTCTGGACATGCGCAGTCTGATGCAGATTTTGGCGCTGCATGTCTGTCCCCGCTATGTGAGTTTTTTTTTTATTAATTACAGCTATTTCTGACACTTTGATGTAACACTGTCTCATTGTGTTAAATTTACACAGTTTAGTATACGTTTGTATGAATTATGAATATTGGTAATTTGCACATCTGAACATAATCATGGAAACTGTATTGATGCTACACAGATCACTGTATAACTGTATCTAATGTATTGTAACACTTATTTTATGATTGTATTATTTATTAATTGATTGTCACTTAATTTGCTGCTATGTATTCTGGGTATATATACCCCTGTGAGACAACATTTTTTATGCTTGATAAAGACTGCATTGAGCGGTTGAAATGTTGCAGAGGGGTTAATAAAGGGTCCATCATTTTTCACTTTACCTTTGGAGTGCTGCCTCATCTATTAACTATATAAATTATATTATAGGTATATTACACCCCTGCCTCAATCAGTTTTTTGGGGGGCAACTGGTATGTCACACCAGTTGCAATTAGTTGTTCCAATAGGGTTTGTCCCTCTGTATAGCTGTGGTATCGCCGCTGAACCGCACACAAATGCTGCAAAATACAAATGCACTATATAAAAAGTATATTATAGGTACAGTACAGACCAAAAGTTTGGACACACCTTCTCATTCAAAGAGTTTTATTTATTTTCATGACTATTCACACTGAAGGCATCAAAACTATGAATTAACACATGTGGAATTATATACATAACAAAAAAGTGTGAAACAACTGAAAATATGTCATATTCTGGGTTCTTCAAAGAAGCCACCTTTTGCTTTGATTACTGCTTTGCACACTTTTAACATTCTCTTGATGAGCTTCAAGAGGTAGTCACCTGAAATGGTCTTCCAACAGTCTTGAAGGAGTTCCCAGAGATGCTTAGCACTTGTTGGCCCCTTTGCCTTCATTCTGCAGTCCAGCTCACCCCAAACCATCTTGATTGGGTATAGGTCCGATGACTGTGGAGGCCAGGTCATCTGGCGCAGCACCCCATCACTCTCCTTCATAGTCAAATAGCCCTTAGAAAGCCTGGAGGTGTGTTTGGGGTCATTGTCTTGTTGAAAAATAAATGATGGTCCAACTAAACGCAAACCGGATGGAATAGCATGCCGCTGCAAGATGCTGTGGTAGCCATGCTGGTTCAGCATGCCTTCAATTTTGAATAAATCCCCAACAGTGTCACGAGCAAAGCACCCCAACACCATCACACCTCCTCCTCCATGCTTCACGGTGGGAACCAGGCATATAGAGTCCATCCGTTCACCTTTTCTGCGTCGCACAAAGACACGGTGGTTGGAACCAAAGATCTCAAATTTGGACTCGTCAGACCAAAGCACAGATTTCCACTGGTCTAAAGTCCATTCCTTGTGTTCCTTAGCCCAAACAAGTCTCGTCTGCTTGTTGCCTGTCCTTAGCAGTGGTTTCCTAGCAGATATTCTACCATGAAGGCCTGATTCACACAGTCTCCTCTAAACAGTTGTTCTAGAGATGTGTCTGCTGCTAGAACTCTGTGTGACATTGACCTGGTCTCTAATCTGAGCTGCTGTTAACCTGCAATTTCTGAGGCTGGTGACTCGGATGAACTTCTCCTCCGCAGCAGAGGTGACTCTTGGTCTTCCTTTCCTGGGGCGGTCCGCATGTGAGCCAGTTTCTTTGTAGCGCTTGATGGTTTTTGTGACTGCACTTGGGGACAATTTCAAAGTTTTCCCAATTTTTCGGACCGACTAATGATGGCCGCTCATTTTTCTTTACTTAGAATTTGTATTATGGCAAGAAAAAAGCAGCTAACAGTCTATTCAGTAGGACTATCAGCTGTGTATCCACCTGACTTCTCCACAACGCAACTGATGGTCCCAACCCCATTTATAAGGCAAGAAATCCCACTTATTAAACCTGACAGGGCACACCTGTGAAGTGAAAACCATTTCAGGTGACTACCTCTTGAAGCTCATCAAGAGAATGCCAAGAGTGTGCAAAGCAGTAATCAAATCAAAAGGTGGCTACTTTGAAGAACCTAGAATATGACATATTATCCGTTGTTTCACACTTTTTTGTTATATATATAATTCCACATGTGTTAATTCATAGTTTTGATGCCTTCAGTGTGAATCTACAATTTTCATAGTCATGAAAATAAAGAAAACTCTTTGAATGAGAAGGTGTGTCCAAACTTTTGGTCTGTACTGTATACAACACCCCTGACTCAATAAGTTTTTTTGGGGGGCAACTGGTATATCACACCAGTTACAATTAGTTGTTCCAATAGTGATATTCCCTTTGTATAGATGCAGTATCATCTCAGCAGAACCGCACACAACTTCTGCACAATACAAAAGCACTATATAGAAAGTATATTATAGGTATATCACACCCCTGCCGCAATCAGTTTTTTTGGGGGGAAACTGGTATATCACACCAGATGCAATTAGTTGTTCCAATAGCCTTTGTCTCTTTGTATAGCTGTGATATCTCAGCAGAACCGCACACAACTGCTGCGCAATACAAATGCATTATATAGAAATTATATTATAGGTATATCACACCTCTATCTCAATAATTTTTTGCAGGGGGCAACTGGTATATCACACCAGTTGCAATTATTTGTTCCAATAGCGTTTGGCATTCTGTATAACTGCAGCATTGCCGCAGCAGAACCGCACACAACTGCTGCACAATACAAATTAACTATATAGAAAGTACCTCATATCCCTACCTCAATTAGTTTGTTGGGGGGGAAACTGGTATATCACACCAGTTGTTAGTAGTTTTTCCAAAAGCGTTTGTCCCTCTGTATAGCTGCGGCATCTTAGCAGAACTGCACACAACTGCTGCACAATACAAATTCACTATAAAGAAAGTATATTATAAGTATATCACATCCCTGCATCAATCTGTTTTTTTGGGGAACAAATGGTACATCACACCAGTTGCAATTAGTTGTTCCAATAGCGTTTATCCATTTGTATAGCTGCGGTATCGAAGCAGAACCGCACACAACTGCTGCACAATACAAAAGCACTATATAGAAATTATATTATAGGTACATCACACCCCTGCCTCAATCAGTTTTTTGGGGGGGCAACTGGTATATCACACCAGTTGCAATTAGTTGTTCCAATTGTGTTTGTCCCTCTGTATAACTGCAGTATCTCAGTAGAACGGCACACAACTGCGGAACAATACAAATGCACTATGTTGAAAGTATATTATAGGTATATTACATCCCTCCCTTAATCAGTATTTTTGGGGGGCAACTGGTATATCACACCAATTGCTATTAGTTGTTCCAATAGCGTTTGTCCCTCTGTATAACTGCAGCATCTCAGCAGAACCGCACATATCTTCTGCACAAAACAATTACACTATATAGAAAGTATATTATAGGTATATCACACCCCTGACTCAATCCGTTTTTTTGGGGGGGCAAATGGTATATCACACCAGTTGCAATTAGTTGTTTCAATGTCGTTTGTCCCTCTGTATAACTGCGGCATCGCATCAGAACAGCACACAACTGCTGCACAATACAAAAGCACTATATAAAAATTATATTATAGGTACATCACACCCCTGCCTCAGTCAGTTTTTTGGGGGGGCAACTGGCATATCACAACAGTTGCAATTAGTTGTTCCAATAGCGTTTGTCCCTCTGTATAACTGCGGCATCGTAGCAAAACCACACACAACTGCTGCACAATACTTATTAACTATATAGAAATTATATTATTTGAATAAAAGACTCCTACCTCAATCAGTTTGTTGGGGGGCAACTGGTATATCACACTAGTTGCAATTAGTTGTTCCAATAGCATTTGTCCATCTGTATAGCTGCAATATCTCAGCAGAACCGCACACAACTTCTGCACAATACAAATTCACTATATATAAAGTATATTATAGGTATATCTCACCCTTGCCTCAATCACATTGGTGAGGGGGTCAACTGGTATATCACACTAGTTGCAATTAGTTTTTCCAATAGCGTTTGTCCCTTTGTATAGCTTTGGTATCGCCGCTGAACTGCACACAATACAAATGCACTACGGTATATAGAAAGTATATTATAGGTATATAACACCCCTGCCTCAATCAGTTTTTTGGGGGGGCTGCTGGTATATCACACCAGTTGCAATTAGTTGTTCTAATAGTGATTGACCCTTTGTATAGCTGCGGTATCTTAGCAGAACTGCACACAACTGCTGCCCAATACAAATGCAATATAAAGAAATTATATTATAGTTGTGGTCGCGGCTAAATACGAGACTAGGGCAGAGTGCCTTCCTGGAACCTAAACCGGCTGGGGTGTGCCTGGAGCCGGGTATGAGAGTAGCCTAAAAGGGGGCAAAAATGACAACAATAGTTAAGGTGCAAGACTTTATTACCTTATAACACCAAAGACCGAAATGCCTGCGAAATCTCCACCTGCGGGTTAGGTATGTATCTGGCGAAGCAAGACGAACGCCATCTCCCCATCTTCCGGATGACATGGGCGGGGACCCCCCGCCGGGAAGCCGCGGAGGCGGCACCAATGCGGAAGGAGTGACCGGATATCGCTCCTGAGTCCAATCCCAAGCCAGCCGCCACCGTGCGGATGTGGCTGATGAATTGCGCCGTGGTGAGAGCTCCCTTCAGATGGGGTAGCAGAGGGCTGTGAGGTGGCGCCTCCCGGAGGGCGAGGATGAGCCGGTCAAATACCTGTATCGGGCACCATTCGTTGCTAGTGGGAAAGAACTGGACCTCCACCGGGGGGCCAGTTTGACTGGTTTTGGTGGTAATTATCTTCAGCGCGTAATGGTCAACCACCCTCACCAGCGGCTCTCTGTGCAGGCTGCACCGTCCCGCCATACCGCACGTGAACCTGCCTGGCCTAAGGAAGCCATAAAATGCTAAGTACATGGCAGCTTTGATGACCAAGCTGGGAAAGGGCCCAAAAGGAGCACCATCCAGGGCTGAAGATAATTTCCGGAACATCTCCCCCGTGATGCCCTGCCTGTGGGACGGGGCATTGGGCCCACCCTTCTGGACCCCTCGCAAGGTGGCCTTGACCGCATGCGCAGAAAGAATGGACCCGCCCCCCGGGTTGCGGAGCATGGTGTGGTGTTGGACACCCACCAGGTACAACTTAATGGTATTGTAGGAGAATTGCAACTGGTGGTGACAATGGGTGATGAAGGCCATGACGTAAGGAATGTCTGCCAGGCCAGCCTGCGGGTGCAGACGTGAGAACTCCTGGAAGGTTCTCAGGCCCGAAAGGTAGTTCCTGGCCGTGTTGGGGGCAAGGGACTGCTGCGCCAGGTCCCTTGCTGACGCGATGAGTATGCTTAGTCCATTGTCAGGGAACTGAAGGGCGGGGTGGGAAATCTGCGTGGCTCGGCCTCCGGCAGCGCGTCGGCTGCTATATTCCTCTCCCCCGGGATGTGGCTACAATGCACGTGGAAGTTATGCGACAGGGCCAGCCAAACCAGCTGGCGCAACAGCGCCATGATTTTGGGGGACTTGGCCCTGCCCTTGGCCAATATGTCGACCAAGGCCTGGTTATCGGTCACAAACATCACTAGCAAGTTGGCCCAGAGGTGGCCCCAAGCCTGAGCCGCTGCCACAATGGGGTATAATTCCAACAAAGAGGAGGTGCAGATGGATACAGCTTCCTCTAAGATGGCACTGGGCCAACGATCCGCTAGCCACTGGGAACCCCAAATGGCAGCGTAGCCACAAGATGCAGCTGCGTCCGAAAAAATAGTCGGGCAGGAGGAAGACCAAGGTGACACGAAAAAGGAGACACCGTTCCACCGGGACAGGAACAACTCCCACATAGCCAGGTCCGCCATGGCCTGGCCGTCCAACCGGATGATGCTGTCCTGTTCGGGTGCCGAGGGAAGAAGCTGGAGCAGCCTTGACATGAAGGTTCTCCCCTGGGGCATAATCCTGGAGGCAAAGTTGAGCCGCCCCAGAAGAGACTGCAACTCGACTCTAGTGAGGCATCCTGTGGCTGCCGCATGGGAAATTACCTCCCGACACTGAGCGAGTTTCTCCTCTGGTAGGCTGGCTTGCAACAGAACCGAATCCAGGACGATGCCCAAGAATGATACCCTCGTGGCCGGACCCTCCGTCTTAGACTCCGCGACCGGAACAGCCAGACTGGCAAACAATTCGAGGAGGACGGAAAGTATGCCGGACCCGCCCTGCGGATCCTCGACAACAAGAAAATTGTCAAGGTAGTGAACGACCGACCGGAGACCCCCGTGATGGATCAGGATCCAATGTAGTGCCTTGGCCAGCTGGTCGAATAACCACGGGCTACTCTTGGATCCAAACGTGAGCCTGTTGGTGAAAAAATACTGGCCGGCCCACTCAATACCGTAGAACTGCCATAACTGCGGCAGGATGGGAAGGAGTTTGAATGCATCTGCAATGTCAACTTTTGCCAGCCAAGCGCCCCTACCATGCGACAGGATGGCCTGGATGGTGTCGTCCACCGAGGAATAACGCATGGAAAATTCTTCTGAGGGGATCAGAGAATTGAGGCTTGGAACACCGGACACATGAGGGGCGGACAGATCATAAATTAATCTTTTTTTATTGGTGTTCTTCTTTGCTACCAAGCCGATGGGGTTAATGCGCCATGAGGAGAACGGGATGCGTGGGAACGGGCCTATGAGGAACCCCTTGGATACCTTCGACTGGAGCAACTCGCTAGTTGCTGGAGGGTCCAGGGTGGCGGACAGCAGATTCCTGCCCTCCCAGGGCACCTGTGGCAGAGCGATGAGCCCTGTGTGGAACCCCTTGCGGAAGCCTGCCAACAAGAACGCCACGAAATCTTGATCGTGGTGGTCGCGAAGGAGTGCCGCCAAGAGGTCCACGTTGATGTCCGCTAGTCAGGAACCCTTGGAAGACTTCTTTGGGCAGGCGGACCGTGGGTGGGCCCTGAAGCACAGGGAGCAGACATGGAGCGATTGGCAGCTGGCATAAGAGCACCCCCCTGAATTAAAGTTGTTGCAGACCTGGCTCTTCCCCAGGTAGACAATAGGTCTGCCGAGCTTGTCTGTGGAGGGGTTGGATGGAAATGATCCAGAGGTCCCCGGGATGGCCCTGTCCTGAGACGGGTGTGCGGTATTGGGGCACCATTCAGAGGAGTGGAAAATCAACTGACATGTCGCACAGTTGGGAGCCCTGAGGCCAGCGAAGTGACGGCAGAAAAGTTCGGTGTCAATCAAGGACCAGCTGGTGACATACTGGAACTGGGCCAGGGCTGCCGCCGCCTTGGCTGCAAAGGAACGGTGGTAGTCATAGAAGGCCGACCCACCATACTTGTGCCCTAGGTCAGTGACTAGGTACAAATAGCTGTCCAGCTCCTCTCTTCTCTCTGGCTGTGCGGTGCAGACGATGTCTCTGAAGAGGCTGAAGGCCAGGACAAATTCCGGAATGGTCAACTTGCGGTTGAGCCGCGAATCCTTGGCCCGAAGGACCACCGACACATCACCACAGTTGATGACCCGGTTCTCGGGAACATCTTGCGCGGCAATGAGGATTGATGCCAAATTGACATCTTTCCCCGCCAGGATGTCTCTTTTAAGGTTATCAGGGATGAAGTGAGAGGGGGACACCTGTGGAATGGGTCTTGGCGTACCTGTAGCCAGCCAGCCTGATGTAGATGGGGTCATCAGCGGGACGGGAGCCGGAGGTACAACGGGTGGCCGGGATTCGAGCTCCGAAACTCTAGCCAGAACGTCCGCTACCGAGTCCACCAGGGAATTCAGGGTCGTCTGCAGCTGTACCAGGGACAATTGGATGGCCGACGCCTCCGGTTGCACTGCCGTGGTGCTAGGGTTGGTCATGAGCAGTTTATATAATTCTGCCTTTCTTGCGGTGGCCGGGTGTGGAATGCCCCTCCGGTTTAACTCGGCCAATAGTTTTGGGATGGTCCAGCTCCGAAGGGACGAGGGACCCGCTTGGCTTGATGCGATCGAGACGGAGATGGAAAGGCCGTCCTCCATATCCGAAACTCGAGACATGACAGCGCAGCTAAAAAATATAAGGCATGACAAAATAAAGGGAGAAAAGGAGGGAAAAAAAAAAAAAGAAGGTGATGACGTACTTGAAGATTTAATTGGTGCACGACAGAGAGACACGTACCGGTAACGGAATTCGACGAACCTGGCCTAGCCGAACAGACGAAGGTAATTAACGCGTGGTTATGATTTGATTGGGACCGAGGTGGTGCCAGCACGAAAAAAGGAACGGAGAACTGGAAACAAAACTCCTATAAATAAAGCAATAGGCGAGACATTTGAAAGTGCAGAGGCCATGGGTGTCCCCCAACCCGCGGAACCAGGCGAACTGGCCAGGCTGGGGCTCACCCTAAGGCCAAGCGACCATCCGAGCGCATCGGACACCTGACCGAAGAGAGCCGCCTGGGCGGACCAGGCGGTTTGACAGGAGAAAAGGCGCGTAGCCCTGAAAATAGAGTCTGCGCGTAGCAGCGGCCCGCGAAGGGCAGTGGTAAGCCATTAACTTCGGATTTACGGACAGCAAGAAAGCCCAGGGGAGAAGCCGAAGATGGCCGCCTAGGGAGACCTGCAGCCGAAGGACAGGTGCGTGAACCCGTGTGTAAGACAAGAAACGTGAAGACCTGGGCGTACCAGGAGTGAGCCGAGCCCTGAGCGTACCAGGGGAGGAGGGGGGGCCACCAACCGTGACCGGCCACCCGACTGCAACCGGCAGACAATGACCTGGTGACATGACAAAACATGATAGCCTGGGCGAACCAGGGAAACCAGACCCCCTCGGATGTGACCCGATGGCCGAAGTGGGAAGGAGCCAGACTGGTCCCACGTGGACCCCCCAAAATTAAAATTATTTATTTAAAATTTTTTTTTTTTGACTACATGGCGGGTTTCCAATACCTAATTTCCCTCTTTTATCTTTTTTTTTTTTTTTTCTTCATATGGCGGTTTCCAGTAAATGTAAAAATGGACTGGACTATGGCGGGTTTACCCCGAACGTACCTTAATTTCACTCCCCCCTTTTGGGATTTTTTTTTTTTGTGGTTTGCTGCGCATGCTGACCGCTTATTTTATGGATAATTAATACTTGACACCTCCTCCCTCCTCTCCCCGTCCAGCCCGGCTGCCCGTGATCCCACGCCCAGCGTGGAACGCAATCTCATCATGCAGCCAGGGCGACGGGGCAGGGGAGGGTAACACCATTGTGGGGAACGGAAGAGGAGTGCGTTCCAGCCTGGAACGCACGCCCGTGTGCACCGGCTGCTATGCCGGACTCGAGGTGCCGCTGCCCGGTGAGAAGAAACTCCCCCCCCGACGATCGGGGAGACACTGTTGGGCCAGTAGGCCAAGCAGCCGCCGGAAGCCAAGGGAGCGGTGAGGACCGGAACCCGGAAGTTCGTGCGCTCCACCCCGGAACGCACGCCCCCCGAGCGCCGTGCCGGGAACCGGAATGCCGGCCCGACCTGTGAACCCCCCCCCCCACACCTAACCCCCCTCCCCCGGCATGGGTGAGCCGGACCGGCTGCCGGGTACGTCCCCTGACGCCACATGCCAAGCACCCAGGGAGACGAGCGGAGGGGGGGGGGGGGCTAGCCGGAAGCCCGTGCTCTCCACGCTGGAACACACCGGCAGCATGAGGCGGAGGGAGGGCGCCAGACTTCCTCAGCTCTTGCCCTGCGAAAGAGCCCCATACTTACCACCAGGAGACACGTACTCAGCAAGAGGCGACCGTAGGTACCCGGAAACACACCAACACTAGCCAGTGGATCACCAAGAACCGGAACGCCCACTGTGATGAGGTGGGGGTTTAAGAAGGCTCAAGCCCCTCCCACAAATGCAGGCTGAACTTCAGCCTTACCAACTTATATCACATCCCTACCTCAAATAGTTTTATTAGGGGAAACTGGTATATCACACCAGTTGCTTTTAATTGTTCCAATAGCGTTTGTCCCTCTTTATAAATGCGGCAACTCGGCAGAACCGCACACAACTTCTGCACAATACAAATTCACGATATAGAAAGTATATTATATGTATATCACACCCCAGACTCAATCAGTATTTTGTGGGGGCAAATAGTTTATCACACCAGTTGCAATTAGTTTTCCAATAGCGTTTGTCCCTCTGTATAGCTGCGGTATCGCAGTAGAACCGTACACAACTGCTGCACAATACAATAGCACTATATAGAAATTATATTATAGGTATATAACACCCCTGCCTCAATAAGTTTTTTTTTTTGGGGGGGGGCAACTGGTATACCACACCAGTTACAATTAGTTGTTTGAATAGCCTCTTTTCTTCCCTGTATAACTGCGGCATCGCCGCAGCAGAAACTGTGGGCGAAAATAACCTCGCCACTGGGTTTTGGAGGGTCATGTTTGCCAGTCTCTTGCCTTAGGATTATGGCACATGTACTAACTTTGAAGGAGAAGGTAGACCGGCCGCACAGCCTAAATCTGTGAAACTGTTTTGGGCAGGAAAGCCATGCTTGCCGTCGGCCAAATGTGACTTCCAAGCAATTCGGGAACCCCTGCGCGGATCTGGGTGATCTTTGGATATGTTCTTCACCCAGATCAGAGCTATCCATGGATGTATAAATTATGTGGATATGTGGGGTTTTAAAGTGTTTTCTGTGTTTTGGGGAAATTTTTTTTGTTTTCTGCCTGTGAGTGATTAAGTTAGCCAATTATGTTTGGTAATTATATCACAGGCAGAGCCCATTGTGTTTTAGTAATTGAATTTTGTTGATTGGGTCAAAGACAATGTCTATTCTGTTATTAAATGTGACACAGGCAATGCCATTGTGTTTCTTGAATGTATAGTTTTGTGTTTAAACTGTAAAACTGTAAAGGATTGGCTGCTATGTGATATCCTCACTTCCCAACCAGGTCCACGGTGGTGGTACCCTTGTAGGAAAATGTATATATAAAAATGTATATATCAGTCAATGCTTGTGTGTTCAATACAGAGTTCCTGTTTTACCCTTTATCATGTTGAGGCTGGTGTTTGGGTAACTGATCGACACTGGGGATTGCTATACGCTGAAGATTTGTTATACTCCCCTGTCTATAACTACTAGCTCTTGTAAGAGCTGTTCCTGTTCCTGGTTCCTGTGGTGGTTACGGTGTTGAGTGGAGTGCTTGGAGTCCTCGGGAAGCGCTAGGAGCATCCATCAATGGAGATACCCAGTCAGGGTGCCAGGATATCCATTACAGTAACGCACACAACTACTACACAACACAAATTTCCTATATATAAGGTATATTATAGGTATACCCCTGTCTCATTCAGTCTTTTGGAGGGCAACTGGTATATCACACCAGTTGCAATAAGTTTTTCCAATAGTGTTTGTCCCTCTGTATAGCTACAGTATCACAGAAGAACCGCACACAACTGCTGCACAATACAAAAGCACTATATAGAAATTATATTATAGATATATCACACCCCTGCCTTAATCAGTTTTTTTTTTTTTTGGGGGGGGGGCAACTGGTATATCACACCAGTTGCAATTATTCTAATAGCTTGTGTCCCTTTGTATAACTGCGACATCGCAGCAGAACGACACACAATTGATACACAATACCAATGCACTATTAAAATAAATTATATTATAGGCATATCACACCCCTACCACAATCAGTTTTTTAGAGGGGCAACTGGTATTTCACACTAGTTGCAATTAATTATTCCAATAGCGTTTGTCCCTCTGTATAACTGCAGTATTGCAGCAGAACCGCACACAACTTCTGCACAATACTTATTCACTATATAGAAATTATATTATACGTATGTCAGACCCCTGCCTCAATTAGTTTTTTTGGGGGGGAATTGTTATATCGCACCCGTTGAAATTAGTTGTTCCAATAGTGTTTGTCTCTCTGTATAGCTGCGGTATTGCTGCAGAACAGCACAAAACTGCTGCACAATGCAAATGCACTATATAGAAATGATATTATAGGTATATCACACCCCTGACTCAATCAGTTTTTTAAGGGGCAACTAATATATCACACCAGTTGCAAATAATTGTTTCAATAGCGTTTGTCTCTCTGTATAGCTGCAGTATCTCAGCAGAACAGCACATAACTTCTTCACAATACAAATGTACTTGTAATGACCGGCAACACGCACAGGGAGGAAAACAGGGAAAGCCCTGCCCAAGGGAGAGGGAAAGGTGGTGACCCCTAACTCACCTTGCAGCTGGCACCTGACTGGCCTTACGTCCCTAGACGGGTTCCTCACCCGTGCGGCGATCACGTGCCTAAACCCTGGCTTTTCCTGAAATGAGCCCTAGATAATGAACGGGCCGGTGGGATCGCTAGTCCTTACCACTGCACTAAGAGAGAAACACCAGGGAGAGGACAGACAAACACAAACACAAACACCCAGGTGGACGGCAACAATTGTCCACAAAGGTCCAACAGGGATCCGGAGGGTAGCGTTCTAAGGCAACACTCAGAGAACGCAGCAACACAGCTCCAGTGGGTCAGAATAGATGTCCAGGCAGGAAGCTCTATATCTGGCAACCAGAGAAGTGTGAGAGGGGAATATAAGGAGGATTGGGAGTGCTGGACAAGGAACAGCTGAGAGAAGGAGCTACGGATCCCTGAGTGAGCCAAAAGGGTTTGTAAAGCAAACCCAGAAAGCTACAATAAGGAAACTTCCCTATCTGACATAGAGCGTGCAGCCAACCGCTGCGACCTCCTGACCCCGGGTACAACGGAGTCAGGCGTGGCTCTTGACACCCTCGTGACAGCACTACATAGAAAGTATATTATAAGTTTTAATCACCCTTGCCTCAATCAGGTTTTTTTTTGGGGGGGGGGAACTGGTATATCACACCAGTTGCAATTAGTTGTTCCAATAGCGTTTGTCCCTCTGTGTAGCTACGGTATCGCCACAGAACTGCACAGAACTGCTGCCCAATACAAATGCACTATATAGATATTATATTATAGTTATATCACATTCCTACCTTATGTGAAAAGAAATAAAAATTTGAAGACGGGATGTTCTGCACGATGTACAGAAACAAGGGTAAAGGAGATGAAGAAGGCGCCAAGGGGTGACCACAATATTGAAGAGGATGGATATAATATATGTGTGTGGAATATATAAAAAGGTGGAGAAAAATAGGCAGCTCCCCAAAGAACCCCCAAGAAAAAAAGGGGGAAAAGAATCAGTACCAACTAGTGGACTGAAATGTAAATAAGGTTGCTGATGAGGCAGGTATCACAGGAGTCTTAATGATACCCAGGGGGCGCCACAAAGTCTCCAGTATAGACAATAAAGTATTTTGCAATTATAGTGGATACACTATAGAATTATTGCACTTACTTCACCGGGAAGGGGGGTATAGGATGAAGCTCAAGACACCTATACCTCAACCTCCCCCGCCGAGATCGCTTCAAATGATGTAATAATAGCTTCCTGGTCCCCAAAAGGATGACGCCGGGGCTCCAATGTAGTTGGGAAGTTTATTTATTCAGCTCGACGCGTTTCGGGAACATATCCCTTTCTCAAGAGCATATACATATAATACAAAGACACGAACTTATATAGGGGGATACAAGCACATGGTATAGGGTCATCCTCCTTTAGGGGAGGGGAAAAGGTCAAAGAAGTGGGGTTACTTCCTGTCTACTATTTTATTCACTATTAGTAGTGGGAAAGCCTAGTCCCTTCCAAAGGTTCCTGTTGATTTATTGCAAGGAGTTCCCAATATATTCATAAATACACATTATTTAAAAGCCTGTCCCTAAAAATCAAAAGGAAGTGATGGGACCGGAAGTTCATGTGCCCTGCGTTCCACTGTGGAACGCAAGAGTTTCCAGTCTGTATATTATTGTAGGGCTCAATTTGAGCTTAGGGCAGATGTGGACATGTCCCTTAAGTATTTGTGAGTTGATGCGCTTTCATTTCTGAGCGCATCGAATGGATCACTAATGGAGTGGGACTGTGCTTTAAAAAAAAGAGAGAGACGCTCCGATGCGTTCCACTGTGGAACGCACCATACAGGAAGTGAACCATGTCAGTCCCGATGCGTTCCACAGTGGAACGCACCGGACAGGAAGCAGTCCGCATCAGCTGCACAGTGCTTCACTACAGGGATACGGCGGCGGATTCAGGACCAGGGAAGTACGCCCCATTCGATCAATCAGTTTTTTGGGGGGGCAACTGGTATATCACACCAGCTGCAATTAGTTGTTCCAATGGAGTTTGTCCCTCTGTATAACTGCAGCATTGCAGCAGAACTGCACACAACTGCTACACAATACAAATTCACTATATAGAAAGTATATTATAGGTATATCACAACCCTGCCTTAATAATTTTTTTTGGGGGGGGCAACTGGTATATCACACCAGTTGCAATTAGTTTTTCCAATAGCGTTTGTCTCTCTGTATAGCTGCGTTATCGCTAGGGTTGAGCGAACCCTAACTGTAAAGTTGATGTTCGTACCGAACTTTAGGATTTTTGGACATTTCAGTAAAAGTTTGTGTTCAGGTTCAGTGTTCGGTGCTTTCTTGGTGCTTTTTGAAAGACTGCAGAGCAGCCAATCAATAAGCGTTTAACTGTCTGACCT
This sequence comes from Bufo gargarizans, assembly GCF_014858855.1. Classification (NCBI taxonomy): domain Eukaryota; kingdom Metazoa; phylum Chordata; class Amphibia; order Anura; family Bufonidae; genus Bufo; species Bufo gargarizans. Next base: position 329,558,947 of record NC_058080.1, on the reverse strand, counting down.
TAGAAGCCATCACAGCCATGACTACTAAAGGCATGGCTGTGATTGGCCAGAGCAGTATGTGACCCAGGCGCTAAATGAGCTTGAGTCACATAGCGCTGCACGTCACTCTACTGTTACAAGTGTAGGGAGAGGATGCTGCTGGACTTGTGATTTCAGGGAGAGAGAGTCTAACTCAGCGATTTACAGAGAAATAGTTGTGTGGGTGCAGGGCACAATCATTTTACCCTGAACTGAGCTCATTGACCAAAAAAAACTAACTTTTATAATTATGTTAGTTAGGTGGGCAGCGGCGGAAAAATTTATGCAAGCTCAGTGCACCAACACTGCATCTGTGCTTTTGGAAAATTGCAAATCATCATTTTTTTTTGGGCAAACTACAATATCTAGATTAATCAGCAATTTAAACTAGAAATACACCCATCATTTTCTGGGATTTAAAAAAAACACACTCCCGACTCAAGTGCCCGGCGCATGCGCATAAAGCAGAGGCTGCAGCACTTGAGTCCGGAGAGTTATAGCCGCCGCCCAGCTAAGTGAATATTGATGAGCTGGGCGGCGCTTCAGACTGGCAGTTGGGAGCGGCTGGCTGGGCGCATTTTGTGATGAAACGCCGCCCCTTGGGCAGATTGGTGACCGGACAAGCAGGTTATATAACTTTATATTTTGGTACTTATAAGGTGGACAGGGGGGATACTTAGATCATTTTAATAGACTTTATAAGACCTGTACTCACGTGTATATATACCTAAATATGCTAATTGGGGCTGTCAGTGTCCCTTTAATATATACAGCTTTCATATTCTGCTACCCAAAAAACACTTTTTTTGCAATTTACAACATCTCGATTAGTCAGTGTGCAATTTAAGCTAGAAATACACCTATCATTTTCTGGTGTTTGAAAAACACACTTTTTTGACAAAAAAACACTATTTTCAGGCTTTGCAGTATCAGCACGTCTGAAATTACAGGCTTATATACTGTTGTCAAATTCCGTTGCTAAACAAACACTCATTTGGGCACAAAAAATTTTGTTGGCAGCCTTTGATGCAGATGTCATTGTGAGACATATCCTTAATACATTTGGGTTACATTCAGAGATTTAAAATTCTGCCATTAGGTGCACCTATATTGAATTCAGGCCTAGACTGGTTCAGACCCTGTGAGATACCCCCTCTACATACAGGGGTTTGATCCAGGCATTTGAAATACAGCCATTTGAAATACAGCCATTTTATGCAAAGAAATATTTAATTTAGGCCTACACTGGTTCATGCCCTGTGAGATACTTCCTCTACATACAGGGGTTTGATTCAGGCATTTGAAATACAGCCATTTGAAATACAATAAATAGATGTGTATAGTGGGCACTCAATATCTGGCACTGCACATTGGGTACAAAATATTTAATAAAACAAGTAATATCAATCAATTACATACATTAAAAAGCATTATTCCCAATTGTATATGACAATATACCTCAATATTGCTAAAAATAAATTATTACTAAAAAATGTTCAGATGAAGTTCCTGGAGGTTTTGAAAAAATAATATCACATATTATTCACATAGCTTTCATAAAATCCCTTTAAAATCTTCCACGTTTAAGAAAGTGCAATTGATAAGATATAGTTGATAAAGTCCGATTTGGTGGTGAGGCATACACCAGCAGCGCAGCCCATCCTGGACCTAGTACCAGCACTGCCGTAGAACATGGTGAAGTGGCGAGCACCAGAAGGGCAGTTGAAGCTGGTACGGTGGCACGTGCAGTAGTTCCCCGGTCGCAGCCACCGCACAGACAGGTTCGTAGAGCCCCTAGAGTCCCTGAGGTACTGGCAAACCCTGATTGACAGCCCCCAACTTCAGCCGCACCAGTAGTTCCCCCTTTCACTGCCCAGTCTGGAGTTCAGGTTCCAAGTTTCCGAATTTAAAACTTTTCTGGGCTTTCTCCTCAACATGGGCCTGACAAAAAAGCATGAATTTCGGTCATATTGGTCCACAAACCCAATTCATCACATGCCCATGTTCTCTGCTGCCATGTCCAGGACACGATTTGTACTAACTTTGAAGGAGAAGGTAGACCGGCCGCACAGCCTAAATCTGTGAAACTGTTTTGGGCAGGAAAGCCATGCTTGCCGTCGGCCAAATGTGACTTCCAAGCAATTCGGGAACCCCTGCGCGGATCTGGGTGATCTTTGGATATGTTCTTCACCCAGATCAGAGCTATCCATGGATGTATAAATTATGTGGATATGTGGGGTTTTAAAGTGTTTTCTGTGTTTTGGGGAAATTTTTTTTGTTTTCTGCCTGTGAGTGATTAAGTTAGCCAATTATGTTTGGTAATTATATCACAGGCAGAGCCCATTGTGTTTTAGTAATTGAATTTTGTTGATTGGGTCAAAGACAATGTCTATTCTGTTATTAAATGTGACACAGGCAATGCCATTGTGTTTCTTGAATGTATAGTTTTGTGTTTAAACTGTAAAACTGTAAAGGATTGGCTGCTATGTGATATCCTCACTTCCCAACCAGGTCCACGGTGGTGGTACCCTTGTAGGAAAATGTATATATAAAAATGTATATATCAGTCAATGCTTGTGTGTTCAATACAGAGTTCCTGTTTTACCCTTTATCATGTTGAGGCTGGTGTTTGGGTAACTGATCGACACTGGGGATTGCTATACGCTGAAGATTTGTTATACTCCCCTGTCTATAACTACTAGCTCTTGTAAGAGCTGTTCCTGTTCCTGGTTCCTGTGGTGGTTACGGTGTTGAGTGGAGTGCTTGGAGTCCTCGGGAAGCGCTAGGAGCATCCATCAATGGAGATACCCAGTCAGGGTGCCAGGATATCCATTACAGTAACGCACACAACTACTACACAACACAAATTTCCTATATATAAGGTATATTATAGGTATACCCCTGTCTCATTCAGTCTTTTGGAGGGCAACTGGTATATCACACCAGTTGCAATAAGTTTTTCCAATAGTGTTTGTCCCTCTGTATAGCTACAGTATCACAGAAGAACCGCACACAACTGCTGCACAATACAAAAGCACTATATAGAAATTATATTATAGATATATCACACCCCTGCCTTAATCAGTTTTTTTTTTTTTTGGGGGGGGGGCAACTGGTATATCACACCAGTTGCAATTATTCTAATAGCTTGTGTCCCTTTGTATAACTGCGACATCGCAGCAGAACGACACACAATTGATACACAATACCAATGCACTATTAAAATAAATTATATTATAGGCATATCACACCCCTACCACAATCAGTTTTTTAGAGGGGCAACTGGTATTTCACACTAGTTGCAATTAATTATTCCAATAGCGTTTGTCCCTCTGTATAACTGCAGTATTGCAGCAGAACCGCACACAACTTCTGCACAATACTTATTCACTATATAGAAATTATATTATACGTATGTCAGACCCCTGCCTCAATTAGTTTTTTTGGGGGGGAATTGTTATATCGCACCCGTTGAAATTAGTTGTTCCAATAGTGTTTGTCTCTCTGTATAGCTGCGGTATTGCTGCAGAACAGCACAAAACTGCTGCACAATGCAAATGCACTATATAGAAATGATATTATAGGTATATCACACCCCTGACTCAATCAGTTTTTTAAGGGGCAACTAATATATCACACCAGTTGCAAATAATTGTTTCAATAGCGTTTGTCTCTCTGTATAGCTGCAGTATCTCAGCAGAACAGCACATAACTTCTTCACAATACAAATGTACTTGTAATGACCGGCAACACGCACAGGGAGGAAAACAGGGAAAGCCCTGCCCAAGGGAGAGGGAAAGGTGGTGACCCCTAACTCACCTTGCAGCTGGCACCTGACTGGCCTTACGTCCCTAGACGGGTTCCTCACCCGTGCGGCGATCACGTGCCTAAACCCTGGCTTTTCCTGAAATGAGCCCTAGATAATGAACGGGCCGGTGGGATCGCTAGTCCTTACCACTGCACTAAGAGAGAAACACCAGGGAGAGGACAGACAAACACAGACAACACAAACACCCAGGTGGACGGCAACAATTGTCCACAAAGGTCCAACAGGGATCCGGAGGGTAGCGTTCTAAGGCAACACTCAGAGAACGCAGCAACACAGCTCCAGTGGGTCAGAATAGATGTCCAGGCAGGAAGCTCTATATCTGGCAACCAGAGAAGTGTGAGAGGGGAATATAAGGAGGATTGGGAGTGCTGGACAAGGAACAGCTGAGAGAAGGAGCTACGGATCCCTGAGTGAGCCAAAAGGGTTTGTAAAGCAAACCCAGAAAGCTACAATAAGGAAACTTCCCTATCTGACATAGAGCGTGCAGCCAACCGCTGCGACCTCCTGACCCCGGGTACAACGGAGTCAGGCGTGGCTCTTGACACCCTCGTGACAGCACTACATAGAAAGTATATTATAAGTTTTAATCACCCTTGCCTCAATCAGGTTTTTTTTTGGGGGGGGGGAACTGGTATATCACACCAGTTGCAATTAGTTGTTCCAATAGCGTTTGTCCCTCTGTGTAGCTACGGTATCGCCACAGAACTGCACAGAACTGCTGCCCAATACAAATGCACTATATAGATATTATATTATAGTTATATCACATTCCTACCTTATGTGAAAAGAAATAAAAATTTGAAGACGGGATGTTCTGCACGATGTACAGAAACAAGGGTAAAGGAGATGAAGAAGGCGCCAAGGGGTGACCACAATATTGAAGAGGATGGATATAATATATGTGTGTGGAATATATAAAAAGGTGGAGAAAAATAGGCAGCTCCCCAAAGAACCCCCAAGAAAAAAAGGGGGAAAAGAATCAGTACCAACTAGTGGACTGAAATGTAAATAAGGTTGCTGATGAGGCAGGTATCACAGGAGTCTTAATGATACCCAGGGGGCGCCACAAAGTCTCCAGTATAGACAATAAAGTATTTTGCAATTATAGTGGATACACTATAGAATTATTGCACTTACTTCACCGGGAAGGGGGGTATAGGATGAAGCTCAAGACACCTATACCTCAACCTCCCCCGCCGAGATCGCTTCAAATGATGTAATAATAGCTTCCTGGTCCCCAAAAGGATGACGCCGGGGCTCCAATGTAGTTGGGAAGTTTATTTATTCAGCTCGACGCGTTTCGGGAACATATCCCTTTCTCAAGAGCATATACATATAATACAAAGACACGAACTTATATAGGGGGATACAAGCACATGGTATAGGGTCATCCTCCTTTAGGGGAGGGGAAAAGGTCAAAGAAGTGGGGTTACTTCCTGTCTACTATTTTATTCACTATTAGTAGTGGGAAAGCCTAGTCCCTTCCAAAGGTTCCTGTTGATTTATTGCAAGGAGTTCCCAATATATTCATAAATACACATTATTTAAAAGCCTGTCCCTAAAAATCAAAAGGAAGTGATGGGACCGGAAGTTCATGTGCCCTGCGTTCCACTGTGGAACGCAAGAGTTTCCAGTCTGTATATTATTGTAGGGCTCAATTTGAGCTTAGGGCAGATGTGGACATGTCCCTTAAGTATTTGTGAGTTGATGCGCTTTCATTTCTGAGCGCATCGAATGGATCACTAATGGAGTGGGACTGTGCTTTAAAAAAAAGAGAGAGACGCTCCGATGCGTTCCACTGTGGAACGCACCATACAGGAAGTGAACCATGTCAGTCCCGATGCGTTCCACAGTGGAACGCACCGGACAGGAAGCAGTCCGCATCAGCTGCACAGTGCTTCACTACAGGGATACGGCGGCGGATTCAGGACCAGGGAAGTACGCCCCATTCGATCAATCAGTTTTTTGGGGGGGCAACTGGTATATCACACCAGCTGCAATTAGTTGTTCCAATGGAGTTTGTCCCTCTGTATAACTGCAGCATTGCAGCAGAACTGCACACAACTGCTACACAATACAAATTCACTATATAGAAAGTATATTATAGGTATATCACAACCCTGCCTTAATAATTTTTTTTGGGGGGGGCAACTGGTATATCACACCAGTTGCAATTAGTTTTTCCAATAGCGTTTGTCTCTCTGTATAGCTGCGTTATCGCTAGGGTTGAGCGAACCCTAACTGTAAAGTTGATGTTCGTACCGAACTTTAGGATTTTTGGACATTTCAGTAAAAGTTTGTGTTCAGGTTCAGTGTTCGGTGCTTTCTTGGTGCTTTTTGAAAGACTGCAGAGCAGCCAATCAATAAGCGTTTAACTGTCTGACCTTAGAAGCCATCACAGCCATGACTACTAAAGGCATGGCTGTGATTGGCCAGAGCAGTATGTGACCCAGGCGCTAAATGAGCTTGAGTCACATAGCGCTGCACGTCACTCTACTGTTACAAGTGTAGGGAGAGGATGCTGCTGGACTTGTGATTTCAGGGAGAGAGAGTCTAACTCAGCGATTTACAGAGAAATAGTTGTGTGGGTGCAGGGCACAATCATTTTACCCTGAACTGAGCTCATTGACCAAAAAAAACTAACTTTTATAATTATGTTAGTTAGGTGGGCAGCGGCGGAAAAATTTATGCAAGCTCAGTGCACCAACACTGCATCTGTGCTTTTGGAAAATTGCAAATCATCATTTTTTTTTGGGCAAACTACAATATCTAGATTAATCAGCAATTTAAACTAGAAATACACCCATCATTTTCTGGGATTTAAAAAAAACACACTCCCGACTCAAGTGCCCGGCGCATGCGCATAAAGCAGAGGCTGCAGCACTTGAGTCCGGAGAGTTATAGCCGCCGCCCAGCTAAGTGAATATTGATGAGCTGGGCGGCGCTTCAGACTGGCAGTTGGGAGCGGCTGGCTGGGCGCATTTTGTGATGAAACGCCGCCCCTTGGGCAGATTGGTGACCGGACAAGCAGGTTATATAACTTTATATTTTGGTACTTATAAGGTGGACAGGGGGGATACTTAGATCATTTTAATAGACTTTATAAGACCTGTACTCACGTGTATATATACCTAAATATGCTAATTGGGGCTGTCAGTGTCCCTTTAATATATACAGCTTTCATATTCTGCTACCCAAAAAACACTTTTTTTGCAATTTACAACATCTCGATTAGTCAGTGTGCAATTTAAGCTAGAAATACACCTATCATTTTCTGGTGTTTGAAAAACACACTTTTTTGACAAAAAAACACTATTTTCAGGCTTTGCAGTATCAGCACGTCTGAAATTACAGGCTTATATACTGTTGTCAAATTCCGTTGCTAAACAAACACTCATTTGGGCACAAAAAATTTTGTTGGCAGCCTTTGATGCAGATGTCATTGTGAGACATATCCTTAATACATTTGGGTTACATTCAGAGATTTAAAATTCTGCCATTAGGTGCACCTATATTGAATTCAGGCCTAGACTGGTTCAGACCCTGTGAGATACCCCCTCTACATACAGGGGTTTGATCCAGGCATTTGAAATACAGCCATTTGAAATACAGCCATTTTATGCAAAGAAATATTTAATTTAGGCCTACACTGGTTCATGCCCTGTGAGATACTTCCTCTACATACAGGGGTTTGATTCAGGCATTTGAAATACAGCCATTTGAAATACAATAAATAGATGTGTATAGTGGGCACTCAATATCTGGCACTGCACATTGGGTACAAAATATTTAATAAAACAAGTAATATCAATCAATTACATACATTAAAAAGCATTATTCCCAATTGTATATGACAATATACCTCAATATTGCTAAAAATAAATTATTACTAAAAAATGTTCAGATGAAGTTCCTGGAGGTTTTGAAAAAATAATATCACATATTATTCACATAGCTTTCATAAAATCCCTTTAAAATCTTCCACGTTTAAGAAAGTGCAATTGATAAGATATAGTTGATAAAGTCCGATTTGGTGGTGAGGCATACACCAGCAGCGCAGCCCATCCTGGACCTAGTACCAGCACTGCCGTAGAACATGGTGAAGTGGCGAGCACCAGAAGGGCAGTTGAAGCTGGTACGGTGGCACGTGCAGTAGTTCCCCGGTCGCAGCCACCGCACAGACAGGTTCGTAGAGCCCCTAGAGTCCCTGAGGTACTGGCAAACCCTGATTGACAGCCCCCAACTTCAGCCGCACCAGTAGTTCCCCCTTTCACTGCCCAGTCTGGAGTTCAGGTTCCAAGTTTCCGAATTTAAAACTTTTCTGGGCTTTCTCCTCAACATGGGCCTGACAAAAAAGCATGAATTTCGGTCATATTGGTCCACAAACCCAATTCATCACATGCCCATGTTCTCTGCTGCCATGTCCAGGACACGATTTGTACTAACTTTGAAGGAGAAGGTAGACCGGCCGCACAGCCTAAATCTGTGAAACTGTTTTGGGCAGGAAAGCCATGCTTGCCGTCGGCCAAATGTGACTTCCAAGCAATTCGGGAACCCCTGCGCGGATCTGGGTGATCTTTGGATATGTTCTTCACCCAGATCAGAGCTATCCATGGATGTATAAATTATGTGGATATGTGGGGTTTTAAAGTGTTTTCTGTGTTTTGGGGAAATTTTTTTTGTTTTCTGCCTGTGAGTGATTAAGTTAGCCAATTATGTTTGGTAATTATATCACAGGCAGAGCCCATTGTGTTTTAGTAATTGAATTTTGTTGATTGGGTCAAAGACAATGTCTATTCTGTTATTAAATGTGACACAGGCAATGCCATTGTGTTTCTTGAATGTATAGTTTTGTGTTTAAACTGTAAAACTGTAAAGGATTGGCTGCTATGTGATATCCTCACTTCCCAACCAGGTCCACGGTGGTGGTACCCTTGTAGGAAAATGTATATATAAAAATGTATATATCAGTCAATGCTTGTGTGTTCAATACAGAGTTCCTGTTTTACCCTTTATCATGTTGAGGCTGGTGTTTGGGTAACTGATCGACACTGGGGATTGCTATACGCTGAAGATTTGTTATACTCCCCTGTCTATAACTACTAGCTCTTGTAAGAGCTGTTCCTGTTCCTGGTTCCTGTGGTGGTTACGGTGTTGAGTGGAGTGCTTGGAGTCCTCGGGAAGCGCTAGGAGCATCCATCAATGGAGATACCCAGTCAGGGTGCCAGGATATCCATTACAGTAACGCACACAACTACTACACAACACAAATTTCCTATATATAAGGTATATTATAGGTATACCCCTGTCTCATTCAGTCTTTTGGAGGGCAACTGGTATATCACACCAGTTGCAATAAGTTTTTCCAATAGTGTTTGTCCCTCTGTATAGCTACAGTATCACAGAAGAACCGCACACAACTGCTGCACAATACAAAAGCACTATATAGAAATTATATTATAGATATATCACACCCCTGCCTTAATCAGTTTTTTTTTTTTTTGGGGGGGGGGCAACTGGTATATCACACCAGTTGCAATTATTCTAATAGCTTGTGTCCCTTTGTATAACTGCGACATCGCAGCAGAACGACACACAATTGATACACAATACCAATGCACTATTAAAATAAATTATATTATAGGCATATCACACCCCTACCACAATCAGTTTTTTAGAGGGGCAACTGGTATTTCACACTAGTTGCAATTAATTATTCCAATAGCGTTTGTCCCTCTGTATAACTGCAGTATTGCAGCAGAACCGCACACAACTTCTGCACAATACTTATTCACTATATAGAAATTATATTATACGTATGTCAGACCCCTGCCTCAATTAGTTTTTTTGGGGGGGAATTGTTATATCGCACCCGTTGAAATTAGTTGTTCCAATAGTGTTTGTCTCTCTGTATAGCTGCGGTATTGCTGCAGAACAGCACAAAACTGCTGCACAATGCAAATGCACTATATAGAAATGATATTATAGGTATATCACACCCCTGACTCAATCAGTTTTTTAAGGGGCAACTAATATATCACACCAGTTGCAAATAATTGTTTCAATAGCGTTTGTCTCTCTGTATAGCTGCAGTATCTCAGCAGAACAGCACATAACTTCTTCACAATACAAATGTACTTGTAATGACCGGCAACACGCACAGGGAGGAAAACAGGGAAAGCCCTGCCCAAGGGAGAGGGAAAGGTGGTGACCCCTAACTCACCTTGCAGCTGGCACCTGACTGGCCTTACGTCCCTAGACGGGTTCCTCACCCGTGCGGCGATCACGTGCCTAAACCCTGGCTTTTCCTGAAATGAGCCCTAGATAATGAACGGGCCGGTGGGATCGCTAGTCCTTACCACTGCACTAAGAGAGAAACACCAGGGAGAGGACAGACAAACACAGACAAACACAAACACCCAGGTGGACGGCAACAATTGTCCACAAAGGTCCAACAGGGATCCGGAGGGTAGCGTTCTAAGGCAACACTCAGAGAACGCAGCAACACAGCTCCAGTGGGTCAGAATAGATGTCCAGGCAGGAAGCTCTATATCTGGCAACCAGAGAAGTGTGAGAGGGGAATATAAGGAGGATTGGGAGTGCTGGACAAGGAACAGCTGAGAGAAGGAGCTACGGATCCCTGAGTGAGCCAAAAGGGTTTGTAAAGCAAACCCAGAAAGCTACAATAAGGAAACTTCCCTATCTGACATAGAGCGTGCAGCCAACCGCTGCGACCTCCTGACCCCGGGTACAACGGAGTCAGGCGTGGCTCTTGACACCCTCGTGACAGCACTACATAGAAAGTATATTATAAGTTTTAATCACCCTTGCCTCAATCAGGTTTTTTTTTGGGGGGGGGGAACTGGTATATCACACCAGTTGCAATTAGTTGTTCCAATAGCGTTTGTCCCTCTGTGTAGCTACGGTATCGCCACAGAACTGCACAGAACTGCTGCCCAATACAAATGCACTATATAGATATTATATTATAGTTATATCACATTCCTACCTTATGTGAAAAGAAATAAAAATTTTGAAGACGGGATGTTCTGCACGATGTACAGAAACAAGGGTAAAGGAGATGAAGAAGGCGCCAAGGGGTGACCACAATATTGAAGAGGATGGATATAATATATGTGTGTGGAATATATAAAAAGGTGGAGAAAAATAGGCAGCTCCCCAAAGAACCCCCAAGAAAAAAAGGGGGAAAAGAATCAGTACCAACTAGTGGACTGAAATGTAAATAAGGTTGCTGATGAGGCAGGTATCACAGGAGTCTTAATGATACCCAGGGGGCGCCACAAAGTCTCCAGTATAGACAATAAAGTATTTTGCAATTATAGTGGATACACTATAGAATTATTGCACTTACTTCACCGGGGAGGGGGGTATAGGATGAAGCTCAAGACACCTATACCTCAACCTCCCCCGCCGAGATCGCTTCAAATGATGTAATAATAGCTTCCTGGTCCCCAAAAGGATGACGCCGGGGCTCCAATGTAGTTGGGAAGTTTATTTATTCAGCTCGACGCGTTTCGGGAACATATCCCTTTCTCAAGAGCATATACATATAATACAAAGACACGAACTTATATAGGGGGATACAAGCACATGGTATAGGGTCATCCTCCTTTAGGGGAGGGGAAAAGGTCAAAGAAGTGGGGTTACTTCCTGTCTACTATTTTATTCACTATTAGTAGTGGGAAAGCCTAGTCCCTTCCAAAGGTTCCTGTTGATTTATTGCAAGGAGTTCCCAATATATTCATAAATACACATTATTTAAAAGCCTGTCCCTAAAAATCAAAAGGAAGTGATGGGACCGGAAGTTCATGTGCCCTGCGTTCCACTGTGGAACGCAAGAGTTTCCAGTCTGTATATTATTGTAGGGCTCAATTTGAGCTTAGGGCAGATGTGGACATGTCCCTTAAGTATTTGTGAGTTGATGCGCTTTCATTTCTGAGCGCATCGAATGGATCACTAATGGAGTGGGACTGTGCTTTAAAAAAAAGAGAGAGACGCTCCGATGCGTTCCACTGTGGAACGCACCATACAGGAAGTGAACCATGTCAGTCCCGATGCGTTCCACAGTGGAACGCACCGGACAGGAAGCAGTCCGCATCAGCTGCACAGTGCTTCACTACAGGGATACGGCGGCGGATTCAGGACCAGGGAAGTACGCCCCATTCGATCAATCAGTTTTTTGGGGGGGCAACTGGTATATCACACCAGCTGCAATTAGTTGTTCCAATGGAGTTTGTCCCTCTGTATAACTGCAGCATTGCAGCAGAACTGCACACAACTGCTACACAATACAAATTCACTATATAGAAAGTATATTATAGGTATATCACAACCCTGCCTTAATAATTTTTTTTGGGGGGGGCAACTGGTATATCACACCAGTTGCAATTAGTTTTTCCAATAGCGTTTGTCTCTCTGTATAGCTGCGTTATCGCTAGGGTTGAGCGAACCCTAACTGTAAAGTTGATGTTCGTACCGAACTTTAGGATTTTTGGACATTTCAGTAAAAGTTTGTGTTCAGGTTCAGTGTTCGGTGCTTTCTTGGTGCTTTTTGAAAGACTGCAGAGCAGCCAATCAATAAGCGTTTAACTGTCTGACCTTAGAAGCCATCACAGCCATGACTACTAAAGGCATGGCTGTGATTGGCCAGAGCAGTATGTGACCCAGGCGCTAAATGAGCTTGAGTCACATAGCGCTGCACGTCACTCTACTGTTACAAGTGTAGGGAGAGGATGCTGCTGGACTTGTGATTTCAGGGAGAGAGAGTCTAACTCAGCGATTTACAGAGAAATAGTTGTGTGGGTGCAGGGCACAATCATTTTACCCTGAACTGAGCTCATTGACCAAAAAAAACTAACTTTTATAATTATGTTAGTTAGGTGGGCAGCGGCGGAAAAATTTATGCAAGCTCAGTGCACCAACACTGCATCTGTGCTTTTGGAAAATTGCAAATCATCATTTTTTTTTGGGCAAACTACAATATCTAGATTAATCAGCAATTTAAACTAGAAATACACCCATCATTTTCTGGGATTTAAAAAAAACACACTCCCGACTCAAGTGCCCGGCGCATGCGCATAAAGCAGAGGCTGCAGCACTTGAGTCCGGAGAGTTATAGCCGCCGCCCAGCTAAGTGAATATTGATGAGCTGGGCGGCGCTTCAGACTGGCAGTTGGGAGCGGCTGGCTGGGCGCATTTTGTGATGAAACGCCGCCCCTTGGGCAGATTGGTGACCGGACAAGCAGGTTATATAACTTTATATTTTGGTACTTATAAGATGGACAGGGGGGATACTTAGATCATTTTAATAGACTTTATAAGACCTGTACTCACGTGTATATATACCTAAATATGCTAATTGGGGCTGTCAGTGTCCCTTTAATATATACAGCTTTCATATTCTGCTACCCAAAAAACACTTTTTTTGCAATTTACAACATCTCGATTAGTCAGTGTGCAATTTAAGCTAGAAATACACCTATCATTTTCTGGTGTTTGAAAAACACACTTTTTTGACAAAAAAACACTATTTTCAGGCTTTGCAGTATCAGCACGTCTGAAATTACAGGCTTATATACTGTTGTCAAATTCCGTTGCTAAACAAACACTCATTTGGGCACAAAAAATTTTGTTGGCAGCCTTTGATGCAGATGTCATTGTGAGACATATCCTTAATACATTTGGGTTACATTCAGAGATTTAAAATTCTGCCATTAGGTGCACCTATATTGAATTCAGGCCTAGACTGGTTCAGACCCTGTGAGATACCCCCTCTACATACAGGGGTTTGATCCAGGCATTTGAAATACAGCCATTTGAAATACAGCCATTTTATGCAAAGAAATATTTAATTTAGGCCTACACTGGTTCATGCCCTGTGAGATACTTCCTCTACATACAGGGGTTTGATTCAGGCATTTGAAATACAGCCATTTGAAATACAATAAATAGATGTGTATAGTGGGCACTCAATATCTGGCACTGCACATTGGGTACAAAATATTTAATAAAACAAGTAATATCAATCAATTACATACATTAAAAAGCATTATTCCCAATTGTATATGACAATATACCTCAATATTGCTAAAAATAAATTATTACTAAAAAATGTTCAGATGAAGTTCCTGGAGGTTTTGAAAAAATAATATCACATATTATTCACATAGCTTTCATAAAATCCCTTTAAAATCTTCCACGTTTAAGAAAGTGCAATTGATAAGATATAGTTGATAAAGTCCGATTTGGTGGTGAGGCATACACCAGCAGCGCAGCCCATCCTGGACCTAGTACCAGCACTGCCGTAGAACATGGTGAAGTGGCGAGCACCAGAAGGGCAGTTGAAGCTGGTACGGTGGCACGTGCAGTAGTTCCCCGGTCGCAGCCACCGCACAGACAGGTTCGTAGAGCCCCTAGAGTCCCTGAGGTACTGGCAAACCCTGATTGACAGCCCCCAACTTCAGCCGCACCAGTAGTTCCCCCTTTCACTGCCCAGTCTGGAGTTCAGGTTCCAAGTTTCCGAATTTAAAACTTTTCTGGGCTTTCTCCTCAACATGGGCCTGACAAAAAAGCATGAATTTCGGTCATATTGGTCCACAAACCCAATTCATCACATGCCCATGTTCTCTGCTGCCATGTCCAGGACACGATTTGAGACCATCCTGTGTTTCCTGCACTTTAGTTACAACAGCACCTCTCATTCCAGAGGCCACCCAGCTTTTGACCGGCTCCACAAAATTCGGCCCCTCATAGACCACTTTAACAGCAAATTTGCTGGTCGGTTGCCCTGACTACCTGGGGACCAGTGGGAAGACAGTCTGGGACTTGGTACCCCTTGCCAAATAAGGGTGACACCATCTTTGTGGACAATTTCTACACAAGTGTGCCCCTCTTCAGGCATTTGTTTCTAGAACAGATTGGCTGCTGTGGCACCGCGCGACCTAGTCGCCGGGGCTTACCCCAATGACTCTGTCACGTACCGGCAGGACAGGTAGTGGATCCTCTGGACCAGAGAGGCGATGGCGCGGGTTGTACTAAAGGACCGGTTCTAAGCAGTTACTGGTCTTCACCAGAGCCCGCCGCAAGGCGGGATGGATTTGCTGCGGCGGTAACTACCAGGTCGTGTCCCCTAGTAACAACTCGACCTCTCTGGCAGCTGATAAGGCGTGGTACACAGGGAGAAGGCAAGAGCGTAGTCGGATGTAGCAGAGGTCAGGGCAGGCGGCAAAGGTTCTAAGGCGAGTAGACGGTAGCAATGGATTCGGCAACAGGCAAGGCAAACAAACACTGTGAGGCACAAGGCACAAAGATCCGGCAGGAAGCTGTGGGAGGAGAAGGTATAAATGGGCAGTGCACAGGTGCAGCCTAATTAAGTCATCACTGCCTCTAACAAACCTTAACCCTTAATATCCCTTTTGGACCAGGCACCAATCACTGGTGCACTGGCCCTTTGAATCTAAGAGTCCCGGCGCATGCGCGCCCTAGAGAGCGAGGACGCACACGCCGAGACACTGGAGTGCTGCCTGGGGGCATACGCTGTGAGCCAGCAGGGGACCCGGAGCGCTCAGCGTAACAGTACCCCCCCCTTTGGTCTCCCTCTCTTTTTGGTACCGAAGAACTTGCGGATGAGACTGCGGTCCAGGATGTTCTCCTCCGGCTCCCATGACCTCTCCTCAGGACCGCAGCCCTCCCAGTCGACCAAAAAAAATCTTTTTCCCCGGGAGATCTTGGTCGCCAAGATCTCCTTGACAGAGAATATATCGGAGGTACCGGCGACAGGGGTGGGAGAAACAAGCTTGGGAGAAAAACGGTTAAAGACAGCAGGTTTAAGAAGGGAGACATGGAAGGAGTTATGGATTCGGAGGGAGGGAGGAAGATGGAGCTGATAAGAAACTTGATTGATACGACTCTTGATTTTATAGGGTCCCAAGAAACGAGGACCCAACTTGTAACTTGGGACCCTAAATCGGATGTACCTAAAGGAGAGCCACACCTTGTCACCCGGGCGAAATTCCGGAGGAGATCTGCGTCTATTGTCAGCTTGAACCTTCATACGGGCGGAAGCCTTGAGGAGAGCAGCGTGGGTTTCTCGCCAGATGGAGGAAAAATCCTGTACAAGACTGTCCACGGCAGGTACAGAAGAAGGAGTGGGAGACTGCGGCAGAGGTGGAAGAGGATGACGGCCAAAAACGACAAAGAAAGGAGACTTGTTAGAGGCAGAGGATTGTTTGTAGTTGTAGGAGAACTCCGCCCAGGGAAGTAGATCAGCCCAGTCGTCATGGCAGGAGGATACAAAGTGACGCAGATAGTCACCCAAAATTTGGTTCACCCGTTCTACTTGGCCGTTAGACTGAGGATGGTACGAAGAAGAAAAGTCCAATTTGATCCCGAGCTGAGCACATAGAGCCCTCCAGAATTTGGAGACGAATTGTACCCCACGATCCGAGACAATATGTTTGGGAAGGCCATGGAGACGGAAGATGTGTTGGAAAAATTGTTTGGCCAACATGGGTGCAGAGGGTAGAGCGGGCAGGGGTAGAAAGTGAGCCATCTTGGAAAAGCGATCCACCACGACCCAAATAACAGACTTGCCATGGGAGGAGGGAAGATCTGTAATAAAGTCCATGGCGATGTGAGACCATGGAACTTCAGGAATGGGTAGAGGCAAGAGGAGACCCGCTGGTTTCTGGCGAGGCGATTTATCCCGGGCGCAAATCATACAGGCCTGGACGAAGTCCGAGACATCTTTCTCTAGAGAAGACCACCAGTACCTTTGGGAGATTAGTTGGAGAGACTTTTGCACCCCTGGATGCCCGGCAAAAGGGGAGGCGTGGCCCCACTTGAGAATTCGCAGCCGCTGACGTGGGGGTACGTAGGATTTGCCAGGAGGAAGAAGGCGCAGGTCCACAGGAGCGACTGTTATAAGGCGTTCTGAAGGGATAATATATCGAGGTGTTAACTCGTCGCCCAGCACATCAGAGGAGCGAGACAGAGCATCTGCCCTAATGTTCTTACAAGCTGGACGGAAATGGATCTCAAAATTAAAGCGGGCGAAGAACAGAGACCAACGAGCCTGACGGGGATTTAATCTCTGAGCAGACTGGAGATAAGCCAGGTTCTTGTGGTCCGTGAAGATGTACACAGGATGTGTGGCGCCCTCGAGTAAATGTCTCCATTCCTCCAGTGCCAATTTAATAGCCAGCAGTTCCCTGTCCCCAATGGAGTAATTTCTCTCTGCGGAAGAGAATGTTTTAGAAAAGAAGCCACAAGTAGAAGTCTTGCCCCGGGAAGACTTCTGGGTGAGGACAGCTCCGGCTCCCACCGAGGAGGCATCCACTTCAAGAGAGAAAGGCTTGGTGGAATCTGGTCTAGAGAGAACGGGTGCAGAGGCAAAGGCGCATTTCAGGGACTGGAAGGCTTCCTCGGCTTGGGAAGGCCAGGATTTGGGGTTAGCTCCTTTTCTTGTGAGGGCCACGATAGGAGCTACCAGAGTGGAATAGTGAGGGATGAATTGCCTGTAGTAATTCGCAAAGCCCAGAAATCTTTGTATGGCTCGGAGACCAGAGGGGCGTGGCCAATCCAGAACCGCCGAGAGCTTGGCTGGGTCCATTTGAAGTCCTTGGGCTGAGATAATGTATCCCAGGAAAGGCAGGGAGGTCCGTTCAAAAAGACATTTTTCAAGTTTAGCGTACAGGCGATTTCTCCTAAGACGAGTAAGAACTTGTTGCACATGGACCCTGTGTTGATCCAAATTGGAGGAAAAGATCAGGATATCATCCAGGTATACGACCACGCAGGTGTAAAGTAAGTCCCTGAAAATATCATTGACAAATTCCTGGAAGACAGCAGGTGCGTTGCAGAGGCCGAAGGGCATCACCAAATACTCAAAATGGCCATCCCTTGTGTTAAAGGCGGTCTTCCATTCGTCTCCTTCCCGGATACGGATCAGATTATAGGCCCCTCGAAGGTCCAATTTTGTGAAGATCTTAGCCCCTCGGAGACGATCAAATAGCTCAGAGATTAGAGGCAGAGGGTAACGGTTCTTGATGGTAATTTTATTAAGACCTCTGTAGTCAATGCAGGGGCGGAGGGAGCCGTCTTTTTTGGTCACGAAGAAAAAACTGGCCCCAGCAGGAGAAGAAGATTTTCTTATGAATCCTCTCTGTAGGTTCTCACGTATATAGTCGGACATGGCAAGAGTCTCAGGAGGTGAGAGAGGATAAATTCTGCCCCGAGGTGGAGTAGAACCGGGTATCAGGTCGATCGGGCAATCATAGGATCGGTGAGGAGGAAGGACCTCAGCTTGTTTCTTGCAGAAGACATCCGCGACGGAATGGTATGGCTTGGGCAGCCCAGAAGGCGGAGAAACTTGCGGGTTCTGTTTGACCAGAGCAGGCTTGAGACAGCGGTCCGAACAGGAGGGACCCCAACGCAGGATCTCACCGGTGGACCAATTCAGGACAGGACTATGACGTTGAAGCCACGGCAGACCCAGGAGGAGTTCGGAGGAACAGAAGGGAAGGACAAAGAACTCTATAGTCTCGGTATGAAATATTCCGATGTCCATCTGCAGAGGCTGGGTACGGAACTGTACGGTGGCAGAGAGTCTCTCACCGTTAACAGTAGAGATGAAAAACGGCTTGGGTAGACGGATTACTGGAATACGGTACTTATCAACCAAGGAGGTGTGAATGAAGTTGCCAGCTGAACCGGAATCCAAGAAGGCGGCTTCGGAGAAAGAGGACTTGGAAGAGATGATCAACTGCACGGGTATGATGAGACGTGGAGAGGAAGAATCCACACCTAGCAACGCCTCTCCCACGTTTACTAGGTGCGAGCATTTCCCGAACGCGGTGGACGGAGAGGACAATCTCTAAGGAAGTGCTCGGTACTGGCACAGTACAGACACAGGTTCTCGTTTCTGCGGCGGCTTCGTTCTTGCGGAGTCAGGCGTGACCGATCCACCTGCATGGCTTCCACGGCGGAAAGCCCAGTAGCGGGTTGAGGTGGACGCAGAAAAACGGGAGCCAGATGAGGAAAGCGTCTAGGACGAGCTTTTTCCTTTTCAAGGAGGAGTTCCTCTTGTCTTTCGGCAAAACGTTTGTCTATCCAAGTGGCCAGCAAGATGAGGTCACTAAGAGTGGAAGGAAGCTCACGTGCAGCCAGAACGTCCTTTACTTCACTATTAAGTCCCTTCTTGAAGGTGGCGCAAAGGGCTTCATTGTTCCAGTTCAGCTCAGAGGCCAGGGTGCGGAACTGAATGGCATAGTCACCCACGGAAGAACCTCCTTGGGTCAAATTTAGTAAGGCAGTCTCTGCGGAGGTAACCCGTGCAGGCTCCTCAAAAACATTCCGGAACTCTAGGCAGAAGCTCTGGACGGAAGCGGTGGCAGGATCTGCGCGGTCCCATAGTGGTGTAGTCCAGGCCAGGGCCTTCCCGGACAGCAAACTGAGAATAAAGGCTACCTTGGCTCGCTCAGAAGGAAACTGGTCGGACAGAAGCTCGAGGTGGAGAGAGCACTGCGACAAGAACCCACGGCACTGCTTAGGATCTCCGTCATATTTGTCTAGTAGGGACAAACGGATTCTGGAACCGGTGGCAACTGCAGGCGGAGGTGACGCAGCAGGAGCAGACGGAGGAGCTGGCTGTTGCTGAGAAGGCAGGAGCTGCTGCAACATGGCGGTCAGCTGGGCCAGCTGTTGACCCTGCTGGGCCACAATAGTGGTGAGGTCCGCTAGGCTTGGCAGGGGAACATCAGCGGGATCCATGGCCGGATCTTACTGTCACGTACCGGCAGGACAGGTAGTGGATCCTCTGGACCAGAGAGGCGATGGCGCGGGTTGTACTAAAGGACCGGTTCTAAGCAGTTACTGGTCTTCACCAGAGCCCGCCGCAAGGCGGGATGGATTTGCTGCGGCGGTAACTACCAGGTCGTGTCCCCTAGTAACAACTCGACCTCTCTGGCAGCTGATAAGGCGTGGTACACAGGGAGAAGGCAAGAGCGTAGTCGGACATAGCAGAGGTCAGGGCAGGCGGCAAAGGTTCTAAGGCGAGTAGACGGTAGCAACGGGTTCGGCAACAGGCAAGGCAAACAAACACTGTGGACCGCTTTCTCTGAGGCACAAGGCACAAAGATCCGGCAGGAAGCTGTGGGAGGAGAAGGTATAAATGGGCAGTGCACGGGTGCAGCCTAATTAAGTCAGCACTGCCTCTCACAAACCTTAACCCTTAATATCCCTTTTGGACCAGGCACCAATCACTGGTGCACTGGCCCTTTGAATCTAAGAGTCCCGGCGCACGCGCGCCCTAGAGAGCGAGGACGCACACGCCGAGACACTGGAGTGCTGCCTGGGGGCATACGCTGTGAGCGCTCCGCGGCCAGCAGGGGACCCGGAGCGCTCAGCGTAACAGGCTCGTTACCACCCGTCTTGCAAGGGGGAAGAGGGCTGGCTTGTGTAACGAAGAACTGCTCGCGGTGAAATGGAGAGACAAGCGTGACGTTTACATGCTCTCCTTTATTCACGCAGACACGACAATACAAATTGAACGAGCAACCAGTGTCATTGAAAAGCCCCTCTGTGTCCACAACTATAATTTGCTCATGGGAGGGGTGGACTTCAATGACCAGATGTTGGCTCCTTTTTTGCTTTCCTGCAGGACCAGACGCTGGTATTAGAAGGTGTCTGTATACCTAATTCAATTGGCGATGTACAATAGTTTTGTTCTCTACAGTAAGGGTGGGAGAACATGATCCTTCCTCAAATTTCAGGAGGAGATCATCAAGAACCTCCTGTATCCAGGAGGTTCCGTGGCCCCAACCACCAGTGTAGTGAGCCGTCTACACGAGCGACATTTCCCTAATGTCGTTGCTGGTACCTCAACCCAAGCGTCACCCCTAAAGCGTGAGAAGAAGTCTGGAATCCAAATGAATAAAAATGCCCTCCTAAAAAGTAATCATTGGAATTTGGGCCCCTTTGTGCACCTAGGATGCAAAATATTGTCATACATGTGGCATCGCCGTACATAGGAGAAGTAGGGCAATGTGTTTTGGGGTGTCTTTTTACATATACTAATGCTGGGTGAGAGAACTTTCTTTCTAAAAGACAACTTTTCACATTTCTTTATACAAAGTTGTCATTTGACAGAGATATTTCTCTCACCCAGCATGGGTATATGTAAAAATACACCCCAAAACACATTGCTCTACTTCTCCTGAGTATGGCGATACCACATGTGTGACACTTTTTTGCAGCCTAGGTGCACAAAGGGGCCCAAATTCCAATGAGTATCTTGAGAATTTCACGGGGCATTTTTTATGCATTTGGATTCCAAACTACTTCTCATGCTTAAGGGCCCCTAGGCCAGGAACAAGTGACCCCATTTTGGAAAGAAGACACCCCAAGGTATTCCGTAAGGGGTATAGGGGAATTTTACATGAAGTCTCATATCCCACGCTTTAGGGCCCCTAAAATGTCAGGGCAGTATAAATACCCCACATGTGACCCCATTTTGGAAAGAAGACTCTCCAAGGTATTCCGTGAGGGGGTATGGTGAGTTCATGTAAAATAATATTTTTTTGTCACAAGTTAGTGGAATATGAGACTTTGTAAGAAAAAAAAAATATATAATCATTTTCCGCTAACTTGTGACAAAAAATAAAAACTTCCACTAAAACTCACTATGTCCATCAGCGAATACCTTAGGGTGTCTACTTTCTGAAATTGGGTCATTTGTGGGGTGTTTCTACTGTCTGGGCATTGTAGAACCTCAGGAAACATGACAGGTGCTCAGAAAGTCAAAGCTGCTTCAAAATGCGGAAATTCACATTTTTGTACCATAGTTTGTAAACGCTATAACTTTTACCCAAATCAATAAATATACACTTATTGCATTTTTTTTTTAAATCAAAAACATGTAGAACAATAAATTTAGAGAAAAATGTATATAGAAATGTAGTTTTATTTGAAAAATTTTGCAACAGAAAGTGAAAAATTTCATTTTTTTACAAAAATTTCGGTCAATTTCAATTAATATAAAAAAAAGTAAAAATGTCAGCAGCAATGAAATACCACCAAATTAAAGCTCTATTAGTGAGAAGAAAAGGAGGTAAAATTCATTTGGGTGGTAAGTTGTATGACCGAGCAATAAACAGTGAAAATAGTGTAGTGCAGAATTGTAAAAAGTGGTCTGGTCATTAAGGGGGTTTAAGCTAGGGGAGCTGAGGTGGTTAAAAAATAAAATAAAAATGTCATAAATTTTTTGGGGTGAAATTCACAAAATTTTGGGTGTATAGTACCACTGCTATACCTAGTAGGCAAGTTAAAAAAATAAAAATAGAAACATAGAAACATAGAATGTGTCGGCAGATAAGAACCATTTGTAAATTGTCATCAACATTTTCTGGTGAAATTAACCAATTTTTGGGTGTATAGTACCACTGCTATATCTTTTAGGGTGGTAAAAAATAAAATAAAAATTGTCATTAACATTTTCTGGTGATATTAACAAATTTTGGGGTGTATAGTACCACTGCTATACCTAGTAGGCCGGTTAAGAAAACAAAAAAAATTGCCATGAACATTTTCGGGTGAAATTTACCAATTTTTGGGTGTATAGTACCACTACTATTCCTAGTAGGCCGGTTTACAAAAAAAAAAATCGTT
Source organism: Bufo gargarizans (assembly GCF_014858855.1). Lineage (NCBI taxonomy): Eukaryota > Metazoa > Chordata > Amphibia > Anura > Bufonidae > Bufo > Bufo gargarizans. The sequence continues at coordinate 329,536,416 of NC_058080.1, read as the reverse complement.
AATTTCTAACGATAATTTGTTTTCCCTAACAGCAGCACAGATGGGGGTTAACTGCCCCTGTGGACTGGTAGGACTGGCGGAATTTTTATTAGCCCAAGAACCAATAAACGATCTTCAGCTCCCTGAAAGGGAGGAGATCACCCCCCCAGCCCACCGTGTTTTTAACAAGCATAATCTATTTAGGGTGGGATATTTGTGTGCTGCTGTTAGGACTAAGGGAAAACAAATTATCGTTAGAAATTAACGATTCCCTTACGTCCTCAACAGCAGCACAGATGGGGAGATAGCAAGAAGAATCCCCTAGGGAGGGTCCTCATGCCTGGCAGAACTAAGAACAGTCTGCCCAAAAGCCGAAAACTCTGCCATCCTAGCATCTATCCTATAATGGGAGATGAAGGTTGACTCAGAGCTCCAGGAGGCCGCCTTACAGATCAACTCTAAAGGGAGGAGTCTTCTCTCCGCAACCGAGGTGGAGACCGCCCTAGTAGAATGGGCCCTAGACGCTTTACGGCCTTTAGACTTACCGGCAAACAGGATAAGAAGATTCTCATCTATCCTGAACTCACTAGATCTATCCACATAGATCTGGAGGCATCTTGAAATATCCAGCGGGTCTCTAGCTGGAGTATCAGAGGAGGAGGCTGTAAACAAAACTGGTAAAGATATTACCTGATTGAGTCACCTTAGGCCTGAAGTAAGGTAAAAACTTCAGGAGTACTCTATCCTGTAGAAAAATTATGTACGGGTGATTTGCGGAGAAAGCCTGCAATTCAGAAACTCTTTTGGCTGAAGCTATAGCCAGAAGAAAGACCATCTTTAAAGTCAAAAATTTAAAATTTACCTCCTCCAAGGGCTCGAAGGGGGGAGATGCTAGCCCCCTGAGCACTACTGAAAGATCCCACTGGGGGATAGGTTTCAGTATAGTAGGCTTTAGTCTTTCAGCTCCCTTCAGGAAGCGTTTGATGAATGGGTCCCGAGAATGTGGCCTGTTTAGACAGGCCTAGATGGCATAAACCTGTACCTTCAAGGTAGCTGGAGATAGGCCTCTATCTAATCCATCCTGAAGAAATTGAAGTATCGCAGGAAGGGGCAGACGCCACCTGTCTGGAATCACACCATGCCTCGAATATTCTCATGATCCTGGAGTAGGCCTTCTTTGTAGACTCTGCTTGGGAATGCGACAAAGTTCTCAGGACCGACTCGGAAAGCCCTTCTATGTTGGGAAGGGACTGATTAACCTCCAGGCTGTCAGGTTGAACCTGTGCAGATCTGGGCAGAGGTGAGTGTCCCACGACACCAGGGTCTGCTCCGGGGGGAGTCTCCAGTATTGTCCCCGACTCATCTGAATGAGCTGGGTAAACCAGGATCTTCTGGGCCAAAACGGTATGATGGCTATTACCGAGGCCTGATCCTGACGGATTTTCATCAATACCCTCGGTATCATGGAAAAGGGAGGGAAGATGTAAGCCAGCCTGAACCTCCACGGTATTGACAGAGCATCTATCGCCAGGGGGTTGTCTTCCCTGTAGAGGGAACAGAACCTCATCACCTTGGCGTTGAACCTGGTTGCCATGAGATCCACTTCTGGCATACCCCATCTGTGAACTAGCTGCCTGAAGATCTCCGGATGCAGAGACCACTCCATGGTCGGTAATCCTCGACTTAAGCGGTCCGCTATCATATTGAGGGAGCCTCGAATATGAACGGCAGATAGATGGGAAAGGTTCAGCTCTGCCCACCGAAGAATTACCCCGATCTCTGACAGAAGGGGCAATGATCTTGTGCCTCCCTGTTTGTTTATATAGAGGACTGCAGTCATATTGTCTGACTGGACTTTCACTGCTTTGCCCCGGATCTGAGGCGCAAAGTGAAGGAACGCTAGCCGGATAGCTCGCATCTCGCGAAGATTGGAGGAAAGATGCCGCTCCAGAGGAGACCAAGATCCCTGAATTGGGGATCCGTCCAGGTGAGCGCCCCAGCCTACAAGGGACGCGTCTGTAGTCAATATGACCCAAGCTGGTTGGGTCATAGACTTCCCTGCTGGTAGCTGAAACCACCATCTGAGGGAATTTCGGGTTTGACCGGACAGGGAGCACAGGGAATCTAGCCCCGCAGGGCTGCCATTCCATAGGTGTAAGACCTCCGACTGAAGAGGACGGAGGTGCCATAACGCCCAATGGACCGCATCCGCAGCCGCTGACATGAGCCCCAGCATCTTCATGAGAGTCCGGATAGAGACTCGACGAGGGACATAAAGGACCTTTGCCAGGTCCTGAATCCGTGCTCTCCTTTCTGGAGTCAACCGGAGGGACATCTCCACAGAGTCGACCACGAATCCTAAGTAATGGATTGAAGTCAATGGGCTCACATTCGACTTCTGCCAGTTGATAATCCAGCCTAGACGGAAGAGAAAGGAGACTGCGACCTGAAGATGGTGGGTAAGGATCGGAACTGAAGAGGCTATGAAAAGCCAATCGTCCAGATAAGGAATAATAGTCAGTCCTTGGAGTCTCAAAACTGCCACCACCGAAACCACCACCTTGGTGAAGATGTGGGGGGCAGAAGAGATTCCAAAGGGAAGCACGGCGAACTGAAAGTGCCTGCAAACCCCTGAGATCTGGACCGCGAACCTGAGGAGTTTACGGGAAGCGGAATGGATCGGAATGTGAAGGTACGCATCCTTGAGGTCCAGAGTAGCCATGACGTCCCCAGGATTGAGGATATGGCTGACTGACCTTATGGTTTCCATGCGAAACCTTGTTTTCCTTATAAATCGATTGAGGAATCTCAAATCGATGATCATCCGGAGATCTCCTGTCTTCTTGGGAACCAGGAACACTGGTGAATAAATCCCTAGGCCCCTCTCCCCTGCCGGTACCTCCTCCAGGGCTCCCTTGGAAATATAGTCCTGAATGTAAGATTCTAGGACCACCTGTTTGGCAGACCCGAAGCTTCGTGTGGCGATGAATCTCTCTGGGGGGAGAGAGATAAGATCTACCCGGTACCCGGCGGAAACTATGTCCTGGACCCAGGGGTCTGCAATCAACCGGCTCCAAGAGTCTTTGAAATGGGTAAGACAGCCCCCCACGGGAATCTGGGGGAGGGGTACGGGAAAATCTAGAGGAGACACTGCAGGGGCAGCAGGGCTTATCCAAGAGCCTCGAGGAGGCCCATAGTCAGGAGGGTTTTTCCTCCCTGGTGGGTTTGCGGGGGCGTCTCGGATATTTACGAGACGGCCCCCCCCAATCTCTGCGCCTAGACTGCTGCCCAGAACGACCTCCGCCCTTCTTTTCCTGTCTGGGGCGTCCCCGAAAGGGCTGCTGAGGGAGGCTCTTCCCTTTTTTATCGGAGAGCCCCTCCATTATTTTAGGTGGCTACCTCAGTGGCCGCAATGGAAGTAGATGCGGAGGCAGCGGCCGCCGCGCAACCCCTCCTATGGGTGCACTCTGCCCTCCGGTCTAGAGGGTCCTGCAGGCTAGACCCATCGTCTGCAGGGACTAGAGTGCGCCGGGACAACTTGGCTATAGCCATGTCTACCTTGGGAATGGAACCCCACGATTCCACCAAGGGTTTAGCCATCGGGTACATGAGTCTGAATTTTCTGGTAAGCACTGGACCCTTCTCAGGCTTTTTCCACTCTGTGCGCATCACAGAGAGGAGGGTCTGATCCGCTCTAAAGACACGCTGTGTCCGACCGGCGGGATCGGAGGACTCCCCCATGTCAACATCCTGGTCCCCTGACCTGATGGACTTGAGTAACTTCTGCGTCTTTTCTGGAGGAAAAAAGCAAGAAGTAGATTCTTCTTCCTCAGAAGAAGAAGACCCCACTGAACAGGGGGTAGGTCTTTCGACCGGTGCGACCACCTCCATGGGAGTCTGAGAGGGACCTGGTAGCCTCTCATTAAGTAGCTGAACTACTCCCTTGATGGAATCATCCACGTATGTCTTGGTCCATTTGAACATCTCCTGCATCGTGGGTTCCGTGGATGCCGTGCGACAACTCTCACATCTGGAGTAAGGACAACTGTCAACTAGGGGTGTGTTACATTCGTAACATGCCAAATGCTTCCTCTTGGCCCCAGCCTTCCGCTGATCCTCCTTAGGGGAAGCCATAGTCTGTAATGGAAGAAACAAAACAGGTCATAACACCTACAACATCAGGAGGTGGAGAAAACCAGACCTTAAGGGGGCCCACCAGCACTAGAAGAAATAGAGCTGAAAGAAGAGGAAGTACAAAACCCAAGCAAAGCAATACTGCAGGAATATCACAAAGCACAGGAGAGCTCTGGAGCTAACTTGTGAAAGCAACGCAACCAGAGCACTGACTGATGGGCTCTGGGCGCTTAAAAGGAGGAAAACCCCGCCCAATGGGCGGGTTCCTGAAACGAGATCAGCACCTATACTGGCTCTACCTAAACGAAAAATTGTCTCCCCAGACTAATCCTAAGTCCAGGATGTCATTCTAGGGAGCCAGTTTAAAGAAAAGTGAGTTTTATACATCACCGCATCGCTTCGGAAAAACGGAAGTGACGTAGCGCACCTAGGGCGCGTCACTTCCGGAAAATGGCGGCACCCATAGCGCCGCACACATGCGGTAACGGAGGAACGGAGCACCGTCTACAGATGATGAAAGAAGAGGGGAGGGAACCCCCCCTCCCCAACGGTACCCCAGACCGAAATCGCCATGATCAGGCCTAAAATAAAGGCACTGAGATCCATAGAAAGCGAGCTAAGCTTTAAGGAGGGAAAAAAGAACCCCTAAGCAATCTTCAGCTCCCAGAGAGGGAGCGACACGCCAGTCCACCTGTCCAGAGGACAGAAAAAAACACGGTGGGCTGGGGGGGTGATCTCCTCCCTTTCAGGGAGCTGAAGATCGTTTATTGGTTCTTGGGCTCATTAAAATTCCGCCTGTCCTACCAGTCCACAGGGGCAGTTAACCCCCATCTGTGCTGCTGTTGAGGACGTAAGGGAATTGTCAGTTATATTTTCTGGTGAAATTAAGCAATTTTTTGGTGTGACGTACCACTGCTATACCTTTCAGACCGGTAAAAAAATATAACATTTGTCAGTTACATTTTATGGTCAAATTCACAATTTTTTGGGTGTAATATACCCCTCCCCTACCAAGTTGACAGTTTAATAGATTTCAATAATTTTTATTTTACATTTTCGGGTGACAATAAACGATTGTTTTCTGTCATAGACCCCTGCTCTACCAAGTAGACAGGTTAATTAATTTCTGTAGATTTTCTGTTACATTCTTGGGTTGACATTATACAATTTTAGATGTGAATATACCCCTGCTCTGCATAGGTGACAGGGAATAACATTTCTGAACTGCTTCTTTAATTGATGTGCGCCACCTCCTTTGATTCAATGCTTAAACTTAAACAAGTTGTACCAGATTTAGGCTTCAATACTTTGTCCCACATTTCCGCTATACTCTTTTGGCCAACATTTGCGCCTCAATAGCTTTTCCCACAATTCCGCTTGACTCTTTTGACCCACATTTGGGCAGCTTGGCTGTGAGCTGGATTTCATCACCTTCAGACCGTGTTCACACCACAGTAAGCCATCCCTTGCCATGCTGAGAGACGGTGACGTGGTGCATGATGGGCTCCGATATGTTCCTGACAGGAATATATTGGCAAAAGTCTCAGATTTTAATATCTGCTTGTATGGCCAGCTAGTATAGTCAGTGGCATATCGGTTTGGTGCATTTTCTTCTGTGATTTGTATAATTATATTTTCATCCGCACAATGCTCCGTTTTGTGTAGGATGCCTTTGTGGTGCATGTGGACCGCGCCGGTGTCCTCCATTGTACACATCATTTGCTGGGGATGGTCGTTTGCTGCGGTCCACATGCGGTGGGACTGCTCCCCCAATGAGAAACACGCTACAGTGTTTGGGGTTTGAGCAGCTCCCCCATATTTGCCACTATATTTCTGTGGTTCACATGCGGTGGCACTGCTCCCCCAGTGAGAAACACGCTACAGTGTTTGGGGTTTGAGCAGTTCCCCCATATTTGCCACTATATGTTTGTGATTTTGTTCTTCTGTAATTTGTCCCACATTTGCGCCTCAATAGCTTTTCCCAATTTTTTAAAATCAATTTATCTCCCTTAAATTTCGTCTCTTTTTCTCATGCTCCCTCTCTGGCCTGGAACCCTGATTCCCCGCCACCCATAATCACCATGGTAGGCGCATAAAAGAACATCAAAAGTTTAATGTGTGTTTAGCACGACTGGAGGGTTATATTTCCAAATGTTTTGGGGTGTACCGTAATATAAAAAAAATATATATATATATTTTAAAACAAAAAGCAGTGTAGGCTACCTCCTTCTCCTCCAACGCCACTTCCACCTACACCGCCACATCCACCGCCTCCTCAACCTGCTACTCCATATGTACCTGGTTCTCCTAGATCAAGATTTTATTTTTAACATATTTTAGGTTATTTAAAGTAATTTCCCTATCCACATTTGTTTGCACAGCACTTGCCATGCTCTTAACCACATTTTGACGACATTTGCAGCCCTCTAGCCCTTTCCATGACATTTTTACAGCTATTTTAGTGCTCAAAAGTTGGAGTCCCCATTGACTTCAATGGGGTTCGGGGTCAAGTTCGGGTCCAGAACTCGAACTTTTTTCCAAAGTTCGGCCGAACCCGTCGAACCCGAACATCCAGGTGTCCGCTCAACTCTAGTTATCGCAGCAGAACCACACACATCTGCTGCACAATACAAAAGAACTATATAGAAAGTATATTATAGGTACATCACACCCCTGCCTCAATCAGATTTTTAGGGGGGCAACTGGTGTATCACACCAGTTGCAATTAGTTTTTCCAATAGCGTTTGTCCCTCTGTATAGCTGCAGTATTTCAGCAGAACCACACATAACTGCTGCACAATACAAATGTACTACATAGAAAGTATATTATAGGTTTAAAACACCCATGCATCAATCAGTTTTTTTTGGGGGGACAACTGCTATACCACACCAGTTGCAATTAGTTGTTCCAATATCGTTTATCGCTCTGTATAACTGCGGCATCGCAGCAGAAACACACACAACTGCTGCACAATACAAAAGCTCTATATAGAAATTATATTATAGGTATATCACACCCCTGCCTCAATCAGTTTTTTGGAGGGCTACTGGTATATTACACCAGTTGCAATTAGTTGTTCCAATAGCGTTTGTCCCTCTGTATAGCTGCATTATCTCAGCAGAACCGCACACAACTGCTGCACAATACAATTGCACTATATAGAAAGTATATTATAGGTATATCACACCCCTGCCTCAATCATTTTTTTTTGGGGGGGGGGGGGCAACTTTTTCTATTACACCAGTTGAAATTAACCCATTAAATGGCACACAATATAGTATAACTTAATCATTATTAATTAAAAGAGCATTAATGATTACATGATACAAAAAAATATAGTTACAAGTAGTGGTAGCATTGCAGGAGTGTACTGTCCCTCCTATGAAAATATTGATTCCTATAGTATGTTAAGCGCTGTTAAGCAGAATATACACCCATAATGCTGCAATACCAATGTAATTATACATATATACCAGCACAAGATGTAGGCAACTCAATACTTGACCTCATGATATAATTTCACCCTGCCCATAGTGTTACCACTGCACAGAAGTCAGAGTTGGGTCTGCACATAGAATCCCAACACATGAACGCTGTATTGAGATACAAGCAGTCAGAAGACAAGGAGCAGTGGATGAAAGAGGACATGAAGCAGCTAATACTGACCAGGAGAGGAGAGAGTATGATAGGCACCAACCCGACCCGCATTTCGCCTCACTTCTTCAGGGGGCGTGTGAAATTGTGTGCAGTTGCAATTAGTTGTTCCAATAGCGTTTCTACCTCTGTATAGCTACGGTATTTCAGTAGAATTGCACACAACTGCTGCACAATACAAATGCACTATATAGAAAGTATATAATAGGTATATCGCACTCCTACCTCAATCAGTTTTTTTTTTAGGGGGGGGGGGGCAAATGGTATATCACACCAGTTGCAATTAGTTTTTCCAATAGCGTTTGTCCCTCTGTATAGCTGTGGTATCGCACAGTGGCGCACCTTGAGGGCCACACCGCTGATCACAACAGGCAGCGCGGCCCTGGATCTAATTGCGGGCATTTGCGGAGGCGGCGGTGGTGGTGGTGGGGCCGTAGGAGATGAGCACATTGTGGAAGCGCTCATCTCCATATCTAATGCATCTGTATCGCTGTCCTTAGGACAGAGATACAGATGCCTGTGCTGCGGCAGGGGAGGGAGAGGTGAGTCCCTCCCCTGTTCTTCTGATAGGCTGCAGGCACTAATGCCTGCAGCCTATCAGAGGCCGGCTCTGGCGGTGCGATGATGTCATCATCGCGCCGCCTGAGCCGGGCAGCACACAGCAAGGACACGGGCCTGAAGAGGCCTGCATCGCATCGCTGCTGATGGAGGTAAGTATCAGTGTATTTTTATTTATTTTTAGTTTTTTTTGGAGGGAAGTGGGGGAAGTGGGGGTTCTAAAGGGGCCTTTTTTTCTTATTGGCACTATGGGGGCACTAAAGGGGAGAACGGCACTATGGGGGCACTAAAGGGGAGAACGGCACTATGGAGGCACTAAAGGGGAGAACGGCACTATGGAGGCACTAAAGGGGAGAACCGCACTATGGAGGCACTAAAGGGGAGAACGGCACTATGGGGGCACTAAAGGGGAGAACGGCACCGTGGGGGCACTAAAGGGGAGAACGGCACTATGGGGCATCTGGTGGTACTTTTTTTTGGGTGGCACTTCTTACTGGCACATTATGGGGGGGCACCATGGGGGAGAGGAGCACTATGGGGGATCTAAAGGGGCTTTTTTTTTTTTTTTTTTTTTACACACTATGGGGGACACTATAGGGGAGAACGGCACTATGGGGCATCTGGTGGCGCTATAGGGGCATTATTTGGGGGCACTATGGGGAAGTGGGGGTTCTAAAGGGGCCTTTTTTTTCTTATTGGCACATGGGCGCATTATGGCATCTGGTGGCACTAAGGGGGCATTTTTTTACTGGCACATTATGGTAGGCACTATGGGGGAGAGGAGCACTATTGGGTCATATAGTGGCACTTAGAAGGGGCATTTTTTACTGGCATATTATGGGGGACACTATGGGGAAGGGGGAGAGGAGCACTATGAGGGCATTTACTGGGGCACTATATAGGGGTATTTTATACTGGCATACATTATGGGGACATATTGTAGGGAGAATTATTAGTACTAGGAGGTATTATGCGGAGCTTTGCTAATACTGGGGGCTAAGAGGAACATGATTACTAGTATGGGCACTATAGGGGCATTATTACTACTAAGTGTGCTCTGGCAGAGAATTATTTCTATTTTGGGGGGCATCCTGCCGTGTTATCAGCTTAGCACAATAATTTTTGGGGGACATTATCTTTATACTATTAGTGTCTGGGCGCAGTTATCTTTTTAGAGCACTGTGTGCCAATAATTGTTGAAGGGGGCACTATCTGTGTGGTAGCAGTATTTCCAGGGGGACTGTTTCTGCAGTATAGTATTGGGGGCACAGTATTGGGGCACTATCTGTGTGGTAGCAGTATTTTCAGGGGGACTGTTTCTGCAGTATAGTATTGGGGGCACAGCGGGCACAGTATTGGGGGTGGCAGGAAAGGGTGTTCAGAAGATGTGACGATGATGGAAATGTGGGAAACTAATGTCTGTTTGTTAATCTCTGCAGAGACGGGAGATGGCTGAAAAATCATCATGGCGGTCTGGTCTGAATGGAGAAGATGAGAAAAGAGAACGTCTACAACAAAGGTGACATCACTGGATGTAAGAGGTATGGGGTGCTATGTGGGAGAGGAGATGCTCCGGCTCCTCCCCCTGCCATTTGCAGAAGGAGGATTCAGAGCTGGGTGAGGACAGCCAAAGAGGGCAGCAGGCAGATGGTGGGGGGAACCACAGGCATTGAGCAGGATCTGGGGAGGGAGGAGGCGGAGGAGCTTCCTGGCTGTAGCCTGCTGTTTATTGTATGATGTGAAGCAGGCAGTGCAGCCAGGACAGACCCTCCCCTCTCTCTGTTTGATGTGTAGAGACAGGCCGCAACTGTACAGTGTTTGTTGGGAGTGGTCTATGATATGTAGGAGGGGCTTTTAATAATGGGCGGGGCCAAAAATTGCAGCGCGCTTCCCGCGCCGCATTGTTGTTTTCCTACAAAGCTTTTAGAATCGCCAAGTAAAAGAATCAGCGCAACACACTACACCCCGTCCCTGCAGTTTTAAATATAAAGGGGGCTTTGAAAAATTTAATTAGCACAGCGCATTACACATGCCTTTCGGACCCCCCTAGACAAAATTCCTGGGTGCTCCCCTGCTTATGGTAGAGCAGAAATGTAACCTGTGGAGAAAATCTGACTGATAATGTGCGTACTGAGGTTACTCCTGAACCAGGGGCATCGCTAGGTTAAAACATTCAAGGCCTGAGCCCCGGATGTTTTGTCCCCTGCCCCGAATGTCCTGCCTGTCTGCTAGATACAACTGTATTGCCGTACACAGAACGGCAATACAATTGAATCTAATACACTGGGAAGGGATGAAGGATCTGTTTTAACATCACAGGTCATGTGTTCAGCAAAACAGGCTGTGATAGGATGACCTGGATAATGTCACCATCATGTGACCAGTACAGGATTGGACCAGAGTGAAGAGGAGAAGGAGCCTAATGGTGATGTCTGTACATGAGAAAAGGTAAGTGAAGGGAGAGGCAGAGCAATGATGGGAGTTGTAGTTATTTGACTGGGATGTATGTTAGGGCTGAAGGGAGGGATGTTATTGACATGGAACTGTGTGCTTGAGGTGCCTGGGGGAGGGAGTGATGTTATTTACATGGGACTGTATGTTGAAAGTGAATGGTGGGGGGAATGATGTTTATGTACATGGGATTTACGCAGATTTTTCCGCACGTCCCACAAGCGGACGTGGATCTGGCGGCAAGGGACCTGTACAAGGGTATGTTAGTATAAAAGTTATCCACGTCCAAGTGGTAACCCTTATCTAGCAGTGGGTGCATAAGGTCCCACACGAGTTTCCCGCTAACACCCAGAGTGAGGGGACATTCTGGGGGTTCAATACGGGAATCTCGCCCCCCCCGTACACACGAAATTTGCAAGTGCACCCTGAGGTACTCTCACAAATTTTATACATTTTCACACCATACCTCACCCGCTTAGTGGGAATGTATAGGCGGAAACTGAGTTTCCCCTTGAAAGCAACAAGAGACTCCTCAACCATGACCTCCGTTAAAGGTACGTAGGCCTGCGCAAATTTGGCCCCAAAGTGATCGATGACCGGACGTACCTTATACAGACGGTCATAGGCAGGATCACCTTGGGGGGGGGGGACATGCTGCATTATTTTCAAAATGCAGGCATTTCCGGATGGCCTCAAACCGGGGCGTGTCATGGCCATACTGTAGAGAGGGGTCTGGTAGAGAACGTCCCAACTCCAGTATTGCCTGGCACTCAGTTTTTGCACTGTACCCATGTGCAGCACAAGGCCCAAAAAAGTCCTCATCACGGCTGCACTGACCGGCGTCCAGCCAGCGGGGCTAGCCAAAAAGGAGCCCAGGTGATGAGCAATGAACTGTTGGGCGTACAGGTTCGTCTGCTCCACCATCAGATTCACAAATGGGTCACTGAAAAAAAAAAACGTAAAAAGTCCATTTCAGTGAAGCCCACTGTGGGAATCTGGATTCAGGGATTGCCAACAAAATCCGGAATCTCGGGCTCAAAATCCACTGGGGGACACCAGCTAAGTTCACCAGTAGGGGGGCTCTGGTGGACTTATTTGGTGGGCCGGGAAATCAGTACGAGCCCCAGGGCGGCTCGTACTGGTGTGGGCCACAGGGTCCCTAGCATGTGGGGCCCCTGGCTCCGCCTGGTGGCGTCTCCACCGCCTTGGGGGTTCATCGTCATCAGATGATGATGAGGAGGATGGTGATGACAAGAGGAACGTGGGGTCATCCTCATCCTCATTGGGGCTCTCGGAGTCGGGGATCATATGGGCATATGCCTCCTCCACCGAGAACATCCGGCGGGCCATAGGTATGTGTGTGTGTGTGTGTGTGTGTGCGTGTGTGTAAAACTTTATTGTGTGTGTGTGTGTGTGTGTGTGTGTGCGCACCGGTGTTCACGTACTAAAAAGCTAAAAAAAAAGAAAAAGTAAAAAAAAAATGGACTAGTGTTAGAAAAAAAAAAAGTTCTAACTTGCTGATCAGCGGTACAACGCAGTCAGTGCACACAAAAATAATAATTTAAAAGTGGTGGTGGGGGGCAAGTGGCAGCACTCCTGGGTGGGTCTAGGGTCTCACAACTAAGTGCTGATGACCCCAACCACCAGAAACACTGAATCAGTTAAAGTTTTTTTTTTTTTCCCTCTAACTAACTCTCCCTTCTATCCCTGCCTAATCGTGTCTCTCCCTCACTGACCCTAACCTACCTGGAGGGTGATGGGTGCAGGAGGGTGATGGGTGCCGACGGGAGGGTCAAAGGAGCTGGTGCAGAACGGTCCTCACAGTGCAAGAGCAGCAGCATAAAGAGTTGACCTGCGGTTTGCTGCGATTGCCGATACGGGGGGGGGGGGGGGGGTTGTAACAGGATGCCCGCTGAATGATTTCAACGGACATCCTGTTCCTATTAACCCGCGACGTCATGGGTCCTTAAGGACTCGGGAAACATGACGTACTGGTACGTCATAAGTCCTTAAGGGGTTAAAACGCTGAAAATTATAGCTGTATTTCTAGCTTAAATTGCACACTGACTAAAGCGGCAGAGGCCCAAGATGAAGGTTATTACCAAAAATGAGTGTTTTTTCAAAGCCAGCAAATTATTGAAGTATTTCAAGCTTGTTTTTAACAATCACAGATGCACCAAAGTCTGCAATATTAAGTATTTTGCCCAAAAAGGGTGTTTTATGAATATGACAGCTGTTGTGCATTTTCATAAGTGTGCAATGTATCTGATGATACTATATTCAATATGGATGATCATTGCCTTTAACAGCATGTGATCAGCATGAACCTGAAAAAAAAAAGACCACTTGAAAAAATGGCAAAAAAAATCATATTTAGCATGGCTGGATGTTAACAAAGTTCCAAGTAGAGCTTCAACATGCAACAAGAAGAAATGGGAGTGAGACAAACCATTTTTTGAGCACTCAATTTTATGAAAACAACGAATAAACTGAAACAGGCTGTTTTTCAGCTGATCAAAAGTTTAGGACCACACCTCATAAAAAAAACTAAACCTCCACCAAACAGAAATCCAACTTCCAAACATGAACTCAGTAATGAGTAGCTCTGTGTTATTGTTTATCACTTTAAAAATTTGTTTCGGCATGCTTGATGCAAGCATTTCCATGAGGTGAGTGGGAACATTTCTCCAAGTGGTGAAGACGGCCGCACGAAGGCCATCTACTGTCTGGAACTGTTGTCCATTTTTGGAAACTTCCCTTGCCATCCACCCCCAAAGGTTCGCAATTGGATTTAGATCAGGGGAACATGCAGGATGGGCCAAAAGAGTGATGTTATTCTCCTGGAAGAAGTCCCTTGTCCTGCGGGCATTGTGTACTGTAGCGTTGTCCTGTTGAAAAACCCAGTTGTTACCACACAGACAAGTGCTCTCAGTCATGAGGAATGCTCTCTGCAACATCTGGATAGTGATGAGCGGGAGGTGTCATATTTGATTTCGCGAATATTCAATTGAATATTCGTCAACATCGAATACTCGTAATTAATGCGATTTAATTAATTATTGTCATGGAACCATGAACCAGACGTACAACAAGAGATAAGTGGAAATAAGAAGGCTTTATTGAAAATCAAGCTGTAAGCAAAAGTCCAAACGGATGGCTAAACCGAAGCAGGGTCTTGCGTAGACAGAGGTCAGGAACCAGAAGGGTAGTCAGACGAAGCCAGGATCAGGAACCAACGGGGTAGTCAGACGAGGCCAGGATCAGGAACCAGAAGCAGCAGCAGTCTTAGAAGCATGTGAACACAGGAGGACCAAGCAAGGAACTGAAGCCACAGACCTCCTATATATATGAGCTAGGCATCCAGCTCCTCCCAGTGGGAAGGAGAAGCCGCAGGGTGGGAGGCTACAAGAAACCCAGAAACCAAGATGGCCGCCAGCACATGTCAAACGAAGGAGAACAGTAAGAAGGTGAGACCATGACAGTACCTCCCCCTCAAGGGCCCCTCCTCCGCGGAGTAAGGAACGGTTTCTGAGGGAAGCGTGCGTGGAAGGCTCGGAGCAAAGCAGGAGCATGGACATCTGCGGAGGGAACCCAGGAACGCTCCTCTGGACCATAACCACGCCAATGGACCAAAAACTGCAACCGACCGCAGACCAGGCGTGAGTCCAGGATATTGCTCACCTCATATTCCTCACGATTGCCCACTTGGACCGGACGGGGCCGAGGAACTGAGGAAGTGAAACGATTACACACCAATGGCTTCAACAGGGAGACATGAAACACGTTGGAGATCCGCATGCCAGGAGGAAGCGCAAGGGCATAGGCTACCGGGTTTACCCTGCGAAGCACTCGGAAGGGACCAACAAAGCGAGGCGCCAGCTTGGGAGTGGGCACTCGAAGGTTGAGGTTGCGGGTGTACAACCATACACGGTCTCCGACCTGGTAGGAAGGAGCGGGCGCTCGTCTGCGATCAGCCTGGAGTCTCTAGCGCTGCGCAGAGACCTCAAGGGACCTCTGGATCTGTACCCAAGAAGCACGTAGGACGGAAAGGTGATCCTCCACAGCCGGAATATCCTGGGGAGAGAATACCTCCGGTAACACGGCAGGTTGGAACCCATAATTGGCCATGAAGGGAGACGTCCCAGAGGAAGAGTTCACCGCCGTGTTCCTGGCAAACTCAGCCCAAGGCAGGAGGTCAACCCAATTGTCTTGGTGATCGGAGACATAGCAACGAAGGAATTGCTCCAAGGCCTGATTGGATTGTTCTGCGGCCCCATTGGACTGAGGGTGGTAGGCCGAGGAGAAAGAGAGATGAATCCCCAACTGGGAGCAAAAGGCGCGCCAGAACCTGGACACAAACTGACTCCCCCGATCCGACACAATCTCCTTGGGCAAACCGTGCAATCGGAAGACCTCCCTGGCGAAAATCGTGGCCAACTCTTGTGCAGAGGGTAACTTCTTGAGAGGAACACAGTGGCACATTTTGGAAAACCGATCCACAATCATGAGAATGACCGTATGGCCTCGGGATGCAGGGAGGTCCACAATGAAATCCATCCCCAGGTGTGACCATGGGTGCTCCCCGGTGGCTATGGGTTGCAAAAGGCCCAACGGAAGGTGCCGAGGGGACTTACTCTGGGCACAAACGGAGCATGCCGCTACATATGCGGCGATGTCGGAACGTAGAGAAGGCCACCAGAACAGACGTGAAACAGCCCAGGACAGCTGATTCTTTCCAGGATGCCCCGCGGCCTTGGAGTTATGGTAGGTTCGCAACAACCGAGTGCGCAACTCCTCAGGCACAAAACACCTGCCGTTGGGTCTCTCAGAGGGAGCACCTAATTGAGCCGCCAAAATCTGCTCACCCAGGGGAGAGGTCAGGCTGGTGCGAATGGCGGCCAGGATCTGATTCGGAGGTATGACCGAAGTCGGAATCGACTCCTTTCCGGACAGCTCGGAGTACTGCCGTGATAAGGCATCCGCTCTGATGTTCTTGGAACCGGGTAGGTAGGAGACCACGTAATTAAAACGTGACAAGAACAGAGCCCATCTGGCCTGACGTGGTGTCAATCTCTTGGCCTCAGAAAGGTAGGTCAGATTCTTGTGGTCCGTCAGGATGAGAACCGGAACCACCGAACCCTCGAGCAAGTGCCTCCATTCTTTAAGGGCCTGCACGATGGCCAATAACTCCCTGTCACCAATCTGATAGTTGCACTCCGCGGAAGACAGTTTCCGGGAGTAAAACCCACAAGGAAGCAGAGGACCCTCTGGTGTTCTACGCTGAGACAGGAGGGCGCCTACTCCCGTCTCAGACGCGTCCACCTCGAGGACAAAGGGCAACCCAGGGTTGGGATGCGACAGAATCGGAGCCGACACAAAGGCGGACTTTAGAGCCTCAAACGCTCGGATGGCCTCGAGCGGCCAGACCTGGAAATTACTGCCCTTCCTGGTCAGATCCGTGAGCGGCTTGGCTAGCATAGAAAAGTCCCTGATGAACTTCCGATAATAATTGGCGAAGCCCAAAAAGCGCTGCAGGGCACGGAGACCACTGGGCTGGGGCCACTGTAAAACAGCCAAAACCTTCTCAGGATCCATGGAGAACCCCTCAGCGGAAATGATGTAACCTAAGAAGGTTACCTGGGATCGGTGAAATTCGCATTTCTCAAGCTTACCGAACAGCCTGTTCTCTCGTAACCGTTGCAACACTCGTCTGACATCCATAATGTGGGCCTCCATGGATTCAGAATATACCAAGATGTCATCCAAATAGACCACCACACACTGCTGCAACAGGTCACGGAAAACATCGTTGATGAATTCCTGGAAGACTGCGGGCGCATTGCACAACCCAAAGGGCATAACCAAGGATTCATAATGACCACTCCTGGTGTTAAATGCGGTCTTCCACTCATCGCCCGCCTTGATCCTTACCAGGTTATATGCCGCCCTCAGGTCGAGTTTGGTAAAGACCGTGGCCCCTTTGAGGCGATCGAAACAGCTCGGAAATCAAGGGTATCGGGTAAGCGTTCTTGATCGTGATGCGATTGAGACCCCTGTAATCGATGCAAGGCCTCAACTCACCGCCCTTCTTTTTCACAAAGAAAAATCCAGCCCCTGCCGGGGACGAGGATTTGCGAATGTGTCCGCGTGAAAGCGCCTCCCTCACGTACTCCTCCATGGCCTCATTCTCCGCTACCGACAGTGGATAGACTTTGCCACGAGGAGGAACGGCACCAGAACGGCAACTCTATTGCACAATCGTATGGGCGGTGCGGAGGTAGGGCAACCGCGCGCACCTTATCGAATATATCCCGGTACTCTTCGTATTCAGGAGGCAACAGAGAGTCCGAGGAAGTACACAGCAACTTGACAGGCCCATGGATGCAACTAGCCCCACACTGCGGTGACCACGAGAGGATCTCGGCCGATCGAAAGTCGGATTATGCTTCTGGAGCCAGGGGTACCCCAAGACCACTGAGTAGTGTGGAGACGAAATCACCTGGAAACAGACCGACTCTCTGTGAACGGCACCAATGGCTATCCCCACTGGAAGGGTCTCATGAGTCACGTGTGGCGGCAGAAGGGGTCTGCCGTCTATCGCCTCAAGAGCCAGTGGGGAACCTCGAGGCTGCAGAGGAATGGAATTGGCGGCAACGAACACACTATCAATGAACAAACCACCAGCACCAGAGTCCACCAACGCCTGGGTCGTCACCGAGCCCCCGACCAAGGAGAGGACAACAGTGATCAGTGGTTTGTCAACACGGGAAACCGGGGACGAGGAGACTCCACCCAAGATCTGCCCCCGACAGGATCTCAGGTGCGAGCGTTTTCCCGGACGGTTCGGACATGCCAACCGAAAATGCCCACCGAGACCACAGTACATGCATCGGCCCTCGCGTCTCCGGAGTACCCTCTCCCCCTCGGACAGGCGAGCAAACCCCAGCTGCATGGGTTCACCCCCAGACAAGTCATCCCCAGGAGGCGTGGGAGGAGAGGGAGGCACGGGTGGGACAGCAAACGTAGGCGCCAATCTGTTAGAAGACCTCCGCAGGCTCTCCTTAAAGGAAGGTCTCTCCCTGAGTCTGGTGTCAATCAAAATCAGGAAAGAAATAAGAGACTCGAGCTCCACTGGTAGGTCCTTAGCTGCAACCTCATCCTTCAAGGCATCCGAAAGACCATGAGAGAAAGCAGCGACCAGAGCCTCATTATTCCAGCCCACCTCTGCTGCCAGGGTACGAAACTGAATGGCGTATTCAGCTACGGATCGTGAACCCTGTCTGATGGACATAAGGAGCTTCGCAGCAGAGGCAGCACGAGCCGGCACATCGAATACCTTCCGAAGAGAAGCAACAAAACCGGAAAACTCGGCAACCACCGGATTGTTGTTCTCCCATAAAGGGCTGGCCCAGGCCAAGGCCTTGTCCGAGAGCAGCGAGATCAAGAAGCCCACCTTTGATCTCTCAGTAGGAAAGGCATGTGGCAGCAACTCGAAATAAATGCCCACCTGGTTAAGGAAACCTCGGCACTGAGTTGGCTCTCCCCCAAAGCGCTGTGGAAGGGGGGCAGAACCGGTCATACCCCGAGACACCGCAGGCGCAGCAACAGGTGTCGGGGTAGACTCTGGCGCAACAACCGGAGCGGCAGTAAGAACGGGCCCAGGAGCGACAACCGACCCATCGGCAACGGAAGCGAAGTGAGCCGTGCGTTCAAGCAGGGTTTGCAACGCCACAGCGAACCGACCCAACAGGTGATCCTGCTGATCAAGTCTGGCAACCAGCGTAGGTAGCGAGGATGGCCCTGTACCGTCAGAATTCATGGCTTGGTCCTAATGTCATGGAACCATGAACCAGACGTACAACAAGAGATAAGTGGAAAATAAGAAGGCTTTATTGAAAAGCAAGCCGTAAGCAAAAGTCCAAACGGATGGCTAAACCGAAGCAGGGTCTTGCGTAGACAGAGGTCAGGAACCAGAAGGGTAGTCAGACGAAGCCTGGATCAGGAACCAGCAGGGTAGTCAGACGAAGCCAGGATCAGGAACCAACGGGGTAGTCAGACGAAGCCAGGATCAGGAACCAACGGGGTAGTCAGACGAGGCCAGGATCAGGAACCAGAAGCAGCAGCAGTCTTAGAAGCATGTGAACACAGGAGGACCAAGCAAGGAACTGAAGCCACAGACCTCCTATATATATATGAGCTAGGCATCCAGCTCCTCCCAGTGGGAAGGAGAAGCCGCAGGGTGGGAGGCTACAAGAAACCTAGAAACCAAGATGGCCGCCAGCACATGTCAAACGAAGGAGAACAGTAAGAAGGTAAGACCATGACAATGTACTAACCCAACTGAGAAAAGCTGGTGTGAAACTTTCTTTTCAGAAGGCTCAATGGTGTTGTGCCAAGGCTAATTTCCTAGGTCACAAAATCACTGCTGACGGAATCAATCCACAGAAGAAGGTGGAAGCAGTGATCCATACCAAGTCACCTACAAATCTCAAAAAGTTGAGATTATTTTTGTGCATGATGAACTATTCACGTCAGTTTATAGATAATTATGCCGAAATTACAAAGCCTCTTTTGCAGTTACTAAAGAAAGGAGTAAAATGGGAATGGAGAGTCATGAGCAAGCTGTTAATGAACTCAAGGCCAAAATTATCCATGCTCCATGCTTTGCCAATCTAGAAGGGGGAAAACCTTTCTTTGTGGAAACAGGTTTCACTGAAAAGCATGAGTGCAGTCCTTTTCCAGAAAAAGGAAAAGTTGTATAAGATCATCGCCTATGCCAGCAAAGAACCCAGTTGCTCAAGGATTAGCTGAACTCCATAATTGTACCAATGCGGAACATAAAGGTGAGATACAGGAGAATGATTTCCTGGAGGAACAATAATCATCCCCGTATAAATCTTACGAAGAGGAGTACTGCAAATCATTACCATATGTGTATGTAGACAGTTGTTTTTCCCATACAGATATAGGAACTGAGCGTACGCTGGTTGCAGGTGTCGGAATCGTGTGGAATAATATGTTCCCAGAGATGTCCATCGGATACAAAATCGGTCCCAAAAGTAGCCAGGTCGCAGAACTTACTGCTGTGTACAAAGCTGTACAAATGGCTATCGAATATCAAATTAAACAGTTTGTAATAATGACGGATTCTGATTATATTCAAAATAGCTTTGTGGAATATTTCCCCGGATCCGACATGATGAGAAGCAACAACAAGCCAGTCAAGCATGGTAAGATGTTTTGCAAGATCGATGAGATGGTTATTACCCACAGTCTTACAATTTACTGGAAAAAGGTAAAGCATTCAAAGTATCCAGGTATGGATAAAGAAGGAAATGATCTAGCAGATTCCCTCGCCAAACAAGCAGCCATTGACAGAGAAGTCTTGGATAGAGTTGAGCGGACACATGGATGTTCGGGTTCGACGGGTTCGGACGAACTTCGAAATAAAGTTCGAGTTCGGGACCCGAACATGAAGCCAAACCCCATTGGAGTCAATGGGGACCCGAACTTTTGAGCACTAAAATGGCTGTAAAAATGTCATAGAAAGGGCTAGAGGGATGCAAATGTCATCAAAATGTGGTTAAGAGCATGGCAAGTGCTCTGCAAACAAATGTGGATAGGGGAAAGACTTTAAATAACATAAAATAAGTAAAAAGAAAAAAATAATAATCTTGATCTAGGAGGACCAGGTCCATATGGAGTAGAAAGTTGAGGTGGCGGTGTAGGTGGAAGCGGCGGTGGAGGAGGAGGTAGCCTACACTGCTTTTTGGTTTTACATTTTATTTTTAAAATTATGGTACACCCCAAAACATTGGGAAATATAACCTGTGATAACCCCCTCAAGTCATGCTAAACACACGTTCAGACAATACACTGGCTGCAGGGCAGGCCAGCACCTCCAAGGGGTAAAGGGCAAACTCAGGCCACGTTCCCAATTTGGAGACCCAGTAGTTGCAGTGGCTGACCCCTGTCAGTCAGTTCGTGTAGGCGCGTGCACACTTACTGCCCCACCATGTTGCACGTCCCCATGATGTTTACGATCCAATTTGATATCTGCTCTATCAACTTTCAATGTTCTTTTATGCGCCTACCATGGTGATCACAGGTGGCGGGGAATCAGGGTTCCAGGCTAGAGAGGGAGCGTAAGAAAGAAAGACCACATCCAAAGGCGGATTCATTTTTTCAAATTTAAAATTAGAGTTGAAATATGGGAGAAATTATTAAAGCATAAAAGTGTGACAACTTTTCAAAGTTTAAGCATTGAATGTAAGGATGTGTTGCACATTAATTACTGAATAATTTATTAAATTTTATTCCCTGTCACCTATTCATAGCAGGTGTTTATTCACATCTAAAATTGTATAATGTCAACCAAAGAATGTAACAGAAAAATTATTGAAATTTATTAAGCTGTCAACTAGGTAGAGGAGGGGTATATTACAACCAAAAATTGGTGAATTTCACCAGAATATATAATTGACAATTTTTTGTTTGTTTAACCTGTCTACTAGGTATAGAAGTGGTATTACACCCAAAAATTTGTTTATTTCGCCAGAAAATGTAGCTGACAATTTATTTATTTTTTAACCGGCCTACTAGGTTTAGCACTGGTACTATACAGCCAAAAATTGGTTAATTTTACAATAAAATTTAACTGACTTTTTTTTTTAAGGTCTACTAGGTATAGCAGTGGTACTATAAACCCAAAAATTGGTGAATTTCCCCCAAAAATTTAAATGACAAAGTAGTGAAATGATATAAAATAAAACATGTAAAAAAAAAAAAAAAGCATTTATGAGGTGGAGTTCCATATGGAGTAGGAGTTTGAGGAGGCGGTGGACGTAGCGGAGTAGGTGAAAGCGGCAGTGGAGGATGACAAGATAGCCAACACAGGTTTTAGGTTTTAATTTAATTTTGTAAAATTAAGGTACACTCCAAAAGAGTGTGAAATATCCAAAATACAAACATGAGCAATTGTTCTGCAGTATAACAATGGCTTCTTAGTGCCGGTATACATGTCTATTCTGCACAAGTTACGGACAAGTCCTGAGGGATCCATGCCTGGTTAATTTTAATGAACGTGAGCTTGTCCACATTGGCTGCTGTGCTAAACACACGTTCAGATAATACACTGGCCGCAGGGCAGGCCAGCACCTCCAAGGCATAAAGGGCAAGCTTAGGCCAAGTGCCCAATTTGAAGACTCAGAAGTTGAAGGGGGAAGACCCGTCATTTAGTACGTCTAGGTGTGTGCACACATACTGCTCCACCATGTTGGTGAAATGCTGACTCCTGCTAAGACGTTCCATAACAGCTGGTGGTGCTGGTTGTTGTGGCGTGCTGACAAAGCTTTTCCACATTTTGGGCCATGCTAACCCTGCCTTCTGAGGTGCTGGCGGTGCCCCAGCTGCGTTGGCGACCTCTTCCTCGTCCTCTGCCTTTGTCTACCAGCGTGCGCTTGTACTCCCGCATCTTACAATCACGCTCCAGTGACGGAATTTTGAACGGTACGTTGTCCTTTTAATGGGGATCCAACAGCGTGGCCACCCAGTAATCAGCACAAGTTAGAATGTGGGCGGTCGTTGCGGAGACACTGTATCATGTAATCGCTCATGTGTGCAAGGCTGCCCAGAGGCAACGAAAAGCTGTCCTCTGTGGGAGGTGTATCGTCTGTGTCCTCTGTATTCCCCCATCCACGCACCAGTGATGGCCATGAGCTGGTCAGGGTGCCATCCTGCTGTGAACATGGTTCCTTCTCCTGCATCTCCTCCTCCTCATCCTCCACCTCCTCATCCTCCAAAATTGTGCCCTGGCTGGACAATTGTGTTCCTTGGGTTTGTGGGTGCAGAAACCCACCCTTGGAGCCACTTGGGAATGACTGGCCGTAAACTAATCAACTCGGTAAAGGAGGAGAGCATATTTAAAAGAAGAAAAACTACCACAAGAGGACACAGTTTTAAATTAGAGGGGCAAAGGTTTAAAAGTAATATAAGGAAGTATTACTTTACTGAGAGGGTAGTGGATGCATGGAATAGCCTTCCTGCAGAAGTGGTAGCTGCAAATACAGTGAAGGAGTTTAAGCATGCATGGGATAGGCATAAGGCCATCCTTCATATAAGATAGGGCCGGGGCTATTCATAGGATTCAGATATATTGGGCAGACTAGATGGGCCAAATGGTTCTTATCTGCCGACACATTCTATGTTTCTATGTTTCTATGTTAAACCCTATGAAATGATCCCTCCTCCTGTGCCACATGCTCTTCCATCATAGCCAGAAGCATTTTTTCAAGGAGGCATAGAAGTGGGACAGTAATGCTGAGAACGGTGTTAGCAGCACTGGCCATGTTGGTGGAGTGCTCAAAACAGCGCAACAAGGAGTACAGGTCTCGCATGGAGGCCCAGTCATTGGTGGTGAAGTGCTACTGTTCCGTCGAGCGACTCACCCATGTGTGCTGAAGCTAAAAATCCACTATCGCCTGCTGCTGCTCGCACAGTCTGGCCAGCATGTGCAAGGTGGAGTTCCACCTTGTGGGCACGTCGCATATGAGGCGGTGAGTGGGAAGGCTGAAGATACGCTGCAGCACTGACAGGCGATCAGCAGCAGGATGAGAAAGCGCGCATAGAAGGTCCGCAATTTATGCAGCAGCTCTGACATGTCGCGGCAATTTTTATGGAACCACCAAATTCAGCACATATGCCAGGCAAGGGATGTGCGTCAAACCAGCTAGTCCCAAAGCTGCTATGAAATTTTGCCCATTATCGCACACCACCAGGCCAGGCTTGAGGCTGACTGGCACAAACTACTCATCGGTCTGTTGTTCAAGGCCCGTCCACAGCTCCTCCGCGGTGTAGGGTTTGTCCCCCAAACAGATACGTTTTAAAACTGCCTGCTGTCGTTTACCCCTAGCTGTGCTGAAGTTGGTGGTGAAGGTGTTATGCTGACCGGAGGAGGAGCTGGTAGAGGATGAGGAAGCAGAGTAGGAGGAGGAAGCAACAGGAGGCAAACTGAAGTGCCCTGCAATCCTCGGTGGTGGAAGGACATACGCCAAACTGCTATCCGCCTCAGGCCCAGCCGCCACTGCATTTACCCAGTGTGGTGTTATGGATATATAACGGCCCTGACTGTGCTTTCTGGTCCACGTATCTGTAGTCAGGTGCACCTTGTCACAGATGGCGTTGCGCAGTGCACACCTGATTTTGTCCCCTACTTGGTTGTGCAGGGAAGAGATGGCTCGCCTTGAAAAGTAGTGCTGGCTGGGCACGACGTACTGTGGGACAGCCAGCGCCATAAGGCCTTTAAAACTATCCGTCTCCACCAGACGGAATGACAGCATTTTAAAGGCTAGTAATTTAGAAATGCTGGCATTCAGGGCTAGGAATCGCGGGTGGGTAGGTGGGTACTTACTCTTCCTCTCCAGCGTTTGGGATATGGAAAGCTGAACGCTTCCGTGGGACATTGTGGAGATGCTTGGTGACCCAGGTGTTGGTGTTGCTGGCAGATCCTCTGTTTGCAGGGTGCCAGGTGGCACTGTCACTCAAGAGGTGGATGAAGAGGGCGCGACTACAGCAGAAGAGCAAGCAGGAGGAGCCAGAGACCTTTCTTGGTTTTTGAGGTGTCCACTCATGCACTTAAATGCCTGGTCATGCAGGTTGTGCTCAGGTTGAGAGCGTTTATGCCTCGCTTCAGGCTCTGATTGCACAGCATGCAAACCACTCGTGTCTTGTCATCAGCACATTGTCTGAAGAACTGAGACACCAGGGAACTCCTTAGAGCTGGCTTTGGTGTGCTCGGTCCCTTGCTGCGGTGGGCAGTAGCAGGAGTACTGTCTAGAGGACGGCCGCTCCGCTTTTCCACCCTGCTCCCTCTTCTGCTGTGCTGGTGGCTCTGTGCGACCACCGCCTCTTCCTCCGAACTACATAGGTCACTCGCATGACCTTGATTCCATGTGGGGTCGAGGACCTCATCGTCCTCCACATCATCTTCCACCCAGTCTTTATCCCTGACTTCCTTGTCGGTCTGCACACTTTCAAAAGCCACAGCTGTTTGCACCTGTGTTTCGTCATCATCTGAGACGTGCTGCGATGGTCCTCCCATGTACTCATCTTGAAAGATAAGTGTTTGGGCACCGGTGCACTCAATCTCTTCCACTTCTGGGGCAGGGCTAGGTGGATGGCCCTGGGAAACCCTGCTAACAGAGTCATCAAAAAGCAGAAGAGACTGCTGCATGACTTGGGGCTCAGACTGCTTAGCTGATTTGCAAGGGGTGAGGTGAAAGACTGATGGACATCGGCTGCAGGTGCCAACTGTGGTCTTTCATCAGGAGACTGGGTGGGAGACAATGTGAAGGAACTGGATCCACTGTCAGCAACCCAATCTACCATAGCCTGTACTTGTTCAGGCCTCACCATTCATAGAGCAGCATTAGGCCCGACCAAATACCGCTGCAGGTTTTGTTGTGTACTCAAACCTGAGGAAGGGGTTTCACTTGTGCGTGTAGCTGGCAAAGATCGACCACGTCCTCTCCCTGCAACAGGAGCTACACCAGCAGCACCACGACCTGGGCCACGTCCCTTATTTGACGCTCTCCTCATATTTTTAAAATTTAGGATCTTGTCCTAAATGGGTGTTCAATTAATAGTAGAATAGAACGACAGTATGTAAAGGGTGTATCTCACAGAGCCTAAACCAGACTAGGCCTCAATAAAATATTTTTTGGCCAAAATGGCTGTATTTTAAAAGCCTGAATCAAGCCCCTGTATGTAGAGGGTGTATCTCACACGGCCTAAATCAGTGTAGGCCTGAAGTAAATACTACTTTGCACAGAATAGCTGTTTTTTAAATGGCTGAATTTCAAATCCCTGATTCAAACCCCTGTATGTAGAGGGGGTATCTCACACGTTCTGAACCAGTGTAAGCCTGAAGTAAATATTTATTTGCACAAAATGGCTGTATTTCAAATGCCTGATTCAAATTTCTGTATGTAGAGGGTGTATCTCACAGGGCCTGAACCAGTGTAGGCCTGAAGTAAATATTTATTTGCACAAAATGGCTGTATTTCAAATGGCTGTATTTCAAATCCCTGATTCAAACCCCTGTATGTAGGGAAGTATCTCACACGGATGTATCTCACGTGCCTGATTCAAATTTCTGTATGTAGAGGGTGTATCTCACAGGGCCTGAACCAGTTTAGGCCTGAAGTAAATATATCTTTGCCCAAAATGGCTGTATTTCAAATCCCTGAAACAAACCACTGTATGTAGAGGGAGTATCTCACACGGTATGAACCAGTGTAGGCCTGAAGTAACTATATCTTTGCACAAAATGGCTGTATTTTAAATTGCTGTATTTCAAATGTCTGAATCAAACCCCTGTATGTAGAGGGGGTATCTCACAGGGCCTGAACCAGTGTAGGCTTGAAGTAAATATTTCTTTGCACCAAATAGCTGTATTTCAAATGGCTGTATTTCAAATCCATGAATCAAACCCATGTATGTAGAGGTAGTATCTCAAGGAGCCTGAACCAGTGTTGGACTCAACTAAATATTTATTTGCCCAAAATGGCTGTATTTCAAGTGGCTGTTTTTCTAATCCCTTAATAAAACCCCTGTATGTAGAGGTAGTATCTCACAGGGCCTGAACCAGTGTAGGACTG
This sequence comes from Bufo gargarizans, assembly GCF_014858855.1. Classification (NCBI taxonomy): domain Eukaryota; kingdom Metazoa; phylum Chordata; class Amphibia; order Anura; family Bufonidae; genus Bufo; species Bufo gargarizans. The sequence continues at coordinate 329,509,983 of NC_058080.1, read as the reverse complement.
TAGTAAATATATCCTTGCACAAAATGGCTGTATTTTAAATCCCTGAATCAAACTCCTGTATGTAGAGGATGTATCTCACAGAGCCTGAACCAGTGTAGGCCTGAATTCAATATTGGTGCACCAAATGGCGGTATTTAAAATCTCTAAATGTAACCCAAATGTATTAAGGATGTATCTAAATAATGACATCTGCATCAAAGGCTGCCAGCTAAATTTTTTGTGCCCAAACAAGTTTTTTTTGACAACTGAATTTGACAGCAGTATACAGGTCCTTCTAAAAAAATTAGCATATTGTGATAAAGTTCATTATTTTCTGTAAGGTACTGATAAACATTAGACTTTCATATATTTTAGATTCATTACACACCAACTGAAGTACGGTAGTTCAAGCCATTTATTGTTTTAATATTGATGATTTTGGCATACAGCTCATGAAAACCCAAATTTCCTATCTCAAAAAATTAGCATATTTCATCCGACCAATAAAAGAAAAGTGTTTTTAATACAAAAAAAAGTCAACCTTCAAATAATTATGTTCAGTTATGCACTCAATACTTGGTCGGGAATCCTTTTGCAGAAATGACTGCTTCAATGCGGCGTGGCATGGAGGCAGTCAGCCTGTGGCACTGCTGAGGTGTTATGGAGGCCCAGGATGCTTTGATAGTGGCCTTAAGCTCATCCAGAGTGTTGGGTCTTGCGTCTCTCAACTTTCTCTTCCCAATATCTCACAGATTCTCTATGGGGTTCAGGTCAGGAGAGTTGGCAGGCCAATTGAGCACAGTAATACCATGGTCAGTAAACCATTTACCAGTGGTTTTGGCACTGTGAGCAGGTGCCAGGTCCTGCTGAAAAATGAAATCTTCATCTCCATAAAGCTTTTCAGCAGATGGAAGCATGAAGTGCTCCAAAATCTCCTGATAGCTAGCTGCATTGACCCTGCCCTTGATAAAACACAGTGGACCAACACCAGCAGCTGACATAGCACCCCAGACCATCACTGACTGTGGGTACTTGACACTGGACTTCAGGCATTTTGGCATTTCCCTCTCCCCAGTCTTCCTCCAGACTCTGGCACCTTGATTTCCGAATGACATGCAACACTCCAGTGCTGCTTCTCTGTAGCCCAGGTCAGGCGCTTCTGCCGCTGTTTCTGGTTCAAAAGTGGCTTGACCTGGGGAATGCGGCACCTGTAGCCCATTTCCTGCACACGCCTGTACACGGTGGCTCTGGATGTTTCTACTCCAGACTCATTCCACTGCTTCCGCAGGTCCCCCAAGGTCTGGAATCGGTCCTTCTCCACAATCTTCCTCAGGGTCCGGTCACCTCTTCTCGTTGTGCAGCGTTTTCTGCCACACCTTTTCCTTCCCACAGACTTCCCACTGAGGTGCCTTGATACAGCACTCTGGGAACAGCCTATTCGTTCAGAAATTTCTTTCTGTGTCTTACCCTCTTGCTTCAGGGTGTCAATGATGGCCTTCTGGACAGCAGTCAGGTCGGCAGTCTTACCCATGATTGCGGTTTTGAGTAATGAACCAGGCTGGGAGTTTTTAAAAGCCTCAGGAATCTTTTGCAGGTGTTTAGAGTTAATAAGTTGTATCAGATGATTAGGTTAATAGCTCGTTTAGAGAACCTTTTCATGATATGCTAATTTTTTGAGATAGGAATTTTGGGTTTTCATGAGCTGTATGCCAAAATCATCAATATTAAAACAATAAATGGCTTGAACTACTTCAGTTGGTGTGTAATGAAGTAGTTATCTATATTAACCGCTTTTTGATTGGCTGCTGTGTAGCCTTTCAAAAAGCGCCAAGAAAGCACCGAACCCAAACTTTTACGGAAATGTTCTGGTTTGGGTCCGGGGTCCAAAAATCCTTAAGTTCGGAATGAACCGGAACTTTACAGTTCGGGTTCGCTCAACCCTAGTATTGGACGTTGATGACCTCATGGGAATTATCCAAGTGGATGCAACGACGAGAAGTCAGGCCCAAAAGGGAACTGAAGCCAATGTGGCATAATGGAGCCAAGATTCCCCTAGTGAGGACCTCATTGCGAGCCAAAAGGGGGATCCAGTTGTTGGCACCTTTTATAACCATGTTAAGGATCCACAGAATTGTCTCATAAATACGGAAAACTCTGATAGCAAAGAGGAGTTACGGATTTTGATGAAGGGTAAGTCCCAATTCTTATTACACGATGGATTGTTAGTTAGAACCTCGAAAAATGGGATCACACAATGGGTAGTACCCGCAGCTTACCAATGGTTGATGTTACAACACGCCCATGATGCCCCAACAGCTGGTCACCGAGGTGAGAAGTTGACATACGAGTTGTTACGGGACTACACTTACTGGCTATATATGTTGCAAGACATTCGTATGTATTGGGGATCTCTAACTTGCCCTCAATTCCAGCCACAGGCACCCACTCATCGGGCACCGCTGATGAAAAGGGGGATGCCCATGCTATGGTCAGACATCCAAATTGACTTCATTGGACCCGTAACAACCTCATCAAAAGGCCACAGATACATGCTAACCGTGACTTGCTTGTTCACAAAATGGGTGGAATGTTTGCCTTGTAAAACATGCAGTTCAAGCGTATGTGCATCTCTGCTCATTAACCACATATTTTCCATATTTGCCTATAATGAAGACATAATGTACACACAATGTCTACCGCTATGACAGGACGAGCTTAAGGTCATGATAGGCTACGTATGGTGCGCCTGTAGTCGTGCTAGGACTTATCGTGTCAGTAAACGTGACAGGACTTCGTAATCACCTGTAGTCGTGACAGGACTTCGTAATCGCCTGTAGTCGTGACAGGACTTCGTAATCGCCAGGTGCGAGAGACACTAATGGCGGGGCCAGGCGCCAGCGAGGGAAGAAACGTAAACCTGAAAGAAAGCAGCTATGTTCATCAGGAGAACGGTATCAGAGCGGTGCACTGACTGCCCTAGAGAAAATGCTGAGTAACCATGATGTAGCAATGAAAAGGAAAATGCAACCTTAAGTGGAAGCCGAATATGGAACAACTGATGTAAGAACAGGTGGGTGAACGCAGCTCTGGATGTGAGTAGTGCCTAAAACATGGTATGGGCCCAGCTCTGAGCATGAAGAGCAAGGTATAACGCAGCTGTGAATGCATTCTGAAGTGACAGGGTATTAATGCGATGCAACAGCAACGCATGAAGGCAGCTTTAGTAGTAAATGGAGTATAAAATTGTAAATGCAGACACATGGACATAGCTTTGAAGGTAACGAACCTAACCATGATCATTCGACCCCACCCCCCTCGCCCCAGAGCGCTACAAGTCACCAATGGTGTAACCAAGTCCGATCCTACCGTGAATGCCAGTACTCGCCTGGCACCTTCTGCCATTACCCAGGTGCGAACGAACCTCCACATAATGCTGCAGGCTTTTTTTTTTTTTTCTCTTAGATGGTCACCACAGCACCACCAAAGAAAACATAAACGTGTATGAACATAAACCCTGATGCAACGCCAATTAACCTGCTCACGACCGCCGTACGCAGGATTGCGTCTTCTTGGCGGTCGTGCAGCTCTGGGTGGACGCGCCGGTGCGTCCTCTCGCGAGACGCGAGATTTCCGGGGAAGCCGGCCCGCGCATGCGCATCGCGGGCCGGCAAAATTCAAAGAAGAAGTTCGTCATCAACCTGCCGGCCATGATCATTGGATGGCAGGTTGATGATTTTCAAAAAAAACAATCAGAAGCCACATAACCCATCATATTAGTAAATATGATGGGGTTATATGGCTGCTGTGCTCCTCTGCTTCTTCTTTTGGTCGGTTGGTTCCAGCAGAGGAGCACACATCACTGTGAGTACCCACTACACCACACTTAGCACCCAGATCACCTCCCAGCACCCAATTAACCCTTTGATCACCCCTTCTTGCCCCTGTCAATCACTAGTGAAAAGGAAAAAAGTGATCAGTGCAAACTGTCACTTTTTTTTTCACTGGTATTGACCGTTAGGTTTTAGGTATAGTTTAGGCCCCTTGATTAGGTAGTTTAGCGATCAGTTAGCGCCCAGCCCACCGCACCGCAGTCTGTTATTTCGCTGATTAGCGTATCGCTAATCAGCATTTGTACTTTTATAGTATCTGAAAGTGATCAAAACTGATCACGGTCAGATCTATAATTGTATTAGTGTCACTTTAGTTCGCCCTCCACCCAAAACGCAGTGTTTGCCCGATCAGACCCGCCCCACCGCAGTGACAAAAAAAATTTTTTTTTTGGATCACTGCACATTCACTTTACACTCACTGCTGCGATAAAAAAAATCAGTTTTGATATTTTTTATCAACCGCAGCGGCCTCCGGTACTTCGCTAGCCTCCCCTTTGTAAGACAGGCTTGCTTTTTTTTTCTTGGGTAGTCTCAGGGAATACCCCTAAATTTAGTTGCCCAAATGTCTAACAGGGGGTATTCTTCTGAAGAGGCCTACAGGCTTCTGACCCAGTCGGATGAGGAATGGGAACCCTCATCTGACGAATCTAGCGGGTCAGAATACGAACCTGTAGAAAGCAGTGGCTCTCTGACCCAAAGTTCGGACGAGGAGGCTGAGGTCCCTGATAGCACCAGGCGTACCCGGCCCAGTGTCGCTAGACCGCAGGTTGCGCAGGATCCGCTTCAAGAGCAGCAGAGTGGGGCTGGTGCTGTCGGATTACGTGGTGAGGCATACGCCAGCAGCCCAGCCCTTCCTAGACCTAGTACCAGCACTGCTGTACAACCTGGTGAAGTAGCGAGCACCAGAAGGGCAGTTGAAGCTGGTACGGTGGCACGTGCAGTAGTGACCCCGTCGCAGCCACCGCAAAGACGTGCCCGTAGAGCCCCTAGAATCCCAGAGGTGCTGGCAAACCCTGATTGGCAGTCCCCAACTTCAGCCGCACCTGTAGTTTTCCCTTTCACTGCCCAGTCTGGAGTTCGGGTTGAGACAGCTCAGATCGGTTCGGCCCTGGGATTTTTTGAGCTGTTCTTGACTGCGGAGCTCTTAGACATAGTTGTGGCCGAAACAAACAGATATGCCACACAATTTATAACCGCCAACCCGGGAAGCTCTTATGCCCAGTCTTTCCGGTGGAAACCAGTCCAAGTTTCCGAAATTAAAACTTTTCTGGGCCTCCTCCTCAACATGGGTCTAACTAAAAAGCATGAATTGCGGTCAAATTGGTCCATGAACCCGATTCATCATATGCCCATGTTCTCTGCTGCTATGTCCAGGACACGATTTGAGACCATCCTGCGTTTCCTGCACTTTAGTGATAACAGCACCTCCCGTCCCAGAGGCCATCCTGCTTTTGACCGGCTCCACAAAATTCGGCCCCTCATAGACCATTTCAACCTGAAATTTGCAGATTTGTATACCCCTGAGCAAAACATCTGCGTAGACGAGTCCCTGATACATTTTACCGGGCGCCTTGGCTTCAAACAATACATCCCAAGCAAGCGCGCCCGGTATGGGGTCAAATTGTATAAGCTCTGTGAAAGGGCCACAGGCTATACCCACAAATTTCGGATCTATGAGGGAAAAGATCAGACCCTGGAGCCGGTCGGTTGCCCTGACTACCTGGGGAGCAGTGGGAAGACAGTTTGGGACTTGGTGTCACCCTTATTCGGCAAGGGGTACCATCTTTATGTGGACAATTTTTACACAAGTGTGGCCCTCTTTAGGCATTTGTTTCTAGAACGGATTGGCGCCTGTGGTACCGCGCGAACTAGTCGCGCGGGCTTCCCCAACGGCTCGTTAGCACCCGTCTTGCAAGGGGGCAGAGGGCCACACTGTGTAACGAAGAACGGCTCGCGGTGAAATGGAGAGACAAGCGTGACGTTTACATGCTCTCCTCCATTCACGCAGACACGACAATCCAAATTGAGCGAGCAACCCGTGTCATTGAAAAGCCCCTCTCAGTCCACGACTATAACCTTCACATGGGAGGGGTGGACTTCAATGACCAGATGTTGGCTCCGTATTTAGTGTCCCGCAGAACCAGACGCTGGTATAAGAAGGTGTCTGTATATTTAATTCAATTGGCTCTGTACAATAGTTTTGTTCTCTACAGTAAGGCTGGGAGAACTGGATCCTTCCTCAAATTTCAGGAAGAGATCATTGCGAACCTCCTGTACCCAGGAGGTTCCGTGGCCCCATCCACCAGTGTAGTTAGCCGTCTACACGAGCGACATTTCCCCAGTGTCGTTCCTGGTACCTCAAACCGACCGCCACCCCGAAAAAAATGTCTAAAAATGCCCTCCTAAAAGGAATTTGAGCACTTTTGCAGCCTAGATGCGCAAAAGTGTCACACATCTGGTATCGCCGTACTCAGGAGAAGCTGGGGAATGTGTTTTGGGGTGTCATTTTACATATACCCATGCTGGGTGAGATGAATATCTTGGTCAAATGCCAACTTTGTATAAAAAAAATGGAAAAGTTGTCTTTTGCCACAAGTGTCTTTCGCCACAAGTGACCCCATTTTGGAAAGAAGACACCCCAAGGTATTCTGTGAGGGGCATGGTGAGTTCCTAGAATTTGTTATTTTTTGTCGCAAGTTAGTGGAATATGAGACTTTGTAAGGAAAAAAAAATAATCATCATTTTCCGCTAACTTGTGACAAAAAATAAAATATTCTAGGAACTCGCCATTCCCCTCAGGGAATACCTTGGGGTGTCTTATTTCCAAAATGGGGTCACTTGTGGCGTAGTTATACTGCCCTGGCAATTTAGGGGCCCAAATGTGTGAGAAATACTTTGCAATCAAAATGTGTAAAAAATGGCCGGTGAAATCCGAAAGGTGCACTTTGGAATATGTGCCCCTTTGCCCACCTTGGGTGCAAAAAAGTGTCACACATCTGGTATTGCCGTACTCAGGAGAAGTTGGGGAATGTGTTTTGAGGTGTCATTTTACATATACCCATGCTGGGTGAGAAAAATATCTTGGTCAAATGCCAACTTTGTATAAAAAAAATGGGAAAAGTTGTCTTTTGCCAAGATATTTCTCTCACCCAGCATGGGTATATGTAAAATGACACCCCAAAACACATTCCCCAACTTCTCCTGAGTACGGCGATATCAGATGTGTCACACTTTTTTGCAGCCTAGGTGGGCAAAGGGACCCACATTCCAAAGTGCACCTTTCGGATTTCACCGGTCATTTTTTACAGATTTTGATTGCAAAGTACTTCTCACACATTTGGGCCCCTAAATTGCCAGTGCAGTATAACTACGCCACAAGTGACCCCATTTTGGAAAGAAGACACCCCAAGGTATTTTGTGAGGGGCATGGTGAGTTCCTAGAATTTGTTATTTTTTGTTGCAAGTTAGTGGAATATGAGACTTTGTAAGAAAAAAAAAAAAAAAAAAATCATCATTTTCCGCTAACTTGTGACAAAAAATAAAAAGTTCTATGAACTCACTATGCCCATCAGCGAATACCTTAGGGTGTCTACTTTCCGAAATGGGGTCATTTGTGTGGTTTTTCTACTGTTCGGGCCATTGTAGAACCTCAGGAATCTTGACAGGTGCTCAGAAAGTCAGAGCTGTTTCAAAAAGCGGAAATTCACATTTTTGTACCATAGTGTGTAAACGCTATAACTTTTACCCAAACCATTATTATTTTTTTGCCCAAACATTTTTTTTTAATCAAAGACATGTAGAACAATAAATTGGCAAAAAATTTATATATGGATGTCGGTTTTTTTGCAAAATTTTACAGCTGAAAGTGACAAATGTCATTTTTTTCCAAAAAAATCGTTAAATTTTGATTAATAACAAAAAAAGTAAAAATGTCAGCAGCAATAAAATACCACCAAATGAAAGCTCTATTAGTGAGAAGAAAAGGAGGTAAAATTCATTTGGGTGGTAAGTTGCATGACCGAGCGATAAACGGTGAAAGTAGTGTAGTGCCGAAGTGTAAAAAGTGCTCTGGTCATGAAGGGGGTTTCAGCTAGCGGGGTTGAAGTGGTTAATCAACATATAGTGCACCTATAACCTAGCACAGAACCGCTGACACATGCGTGCCCATAACATACAGTATAGATTAAACACACTTACCTACAAGAGCATCAGAACTCAAATACGGGCGCCTAGACTGATCTGCATGAATCCCCATATACAGACCACTGATATAGATTCCCCAACACCTTGCATGTTTGGCGTTAACTGCGGATGTGCCCCCACATGTAAAACAGGTAACAGAAAACACAATCTTTTTTTTTTTTTTTTAGCAGATATAAGAAACATGCAACCATACCTACTCTAGGCTCATGCTACACCAATAACTATATGCAATAGCCCCCAACGAGCCCCTAAACAGCCGGACATTCACTAGACCGTTAGCACCCAACTCTGCTTTGAACCAGAGTACTGCGAATCGCATACCGCACTGTGGGCTCCGTGCCATCAAGTGCAATACTACAGCATTTATTTATTTTTTACCATTGATACGCAAAACACAGCGTGCATAGCTTGAACCAACTAACAACCATCGCTCAACCATTTAGCACCTGACTCTGCTACATCTCAGAGCGCTACATGTCACGGACCGCAGCGTTGGTCCCGTGCAAATCACTCCGATCCTACCATGAATACCAGCGCCCTCCTAAGACATTCTGCCATCGCCCAGCCGTAAGGAGCCTCCACACCATGCTGCTGTATCCTAGAGCTGACTCACAGGTAGTGAAATCAGCTGAATCGTCGTCAGCCTAGGCCCACAGGAGCCTATAAATAGCCTAGTAACCAGCCAGCCTGGGCTCACAGGTGCAGGTAAGTAGCCATGTAATCAGCCTCCCCTCCCACAAATACAGCAAAGTTCTTTGCTTACTACATATCATCACTGACAAGTTGTCACCAGTGGTCTACAAAATAAAAATCCCTAACGGGGATGAATTTGTTGAAAAATGGGTGCACATTAACCAATTACATGTTTGTCATCCCAGTTCATGACTTCGAGAGATAGAAGAAATCGGATGTAAAGAAGTGAAGAGATTACAAGGTTCCAGCTAAAGACGGAAATTAGGATTGGTATTGTATGAGAAAACATGTGTACTAAACATCCTCATGTGTGTTTCCTCTGTAACTAAACATCTCTTAACTGACCTCTAAAACAAGAAACTTACTTGTTCAAGAAAAGAACCTATTCCAATCAAAAATATATGATAGCATTAACTCTTTTCTTACAGGCTAAAAAGTGAAAGATTTGTATGTATTCATATGTGTCATACAATATTTTATAGGCAAGATGCAATCAAAGGCTATTGCCATTATCTACGCCGTCCTAATCTTGGGGAAGGAGTTCCATGCCGAGCCGATTGCTGTGCCAGGTCCTTCCTCCGAAATCATGCTACAGGACACCGCAGGATTCATACTGATGAACAAGAGGATTCCATGCCAGAAAATCTACATCTGTCTGGATCCACGCGTCTTCGTCGAAAAACAACTCAACGTGTCTGAGATCCTGTCGCCAGAGATCCAATCCTGGTATCAGATGCACATCGGGTATTCCCAAGAACAGACTACGCAGATCCTGGAACAAACGAGGAAGACCCTAACCAGAGAACAGTTTTCTACAAACCAAAGACCAAAGCGAATAATTTCTGCAATCATAGCCGCCATAATCTTTGGCTTAGTTGGCGCTGTTATTGCTACCAGTTTAACAGTAGCCAATTCCATCTCCATCAAAACATTAGAGCTTGAAATTGGTTCATTGAAAAAGAACCTAATGAATATTCATGCAGAGATGGAGAATCAAAAGAAACATTTGTCGGATTAATATACCATTGTACAAGATACTGTCGTTATTGACCCATTCAATAGATCTGCATAAAGATAATGAACAATTTAAACGAGAACTTATATCCCTAAAGTAACGTATTGACTTCCAGACTCAGGTATACCACGACGAAGTGCAAAGTGGGATGCAAGATCTGAGAGAAGGACGCATTCCCCTCTACTTCGTGTGCACACTTACTGCCCCACCAAGTCGCACGTCTCCGTGATGTTCATGATCCAATTTGATATCTGCTCTATCAACTTTCGATGTTCTTATATGCGCCTACCATGGTAATCACTAGGGATGAGCACGAATATTCGAATAGCGAAATATTCGTACGAATATTATAACTTCGTAAATTTGCGAATATTTAGAATATATTAAGATATTCGTTTTTTCTCCATCTGAACCCATTAGTCATATTAGTCATATTACTTTAATATCACTAAATTAGTGCTAGTAATTTACTATCACAAATTTTGTGATAGTAAAAATGACTACTATAACTAATGGGTTGGCTTGGTAGAATTGTCAAATATAGCGCTATATTCTCTATCTTCGTCTATTCGACCAAGCCAACCTAATAGCATACAGCCCTTATGCGACCCGATTCACTTGCATATTTAATTGGCGATTTATCGCATGACATAAACTATCTTACATAAAGAGGAAAATTATAAATTAGTAACGATTCTCATTACTGATTTATAATTTTCCTCTTTATGTAAGACAGTTTATGTCATGCGATAAATTGCCAATTATACAACTTTCCTATTGGTTGGCTATGGCTATGGATAATATGTGTATTTTAAGAATATTCGCTATATTGCTATAACTTCGTTTTTTAGAATATTCATAATATTCTAAAAAACTAAGTTATAGCAATATAGAAAATATTGCTATAGTATAGAGAATAGTGCTATAGTATACATTTTTTTATAGTTTACATTTTTTCCAAAACTGAAGTTCAGAAGAGGCAAAAAAAAAAAGATTATAGGACTATATTAGCTAAATTACAGTCTATATGTGTATTTTACAAATATTCTCTGTATTGCTATAACTTTGTTTTTTAGAATATTACGAATATTCTAAAAAACGAAGTTATAGCAATATAGAGAATATTCGTAAAATACACATATTAGACTAGCCTTAGCCATAGGAAAGTTGCCTTATACAGTTAAAAGAAAATTCACAATACTACATATTATTTGTGATAAATAGAATAATGACGAATATTCAATTTTGATGAATATAAGACGAATATTCAATCGAATATTCGCAAAATATCGCAAAATCGAATATGGCACCTCCAGCTCATCACTAGTAATCACGGGTGGCGGGGAATCAGGGTTCCAGGCCAGAGAGGGAACGTGAGAAAGAGAGACCACATCCATAGGAGGATTCATTTTTTCAAATTTAAAATTAGAGTTGAAATATGGGAGAAATTATTAAAGCATAAAAGTGTGACAACTTTTTAAAGTTTAAGCATTGAATAAAAAGGATGTGGGGCACATTAATTACTGAATAATTTATTAAATTGTATTCCCTGTCACCTATGCATAGCAGGTGTTTATTCACGTCTAAAATTGTATAATGTCAACCCAAGAATCTAACAGAAAAATTATTGAAATTGATTAAGCTGTCAACTAGGTAGAGGAGGGGTATATTACAACCAAAATTGGTGAATTTCACCAGAATATATAACTGACAATTTTTTGTTTGTTTAACCTGTCTACTAGGTATAGAAGTGGTATTATACACCCAAAAATTTGTTTATTTCGCCAGAAAATGTAGCTGACAATTTATTTAATTTTTTTACCGTTCCATTAGGTAGAGGAGAGGTATATTACACCCTAAAATCTGTGAATTTGACCAAAAAATGTAACTGTCAATAATTTATTTTTTCCGGTCTACTAGGTATAGGAGTGGTACATCACACCAAAAAATTGGTGAATTTCACCAGAATAATTTTTTTTTTTTTTTTACCGTTCCATTAGGTATAGCAGTGGTACTATACACATCAAAATTGGTAAATTTCACCCTAAAATGTAAATGAAATATTTATTTATTTTTTAACCGGCCTACTAGGTATAGCAGTGGTACTATACACCCAAAAATTTGTTAATTTCACCCTAAAAAGTAAAAAAGTAAATGACAATTCATTTTTTTGTTTAACCTGTCTACTAGGTTAAACATAGGTTAAAAATTTTACATTTTTGGGTGAAATTCACCAACTTTTGGGTGTATAGTACCACTGCTATAGTGGTACTATACACCCAAAAATTGGTTAATTTAACCTGAAAAAGTAAATGACAACTTTTTCATTTTATTTAACCTGTCTACTAGGTATAGCAGTGGTACTATACACCCAAAAGTTGGTGAATTACACCCAAAAATGTAAAATGACAAAGTAGTGAAATGATATAAAATAAGAGGTACAAAAAAAAAATTGATTTATGAGGTGGAGTTCCATATGGAGTAGGAGTTTAAGGAGGCAGTGGACGTAGGTGGAAGTGGCGATGGAGGAGGACGAGATAGCCAACACAGGTTTTTGGTTTTAATTTAATTTTGTAAAATTAAGGTACACTCCAAAAGAGTGTGAAATATCCAAAATACAAACATGAGCAATTGTGCTGCAGTATAACAATGGCTTCTTAGTGCTGGTATACTTGTCTATTCTGCACAAGGTACGGACAAGTCCTGAGGGATCTATGCCTGATTCATTTTAATGAACATCAGCTTGTCCACATTGGCTGTGGACAGACGGCTGCGCTTGTCTGTGATGACGCCCCCTGCCGTGCTAAACACACATTCAGATAATACACTGGCTAAAGGGCAGGCCAGCATCTCCAAGGCCTAAAGGGCAAGCTCAGGCCATGTGCCCAATTTGGAGACTTAGAAGTTGAAGGGGGCAGACCCGTCATTCAGTACGTGTAGGCTTGTGCACACATACTTCTGCCCCATGTTGGTGAAATGCTGCCTCCTACTAAGACGTTCCATATCAGCTGGTGGTGCTGGTTGTTGTGGCATGCTGACAAAGCTTTTCCACATTTTGGCCATGCTAACACTGCCTTCTGAGGTGCTGGGGGTGCCCCAGCTGCGTTGGCAACCTCTTCATCATCCTCTGCCTTCGCCTTGTGCTTCCAATGTGACCCCACTGTCAGGTGGGAATGCCACCAGCAGCGCGTCTACCAGCAGCGCGTCTACCAGCGTGCGCTTGTACTCGCGCATTTTACGATCACCCTCCAGTGACGGAATTAAGGACGGTACATTGTCCTTGTAACGGGGATCCAGCAGCTTGGCCACCCAGTAATCAGCACAAGTTAGAATGTGGGAAACTCGGCGATCGTTGCGGAGACACTGCAACATGTAATCGCTCATGTGTGCCAGGCTGCCCAGAGGCAAAGAAAAAAACTTGGGTTGCAGGAACCCACCCTCGGAGCCACTTGGGAACGACTGGCCCGGAAACCCTGAAAAATTATCCCTCTTCCTCCTCCTGTGCCACGTCCTCTTCCATCATCGCCAGGAGCGTTTTTTCAAGGAGGCATAGAAGTGGGATAATAACGCTAAAAAACAGCGTTATCAGCACTGGACATGTTGGTGGAGTACTCGAAACAGCGCAACAAGGAACACAGATCTCGCATGGAGGCCCAGTCATTAGTGGTGAAGTGGGGCTGCTCCGCCGAGCAACTCACCCGTGTGTCCTGCTGCTGAAACTCCACCATCGCCCTCTGCTGCTCGCACAGTCTGGCCAGCATGTGCAAGGTGGAGTTCCACCTTGTGGGCACGTCGCATATGAGGTGGTGAGCGGGAAGGCAGAAGTTACACTGCAGCGCTGACAGGCGAGCAGCAGCAGGGTGAGAACGCCAAAAGAGCGGATAGACGGCCCGCACTTTATGCAGCAGCTCTGACATGTCGGGGTAATTTTTAAGAAATCTCTGCACCACTAAATTCAGCACATGCGCCAGGTAAGGGATGTGCATCAAACCGGCTAGTCCCAGAGCTGCTACGAGATTTCGCCCATTATCGTACACAACAAGGCCGGGCTTGAGGCTGACTGGCCTCAAGGCCCGTCCACAGCTCCTCCGCAGTGTGGGGTTTGTCCCCCAAACAGATACGTTTTAAAACTGCCTGCTGTCGTTTACCCCTAGCTGTGCTGAAGTTGGTGGTGAAGGTGTGACGCTGACCGGATGAGGAGCTGGTAGAGGATGAGGAAGCAGAGTAGGAGGAGGAAGCAACAGGAGGCAAACTGAAGTGCCCTGCAATCCTCGGTGGTGGAAGGACAAGCGCCAAACTGCTATCCGCCTCAGGCCCAGCCGCCACTGCATTTACCCAGTGTGGTGTTATGGATATATAACGGCCCTGACTGTGCTTTCTGGTCCACGTATCTGTAGGGATTCACAGACTGAACATACAACCCTGTTCACGGGACTATAGTAGAATTAGGTCAAATTCACAAGCGGGTGTCACAGAAAAAACATTTAATTCTAAAGCTTCACTTTTAATATTTATATTTAAAATTAACGACCCATATTGTATAACAAATACATAAACAAGAAAAATAAATAAAGCAAATATAAATCTATCCCACTTGTCTTCTTAGATGTAGGAGATCAAGTGAATGATAAATAGGGGCAATGTCCCTAATGTATTCCCCTACAATTGTGGCCCTGCCTGAAAACGGAATGGCCGCCCCGATAGGGGCGATCCCGTATCTCGTACCTCCTGTAGTGCCCTGGAGGACCCAGATACAGGTGACAGATGATAATGATCCTATTGGGAGACCAATACTAGTCTACAGGTGTGCCAAAAATAAGAAATGCTTTATTTGTACAAATAACACCCCATCCCCCATATAGTGGAGGTAAAAATGACAAAGACAATGTGTGATTATGATATGTTTGTATAGAACGTTCCTACGCGTTTCGCCCTGTTGATATTGGGCTCCTCAGGGGACAAAAACCAGAATAGCACACGGGGTGTGTAACATAAAAACACAAGGACGCGGCCGCGTCTTCATCTGGGTTAGCGGTCACGCCGAGACTCCCTGGTACCAACCTCTGCAGCCCCCCCACCATCAGGATACCTTCACTTACCGGAGTGGGCCAGTCATCAATGGAGAAATTCCTATCTCCTCCTGGACACGCAAGTTTCTTTGTGCATTGTCACTATATGATAGCCAATTGGTCTATAACAGATTTATAATGCCGCCATAATACAAAAACTGGGGTCTGAATATCAATACAGCTAGATGGGATAGGTGAATCCCTATATATTAGCACACCTAACCACTCTAGCTCTATATGTATTCAGAATAGACTATTGTCACACGCTGATAGATTTTAAAGTACTATTATACTTAATTTTCCAGCTATATGTATAGTTGAAAGAGACCGCTATCACTTGCTATACCAGCACAATTGTCCATCAACATTCCGATAATATTATTATTAAATGAGAGGATATGTGGCACTATGGTGATTGCTCCTTCACTATCTTGTGATCAGCTGTATATCATCACCTTCTAGTTAGACTGTTTGGCCTCCTGCCTCTCTCTATAACTGGAGTCTCATATGTTATATTCTTAAATAATCATTCATAATTAAGTGACTGGTTTATCAAGCTACATTTAATCATATTGTAGTCACTTAATTAGTATTGTTTTCTTTGCTATTTTGCTGTCCTTGTGTTTTTATGTTACACACCCCGTGTGCTATTCTGGTTTTTGTCCCCTGAGGAGCCCAATATCAACAGGGCGAAACGCGTAGGGACGTTCTATACAAACATATCATAATCACACATTGTCTTTGTCATTTTTACCTCCACTATATCGGGATGGGGTGTTATTTGTACAAATAAAGCATTTCTTATTTTTGGCACACCTGTAGACTAGTATTGGTCTCCCAATAGGATCATTATCATCTGTCACCTGTATCAGGGTACGAGATACGGGATCGCCCCTATCGGGGCGGCCATTCCGTTTTCAGGCAGGGCCACAATTGTAGGGGAATACATTAGGGACATTGCCCCTATTTATCATTCACTTGATCTCCTACATCTAAGAAGACAGGTGGGATAGATTTATATTTGCTTTATTTATTTTTCTTGTTTATGTATTTGTTATACAATATGGGTCGTTAATTTTAAATATAAATATTAAAAGTGAAGCTTCTGTGACACCCACGTATCTGTAGTCAGGTGCACCTTGTCACAGATGGCGTTGCCCAGTGCACACCTGATTTTGTCCCTTACTTGGTTGTAAAGGGAGGGGATGGCTCTCCTTGAAAAGTAGTGGTGGCTGGGCATGACGTACTGTGGGACAGGCACCATAAGGCCTTTAAAACTATCCGTCTCCACCAGACTGAATCACAGCATTTCAAAGGCAAGTCATTTAGAAATGCTGGCATTCAGGGCTAGGGATCACGGGTGGGTAGGGGGTACTTCCTCTTCCTCTCCAGCGTTTGGGATATGGAGAGCTGAACACTTCCGTGGGACATTGTGGAGATGCTTGGTGACCCAGGTGTTGGTGTTGCTGGCAGATCCTCTGTTTGCAGGGTGCCAGGTGGCACTGTCACGACTGCAGCCGAAGAGGAAGCAGGAGGAGCCAGAGACCTTTCTTGGTTTTTGAGGTGTCTACTCCACTGCAGCTCGTGCTTTGCACTTAAATGCCTGGTCATGCAGGTTGTGCTCAGGTTGAGAACGTTTATGCTTTACTTCAGGCTCTGATTGCACAGCGTGCAAACCACTCGTGTCTTGTCGTCAGCACATTGTCTGAAGAACTGAGACGCCAGGAAACTCCTTGGAGCTGGCTTTGTTGTGCTTGGTCCCTTGCTGCGTTGGGCAGTAGGAGGCGCACTGTCTAGAGGACGGCCGCTCTGCTTTTGCACTCTGCTCCCTCTTCTGCTGTGCTGGTGGCTCTGTGCGACCAACGCCTCTTCCTCCAAACTACATAGGTCACTTGCATGACCCTGATTCCATGTGGGGTCGAGGACCTCATCGTCCTCCACATCATCTTCCACCCAGTCTTCACCCCTGACTTCCTTGTCGGTCTGCATACTTTCGAAAGCCCTAGCAGTTGGCAGTCGTCATCATCCGAAACATGCTGCGATGGTCCTCTGTTTGCAGGGTGCCAGGTGGCACTGTCACTCAAGAGGTGGATGAAGAGGGCGCGACTACAGCAGAAGAGCAAGCAGGAGGAGCCAGAGACCTTTCTTGGTTTTTGAGGTGTCTACTCCACTCATGCACTTAAATGCCTGGTCATGCAGGTTGTGCTCAGGTTGAGAACGTTTATGCCTCGCTTCAGGCTCTGATTGCACAGCGTGCAAACTACTCGTGTCTTGTCATTGACCTCATCGTCCTCCACATCATCTTCCACCCAGTCTTTATCTCTGACTTCCTTGTCGGTCTGCACACTTTCAAAAGCCACAGCTGTTGGCACCTGTGTTTCGTCATCATCTGAGACGTGCTGCGATGGTCCTCCCATGTACTCATCTTGAAAGATAAGTGTTTGGGCACCGGTGGATCTCTTCCACTTCTGGGGCAGGGCTAGGTGGATGGCCCTGGGAAACCCTGCTAACAGAGTCATCAAAAAGCAGAAGAGACTGCTGCATGACTTGGGGCTCAGACTGCTTGGCTGATTTGCAAGGGGGTGAGGTGAAAGACTGATGGACATCGGCTGTAGGTGCCAACTGTGGTCTTTCATCAGGAGACTGGGTGGGAGACAATGTGAAGGAACTGGATCCACTGTCAGCAACCCAATCTACTATAGGGGAAGTAACTGGAAGGGGTTTAACCACTTCAGCCCCGCTAGGTGAAACCCCCTTCATGACCAGAGCACTTTTTACACTTCTGCACTACACTACTTTCACCGTTTATCGCTCGGTCATACAACTTACCATACAAATGAATTTTACCTCCTTTTCTTCTCACTAATAGAGCTTTTATTTGGTGGTATTTTATTGCTGCTGGCATTTTTACTTTTTTTGTTATTAATCAAAATGTAACGATTTTTTTGCAAAAAAATGAAATTTTTCACTTTCAGCTGTAAAATTTTGCAAAAAAAACGACATCCATATATAAATTTTTCGCCAAATTTATTGTTCTACATGTCTTTGATAAAAAAAAATGTTTGGGCAAAAAAAAAATGGTTTGCGTAAAAGTTATAGCATTTACAAACTATGGTACAAAAATTTGAATTTCCGCTTTTTGAAACAGCTCTGACTTTCTGAGCACCTGTCATGATTCCTGAGGTTCTACAATGCCCAGACAGTAGAAAAACCCCACAAATGACCCCATTTCGGAAAGTAGACACCCTAAGGTATTCGCTGATGGGCATAGTGAGTTCATAGAACTTTTTATTTTTTGTCACAAGTTAGCGGAAAATGATGATGATTTTTTATTTATTTTTTTTTCTTACAAAGTCTCATATTCCACTAACTTGCGACAAAAAATAAAAAATTCTAGGAGCTCGCCATGCCCCTCACGGAATACCTTGGGGTGTCTTCTTTCCAAAATGGGGTCACTTGTGGGGTAGTTATACTGCCCTGGCAATTTAGGGGCCCAAATGTGTGAGAAGAACTTTGCAATCAAAATGTGTAAAAAATGACCGGTGAAATCCAAAAGGTGCACTTTGGAATATGTGCCCCTTTGCCCACCTTGGCAGCAAAAAAGTGTCACACATCTGGTATCGCCGTACTCAGGAGAAGTTGGGGAATGTGTTTTGGGGTGTCATTTTACATATACCCATGCTGGGTGAGAAAAATATCTTGGTCAAATGCCAACTTTGTATAAAAAAATGGGAAAAGTTGTCTTTTGCCAAGATATTTCTCTCATCCAGCATGGGTATATGTAAAATGACACCCCAAAACACATTCCCCAACTTCTCCTGAGTACGGCGATACCAGATGTGTCACACTTTTTTGCTGCCAAGGTGGGCAAAGGGGCACATATTCCAAAGTGCACCTTTTGGATTTCACCGGTCATTTTTTACACATTTTGATTGCAAAGTTCTTCTCACACATTTGGGCCCCTAAATTGCCAGGGCAGTATAACTACCCCACAAGTGACCCCATTTTGGAAAGAAGACACCCCAAGGTATTCCGTGAGGGGCATGGCGAGTTCCTAGAATTTTTTATTATTTGTCACAAGTTAGCGGAAAATGATGATTTTTTTTTTTTTCTCTTTTTTCCTTACAAAGTCTCATTTTCCACTAACTTGCGACAAAAAATAAAAAATTCTAGGAACTCGCCATGCCCCTCACGGAATACCTTGGGGTGTCTTCTTTCCAAAATGGGGTCACTTGTGGGGTAGTTATACTGCCCTGGCAATTTAGGGGCCCAAATGTGTGAGAAGAACTTTGCAATCAAAATGTGTAAAAAATGACCGGTGAAATCCAAAAGGTGCACTTTGGAATATGTGCCCCTTTGCCCACCTTGGCAGCAAAAAAGTGTCACACATCTGGTATCGCCGTACTCAGGAGAAGTTGGGGAATGTGTTTTGGGGTGTCATTTTACATATAACCATGCTGGGTGAGAGAAATATCTTGGCAAAAGACAACTTTTCCCATTTTTTTATACAAAGTTGGCATTTGACCAAGATATTTTTCTCACCCAGCATGGGTATATGTAAAATGAAACCCCAAAACACATTCCCCAACTTTTCCTGAGTACGGCGATACCACATGTGTGACACTTTTTTGCAGCCTAGATGCGCAAAGGGGCCCAAATTCTTTTTAGGAGGGCATTTTTAGACATTTGGATCCCAGACTTCTTCTCACACTTTCGGGCCCCTAAAAAGCCAGGGCAGTATAAATGAAACATGTGACCCCACTTTGGAAAGAAGACACCCCAAGGTATTCAATGAGGGGCATGGCAAGTTCCTAGAATTTTTTTTTTTTGCATAAGTTAGCGGATATTAATTTTTTTTAGTTTTTTTCTCACAAAGTCTCACTTTCCGCTAACTTAGGACAAAAATTTCAATCTTTCATGGACTCAATATGCCCCTCACGGAATACCTTGGGGTGTCTTCTTTCCGAAATGGGGTCACATGTGGGGTATTTATACTGCCCTGGCTTTTTAGGGGCCCTAAAGCGTGAGAAGAAGTCTGGAATATAAATGTCTAAAAATGTTTACGCATTTGGATTCCGTGAGGGGTATGGTGCGTCCATGTGAGATTTTATTTTTTGACACAAGTTAGTAGAATATGAGACTTTGTAAGAAAAAACAAAAACAAACAAAAAATTTCCGCTAACTTGTGCCAAAAAAAATGTCTGAATGGAGCCTTACCAGGGGGGGGGGGTGATCAATGACAGGGGGGTGATCAATGACAGGGGGGTGATCAATGACAGGGGGGTGATCACCCATATAGACTCCCTGATCACCTGCCTGTCATTGATCACCCCCCTGTAAGGTTCCATTCAGACATCCGCATGATTTTTTACGGATCCATGGATACATGGATCGGATCCACAAAACACATGCGGACGTCTGAATGGAGCCTTACAGGGGGGTTATCAATGACAGGGGGTGATCAGGGTGATCACCCCCCTGTCACTGATCACCCCCCCTGTAAGGCTCCATTCAGACATCCGCATGATTTTTTACGGATCCATGGATACATGGATCAGATCCACAAAACACATGCGGACGTCTGAATGGAGCCTTACAGGGGGGTTATCAATGACAGGGGGTGATCAGGGTGATCACCCCCCTGTCACTGATCACCCCCCCTGTAAGGCTCCAATCAGACGTCCGCATGTGTTTTGTGGATCCGATCCATGTATCCATGGATCCGTAAAAATCATGCGGACGTCTGAATGGAGCCTTACAGGGGGGTGATCAATGACAGGTGGGTGATCAATGACAGGGGGTGATCAGGGAGTGTATATGGGTGATCACCCCCCTGTCACTGATCACCTCCCCTGTAAGGCTCCATTCAGACATCCGCATGATTTTTTACGGATCCATGGATACATGGATCGGATCCACAAAACGCATGCGGACGTCTGAATGGAGCCTTACAGGGGGGTTATCAATGACAGGGGGTGATCAGGGTGATCACCCCCCTGTCACTGATCACCCCTCCTGTAAGGCTCCATTCAGACATCCGCATGATTTTTTACGGATCCATGGATACATGGATCGGATCCACAAAACGCATGCGGACGTCTGAATGGAGCCTTACAGGGGGGTTATCAATGACAGGGGATGATCAGGGTGATCAGGGTGATCACCCCCCTGTCAATGATCACCCCTCCTGTAAGGCTCCATTCAGACATCCGCATGATTTTTTACGGATCCATGGATACATGGATCGGATCCACAAAACGCATGCGGACGTCTGAATGGAGCCTTACAGGGGGGTTATCAATGACAGGGGATGATCAGGGTGATCAGGGTGATCACCCCCCTGTCAATGATCACCCCTCCTGTAAGGCTCCATTCAGACATCCGCATGATTTTTTACGGATCCATGGATACATGGATCGGATCCACAAAACACATGCGGACGTCTGAATGGAGCCTTACAGGGGGGTTATCAATGACAGGGGGTGATCAGGGTGATCACCCCCCTGTCACTGATCACCCCCCCTGTAAGGCTCCATTCAGACATCCGCATGATTTTTTACGGATCCATGGATACATGGATCGGATCCACAGAACGCATGCGGACGTCTGAATGGAGCCTTACAGGGGGGTTATCAATGACAGGGGGTGATCAGGGTAATCAGGGTGATCACCCCCCTGTCACTGATCACCCCCCCTGTAAGGCTCCATTCAGACATCCGCATGATTTTTTATGGATCCATGGATACATGGATCGGATCCACAAAACGCATGCGGACGTCTGAATGGAGCCTTACAGGGGGGTTATCAATGACAGGGGGGTGATCAGGGAGTGTATATGGGTGATCACCCGCCTGTCATTGATCACCCCCTGTAAGGCTCCATTCAGACGTCCGCATGTGTTTTGCGGATCCGATCCATGTATCCATGTATCCGTAAAAATCATGCGGACGTCTGAATGGAGCCTTACAGGGGAGTGATCAATGACAGGGGGGTGATCAATGACAGGGGGTGATCAGGGAGTGTATATGGGTGATCACCCGCCTGTCATTGATCACCCCCCTGTAAGGCTCCATTCAGACGTCCGTATGCTTTTTGCGGATCCGATCCATGTATCCGTGGATCCGTAAAAATCATATGGACGTCTGAACGAAGCCTGACAGGGGGGTGATCAATGACAGGGCGGTGATCAATGACAGGGGGGTGATCAGGGAGTTTATATGGGGTGATCATGGGTGATCAGGGGTTTATAAGGGGTTAATAAGTGACGGGGGGGGGGGTGTAGTGTAGTGTGGTGTTTGGTGCGACTGTACTGACCTACCTGAGTCCTCTGGTGGTCGATCCTAACAAAAGGGACCACCAGAGGACCAGGTAGGAGGTATATTAGACGCTGTTATGAAAACAGCGTCTAATATACCTGTTAGGGGTTAAAAAATTCGGATCTCCAGCCTGCCAGCGAGCGATCGCCGCTGGCAGGCTGGAGATCCACTCGCTTACCTTCCGTTCCTGTGAGCGAGCGCGCCTGTGTGCGCGCGTTCACAGGAAATCTCGGCTCTCGCGGGAGGACGCGTATATGCGTCCACCCAGAAGAGCAGGGCCGCCGGCAGGACGCAATCCTGCGTACGGCGGTCCTGTAGTGGTTAACTTGTGTGTGTAGCTGGCACAGATCGACCACGTCCTCTCCCTGTAACAGGAGCTCCAACAGCAGCACCATGACCTGGGCCACGTTCCTTATTTAACGCTCTCCTCAGATCTTGTCCTAAATGGGTGTTTAATAGTAGAAAAGAACGACAGTATGTAAAGGGTGTATCTCACATGGCCTAAACCAGACTAGGCCTCAAAAAAATATTTTTTTGCCCAAAATGGATGTATTTTAAATGCCTGAATCAAACCCCTGTATGTAAAGGGTGTATCTCACACGGCCTAAACCAGTGTAGGCCTGAACTAAATATTTCTTTGCCCAAAATGGCTGTATTTTAAATGGCTGTATTTCAAATCCCTGAATAAAATCCTGTAAGTAGAGGGAGTATCTCACAGGGCCTGAACCAGTGTAGGTCTAAAGTAAATATATATTTGCACAAAATGTCTGTATTTCAAATGCCTGAATCAAACCCCTGTATGTAGACGTAGTATCTCACATTGCCTGAACCAGTGTAGGCCTGAAATAAATATTTCTTTGCCCAAAATGGCTGTATTTCAAATGGCTGTATTTCAAATGCCTGATTCAAACCCCTCTATGTAGAGGGCGTATCTCACACGATCTGAACCAGTGTAGGCCTGAACTAAATATATATTTGCCCAAAATGGCTGTATTTCAAATGGCTGTATTTCAAGTGCCTGATTCAAACCCCTGTATGTAGCTGGAGTATCTCACACGGTCTGAAACAGTGTAGGCCTGAACAAAATATTTATTTGCCCAAAATGGCTGTATTTCAAATGGCTGTATTTCAAATCCCTGAATAAAAACCCTGTATGTAGATGTAGTATCTCACACAGCCTGATGCAGTGTAGACCTGAAGTAAATATATTATTGCAAGAAATGGCTGCATTTCAAATGGCTGTATTTTAAATGTCTGATTCAAGCACCTGTATGTAGAGGGGGTATCTCACAAGGTCTGAGCCAGTGTAGGCCTGAACTAAATATTTCTTTGCACAACATGGCTGTATTTCAAATGGCTGTATTTCAAATCCCTGAATCAAACCCCTGTATGTAGAGGGAGTATCTCACACAGTCTGAAACAGTGTAGGCCTGAACTAAATATTTATTTGCCCCAAATGGTTGTATTTCAAATGGCTGTATTTCAAATCCCTTAATCAAACCCCTGTATGTATAGGTAGTATCTCATAGGGCCTGAAACAGTGTAGGCTTGAAGTAAATATTTATTTGCCCAAAATGGCTGTATTTCAAATGCCTGATTCAAACCCTTGTATGCAGAGGGGGATCTCACACGGTCTGAACCAGTGTAGGCCTGAACTAAATATTTAGTTCAGGCCTACACTGGCTGCATTTTAAATGTCTGTATTTCAAATTCCAGAATCAAGCCCCATTATATAAAGGTATTATCTCACAGGGCCTGTACCAGTGTAGGCCTGAAGTAAATATATCTTTGCACAAAATGGCTGCATTTCAAATGCCTGATTCAAACCCCTGTATGTAGAGGGGGTATCTCACAGTGCCTAAACCAGTGTAGGCCTGAACTCAATTTTTCTTTGCCCAAAATGGCTGCATTTCAAATGGCTGCATTTCAAATGGCTGTATTTCAAATGGCTGTATTTCAAATGCCTGATTCAAACCCCTGTATGTAGAGGTTTTTTTTCCACAAGGTCTGAAACGGTGTAGGCCTGAACTAAATAGTTGTTTGCCCAAAATGGCTGTTTTTAAAATGGCTGTATATGACATCCCTGAATCAAACCCCTGTATATAGAGGGAGTATCTCACAGGGACTGAACCAGTGTAGGGCTGAAGTAAATATATAATTGCCAAAATAGCTATATTTCAAATGGTTGTATTTCAAATCCCTGAATCAAACCCCTGTATGTAGAGGGGGTATCTCACAGGGCCTGAACCAGTGTATGCTTGAACTAAATATTTCTTTGCCCAAAATGGCTGTATTTCAAATAGCTGTATTTAGAATGCCTGATTCAAACCCCTGTATCTAGAGGGGTTATCACACACGGTCTGAACCAGTGCATGCCTAAACTAAAAAATGTTTTGCCCAAAATGGTGGTATTTTAAATAGCTGTATTTCAAATCACTGAATCAAACCCCTGTATGTAGAGGTAGTATCTCACACGGTATAAACCAGTGTAGGCCTAAACAAAATATTTATTTGCCCAAAATGGCAAAATTTCAAATGGCTGTATTTAAAATCCCTGAATCAAACCACTGTATGTAGAGGAAGTACCTCACATGGCCTGAACCAGTGTAGGCCTGAAGTAAATATATCTTTGCACAAAATGGCTGTATTTCAAATGGCTGTATTTCAAATGCCTGATTTAAACCTCTGTATGTAGAGGGGGTATCTCACACGGTCTAAACCAGTGTAGGCCTGAACAAAATATTTATTTGCCCAAAATTGCTGTATTTCAAATGGCTGTATTTCAAATCTCTGATTCAAACCCCTGTTTGTAGAGGGGGTATCTCACAAGATCTGAACCAGTGTAGGCCTGAACTAAATATTTCTTTGCACAAAATGGCTGCATTTTAAATGGCTCTATTTCAAATCCCTGAATCAAACCCCTGTATGTAGAGGTAGTATTTCACAGGGCCTGAACCAGTGTAGTCCTGAAGTCAATATATATGTGCACAAAATGGCTGCATTTTAAATGGCTGTCTATCAAATCTCAAAATCAAACCCCTGTATGTAGAGGTAGTATCTCAAAGGCCCTGAACCAGTGTAGGCCTAAAGTAAATATATCTTTGCACAAAATGGATATGTTTCAAATCCCTGAATCAAACCCCTGTATGTAGAGGGAGTATCTCACAGGGCCTGAAACAGTGTAGGCCTGAAGTAAATATTTCTTTGCCCAAAATGGCTGTATTTCAAATGGCTCTATTTCCAATCCCTGAATAAAACCCCTGTATGTAGAGGGAGTATTTCACATGGTCTGAACCAGTGTAGGCCTGAACTAAATATGTATTTTCTCAAAATTGACTGTATTTTAAATGGCTGAATTTCAAATCCCTGAATACAGCCCCTGTATAAAGATGTATTAAACTCACCGGGCCTGAACCAGTGTAGGCCTAAAGTAAATATATCTTTGCACAAAATGGATATATTTCAAATGGCTGTATTTGAAATCCCTGTATTAAACCTCTGTATGTAGAGGGAGTATCTCACACGGCCTGAACCAGTGTAGGCCTGAAGTAAATATATCTTTGCACAATATGGCTGCATTTCAAATCCCTGATTCAAAATCCTGTATCAAAAGCCTGAACTAAATATGTATTTGGCCAAAATGGCAGTATTTCAAATGGCTGCATTTAAAATGCCCGATTCAAACCCCTGTATCTAGGGGGTATCTCACACGGTCTGAACCAGTGTAGCTATAAACTAAATATTTTTTTTCCCCCAAAATATTTGTATTTTAAAAGGCTGTATTCTAAATCCCTGAATCAAACCCCTGTATGTAGAGGGGGTATCTCATACTGTCTGAACCAGTGTAGGCCTAAACTAAATATTTCTTTGCCCAAAATGGGTGCATTTGAAATTGCTGTATTTCCAACCCCTGTATATATAGGTAGTATCTCATAGGGCCTGAACCAGTGTAGGCCTGAAGTAAATATATCTTTGCACAAAATGGCTAAATTTCAAATGGCTGTATTTCAAATGCCTGATTCAAACCCCTGTATGATGAAGGGGTATCTCACATGGTCTGAACCAGTGTAGGCCTTAACTAAATATTTATTTGTCCTAAATGGCTGTATTTTAAATGCCTGATTCCAACCCCTGTATGTAGAGGGGGTTTCTCACACGCTCTGAACCAGTATAGGACTGAACTAAATATTTCTCTGCCCAAAATGTCTGTATTTGAAATGGCTGTATTTCAAATGCCTGATTTAAACCCATGTATGTAGAAGGAGTATCTCACACGGTCTGAACCACTGTATGCCTGAGCTAGATATTTCTTTGCCTAAAATGGCTGTATTTCAAATGGCTGTATTTCAAATCCCTGAATCAAACCACTGAATGTAGAAGGGGTATCTAACACAGTCTGAACCAGTGTAGGCCTAAACTAAATATTTCTTTGCCCAAAATGGCTGTATTTCAAATCCCTAAAATAATCCCCTGTATGTAGAGCTAGTATCTTGCAGGGCCTGAACCAGTGTAGGCCTAAAGTAAATATATCTTTGCACAAAATTGCTGTATATCAAATGGCTGTATTTCAAATCCCTGAATCAAACCCCTGTATGTAAAGCGAGTATCTCACAGGGCCTGAACCAGTGTAGACCTGAACTAAATATTTCTTTGCCCAAAATGGCTGTATTAAAAATGGCTGTATTTCAAATGCCTCATTCAAACCTCTGTATGTAGAAGGGGTATCTCACACGGTCTGAACCAGTGTAGGCCTCAAGTAAATATTTCTTGGCACAAAATAGCTGCATTTCAAATTACTGTATTTCAAATCTCTGATTCAAACCCCTGTATGTAGAAAAGAGTATCTCACAGGGCCTGAACCAGTGTAGGCCTGTACTAAATATTTCTTTGCACAAAATGGCTGTATTTCAAATGGCTGTATTTCAAATCCCTGAATCAAACCCCTGTATGTAGAGGTAGTATCTCACAGGGCCTGAACCAGTGTAGGCCTGAAGTACATATATCTTTGCACAAAATGGCTGTATGTCAAATCCCTGAATCAAACCCCTGTATGTAGAGGGAGTATCTCACAGGGCCTGAAGCAGTATAGACCCGAAATAAATATTTATTTGCCCAAAATGGCTGTATTTCAAATGCCTGATTCACAACCCTGTATGTAGAGGGGGTATCTCACAGGGCCTGAACCAGTGTAGGCCTAAAGTAAATATTTATTTGCACAAAATGGCTGTATTTCAAATGGCTGTATTTCAAATCCCTGAATCAAGCACCTGTATAAATAGGTATTATCTCACATGGCCTGAACCAGTGTAGGCCTGAAGTAAATATATCTTTGCACAAAATGGCTGTATTTCAAATGGTTGTATTTCAAATCCCTGAAATAAAACCCCTGTATATAGAGGAAGTATCTTGCACGCCCTGAATTACAGTAGTCCTGAACAAAATATTTCTTTGCCCAAAATAGCTGTATTTCAAATGGCTGTATATCACATCCCTGAATCAAGCCCCTGTATGTAGAGGGGGTAGCTCACACGGTCTGAACCAGTGTAGGCCTGAACTAAATATATCTTTGCACAAAATGGCTGTATTTCAAATCCCTGAATCAAACCCCTGTATGTAGACTTAGTATCTCACAGGGCCTGAACCAGTGTAGTTCTGAACTAAATATTTCTTTGCCCAAAATGGCTGTATTTTAAATGAATGCCTAATTTAAACCCCTGTATGTAGAGGTGGTATCTCACAGGGCCTGAACCAGTGTAGGCCTGAACTAAATATTTATTTGCCTAAAATGGCTGTATTTTAAATGGCTGTATGTCGAGTGGGTATCTCACACGGTCTGAAACAGTGTATGCCTGAACTAAATATTTCTTTGCCCCAAATTGCTGAATTTCAAATGGCTGTATTTCAAATTCCTGAATAAAACCCCTGTATGTAGAGGTAGTATCTTGCAGGGCCTGAACCAGTGTAGGCCTATAGTAAATATATCTTTGCACAAATTGGCTACATTTCAAATGGCTGTATTTCAATTCCCTGAATCAAACCCCTGTATTTGTCACCGCCACTTCTGTGAGAAGGTCTGTTAGATGTTCTTCTCTAACTGCATGACGTTTTTTGTTTTGGTTTCACTTTTTCAGCTCCTTTCCTTCTCCCAGCTGTCACCTATTTACACTTTAAAGGGAATGAACAAGCTAATGTTCGGTACCAGCGCTGGAATTAAATTTAGGTTAGTAATTTACCTTATGCCAGTGTGGGATTTGATCAGTGGTTATCTGCCGACATCCTGTTGCCATACCAGACAAAGGTGACTTTTGCAGCGCTTCTTTAGAAGGTTTCTTCCTGCTCAACCTCAAAGCGTGTACGCCGCCCCGGCCGGTGGCTGGCGCGCACGCGAGGGAGCTGTGATCGTACAGGGTTCCGGGACGTGCGGCGTGACGTCACGACTGTCCTACGGGGTAATCCAGAGACCAAAAGAACCTACGCGTTTCGAAACCTACGGGTTTCTTCGTCAGGGATAGTTGTTCTAACTGTGCTCTGGGTTTAAGTAGGTGCCCGGTCCCTATGGCAGCTGCTCAAAGTTAACTCATCAAATCGTCCTGATAAGATCTTATATAAGATCCCAAATGGATAGAAAGTGGCATCTACCTACTTATGGTAAACATCAATTGGATTTTAAAATGTTGGTATTTAAAATGCAAATAGTTCCATCTCTCGGTTCAGGCCGTTAGGTGCCAGAGAGTTCAATCTGAACATCCATTTACTTTCACATCTCGACAATTGTCTAATAATATCTCCGCCTCTCGGATTTTATTTTATTTTTTCAATACCCCCAAAAAAAGAACCGACAAAACTGCCTGCGTGATATTGGGTATAGTGGCGGGACAGAGGGTGACCGTCATATTTTTTCTTTATGTTATTGAGATGTTCCCCCATCCTAGTTTTTAGTTCACGTTTGGTTCGACCCACATATATTTTTAAACATGGCATTTAATGAAGTATATCACACCTCGAGTATTACATGAAATATATTGATTGATTTTGTATTTGTGATGATTATCCCCTATTTCTGTTATGGGGAATTTAGTTATGCCATGTTTAATTTTTTTACAGTTATTACACATTTTACATGGGAAGAAACCTTTGTGTGTCAGGTGATTTAATTTCTTGGTTTGGGGCAGTCTCACAGTGGGCGCTACCATAGTGCACAAGCTTAATGCTTTTCTAAAGATGAATGTGGGATTTTTTGGGATCCTATCACCTATTAATTTATCTTGTCGCAGCATTTTCCAATGTTTCTTAACAATTCTTTTAAGGATTATTGCCCCTTCATTATAACTAGTAATTATGGGGATCTTTATAGGGGCATCAGTACATTGGTTCGTAGCAAGTTGTTTTGGGTCCTGCACTTTGTTCTTCAATAATAAGTTGCGGTCTACCTCTCTAATTTGTTTAATGATAGGTTCCAAGTCCTCCATTTTGTACCCTTTTTCGATAAATTTGATATTGAGATCTCTAGTTTCCTTGTCAAAATGACCAATATTTGTGCAATTACTGCGTAACCTGATGTATTGGCTACGAGGAATATTCGTAAGCCACGTGGGTAGATGGCAGCTTTTAAGGGGAATGTAACTGTTGCAGTCCGTGGGCTTACAATAAGTCTTTGTGTGAATCTGCCCTTCCTCAATGAATATAGTTAGGTCTAAAAAGTTAACCTGCTCTTTACTATATATTGGTACAAAATCTAGATAAAATTCATTTTTATTTAAATTAATTAAAAAATGGTTCAGATCCGATTCTTCGCCCTTCCAAATAAAAACAATATCATCAATAAAACGTCTCCATAGGACCAGATTCGCACCGAGTCTGCCTTCTGGGAAGATAGCGGTGTCCTCCCAGTGGCCCATATATAGATTAGCGAAACTCGGCGCAAATCTGGTCCCCATCGCAGTACCCCACGTCTGCAAATAAAAATCCTGGTTGAATTTAAAATAATTATGTGTAAGGATAAAACTGATACAATCGCCAGTAAATTCTATTTGTTCTTTCAGCATATTACCATCTTTCTCTAAAAAATATTCAGTCGCTGTCCTTCCTTTTGTGTTTTCAATCACAGTGTACAGGGAGGTGACATTCCCCTTAAAAGCTGCCATCTACCCACGTGGCTTACGAATATTCCTCGTAGCCAATACATCAGGTTACGCAGGAATTGCACAAATATTGGTCATTTTGACAAGGAAACTAGAGATCTCAATATCAAATTTATCGAAAAAGGGTACAAAATGGAGGACTTGGAACCTACCATTAAACAAATTAGAGAGGTAATTAAGCTTGTGCACTATGGTAGCGCCCACTGTGAGACTGCCCCAAACCAAGAAATTAAAACACCTGACACACAAAGGTTTCTTCCCATGTAAAATGTGTAATAACTGTAAAAAAATTAAGCATGGCATAACTAAATTCCCCATAACAGAAATAGGGGATAATCATCACAAATACAAAATCAATCAATATATTTCATGTAATACTCAAGGTGTGATATACTTCATTAAATGCCCATGTTTAAAAATATATGTGGGTCGAACCAAACGTGAACTAAAAACTAGGATGGGGGAACATCTCAATAACATAAAGAAAAAATATGACGGTCACCCTCTGTCCCGCCACTATACCCAATATCACGCAGGCAGTTTTGTCGGTTCTTTTTTTGGGGGTATTGAAAAAATAAAATAAAATCCGAGAGGCGGAGATATTATTAGACAATTGTCGAGATGTTAAAGTAAATGGATGTTCAGATTGAACTCTGGCACCTAACGGCCTGAACCGAGAGATGGAACTATTTGCATTTTAAATACCAACATTTTAAAATCCAATTGATGTTTACCATAAGGGATCTTATATAAGATCTTATCAGGACGATTTGATGAGTTAACTTTGAGCAGCTGCCATAGGGACCGGGCACCTACTTAAACCCAGAGCACAGTTAGAACAACTATCCCTGACGAAGAAACCCGTAGGTTTTGAAACGCGTAGGTTCTTTTGGTCTCTGGATTACCCCGTAGGACAGTCGTGACGTCACGCCGCACGTCCCGGAACCCTGTACCATCACAGCTCCCTCGCGTGCGCGCCAGCCACTGGCCGGGGCGGCGTACACGCTTTGAGGTTGAGCAGGAAGAAACCTTCTAAAGAAGCGCTGCAAAAGTCACCTTATCCTGTTGCCATACCAGACAGTCGGCAGATAACCACTGATCAAATCCCACACTGGCATAAGGTAAATTACTAACCTAAATTTAATTCCAGCGCTGGTACCGAACATACCTTGTTCATTCCCTTTACCGTTTACACTACCTTGGATCGGAGCAGCCGTCATCCAACCAGGCTCTCAGCAGCGGCTCTGTCTGCCTTAGTGCACACAGAGAAAACTTAACAGCGACAGCGCAGGCACAATTGTAAATATATAACCTATTTACACTTATTGTCTCCATTTATATTCCCTTCCATACTGCCTCACTTTGCGGTTTATACTTCTTCCTGGATTATGTTCATTGCTGGAGGCTGCTTCTGATGATTCCTCAGATAAGTCTGTTTCCTTTATTTGTGTTTACTTGCTTGCTTGATTCTAGGTGACCCTGACTCCGTCCATATTAAGTGCAGGGAGCCGGTGGTCGTGTCCCCTCACTATTATAGGGTATTCAGGTGTCACATAGTATTAGGTATGTGGGCATGTAATCGTCTACCATAAAGACCTTTTCATGGGCATAGCAGTCAGGGAGAGCTCTAGGGGTTTTATAGGGCTCACCCATATGATACTTAATTTGTGATCAAGCCAGTCGGATGTTTATTTATTTATAAGTTCCAGCTTTCTGCAACACCATCCATGACAGTATATAGAGTGAGTATCTCACAGGGCCTGAACCAGTATAGGTCTGAACTAAATTTTTCTTTGCCAAAAATGGCTGTATTTCAAATAGCTGTATTTCAAATAGCTGTATTTCAAATCCCTGAATCAAACAGCTGTATGTAGAGGGTGCATCTCACAGGGCCTGAACCAGTGTAGGCCTGAATTCAATATTGGTGCACAAAATGGCGGTATTTAAAATCTCTGAATGGAACCCAAATGTATGGAACCCAAACAAACGAGTGTTTGTTTAACAACTGAATTTGACAGCAGTATATAAGCCTGTAATTTCACATGTGCTGATGCTGCAAGGCCTGAAAACAGTGTTTTTTGTCAAAAGTGGGTTTTTTAAATGATGAGTGTATTTCTAGCTTAAATTGCACACTGACTAATCCAGATGTTGTAGATTGTTTGCCCAAAATGGCTGTATTGCAAATGCCTGATTCAAACCCCTGTATGTAGATGGGGTATCTCACACGGTCTGAACCAGTGAAGGCCTGAACTAAATATTTATTTTCCCAAAATGACTGTATTTCAAATGGCTGTATTTCAAATCCCTGAGTCCAACCCCTGTTTGTAGAGGTAGCATTTCACAGGGCCTGAATCAGTATAGGCCTAAAGTAAATATTTCTTTGCACAAAATGGCTGTATTTCAAATGGCTATATTTCAAATGCCTGATTCAAACCCCTGTATGTAGAGGGGGTATCTCACACGGTCTTAACCAGTGTAGGCCTAAACTAAATTTTTCTTTGCACAAAATGGCTGTATTTCAAGTCCCTGAATCAAACCCCTGTATGTAGAGGCAATATCTCACACGGTCTGAACCAGTGTGGGCCTGAACTAAATATTTCTTTGCCCGAAATGGCTGTATTTCAAATCCCTGAATCAAACCCCTGTATGTAGAGGTAGTATCTCACAGGGCCTGAACCAGTGTAAGCCTGAAGTAAATATATCTTTGCACTAAATGACTGTATTTTAAATGGCTATATTTCCAATCCCTGAATCAAACCCCTGTATGTAGAGGTAGTATCTCAAAGGGCCTGTACCAGTGTAGGCCTGAACTAAATATTTCTTTGCCCAAAATGGCTGTATTTTAAATGGCTGTATTTCAAATGGCTGTATTTCAAATGCCTGATTCAAACCCCTGTATGTAGAGGGTCTATCTCACATTGTCTGAACCAGTGCAGGCCTGAAGTAAATATTTCTTTGCACAAAGTGGCTGTATTTCAAATGGTTGTATTTCAAATTCCTTAATCAAACCCCTGTATGTAGAGGTAGCATCTCACAGGGCCTGAACCAGTGTAGGCCTGAAGTAAATATATCTTTGCACAAAATGGCTGTATTTCAAATGGCTGTATTTCAAATCCCTGAATCAAACCCCTGTATTTAGAGGGAGTATCTCACAGGGCCTGAAATAATGTAGTCCTGAAGTAAACATTTCTTTCCCTAAAATGGCTGTATTTCAAATGGCTCTATTTCAAATCCCTGAATCAAACTCCTGTATGTAGAGGAAGCATCTCACACGATCTGTACCAATGTAGGCCTGAACTAAATACGTCTTTGCCCAAAATTCGCAGCATTTTAAATGGCTGTATTTCAAATCCCTGAATCAAGCCCCTGTATGTAGAGGGAGTATCTCACATGGCCTGAACCAGTGTAGGCCTGATGTAAATATATATATATATATTTGCCCAAAATGGCTGTATTTCAAATGGTTGTATTTCAAATCCCAGAATCAGACCCCTGTATCTAGAGGGAGTATCTCACAGGGCCTGAACCAGTGTAGGCCTGTAGTAAATATATCTTTGCACAAATTGGTTGTATTTCAAATGGTTGTATTTCAAATCCCTGAATCAAACCCCTGCATGTAGAGGGAGTATCTCACAGGGCCTGAACCAGTGTAGGCCTGAAATAAAAATTTCTTTGCCCAAAATGGCTGTATATCAAATAGCTGTATTTCAAATCCCTGAATCAAACTTCTGTATGTAGAGGGGTTATCCCACACGGTCTGAACCAGTGTAGGTCTGAACTAAATATTTATTTGCCCAAAATGGCTGTATATCAAATGTCTGATTCAAACTACTGTATGTAGAGGGGGTATCTCACAGGGCCTAAACCAGTGTAGGCCTGAACTAAATTTTTATTTGTCCAAAATGGCTATATTTTAAATGGCTGTATTTAAAATGCCTGATTCAAACCCCTGTATATAGAGAGGCTATCTTACACAGTCTGAATCAGTGTAGGCATGAACTAAAAATGTATTTGCCTACAATGGCTGTATTTCAAATGCCTGATTCAAACCCCTGTATGTAGAAGGGGTATTTCACACGGTGTGAACCAGTGTAGTCCTGAACTAAACATTTCTTTGCCCAAAATGGCTGTATTTTAAATGGCTGTATTTTAAATGTCATATCTAAACCCCTGTATGTAGAGGGGGTATGTCACATGGTCTGAAGCAGTGAAGTCCTGAACTAAATATTTATTTGCCCCAAATGGCTGTTTTTCAAATGGCTGTATTTAAAATCCCTGAATCAAACCCCTGTATGTAGAGGGAGTATCTCACACGGTCTGAACCAGTGTAGGCCTGAAGTAAATATTTATTTTCACAAAATGGCTGTATTTCAAATCCCTGAATCAAACCCCTGTATCTAGAGGGAGTATCTCACAGGGCTTGAACCGTGGGATGTGAAAGTTTGGGCAACCTTGTTAATGTCATGATTTTCCTTTATAAATCGTTTGTTGTTACGATAAAAAATGTCAGTTAAATATATCATATAGGAGACACACACAGTGATATTTGAGAAGTGAAATTAAGTTTATTGGATTTACAGAAAGTGTGCTATAATTGTTTAAACAAAATTAGGCAGGTGCATAAATTTGGGCACCACAAAAAATGAAATGAAATCAATATTTCGTAGATCCTCCTTTTGCAGAAATTACAGCCTCTAAACGCTTCCTGTAGGTTCCAATGAGAGTCTGGATTCTGGTTGAAGGTATTTTGGACCATTCCTCTTTACAGAACATCTTTAGTTCATTCAGGTTTGATGGCTTCCGAGTATGGACAGCTCTCTTTAAGTCACACCACAGATTTTCAATTATATTCAGGTCTGGGGACTGAGATGGCCATTCCAGAACGTTGTAGTTATTCCTCTGCATAAATTCCTTAGTGAATTTTGAGCAGTGTTTAGGGTCGTTGTCTTGTTGAAAGATCCAGCCCCGGCGCAGATTCAGCTTTGTCACTGATTCCTGGACATTGTTCTCCAGAATCTGCTGATACTGAGTGGAATCCATGCGTCCCTCAACTTTGAGATTCCCAGTCCCTGCACTGGCCACACAGCCCCACAGCATGATTGAACCACCACCATATTTTACTGTAGGTAGCAGGTGTTTTTCTTGGAATGCTGTGTTCTTTTTCCTCCATGCATAGCGCCCCTTGTTATGGCCAAATAACTCAATTTTAGTTTCACCAGTCCACAGCACCTTATTCCAAAATGAAGCTGGCTTGTTCAAATGTGCTTTAGCCCACCTCAAGCAGCACTTTTTGTGCTGTGGGCGGAGAAAAGGCTTCCTCTGCATCATTGCATACAGCATCTCCTTGTGTAAAGTGTGCCAAATGGTTGAACGATGCACAGTGACTCCATCTGCAGCAAGATGATGTTGTAGGTCTTTGGTGCTGGTCTGTGGGTTGACTCTGACTGTTCTCACCATTCGTCGCTTCTGTCTATCCGAGATTTTTCTTGGTCTGCCACTTCGAGCCTTAACTTGAACTGAGCCTGTGGTCTTCCAGTTCCTCAATATGTTCCTAACTGTGAAAACAGACAGCTGAAATCTCTGAGACAGCCTTCTGTATCCTTCCCCTAAACCATGATGGTGAACAATCTTTGTGTTCAGGTCATTTGAGAGTTGTCTTGAGACCCCCATGTTGCTA
The DNA here is from genome assembly GCF_014858855.1 of Bufo gargarizans. Lineage (NCBI taxonomy): Eukaryota > Metazoa > Chordata > Amphibia > Anura > Bufonidae > Bufo > Bufo gargarizans. The sequence goes on along the minus strand of NC_058080.1, from coordinate 329,474,000 downwards.
CTCTTCAGAGAAAATTAAAAGGGGAGGGAAACTTACAAATGACCCCCTTAAATACTCTTTCTTATAATTGGATTCACCTGTGTATGTAGCTCAGGGGTTACTGAGCTTACCAAACACATTTTAGTTCCAATAATTAGTTCTAAAGGTTTTGGAATCAATAAAATGAGAACAGTGCCCAAATTTATGCACCTGCCTAATTTTATTTAAACAATTATAGCACACTTTCTGTAAATCCAATAAACTTCATTTTACTTCTCAAATATCACTGTGTGTGTCTCCTATATGATATATTTAACTGACATTTTTTATCATAACAACCAACGCTTTATACAGGAAAATCATGACGATTAACAAGGTTGCCCAAACTTTCGCATCCCACTGTATTTCTTTGCACAAAATGGCTGTATTTCAAATCCTTGAATCAAACCCTTGTATGTAGTGGGTGTATCTCACAGGGTCACAACCAGTGTAGGCCTGAATTCAATATTGGTGCACCAAATGGCGGTATTTAAAATCTCTGAATGCAACCCAAATGTATTAAGGGTGTATCTCACAATAACATCTGCATCAAAGGCTGCCAAGTAAATTTTTGGTACCCAAACGAGTGTTTGTTTAACAACTGAATTTGACAGCAGTATATAAGCCTGTAATTTCACACATGCTGATGCTGCAAGTCCTGAAAATAGCAGTTTTTGTCAAAAGTGTGTTTTTCAAACCCCAGAAAATGATGGGTGTATTTGTAGCTTAAATTGCACACTGACTAATCCAGATGTTGTAGATTGCCCAAAAAGTTTTTTTGGGGGGGGGTAACAGAATATGAAAGCTGTATATATTAAACTTGAATTTAACACTTGCAGATCTGGAAAATACAGTTTTTAAAAAAAAATATAGTGTGTTTTTCAAACCCCAGAAAATGATGGGTGTATTTCTAGCTTAAATTGCACACTGACTAATCCAGATGTTTTATTTTGCCAAAACATAGTGATTTGCAATGTCCCAAAAGCTTAGATGCAGTGCTGTTGCACTGAGCTTGCATAAAATGTCCGCCACTGCCCACCTAACTAACAGAATTCTAAAATGTATTTATTTTTGGTCAATGAGCTCAGGGCAGGGAAAAACTATTGTGCCCTACACCTACACAACAATTTCTTTGTAGATCGCTGAGTTAGATTCTCTCCCTAAAATCACAAGTCCAGCAGCATCCTCTCCCTACACTTATAACAGCAGAGTGACATGCAGCCCTATGTGACTCAAGCTTATATAGAGCCTGGGTCACATACTGCTCTGGCCAATCACAGGTATGCCATTAGTAGGCATGGCTGTGATGGCCTCTTGGGGCAAGCAGTATGACGCTTGTTGATTGGCTGCTGTGCAGCTTTTCAAAAAGCGCCAAGAAAGCACCGAACACCAAACCCGAACCCGAACTTTTACGGAAATGTTTGGGTCCGGGGTCTAAAAATCCTAAAGTTCGGTACCAACCCGAACTTTGCAGTTCGCGTTCGCTCAACCCTAATTATAACCAAATATTGTTAATGTATATTTTATACCAGGTGTAGCTCACTAAGTGGATATATAGTCTTAGGAGATATAGAAGAGCCTTTAGGTTGAATTTTCCTAATAGGATCCATTCAGAGGAGCTGATGTTATTTCAAACATGATTACTCAATAGATGAGACAGTTAGGGTTCACAAAACAGGAGAAAAGTTAAAAGATTATTGTTCTCTTATCTGACCATAAATAAGATGGTCTGTTAACTGTCAAGCTGGATCCGTGATGACTGGGAAAGTGATTCTAAAGTGTCAAAGAAGGCTCCCTCCTAATTGATATATCTTTGGGAAAGGTCAACGTTTAATTTGTATAATTAAGCCATTTATGTGTGTTAATTCTTAAATGTCTGTAATTGTTATGTGGTACAACAGTGCCATCTGGAGGCAGATGGATAATAGTATGTCATCATTGTTATCTGCATACGAATACACCCACCTTGTCTGATTGGAAATCTAGAAGAAAATGAGTTCTTAGATTACATGGGGTATAAAGTTTGCATGTAAGAGGTTAGGAGGTACTCAGAACTGCCAACAACTTAGGCTACTTTCACTCTGCCGTTTCTGGGTCCGCCTGTGAGATCCTTTTCAGGGCTCTCACAAGTGGCCCCAAACGGATCAGTTTAGCACCTATGCATTCTGAATGGATAAGTATCCGTTCAGAATGCATCAGTTTGGCTCCGTTCCGCCTCCATTTCGCTCTGGAGGCGGACACCAAAACGCTGCTTGCAGGCGATGCGGAGCCAAACGGATCCGTCCTGACTTACAATGTAAGTCAATGGGGACGGATCAGTTTTCACAATATGGTGCAATTGAAAACGGATCCGCCGCCCATTTACTTTCAGTGTAAGTCAAAACGAACCCATTTGCATTATCATGAACAAATAAATAAAACTTTTTTTTTTTCTTTTGTTCATTGTAATGCAAACGGATCCATTAGGAATGGATACAAGTGTATGCATTATAGGTGCGGATCCGTCTGTGCAGATACCAGATGGATCCTCACCTAACGCAGGTGTGAAACTAGCCTTACTAAAAAAGTAAACTAAAATACAACTACAACACAAAAAAATCTTGCTACAAAGAAACATTGGCACAGAGAAAATTGCCCATAAAAAGGGTTTATCACAAAGAAACTTTGATTAATTTTTGTCCACTGGAAAAAGTTTTTGAGAACACATCCAAAACTCATCCTTGACCCAGTAACATATATTTGTACTTACTGATTGTGGTATTAATAAGATATTACTCTCAGCATATAGTCAAGAGTTCCCATACTGTGGGAACATATAGGGCAAGATTTATCAGCTGAAGTCAGAATAATGGAGTGAAAAAGTCTCCAATTTTTGCGCAATCGCTAAAACTGCGCACAATTTGCGACATTTTTTTGCTCTGCGCTATGCTCACCAGTTTTCTGAAAGTGGGTGTGTTTTCCTATGTAAATTAATCTCTAGACAGATTTACTATTGGACTATTTAAAAAGTTGCAAAAAAGTCCCCCAAAAATTCGCAATTTCACTTCAGTGAGGACCATGCTTATCTTATGAGACTTTTTAATAGAACATGCAACTTTTTTGTAAAGACGTGCGACTTTTGTAAAGCTGCTTACTAACGGATAAACTGCTACCGTCAAATCACATTTATTGCAGTCTTAAATCTGACTTGGCTACAACTAACTTTAGCCATATGTGAAAGTGGAGTGAGCTGTCAGAGTAATGATAAATCTGGCCCATAGTGTTAAACACCCACCTAATGCTAGTTATCCTCTTAGCAAATATACATATTGCTAATGGGAGATTAGACATTATCTGAGTAGAGGAAAACCTTGGTTTGTTGGTAGGGTGTCAAATTGTTTATCAATTCATCTTATGTCTGTTTTATATTGGATTTTACTCATTTATAAATGATCCCCTGATTGCACAAAACTAATTAATATTCCTTATCAAAGAACTTAGAGGTGATATGTCAGCCTAGAGGATCCGATCATTTAATATTTTATTTTTCTAGGATCCTCTCTTTTATATGAAGATTAATTTTATATAGAAGATAATTTGATAAAGCTATATATAACGCTTGAATTTCACACGTGCAGGTGCAGCAAGGGCTGTAAAATTGTCTATTTTGCCCAAAAATGATTTTTTTTTTAAACACAGAAAACTATAGCTGTATTTCTAGCTTAAATTGCACACTGACTAATGCGGCAGAGGCCCAAGATAAAGGTTATTGCCAAAAATGGGTGTTTTTTTAAAGCCAGAAAATTATTGAAGTATTTCAAACTTGTTTTTTACAATCACAGATGCAGCAAGGGCTGTACAATTGTATATTTTGCCCAAAAAGGGTGTTTTTTTACTAACAGAATATGACAGCAGTATATAACGCTTGAATTTCACATGTACAGATGCAGCAAGGGCTGTAAAATTGTGTATTTTTGTCATGGAACCATGAACCAGACGTACAACAAGAGATGAGTGGAAATAAGAAGGCTTTATTGAAAATAAAGCTGTAAGGCAAAAGTCCAAACGGATGGCTAAAGCGAAGCAGGGTCTTGCGAAACCAGGGATCAGGAACCAGAAGGGTAGTCAGACGAAGCCAGGATCAGGAACCAGCAGGGTAGTCAGACGAAGCCAGGATCAGGAATCAGCAGGGTAGTCAGACGAAGCCAGGATCAGGAACCATAAGCAGCAGCAGTCTTAGAAGCATGTGAGCACAGGAGGACCAAGCAAGGAACTGAAGCCACAGACCTCCTATATATATGAGCTAGGCATCCAGCTCCTCCCAGTGGGAAGGAGGAGCCGCAGGGTGGGAGGCTACAAGAAACCCAGAAACCAAGATGGCCGCCAGCACATGTCAAACGAAGGAGAACAGCAAGGAGGTAAGACCATGACAATTTTGCCCAAAAGGGTGTTTTTGAAAACCCAGAAAATTATAGCTATATTTCTAGCTTACATTGCACACTGACTTCCAAAAAAGGGTGTTTTTTTAAAACCAGATTATTATTATTGTAGTATTTCAAGCTTGGATTTGAATGTCACAAAAGCACATATATGCTTGCATAAAATGGCCGTCGCCGCCGCCCACATGGTTTCTGAATTATATGTTTTTAACTGTTGAAAAGATTGCAATGTTCACACTGTGCGGCTTTTCTCAGTGAGAGGAGATCATGGTACTCCAGGGTTTAATATGACCAGAGAGCTGCAGCACAGTGTGCCACTAATCAAACAAGTGATTAGTGTGCTAAAAGATGGGTGGGATGCACTGTGTGATAGCCTATGGTGTTGGAAGCTCCCCCCCCCCTTGAATTTCGGAGGGAGGAGCCTCTAACTCCTTTAAATAGTAGGGTCACAAACTGCAAAGTGTTACGACTAAGGGTACCAACCCGAAACGTGTCAACGTTATGCGGTGTACGAAGTGGCTGTGTCCGCTATTCATTTATGAATAATAAAGAAGAGCTTTTAGAGGATCTCCATTGCTTCCGAGACCTTCTTTTCCAAAGTTACTTGCAGGCCTGCTGAAATGTCTGTGAATAAGCCAGCTATATCTCCAAAATGTCACCCTATAGTCAGTCAGGAAGCCCAAGCTCCAGTTCCTGATGCAGTTGCTGCCTTGACAGATGAAGACAACTTCCTAACCAAAAATCTGGAGAAAGTATGGCAAAAACTAAAACAGTGGGAAAAACACACCATCCATGTATTTAGTGCAGAACAGAAATTTGCTAATGAGGAAGGAGAGATTTGCTGTGCTCGCATCAAAGGTAACTAACCAGTGATACTGAAACCCAATACTGAAACACTCCTATAGTGCTGAGCTGCTCTTGGAATTCAAAGTCAAGACTACTAAGCCCTAGTAGAACCTATCAACCTAGAGGACCATCCTCTAGTCTGAGCTGCAAGAAGTCTATTGACCATTTCTCAAGGTAAAGTGCCAATTTGTCTCCTGAACTTAAGAAGTAGCAGTATAACCTTGACCAAGCACTACCCTGTTGCTCATTTGTTACAAGTCACTTTTCAAGATGTTATCAGTGTACCTGCAGCTACGACTAAACAGTCTACTCGGAAGTTGAATACTCAAGATCATACTCCAAACACATTATAGTGGAAACTCAATGTGGGAGATACTTCTACACTCCCATACTGCATCACTTTGCGGTTTATACAACTTCCTGGATTGTGCTCACTGCTAGATGCTGCAACTAATGGTTCCTCAGTTAAGTCTGTTCCTTTATTTGTGTTTTCCTGTTGGCTTGATCCTAGGTGACCCTGACTCCCTCCGTATTAAGTCTAGGGAGCCGGTGGTCGTGTCCCCTCACTATTACAGTGTTTTCAGGTGTCACACAGTCTAGGTATGAGGGCATGCAATTATCTATCATAAAGATCTTTGCATGAGCTGAGCAGTCAGGGAGAGCTCTAGGGCTTTTATAGGGCTCACCCTTATGTTCCTTAGTTTGGGATCAAGTCAGTCGGATCTTTATTTGTGTCTTCTAGTTTTCTGCAACACCCCATCCGTGACATTATAAACCGCCAAAACCGTCTTAAGCATGGATCCGGTTTCACTCTTGACTGAACGCATGCAGGGTCTTTCACTGGAGGTAGCAGATCTCCGTAAAACTGTATCTCAGTTTCAGGTTACCGGTTCAGCTTGCGTTCATGGAGTTTGTTCTGAGCCTAAGATCTTGATCCCGGATACGTTCTCCGGGGGTAGTGAGAATTTTGTTCGTTTTAGAGAGGCTTGCAAACTCCATTTTTGCCTACTTCCCCATTCCTCAGGGGATGAGGAGCAGAGGGTGGGGATCATCATCTCGCTGCTCAGGGATAACGCTCAGTCTTGGGCCTTTTTGCTGCCGGTGGGGGCACGGCCCCTCCGATCGATGAATTAATTTTTTGCAGCCCTGGGTCAGATATATGATGATCTAGATCGTATTGCTCTTGCTGAATCTAAACTGCATCTTTTATGCCAGGGTAAACAGTACGCTGAGATATACTGTTCAGAATTTCGGAGATGGGAAGCTGATACTGGTTGGAATGATGTTGCACTCTGAAGTCAATTTTGCTATGGTCTTTCGGAAGGATTGAAAGATGCATTTGCCTTTCATGAGAGACCTGCCTCCTTGCAGTCTGCCATGTCTAAGGCTGTTCGTATTGACGGGCGTCTTAGAGAGAGAGGAGAGATCACTCCTTCCTGTCATATTCAGTCCAAGGACAGTGGGGCGGTCTCATTCAGTGCGCAGGGGTCTCAGTCTCTCTCAATCCCCTCTGAGCAGGAGACCATGCAGATGGGTTTGCTTGCCTCTGATAGTAGAAGATTCAGCTCTCAGGGAAGGGTTTGTTTCTGTTGTGGAGGTATAAATCATTTGGCAAATGTTTGCCCCTCTAGAAGATTCAGGGAGAATTTTGAGGGTAATATAAAGAAACTAAAAGAAAAAAATCCTCTAAAAACTTTCCATCTGTTACCATTGGCAAGGTTGATGTGGAAATTGAAGCTTTTCTGTTTGCTTGTTGTTCCCATTTTGTCCTACCTGCCAGGGTGGCGCTAGAGAGCAAGAACATTTTTTGTGAGATTTTTGTAGATAGTGGAGCAGCTGTCAATCTCATTGATAATCAATTTGCTATAACACATCGTTTTCAGGTATGCACTTTGGGAAAAGATATACCTGTTTTTGTGATCGATTTCACTCCACTTTCTCAAAAATCGTTAAAGGGCATAGTTCACAATATCCGTTTGACTGTGGGTGATGCTTATGTTGAGGATGTCTCGTGTTTCATCCTAAGCGGATTACCTACGCCTCTAGTGTTTGGGCTACCCTGGCTCACTAAACATAACCCCACCATTGATTGGCAAGCAAGGCAAATAAATGATTGGAGTGACTTTTGCAGAGAGAATTGCCTCTCGGCCTCTCTTTCAGAGGTTTCTACCAAAACTCTACCATCTTTTCTCTCAGAATTTTTGGATGTGTTTTCAGAGAGTGGTGTCCAGGAGCTGCCCCCTCACCGGGAGTATGATTGCCCTATTAATCTCATCCCAGGCTCCAAGAGTCTGAGAAAGGGACACATCCGACCCTCGAAGTCACCTGTTGCTGCTGTTTTTTTTTTTTTTTTTTTTTTTTTTTTAAGATGGTTCTTTAAGACCATGTCTGGATTTCAGGGAGCTGAACACTATCACAATTTGTGACCCTTATCTGCTTCCTCTGATCCCTGACCTGTTTAACCAGATTGTTGGGGCTAAAGTTTTTTCTAAGTTAGATTTGAGAATCCTGAAGGCCATTTTGAGAATTCATTCGGTTATGCCTTTTGGTTTGATGAATGCTCCAGCCGTCTTCCAACATTTTGTGAACAGCATTTTTTATCATGTAATGGGGAAATTTGTACTAGTGTATCTAGATGACATTTAGATTTTTTTCTCCTGATTTCAAAACTCATAGGGACCACCTATGTCAGGTCTTGCTCATTCTGCGGGAGAATAATCTGGAAAAATGTGCGTTTGCGGTTCCAGAAATTCAATTTCTTGGTTTTCTTCTCTCTGCTTCTGGTTTTCGCATGGACCCTGAGAAGGTCCGCGCTGTGCTTGATTGGGAGCTTCCTGAGAATCAAAAGGCGCTGATGCGCTTTTTGGGTTTTGCCAATTATTACAGGAAGTTCATTTTGAATTATTCTTCTGTCGTTAAGCCACTCACTGATATGACTAAAAAGGGGGTAGATTTTTCCTCCTGGTCGGTAGATGCTCGTAAGGCCTTTTCTAGTATCAAAGAGAGTTTTGCTTCCGCTCCCATCTTGGTACAACCTGATGTCTCTCTACCTTTCATTGTTGAGGTGGACACTTCTGAGGTGGGTGTAGGTGCGGTCTTGTCTCAGGGTCCCTCTCCTGCCAAATGGCGACCGTGTGCCTTTTTCTCAAAGAAACTCTCCTCCGCAGAGAGAAATTACGATGTGGGAGATAGGGAGTTGTTGGCCATCAAATTAGCTTTTGAGGAATGGCGCCATTGGCTAGAGGGAGCCAGACACCCTATTACCATGTTTACCGACCATAAGAATCTTGCCTACTTGGAGTCAGCCAAGCGTCTGAACCCGAGACAAGCCAGATGGTCTTTATTCTTTTCCAGGTTTCATTTTGTTGTCACGTTCCGCCCTGGGGTTAAAAATGTGAAGGCCGCTGCCCTGTCACGTTGTTTTCCGGGAGGGGGGAACTTTGAAGACCCGGGTCCCATTTTGGCTGAAGGGGTGGTGGTCTCTGCTCTTTATCCTGATTTGGAGGCATAGGTTCAGGCAGCCCAGGCAGAGGCTCCTGATCTTTGTCCTCCTGGGAGGTTGTTTGTGCCTCTCGCTTTACGACACAAGGTTTTTAAGGAGCATCACGATACTGTCCTTGCTGGGCACCCGGGGAGCAGAGCCACTGTGGATCTCATTGCTCGGAGATTTTGGTGGCTGGCTCTTCGTAAGACGGTTGAGGGTTTTGTGGCAGCTTGCGAGACCTGCGCTCGTGCCAAGGTCCCTTATTCACGGCCATCGGGTCATCTCCTCCCGTTATCCATTCCTTCCCGTCCTTGGACACATCTGTCCATGGACTTCATTACGGACCTGCCTCGTTCCCCGAGGAAGACCATGATTTTGGTAGTAGTAGACTGTTTTAGCAAAATGGCGCATTTTATTCCTTTTCCTGGGTTACCCAATGCTAAAACGCTGGCGCAGGTGTTTGTTGATCACATTGTCAAATTGCATGGCATTCCTTCAGACATAGTCTCGGATAGGGGCACGCAGTTTGTTTCCAGATTCTGGAAGGCCTTCTGTTCTCGCTTGGGGGTTCGGTTGTCATTCTCTTTTGCTTTTCACCCGCAGTCGAGTGGCCAGACAGAACGCGTCAATCAGAATATGGAGACATATCTGCTCTGTTTTAGGACTGAGAATCAGGAGGATTGGTGTTTTTTTGTCCCTTGCAGAGTTTGCTTTAAATAACCATCGCCAGGAGTCCTCGGATAAGCCACCATTTTTTGGTGCATATGGGTTTCATCCGCAGTTTGGGACATTCTCTGGAGAGGGGTCTTCTGGTTTACCTGATGAGGAGAGATATTCCTTGTCTTTGTCATTTATTTGGCAAAAGATTCAGGGTAATCTGAAGAGGATGAATGAGAGATATAAGCGTGTGGCGGATAAGAGACGTGTGCCTGGTTCGGACCTGAATGTGGGTGATCTGGTGTGGTTGTCTACTAAGAAAATCAAACTAAAGGTTCCCTCCTGGAAGTTGGGTCCTATGCTTTGGGCCTTACAAGATTCTGTCCGTCATCAATCCCCTTGCCTTTCGTCTTGATCTTCCTCAGACTTGGAAGATCCATAATGTTTTTCACAAATCCCTGTTAAAACCTTATGTCCAACCCACTGTACCCTCCTCTTTGCCTCCTCCTCCGATTGTGGTTGTGTCACTACCAGATCTCTGAGAAGTTCTGACAGACGTTCTTCAGTACCTCCTGCATGATGTTTTTTTGTTTTTGTTTTGCTTTGACATCTTTTCTCCCTCTTCCAGCTGTCATCTATTAGCAGTGATTGCCTCCCTTTATATCCCCTCCCATACTGCCTCACTTTGCGGTTTATACTGATTCCTGGATTGTGTTCACTGCTTGAAGTTGCTACTGCTGGTTCCTCAGTTAAGTCTATTTTATGTATTTGTGTTTTCCTGTTGGCTTGATTCTAGGTGACCCTGACTCCCTCTGTATTAAGTGCAGGGAGCCGGTGGTCGTGTACCCTCACTATCATTGGGTTTGCAGGTGTCACTCAGTCAAGGTACATGGACATGCAATTTTCTATCATAGAGATCTTTGCATGGGCTGAGCAGTCAGGGAGAGCTCTAGGGCTTTTATAGGGCTCAACCATTTGTTCCTTAGTTTGGGATCAAGTCAGTTGGATATTTATTTGTTACTTCTTGTTTTCTGCAACACCATCAGTGACAGGTTGATGGTAATCTTGAATTTCAGGTCTCTAAGATTGTAGATTCTCGCATTATCTGCGGTTCTCTCCAGTACCTCGTTCATTGGGAGGATTATGGTCTTGAGGAGAGGATGTGGGTCCCAGTGGTGGACATAAAGGCCACTTGTCTCATCAGGGCTTTCCATAGGTCTCATCCTGAGAAGGTGGTCTCTGAGTGTCCAGAGTCCACTCGTAGAAGGAGGGGTACTGAGAAGCTCTGACAGACGTTCCTCAGTACCTCTTGCTTTTGTTTTGGTTTCGTTTTGTCATCTCGTTTCCCTCTCTCAGCTGTCATCTAGTTGCACTGATTGCATCCCTTTAGTTCTACCACTTTACAAATCGCTAGTCAGACCACACATGGAGTACTGTGTACAGTTCTGGGCTCCTGTAAACAAGGCAGACATAGCAGAGCTGGAGAGGGTCCAGAGGAGGGCAACTAAAGTAATAACTGGAATGGGGCAACTACAGTACCCTGAAAGATTATCAAAATTATTCACTTTAGAAAAAAGACGACTGAGAGGAGAGCTAATTAATATGTATAAATATAATCAGGGGACAGTACAGAGATCTATCCCATCATCTATTCATTCCCAGGACTGTGACTGTGACGAGGGGACATCCTCTGTGTCTGGAGGAAAGAAGGTTTGTACACAAACATAGAAGAGGATTCTTTATGGTAAGAGCAGTGATACTATGGAACTCTCTTCCTGAGGAGGTGGTGATGGTGAGTACAATAAAGGAATTCAAGAGGGGCCTGGATGTATTTCTGGAGTGTAATAATATTACAGGATATAGCTACTAGAGAGAGATTGTTGATCCAGGGATTTATTCTGATTGCCTGATTGGAGTCGGGAAGGAATTTTTATTCTCCTAAAGTGACGAAAATTGGCTTCTACCTCACAGTTTTTTTTTGCCTTCCTCTGGATCAACTTGAAGGATAACAGGCCGAACTGGATGGACAAATGTATTTTTTCGGCCTTATGTACTATGTTATGTTATGCTGCAACTGCTGGTTCCTCAAATAAGTCTGTTTCTTTTTTTTGTGTTTTACTGTTGGCTTGATCCTAGGTGACCCTGACTATCTCAGTATTAAGTGTAGGGAGCTGGTGGTCGTGTCCCCTCACTATTATAGAGTTTTCAGGTGTCACACAGTCCAGGTACGAGGGCATGCAATTATCTATCATAAACTTCTTTGCATGGGCTGAGCAGTCAGGGAGAGCTCTAGGGCTTTCATAGGGCTCACCCTTATGTTCCTTAGTTTGGGATAAAGTCAGTCAGATCTTTTTTTGTGTTTTCTAGTTTTCTGCAACACCATCCGTGACAGGCAGGTACCCATGGCTCCTAAAAATGGTTAAAAAAAAACTGCATTTACTACCCCCATGGGCCTATTTGAATTTAACACTAAGGCGTTTGGACTTTGCAATGCACCTGGAACTTTCCAAAGACCAATGGATCGCTGTTTAGGCCACAAGAACTTTGAAACTGTCTTGTTATACCTAGATGATGATATCATCTAATCTAAATCCTATGAAGACTACTTAAAACATCTTGTAGAAGTTTTTCAAGTCCTCATCAAGCACGGATTAAAGATCAAACCCTACTGAAACCAGAAGTCAAGTACCTGGGACATATTGTCAGTTCTGAAGGTGTCAAGCCAGATCCAGAGAAAATAGCTGTTGTCCAGAATTGGCCTACTCCTACCACAGTAAAAGAAGTGAGATGTTTTCTTAGTTTTTCTCACTTCGCCCAGATTGCTGAACCAATACAATAACTCCTGAGAGGACATCACAAGAAGTACCAGAAAGCCCAGATACCAATCGAATGGAATGAAGACAGAGATATTGCTTTTCAACTCCTGAAGAAGAAGTTGACCGAACCACCTGTCTTAGGCTATCCAGATTACCAACAGCCATTCCATCTCTACACTGATGCCAGTAAGAAAGGCCTATAAGCTGTCCTGTCTCAACTGCAAGAAGGTAAGGAGACCTTACGCCAGCAGATCTCTTAAAAGTGCCCAAAAAAATTACCAGAATTATAGTACCTTCACGCTGGAATTCTTCACACTCATGTAGGCTGTCACTGAAAAATTTAAAGACTACTTTGCAGCAACATCATTTGTGGCCTATACTGATAACAATTCACTGGCGCACCTCAACACAGCCAAGTTAGGAGCCTTAGAACGAAGATGGGCCTCATGTCTTGCCAACTACAACTTCGTGGTCAAGTACAGGACAGGCAAGTCAAATGAAAATGCAGATGCTTTATACCATCTGCCTACCAGGGGAGACCCTACTGAACAGGAAGACATAAGACATTTGGGAAGAAGAAGTAGAGATGCTGGCTTTCTACAAACATTTTTCCCAACAAGACGTCATCACCATCAAAGCCAAAGGGAAAAGTCCTCAACTTCCAACACCATAGAAATCCAGAACCCCAAGTTGAGAAAGAAAGGTGGATCAAATTGCAAGCCAAAAGTTGAGTATTAGGTGAGCTACAAGATTTCTTCACTAGTGGAAGAACACCAGAAAGAATCTGCATAAGGAATGCAGACTCAGAGCTGCTCAAGGTATCGAGACACAGAAAGCAACTGTTTATGCAAAAGGGACTAATGTTAAGAATAACCCTAGATCCCGTCACCAATGATTGGCTGCATCAAATTATAGTACCATGCCAGGATAACAGAATTGTCCTTGAAATGTACCATGATTGGTCAGGTCACTTTGGTGTACAAAAAACACAAGCTACCATCCGCCAAAGATTTTATTGGGTCGGAATGAGAGAAGATATTGAAAATTAGTGTCAAGAATGTTCTACTTGTGCCATTGGAAGAAATGAGAGACATGACCAAAGAGCAGTGATGGCCAGTTCACAGTATTCGGTGACCGCATGTGTTTCAGAGCGGCTTGCGGCGCAGGCACAGGTAAGGACTTGGGAATAAAGATGGCAGATCGCATATGTTCGTCGACGAACACTGCGAACTGGCCATCACTGCCAAAAAGCACCATTACATCCCGTTGTAAGCCGAACATCTCTAAAATAGTGGCCATTGTTCACGTAAAGCTTGAACCAAGTCACTCAGGATATACCTACGCCATGACAATAATTGATCACTACACCAAATTCGTAGTAGCTGTGCCTGTTAAAGACTTCACAGCCAAAACTGCTGCAAACGTTTTCTGGAAGAATTTCCTGTTGCCCTATGGATGCTCTGAAAAGATTCTCACAGTTCAAGGATCTGCCTTTGAATCCCAGCTCTTCCATGAACTATGTTCACTTCACAATTGTCAGAAAGTAGAACAACAGCTTACCATCCTCAAGGTAATGGACTTTGCAATAAAATGAACCAAACCTTGATTGAAATGTTGAGAGCTGTACCACCTTCTAAAAGAACTGATTGGCCAACTTTACTACCTCAATTGATGTATCTTTACAACAATACCATCCATTGTTCTACTGGATACACTCCGTATTACCTTATGTTTGGCCGTCAAGGCAGATTACCTGCAGATCTCACCTTGAAAGTTCCAGATTCTATCACTCATTTAGCACAAACAGATTGGGTGAGTGAACATCAAAAATGCCTAGCTGATGTCCAAGAGATTGTCCAGATCCGCATGGAGAATGCGCGCCAAAAGCAACAGAAAGACTATGATCAGTCTGCAAAAGCAGAACCCTTAAAAATTGGTAGCCATGTGTGGCTGAAAAATAATCATTGCACTAGTAAGCTGGATAGTAAATGGGAAAGCGTACCCTACATCATCACAGCTACTCCTAATTCTGAGACTGATATCTATGAAATCATCAAAGAGAACAGAGCACCACAAATAGGGCATCGCAACCATTTCAAGTTGTGTTTGAAAGAGATTGTCCAAGAAGAAACTCCATCCACAGAATGATCGTCTGAAAAGTCGCCTGATCCAGTGGAACCAACATTGTCTATTGGAAAATTACTATTAGACTCAGATCCCCTACAGTGGTTCTTTATACCATGCCTTAACTTTTTTGTACCCGCAAAGACTAAAACAGCCCGACTTCAGCCAGAAGAACTACCTCGTGACAGATCAGCAGAAGCTCAAGATGTACCAAGTTACCTTGAACCAAGGCCTATAGAGTCACAGCCACTTTAAATATTCGACCGGCCTACCAAGGGAAAACTACCTGCCTGATATATTTGCCTTGCTCTAAGGATTCACTAAGGCTTTCTTTACTCTTGCTTTGCAACATTCAAGTCATGTGATGTTCTGCAACCATTATGCTCCATGCCCAGGGAATGGACTTGTGCCCTGTGAGCCTCCTAAGAAATGTCCTTTTTGTTTACATTATGGACTATCCTGGTCTTTACTGTTTACTGTACCAGGTCAGTGCCCCCAGATCCCCAGTTACAAGAGAAACTAAAGCCCTTGTCACCCACGCTATATTATGATGCTCCTGATTTATATGCCTAACCCAATTCTCTTATAGCCAAAGAAGAGAAAACACAAGAATGGGGCAATGGTACTGTGTATATGCATGCATGCTTTTTTTTATATTTTTTCCGTGATGCATAATCGTGGCAAGAGTGTGCCGAGGACGACTTATAATAAAACAGGGGTGGATGCATTGTCCTCAAACACACTGCTTAATACTATGATTGTGTTTCATGTAAATTGTGCTTATATAGGAGTTACTATAAAGTTGCATAGAGAGGGGGAGGTTCTAACAAGCCTCCCAGGGCTGACTCTGCTCTGTACACAGTACAGAGGAGAAGGAGGTCCGCAGCCATCTTGGAGGGTTACAAAAACACCAAAGTTAGTTCCATGTACCAGCCCATAGAAGGGGAAAATTACAGAAGAACCAGGCAACTCAGAGAGGGAGTGAGAGCATTGGCAAAGGAAGGTAACTGTTGTTTATCAGGCCTAGTCTCCTTGGCATTAGGTAGAGAGATTGTAAGCTACAAGCTGCCCACCATAACCAAGGACAGAAAGGCCATCTGTTAGAATATAGTATTCCTAGAGAGGATTCAGAAGTATATGATTATACAGTACAGCAGAGATAGTCCATCCCTCCAGCCTGGAGAAACAAGGGAGAAAGATTGATTGTCATAGAAAACTGGCCCTTGTGCGACTTCTGGGAACTAATCTGAATCACTGTAAAAGCTGCTTTGCAGTAAATGACTTTTGCATACATTGATGACCTTTGGATCAGCTTCAGTAAAGCACTAGGAGTTTGTTAAGAAACTTCGTCTCCTTATTCCACGTCTTCTCCTAATTTCACCTCACGGTGCTGGCATCACGAACACAAGGGCCCAGCCACCAAAGCACCCTAAGCATACCCATTACCATCAAAGGCACCTCAACTTCTATCTGGCTGGTGTTCCCTGCAATAGAGAGTGCCTCGGAGGATTTAATGCTGTCTTCCTCATCACTGGAAGCTGCAAAACCGTTAGTAGGACTACTACCCCCTTCAGCCCACCGTGCAGTCACATACTGTCCCTACGGTCCGGTCCACTGTAGCTGCACCAGTCACGTGGATATATGGCATGTTACTACTGAAGTAAAATTGATAGAGACCAGCGTGGACTACTGGAGCATTATTCCTGTCACAGTGAATACCATAGCTGGGGATAACAAGATTACTTCAGTACACTACACTACAGTTTACATCATATACCTTACATCATATACCTTACAGATCAGAGAACGTTTTTCTGGGAGTGCTTCTTTAATATTCAGTGCCCTGGGCTTTGTGACCTGAATGCTCCTGAATCCTGCGCCTATGCTGTCTTGACTTAACGCTATAGCTGACATTCAGAGTATAAGGGCAAAGCTGGGAGCTTTCAGGGGGACTGCTTCTGGGACTTTTGCTGCCATGGTGCTCATGGGAGAAAAACTTTGATTTCTTAATCATGCAACCTGCATGACAATCATTTTAAATATGTTTGCACTTCTCTCTCTGTCACCTATAGTGTTGTCAGCACTTTTGAGGACTCCACCATGCAGACAAACTCACTGTTAGGGTCCATGCACACGTCAGTATTTTGTAATCCGTATCTGTTCCGCAAATTTCATTTCAATGGCCCCGCAAAAAATGCGGACAGTGTGCCGTCCGCATCCGTTGTTCTGTTCCGTTATGCTGATCCGCAAAAAATAAAAATAAAATTGAGCTTGTCCTACTATTGTCCGCAAAATACGGTCCATGGTCCCGTTGTAGTCAATGGGTCTGCAAAAATGCGGATGACATGCGGAATGCATCAATATGTCATCCACATGTCATCCTGCAATTGCGGATCCGTTTCCAGGAAATAGAAAACATATTTTTTTAATACCCTAGCAACATATAGTCCTCCTTCCATTTTTTGAGGAAAAACCGAACGGATGCGGATGTACAATTGGTAAAAACTGAAGGTTTTTGCGGAGACACTGATCTGAAAAATATGGAACGGAAATCTGGAAAAGAAAAATACTTACATGTGAATGGACTCTAAGGCCTCATGCACACAACCGTATGTATTTTGCGGTCCGCATAAACGGATCCGCAAAAAATACAGATAACATCCATGTGCATTCCGTATTTTGCGGAACGGAACAGCTGGCCCCTAATAGAACAGTACTATCCTTGTCCATAATGCGGACAATAATAGGACATGTTCTATTATTTTGCGGAACGGACATAAAGAAACGGAATGCACATGGAGTACCTTCATGTTTTTTTTCGGACCTATTGAAATGAATAGTTCCATATACGGTCCGCAAAAAAATTGAAATGGACGCAGAATGAAAATACGTTCATGTGCATGAGGCCGTAGGGGGATCTAGAGCATTGGAAAAATATGGCTACTTTATTCCAAAGTATGTTCTACTCCTGTCCACAGCCTAATTCACTAGACACAACCCATTTTTTGTTTCTGGAAGAGTTTTTAAAATCCTAGACTAACATTGTAATCTCATCAGCACTGCAATGTGCAAAGACAAAAATATTATATAGAGTTGTAGTTAGATGTAAATACATACCTTGCATTCCCCATTAACACAAACATCATAGGATTCGGGTCTACATGGAGTTCCATCTATTACTGCTGCTGCTCTTTCAGTGTAGAAATTAAATCCTTTAGCCAAACAATTTAATGAACAGGCTTTCACACCACCTATAATAATAAAAGGAACAACAATATTATAGAGAAGGGGCTAATTTATCAAAACTAACAGTAATGCCTTATTCACATGTGTGTTTTGGCCAGTGATTTCCATGATTGTGAGTCAAAACCTGGAGAGGAAGCTACACAGAGATAAGGTAGAAGGGAAAGATCTGCACCTCTTCTGTGTTTAGAGCCGCACTTGGTTTTGGTTCAAAATCACTGATGGAAATCACTGAACAAACACTGAATAAAGCATAAGACTTTTTTTGCTCTTAGCAACCAATCAAGGCTTAGCTTTGATTTGTCCAGAGCAGTTTAACAACATAAGCCCAGGCTGCAACTGGTTGCTATTTTTGCCTTTTTGTGATAATCATTTTGCAATGCTTTTACTTATCCAAGCCATTCTGAGATTTTCTCATGACACATTGTACTTCATGATAGTGGTAAATTTGAGTCAATATATTTCTCCTTTATTAATTAAAAACAATCCAAAATTTACCAACATTTGGAACAAAAATTTGGAAAAATTACACCTCATAAAATAGTTATTACTTTACATTTCTCATATGATTACTTCATGTTGCCATCATTTTATAAATGTCATTGTCAGTTTTTGGAGTTTAGATGGAGTATAATTTTAGATACAATTTTAAAAATAAATTGAAAAGAAAATGTCCAAAACTTACTTTTAATGGACCAATTCAGTTACATAATAGAAATCACCAATAAATGGCCCCATTTTAGAAACTACACCACTCAAGTTATTCAAAGATGATTTTACAAACTTTATTAACCCTTTTTAGGTGTTCCACAAGAATTAAAGGGAGATAGAGGAGAAATTTGAAAATTTGTAATCCATTTTTTTCTTATAACACAGCAAGGGTTAACAGCAAAACAAAACCGAATATTTATTACTCTAAAGCTGCAGTTAACATAAATACCCCATATGTGGTCATACAGCTGTATGTGCACATGTCAGGGAGCAGAAGAGAAGAAGCAAGATATGGATTTTGGAGGTCAGATTTAACTGGGATAATTTTAAGTGCCATGTGGCATTTGAAGACCCCTGATGTGCCCCTACAGTAGAAACTCCCAAAAAGAGACCTAATTTTGGAAACTAGGATAAGGTGATGGTTTTATTGATACTATTTTGGGTACATATGATTTTTGACCACTCGATATTGCACTTTTTGCGAGGCAAGGTAACCAAAAAATGGCTGTTCTGGCACAGTTTTCTTTTATTTTTTGTTTTTTACAAAACAGGATAGTTCATATGTTATTTATGAAGAGTAGGTTGTAACGGACCTGATGATACCAAATATTTTTTCTTTTGTTTGTTTTACATAATAAAGGATTTAAAAAAAAAAAATTTTTATTGGTACCATTTTGGGTACATATGATTTTTGGATAGTTCATTATTACACTTTTTGGGGCAAAAATGGCAGTTTTTGCACAGATTTAATTTTTTCTACGCCATTCACCTTAGGGAGTAGGTCATGGGATATTTTTATAGAGCTGCTCCTTACGAACGCGAGTATATCTAATGTGTCTATTTTTATTAAAAATCATTTTAAAAAGAAAGTGGCTGGGCTTGGGGTGGCCCCAACGCTACTCTGGGTCCCTCAGACACTGTCAAAATGTCACCATGTGTTGCTGCTTTCAGGAAGGGATTGTAAGGCGTAGTGCAACCCAATGGGAAATAACTCCAGAGAGTCAGGGTCTGCAGTAAACCAGTGTGCATCTTTACTGGAGGAATTCAGGTGCAAAACAATACAGGTAAGGCATAGGACTGGCTTCTCCCATCTCCTCCCTGGCAGAAGAAAGGTTTGATGCTGAGGAAAGGCCTGAGGTAGCTTTCCCTCTCTCTCTCCCAGAAGGCCGGTACCATGGCCAAAGGCTGGTGGCCCACGGTCTGTAGCTCAGTAGTCCGGTTGGCTCCTTGGTCACAGGGCTGGCGACCTATGCTTTGTGGCTTAGTGTCCCCATCTCTTTGTGCTCTTCTGGTCACTCATGCAGGCTTGCAGAGTCTTCCCTCCAAGCACTGGTCCCTAACTGCAGAACACTAGGAGTTCTGACTGCTCACCTTATATACCATTTCTAGCTAGACTGAAACCTTCTAGTGGGAGTGGTGGAGTGGAGAAACTCAGCACAAACAATTAAAAAGTTACCACTCCCATCTGGCATAGACTTACATCAGAGCTTCAGTTATTCCAATGTCACAGCAGTTTTTCCAGACAAATACAAGTTTCCAGACATGACATAGCTAAAACCAGACATTCAAAAGGTCACACTGTCTGGATTTGGTGGTAAACAACATCTGGGTTTCTCCCTCCAAAACATGCTCTTCTTTAAACCCTATGGCAGCTGTGGAAAATTACCAGCTTCTCCTTCAAAGTCCCAAAAGTCTCTCAGTATTCATTAACTCTTTACACAGAGCCTTGCAAATACAGTGCAAATGAACAGAATATATATGTCACGAGGGTGTCAAGAACCACACCTGACTCCATTATACCCGGGGTCAGGAAGTCACAGCGGTTGGCTGTGCGCTCTATGTAGAAAGATAGGGCTGTTTCTTTATGGTAGCTTTCTGGGTTTGCTTTGCAACCCTTTTTGGCTCACTCAGGGATCCGTAGCTCCTTCTCCTCAGCTGTTCCTTGTCCAGCACTCCCAACCTCCTTATATTCCCCTCTCCCACTTCTCTGGTTGCCAGATATAGAGCTTCCTGCCTGGACTTCTATACTGACCCACTGGAGCTGTGTTGCTGCGTTCCCTGGTTGTTTTTCCAGAACGTTACCCTCCGGATCCCTGTTGGGCCTTTGTGGTCTGCTGTTGTCGCCCACCTGGGATTATATGTTTGTCTGTATTGTCTGTCCTCTCCTTTGTGTTTTCCTCTTAGTGTAAGTGGTGCGGACTAGTGATCCCACCGCCCCGTTCACTACCTAGGGCTCATCTTAGGGAAAGCCAGGGTTTAGGCTTGTGATCGGCGTACGGGTGAGGAACTCGTCTAGGGACGTCAGGGCAGTCAGGTGCCAGCCGCAAGGTGAGTCAGGGGTCACCACCTTTCCCTCTCCCTTGGGCAGGGCCTTCCCTTTCCCTCCCTTTGCGTGACGCCGGTCATCACAATATATTACAACATACAAATAAAATGCAGCAACACAGTAATAAACAGTATAAGTTAACCCTTTCAAGAGAAAAAGTAAGAAGTTTATAACTTTGCATAGAGGAAATAGGCAAATGTACACAAATGTCTAAACATCAAAGTACCCCTGCTTCATGGCACTACAAAAGGGCCTGTCATGACCATAGGCAGAAAAACACACTCACACAGTCCTAACTTGCACCAAACCTGCTGTCCCTGCTTATTTGCAGAGCAAGCCCTAAACGGCTAGTTCACAACAAATCACAGGACCCAGAGTGGTCAAAAATATCCAAACCAAGGGTTAAACCAGACTGGAAACGGGGTACAAAGTCACTAAGCAGAGAGAGAGGCCCAAGTCACGCCAAAGTCAAATCCAAATAGTTGCAATCCAATAACACACGATAGCAAGCAAGTTAAAAAACTACAACTGGCAAGGGTGTACTACCAACAGGTGGTTTAAATAGAGCACAGAGTCCCTGGATCAAAACATGATAGGTTCAGGGACTCAGCGCCCCAATGGAACAGAATAAAAGCAGTCCTGAGAGAGGCAGGCTGAGCAGTCACTCAGACTTTAACACAAACATACACATGTAATACAAATAACTCACTAATCTCTACCAGCATGCATGTGCGCTCTCATCACAGGGGTTTTTTGGCTTCAGAAGAATGGCACAAGGGGGAAGTGGCCTAGGTGACACATCACAGGGACACAGCATAAAAGTGCATCTGACACAGCACTGCCATGCCTGAGACCCAGACCTTTTTTTTTTTCCCTTTTTTATTATGGTTGGTGTTTTCCATAGGACAGGCAGGGTTTACAATTTATAAGAGAGGATGAGGCCTGGGAAACTCATCACTGCTTCTCTGACTAGCTGTGCTGAACTGACCTGCTCTACCACACCCTCTGACAAACCGAATCAGGCAAAATGCGTCGAAGGAGGAGCTTAGTTGGTCTTTCAATAGCATTAGGGTGCATGTTAGGCTAGGGTTTAAGTTTCAGGACTGATTGGGGTCGCTTTTTTTTTAACTTTTTTTTTTTAACTTTTTACTTTGGTCTCAGTACAGGGACTTAAACATTTCAGGGTCTGATCCTTATTTCATTGTAGTACATGCTGTATTGTACTACACTGACTGTCAGTGTAATACACTGACAGTGTGCCCCACAAACTGGGTCTCACAGACATCTGTACATGGCAGACGCTGAGGCCTTTGTGAGGCCTTAGGTTGCCATGGCAGCAGTGTCACAGCAGTGTAGGGGGGTTGGGGAAATGGAGAGGCAGAGGGAGCCAAGGCCAGCATTGATCCGTTTACAGTGATGCAAGCAGGGATAGAGCAAGGGTTCAGCTGTCAGTCACAGCCGACCCCTGCATTGATTGGGCAAGCACAGGTCTGGTGCTCACCCATTCATCATGAAGTATTAGTACGTCTATTTGCAGAAGTCACTTCCTGCTGTGATGTATTAGTATGTCACATGTTGCCAAGGGGTTAAAATACCCAATATTAAAATTAAAAAAAACACAACCGTATATATACACGGGTTTGGTTTCAAATTTGAGGCTGCTGGGGTCATCTATTTGTTCCCTAGTCTCCGTGCATATCAGCTGTAAAATCTGCCCTAACACTGGCACAGCGGAGCAATTGCTGTTAGAACAGCGACCCCAATCAGTCCTGAAACCTAAACCCTAGCCTAACATGCGCCCTAATGCTATTGAAAGACCAACTAAGCTCCTCCTCCGACACATTTTGCCTGATTCGGTTTGTCAGCGGGTGTGGTAGAGCAGGTCAGTTCAGCACGGCTAGTCAGAGAAGCAGTGATGAGTTTCCCAGGCCTCATCCTCTCTTATAAATTGTAAACCCTGCCTGTTCTATGGAAAAGACCAACCATGACCAATCCCAGGAGAGTGGGAGTGATATCCTGACACTCCCACCTGTCCAGCCACTACATGTCACTCAGCTGCTGTTATGAGAGTGGGTGGGAGTAAATCTCCCCGTAACATCTCAGCATGCCCCATGCACAGCACAAAAAAGGGGAGTGTACTGTCACCAAGGAGACTTAGGACGTGCATCTCCTGGCCAGAAAAACGGTCTGTAAAGCCTAAATACTACCAGGCCTATTCAATCACAGAATAAAACAATATTACACATATGAGGGCACCTAATAAACTACTGATGCACAATACTAGCCTATCATTAGAAAATACTATTATATATATATATATATATATATATATATATATATATATATATAACGCCCGAGTAGCATTACCACACCTATGCCTTGTTTCTATCTGGATATGCAATCTCAAAGTCATTTTATTCATCTATTCCAGGTCCCATATATTGTGCATTTCCTGTTATTCATCTGTTTATGTTCAAATGTAATGTCCCTGGTTCACCAGCAGGTGGCAGCAAATTTGGCAGAGCAGTATGAAGAACAGAATAGAACCTTCCAGTCCATTCTGACTTCCCCTGTGGAGGAGTGGGCGAGTCACATGTCCTGCAAGAAGGGTGGAGACCAGTTAGTTCCAGTAAGTTAGTTCTAGCTGACCCCATGCTAAGGAAGCAGGTGTGCAGTGCTGCGTCCCTCCTGGACATGTGTTGCCCACACCAGCCAGAACACCTTCAGTTCTTCTGGAGCAGAGAGACTACTTCTAGAAGTCTCTTTAGCCAAGAATAAGCTGCCCTGTGCCATGCCATAGAGTCAGGCAAAGAGAGAAGTTGCAGCAGAAAGCAAAATAAAAAGTTCCTATTTAATCCTGTCAGTATAGCAGTGCCGAGAGGGTTTGCCTGACATTTTCATGCTAAAGCTTGCTGGAAACCAAGACCAAGTCTGTAAACTGTTTGAAGAAATGTTTATGCAATGTTTTTTAAGCTGCAGTGGAACTTCATACAAAGTCTGGACTCAATTTCTTTCATCATCTACTCCACCACCGATTCACCCTATTTGCTCTGCTTTGTCTGGCAATGCCTGTGATTACTGGATATCCAGGTAGGAGCACCGTGACAAGTGTAAAGCTTCATCTAGAGGGACATCTTAGGCTACCCTCATACCACTCTGGCATTCCTACACCTGGGTTCCACCATCACCTTCTACATAGGGGCACCTCGTCCCTCGTTACTGAAATGCAACAGGCGTCACGAAAAATTACATTTATCACATCTTAAAAGGACCCTAGCCGCATGTCGTGCATTGCATATATAATGTGAAGTAGTGACAGGAGTCATTTATGATGGGAGATATGTGTCACCCAGAATGCTGCAGGAAGCATTCTAAAAGAGGTTTTGTTTGCACTGGGAACATGTCACCAAGGTGCCCAGCCTTGTTGAAGTAAAGGCCCCTAGATTAGGTGTTCACTAAGGTAGTTGGTGGACACCATGATAGATAGCATAGCTGGTTCCAGCTAGTCCAGGTCAGGTTTTTACTGGGAACAGGCAATGTGCTGGGTGGGTGCCTGTCCCCCATACTCCAGTCCGGGACTTGGGCATGCTCATGTCCAGGGATTCTATTTAATCCTGCTGCTGGCAGGTGCCCTTAATGGAGGCTGCAAAGGAGAAAACTGCCTTTGTCATCCCCGAATGGCTGTTTCAATATAAGGTGTTGCCCTTTGGCTTACATGACGCTCCAGCGGTTAATGAATATCATCCTCCAGCCCCATCGTCAGTATGCTTTGGCCTACCTTAATGATATAGTGGTATTTAGCACGGACCCTGTTCCCTATGCTACAGTCCGGTACTGGGGGCATGCTCATGTCCAGGGATTCTATTTAATCCTGCTGCTGGACTTAGGTGTGTCTCAGTCTGGAGAAGAAGGTAGACGGTATGAGGTAACACTGTCAGTGTGTGCTGTGTTTGTTGGACCCGGCTGTGATCCAGATTTATCTGCTGTACGTATTTGGACAAGCCTAAATAAATAAGACTTTGATGAACTTTGTGGTGTCCCTGACTCTTTACATTGGTCAAGTGAGTATGGTTCCTTACATTGGAGGATGCGGGCAAACGACCAGTGAGGCAAACACAAGGGTGTATGTCCCTGATAAAGCCGGCCAAGTTTCGCCCTAAGCCAGTGGATCAAATGGAAGCAATATTACAGCAGCTGGTCTGGGCTAATGCCCAACAAGCCGAGTGCAATGCACAACAGCAAGCAGTGAACACCCAACAACAACAGACTAACAGCCTGTTGATTCAACAGATTGAGGTCCTCCAAGAGACCCTGCGAGCGTCCCAGCAAGGGACCCCACCTGCGGTGACCTGGTTTCCGTCTGCCGTCCGGGATAAAGTCCGGTCAGCGCTGAAGAAAATGGGTCCGGAGGACAACAGGGAGGCCTTCCTCACGGTATTTAAAAGAACAGCTGAGCAGGAAAACCTGCAATCTAACCAGCCGTGAGGACACCCAGGACTATAAGAAACTTAAAGGTGAAGTCTTGGCTCGGATGGGGGTTAACATGTATGTGTGGGCACAAAGGGTGTACCAGTGGGCCTTTTCAGAGTCCCGGCCCGCCAGGTTTTAGGCATATGACTTGTTGCACCTGGTGAAGAAGTAGCTCCAGCCTGAGACCTTGAGCCCTGCCCAACTGATTGAGAGGGTGGTAGTTGACCGTTTTTTGTGCACACTGCCAGTGGGCGTCAAGGTGGTCTCAGGTCAGGCGGGTCCTACGCTAAACCTACCTAAGCCGTTGGGCTTCTACGTTCAGGAGCGCAGACCCCGCACATATGGTGTGCTGCTCCTAGTAACCTCCATGTGCATCAAGCAACCAATGGGAGGAGGAGCAAGCACAGCCATATGTACCACCTAATTAAGGCACTCATTGGATAGAGGAGGGGGGCAAAAGTGCAGAGGAATGCTACTCCCAAGATACTAGGTGCGCATTCACACTTGAAGGTGCCACTCCCTCAAGCAAACACTACATAAACAAAAAAATCACAGAAAAAACTAAGATAAAAACATCCTGCACAATATGATACAAATTTGCGGATGTCCCTGGCCATATTATTGAAGAAAACCACAGAAACAAGATAATAATGCACTTATTAAAGCAGATGCAAGCACTATATATGGACTAAGTCCTCACCCTGATATGATAATGTCTGAGACACTTAGTCGATATATTTTGATCAAAACACATCTAAGCCCGCCACCAAGCGTCAAGGTGGTCTCAGGTCAGGCGGGTCCTACGCTAAACCTACCTAAGCCGTTGGGCTTCTACGTTCAGGAGCGCAGACCCCGCACATATGGTGTGCTGCTCCTAGTAACCTCCATGTGCATCAAGCAACCAATGGGAGGAGGAGCAAGCACAGCCATATGTACCACCTAATTAAGGCGCTCATTGGATAGAGGAGGGGGGCAAAAGTGCAGAGGAATGCTACTCCCAAGATACTAGGTGCGCATTCACACTTGAAGGTGCCACTCCCTCAAGCAAACACTACATAAACAAAAAAATCACAGAAAAAACTAAGATAAAAACATCCTGCACGATATGATACAAATTTGCGGATGTCCCTGGCCATATTATTGAAGAAAACCACAGAAACAAGATAATAATGCACTTACGCTTGAGACCACCTTGACGCTTGGTGGCGGGCTTAGATGTGTTTTGATCAAAATATATCGACTAAGTGTCTCAGACATTATCATATCAGGGTGAGGACTTAGTCCATATATAGTGCTTGCATCTGCTTTAATAAGTGCATTATTATCTTGTTTCTGTGGTTTTCTTCAATAATATGGCCAGGGACATCCGCAAATTTGTATCATATCGTGCAGGATGTTTTTATCTTAGTTTTTTCTGTGATTTTTTTGTTTATGTAGTGTTTGCTTGAGGGAGTGGCACCTTCAAGTGTGAATGCGCACCTAGTATCTTGGGAGTAGCATTCCTCTGCACTTTTGCCCCCCTCCTCTATCCAATGAGCGCCTTAATTAGGTGGTACATATGGCTGTGCTTGCTCCTCCTCCCATTGGTTGCTTGATGCACATGGAGGTTACTAGGAGCAGCACACCATATGTGCGGGGTCTGTGCTCCTGAACGTAGAAGCCCAACGGCTTAGGTAGGTTTAGCGTAGGACCCGCCTGACCTGAGACCACCTTGACGCTTGGTGGCGGGCTTAGATGTGTTTTGATAAAAATATATCGACTAAGTGTCTCAGACATTATCATATCAGGGTGAGGACTTAGTCCATATATAGTGCTTGCATCTGCTTTAATAAGTGCATTATTATCTTGTTTCTGTGGTTTTCTTCAATAATATGGCCAGGGACATCCGCAAATTTGTATCATATCGTGCAGGATGTTTTTATCTTAGTTTTTTCTGTGATTTTTTTGTTTATGTAGTGTTTGCTTGAGGGAGTGGCACCTTCAAGTGTGAATGCGCACCTAGTATCTTGGGAGTAGCATTCCTCTGCACTTTTGCCCCCCTCCTCTATCCAATGAGCGCCTTAATTAGGTGGTACATATGGCTGTGCTTGCTCCTCCTCCCATTGGTTGCTTGATGCACATGGAGGTTACTAGGAGCAGCACACCATATGTGCGGGGTCTGCGCTCCTGAACGTAGAAGCCCAACGGCTTAGGTAGGTTTAGCGTAGGACCCGCCTGACCTGAGACCACCTTGACGCTTGGTGGCGGGCTTAGATGTGTTTTGATCAAAATATATCGACTAAGTGTCTCAGACATTATCATATCAGGGTGAGGACTTAGTCCATATATAGTGCTTGCATCTGCTTTAATAAGTGCATTATTATCTTGTTTCTGTGGTTTTCCACACTGCCAGTGGCCATACAGCGCTGAGTAGATCAAGGAGACCCGGGCAACCTTGACCAATTGGTTAACCTGGTTAAAAAGGTATATGGTGACCCAGGACTTGATGCCGGGCTCTGCTCAGATGAGGGAGCCATGCCACCCCCCCTCCCAGCTCAGGAGCCTACAAAAAGGTCCTGGCTTCCTATGTGGGGTAATGCAAACCATGCTCCTGTTAGGCGAGTCCCGGGGATCCGCGAGGCCACTGTGATTCGGTGCTGGTGCTGCCAAAGTCCGGAACATGTGGCTAATAACCCTAATGCCCCTTGACTTCTGAACCCATGGACTGCGGGTTTGCTCACCGGTCCTCGTTCTATGCCCAACCGGTATGTATCGCTGACCCCTGTTGGCCGCTGATACGCCTCCCTTGTGTCAGGTCTCTGTTAACGGGTACCAGGTTAAGGCACTGCTGGATTCTGGGAGCCTTGTGACCTTTGTTATAGCAAATAAATAAAACAAAATAAAAAAATAAAATTCTATAAAAAGTCAAGACTGTGTATGTTGATTCTTTCTTGGCATCGCTGACCAACCGTGCGAAGTGGGTTAATTTCACAAAGATTCATTCAAAAAGGTGGTTGTGCTGCCTTCCACGGACTCCAGCCTCTAAGTGTAGAAAGGGATAATAACAGTTCTCTTCATGCAGCCCCAACACAGAGTTCCACCAAAAGAGATCTCCACCATGGATATTCCTTCTGCAGATTAAAAGGTTCCACCAGCTTTCACGATTTTTTATTTCTTTAATTATATTCACAAAAGGAATAAAATAAAAAGGCATTGAATACAGTCTGCAACACCGCCAGGAGGCACACCCCTCCCTCCTCACATCGAATTTTATTCCAAAAAGTCTTTCCACATGGTTTTTTCATACATAATAAAATGCCACAAGATATAATAAAAAATAAAATATACATATTTCACATAAAACCATCAAACTTCACATACCCTTCATATACCACAATCCATAATAGACATCTACACATTTAACCCGCGGGGCTGCAGATAATCCATCCTATATATCCACTCAATCTCCCTTCGGTTAATATTCGCTATGGGTCCCCCCCTCACCAATTAGTTGTCACCTTCTCCAGACCAACAAACCATCCCTTTGGATCTTTCCCATGGCATTTCTTAAAGTGCATTGGAGCACTACTGGTTTCCATACCCTTTTTTATATTGTTGATGTGTTCCTGTATTCGTGTTTTTAATTTTCGCAAAGTTCTTCCAACATATATGGAAGCGCATGGACACCTTAACAGGTAAATGACCCCATCTGTTCACAACTTATTTTTCCTCTTTACCATTTTTTGCAACAATTTTCTGTATATTCCTATGTTTATCATCTTTGGTGCGGTTCCTGCATGCAATGTGATGTTCAGCCAGTTTTTACGTTCAAATTGTGAGGAGCACAAGCCTGATGATTTAAGGGTATTTTTCTCAGAGCTAGAGAGAGAGTTAATCCGGGAGATGAGAACCACCTGGTATATAATAGCTCTTGAGAAAGACCTCATGGGAGAAAAAATTCCTGAGGGCGTAAGATGGCAATTGCCATTGAGTTCAGATGAAAAAGGAGCACTTGATGAGTGGGAAATTTTAATGAATGAATGTAGTATGAAAGTTGTAAGGTTTATTATTGAAAAAAGAAAACAGAAACTATGGCATATTAATGAGAATATAGAAAGCCCTATAGGAATCACACAACTTATGGGGAGTTATCTAAAAGGTGCCAAGACAATATGGTAAAAGCAGAAAAAGAGGTAAGAGAGAAAAAGCATTAAAAATATGTTAGAGTTTGTTAGGATTATAATATAGATAGAGTATATAAGTGGAAAGGTTGAAAGCCAGACTAGTGATAAAGGAAAGAGAAGTGACAGGGATGTAGCCTTACCCAAACAGGGAGATTACACAGTGAACTGGGAGAATACGGAGTCGTAAGTGAGCAATCCAATGAACGGTCAGGTGCGTTATCAGCACCAAAGAAATACACCATATAGATCCCAATATGGTGGATACCATAGGGGGGACTATTATGGAACAGATTACTACCAGAGAAATCACAATCCGAGATATCATAATGGACAATATAGATACTATAGGAATGGATATAGAAATAACCAGTATAAGGAGAACAATTACTATAGGGCTAACTACCACGAACAGCAGAAAAAGGAGAATGTGGAATCTAGGGAGGGAAAAATACATGGATTAACAGGGAATGAACAACAGAATTTTCCACACCAGGGAATACAAAGGGATATGGAAACAGAAAGGGAAAATGTAACTAAAAAAATAGCAACCCCATTGAAAAGAGGAAAAAGAGGAGGTAGGAAAATTCAGTCCAAAATCGAAGAGAAGCAGGGAAACATAAAGGGAATATATAACTTGATTTCCTATCAACTCTCAGAAACAGAACAAGCTGTTTTGGGGAAGGGACTCAAGTTTGCTCCCACTAAGAGGCCGAATAAATTTGGTATATTTTTAGATATACATAAGTATACCAGGAAACTTAATATGGCCAAATATGGGATCAATAAGCAAAAAACCTGTGTGTATCCACAACAACCTATACTTTTACCTGAATCTGATAGAATTAGCCATACAAATCTGAAAGATAAAAGTACATATTTCCCAATGAACAAAGAAAATGATTGTATAGAAGCCTTCAGAAGAGGACTTCTAAAGGGGTTGGAAAAGATGAATGATTGACCCAAGCAATATAATCTAACCATAGAGGAGAAAAAAGCCCTGGAGAGTCTGGAAAATAATTTGGAGACAATTATAAAACCTGTTGATAAGGGAGGGGGTGTAGTAGTGTTAGACAAAGAGCAGTACAACAAAGAAATAATCAGATTATTATCAGACAGAGACACATATAAGGTATTGAAAAAAGATCCCACTAATGAATAAAAGTAAAAACTTAAAAAAAAATAGCTACAGGAAGGTTTTGTAAATGATATAATAAATTAAAGAGAATATGAGTACTTCAATGTCAAATATCCAAGAATTCCAATCATTTATCAGTTCCCTAAAATACATAAAAGTCTGTGTAATGCAACGAGGAGACCAATTGTTTCTGGAATAGGGTCTCTCATCAGCTGGTTAACAGAATACATAGACTTTTATTTACAAAAATATGTAAAATCCTTCCCATCCTATATAGGGTGTAACTATGAAGTAGATTTTGCGTATATGTACGTGTGAATATGTTTAACTGCCTGAATATACGCTTAAAAGCAATTTTATTAATAATATATTAAAAATCGTGCCACATAATGAATTCGTCAGGCTAAACCTGGACAGGTGGCTCACTCCACAATTGTATGGGTATAGCTTTTCAAAACGTGCAAGACTGGAATTATCAGTATAGTCTGCTTTGTATGCGTCTCCTGATAATAACCGAGATGCACTAACAATTGCTCTCTAAGTGCTGGAATTATTTATCAAAGGCACCAGCTATAACATTAGTAGCAGCTTAGTAAGTAGGCTGCAACAATGTATCACAAGTAGTGAGTATAGAACGATAGTGGATGGGATAGATAAGTTGCGGGTGAGAGCTTTATATTTGAGCTCTACTTACAACCCTGCTAATCTTTATCTCTGTTATCCCATCACTAGCTTGGAAAAGGACCGTCTATGCCTATTAATGCGTCTGCTCGACGCGTTTCTATGTCACTATATAAATAGTAACATGTCCTCAGGAGCAGAGTTGCAGTGGCATCAGTGCAGTTTTATTTAATCTCTGATAACATGCACTAGGTAGACTGGTAGAAAGAACGCTGCACGCTTCTGTTTGCGCACGTGCAGCTCAAAGAGATACAGCCTCCGACACTATGTTTGCAGCCGTCTCGCGGCCGCTCAGCCGCCGATCTCATATCAAAATCGCCACTCCCACTGGGCGGAGCTTCATCGGCAGGCAAGCGACGTCACCCTGAAGAGGTGAAACGTTCTGCTGATCCGCTCTGTCCAATCTCCTCTGCTAGCCGCTGTTTTGGGTATGTGTTATCGTGGGCACAGATTGCCTACTATCGAGGGGGAACACTGAATGTTGGTAACATATCATGGGTGATGGTTGGACAATAAAGAACAGCATATAGATGAATATAAGTATATAACTATTAGTCCCATATTGTTAGATCCTAGGACAGTTGATACATACAGAAACTTCATAGCCACCAGATCATATATGAATTACCACATATGATGGTACAGTAGATATTTAGGATGGTTTACTAGGTATCTCATGTGTCCTGGTATCCATATGATGTGGTGACTGCCACTCTCATATAATTCCCATAGCACTGATTGTGTACATGGAAATTAGATAGGAGGGGGGGGTTGCATTAGATGAAACAGGTATATGATATATGGTCATTTAGACCGAATGGTTTCACTGTGCGCAATGTAAAGGTCCATTGAGCCTCTTTTTTCAGTAATAGATTATCTATGTCTCCACCTCTTGGAGATGCTCTGACATGTTCTATGCCCTGGAAAGAGATGCATTGTTTCACTCCTGGGTGGCATTCCGCCACATGCTGGGCAATAGGCGTATCATCTTCATTCGTGATGTTTAACAAATGCTCGCCAATACGTCTCCTGAACTCCCTCTTCGTTTTGCCTACGTACTGTTTCAGGCAAATGCATGTGGCCACATAGATCACCCATACCGTTTTGCAGTTTATAAACAATCTGATTGTGAACTCTCGTCCTGTGGTAGTGCATTTTACCACATTGCCCTTTTTAATGGCTTTACAGGCAATGCACTTGCCACATTTGAACGTGCCGGCTTGTCTATTTGGAAGCCACGTAGATTGTATTGAAGGACTGTACAGTCTGTGCACCAAACGTGGATTGAGTGGCTATACCCATACAATGAGGAGTGAGCCACCTGTCCAGGTTTAGCCTGACGAATTCATTATGTGGCAGATTTGCCACGATTTTTTATATATTATTAATAAAATTCCTTCCCATCCTATTTGAAGGACACTGGGAGTCTTCTCGATATTATAAAAACCTACGGTCCTGTATCGGAAAGGATTTGGCTGGCTACAGCTGATGTCTCTTTATTGTATACAAGTATCCCGAAGCATTTGGCCATTCAAGCGGTAAAAGAACAATTAAGGTGTGATCCTGACATGTTGGAGGAACAAGGAATGTTCATCTGCCAATGTCTGGATTTTTATCTTAGTAATAATTATTTTTGGTTTGACGGAGTCTTTGACATGCAGGAGATTGGGAGGGCGATGGGGGCGATATTCGCCCCCAGTTTCGCAAATATTTTTATGTCCGTATGGGAGAAGGAAAGGATAAGCTTACCTTATGGAAAAGGTTTATTGACGACTGTTTGATGATATGGGAGGGGGAGGAGCAAAGCCTGAGAAATTTTATTGATAGTCTGAATAGGAATACTTGGAATTTGGTTTTCACTAGCGAGATCAGTCCAGTGGAGATAAATTTTCTGGACCTCACAATATTAGTGGAAGGAGGCATTTTAAAAACCAAGACATTTTTTAAACCTACTGATCTGAACGGGTACAGTACATAGATACAACCAGCTGTCACTATGGACCCTGGTTGGAAAATATACCGAAAGGGCAGCTAATGAGCTAATGTGAATAATGTGGTAAAGCAGGCAGGTACGCAAGCTCCCTGCAATTCCAGTTTTCTCCTTCCAGCTAGGGTGGCGCTAGAGTCAAGAGAAATTTTTGTTGAAGTATTTCTTGACTGTGGTGCTAGGGCAAACCTAATTGACTTCCTTTTTCTTCAAAATCTGGGTCTAAACACTTTAGAAAAAGAGATTCAGGTTTTTGCAATTGATTCTTCCCCTCTTTCTAAAAGGGGTCTCACTCACATTGCTCATGGTATTCACTTAAGGGTGGGTGATTCATATGTTTAGATTATGTCTTGTTTTGTCATGAAGGATTTGCCAGCTCCTATAGGTTTGGGGTTACCATGGTTGACTAAACATAACCCAATTATAGATTGGCAAGCGAGACAAATCATTGTTTGGAGTGAGTTTTGTTCGGATAATTGTCTGGGCACATCTATCTCTGGTGTGTCCACTATGGCTTTACCTAAGTACCTCTCAGATTTTTCGGATGTCTTTTCGGAGGGTGGGGCTCAGGAATTGCCCCCTCATCGTGACTATGATCGTCCAGTTAATCTCATCCCAGGGGCTACGTTGCCAAAGTCTCGGCTTTACAACCTCTCTCAACCCGAAATAGAGGTCATGTGAAAGTATATCGCCGAAAGTTTGGCAAAAGGTGATATTAAGCCATCTAAGTCTCCGGTGGCAGTAGGTTTGTTCTTTGTAAAAAGAAAGGATGGATTGCTGACCGTGTTTGGCTTTCCGGGAATTGAACCGTATTACGGTCTGGGATCCATATCCCCTGCTTTGATTTCTGACCTTTTTGTTCAGATTGTTGGAAGGTGTTCTCCAAGTTGGATTTAAGAGGGGCCTACAATCTGATCAGAATCAAGGAGTGGAAAATGGCCTTCAATACGCACGAGGGTCATTTTGAGTACCTGGTTATGCCTTTTGGGTTGACGAAAGCCCCAGCAGTATTTCAGTGATTCTTCAATTACATTTTTCATCATTTGGTGGGGAGGTTCGTAGTAGTTTACCTGGATGACATTTTAATTTATTCTCCTGATCTGAAGACCCATCAGGATCATGTGAGGCAGGTTTTGACAATCCTTCGGGAGAATAAATTATATGCCTAATTAGAGAAATGTTTGTTTGCGGTGCAAGAGCTTGCGTTCTTGGGATATCTGCTTTCTGATTCTGGTTTTCGTATGGACCCCGAAAAGGTCCGGGCGGTTCTGGAATGGGACCGACCAGAGAATCAGAAAGCTTTGATGCGGTTCTTGGGGTTTACAAATTATTATAGAAAATGTATTTCGAACTCTTCTACCATAGTAAAACCTCTGACTGATGTGACTAAGAAGGGCGCCAACTAGAGTTGAGCGGACACCTGGATGTTCGGGTTCGAGAAGTTCGGCCGAACTTCCCGGAAATGTTCGGCTTCGGGATCCGAACCCGATCCGAACTTCGTCCCGAACCCGAACCCCATTGAAGTCAATGGGGACCCGAACTTTTCAGCACTAAAAAGGCTGTAAAACAGCCCAGGAAAGGGCTAGAGGGCTGCAAAAGGCAGCAACATGTAGGTAAATCCCATGCAAATAAATGTGGATAGGGAAATGAATAAAAATAAAATAAATAAAAATTAACCAATATCAATTGGAGAGAGGTCCCATAGCAGAGAATCTGGCTTTACGTCACCCACCACTGGAACAGTCCATTCTCAGATATTTAGGCCCCGGCACCCAGGCAGAGGAGAGAGGTCCCGTGACAGAGAATCTGGCTTCATGTCAGCAGAGAATCAGTCTGCATGTCATAGCAGAGAATCAGGCTTCACGTCAGCCACCACTGCAACAGTCCATTGGCATATATTTAGGCCCAGCACCCAGGCAGAGGAGAGAGGTCCCGTAACAGAGAATCTGGCTTCATGTCAGCAGAGAATTAGTCTGCATGTCATAGCAGAGAATCAGGCTGCACGTCACCCAACATTGGAACAGTCCATTGGCATATATTTAGGCCCCGGCACCCAGACAGAGGAGAGGTTCATTCAACTTTGGGTAGCCTCGCAATATAATGGTAAAATGAAAATAAAAATAGGATTGAATAAGGAAGTGCCCTGGAGTACAATAATATATGGTTAAGGGGAGGTAGTTAATGTTTAATCTGCACAAGGGATGGACAGGTCCTGTGGGATCCATGCCTGGTTCATTTTTATGAACGTCAGCTTGTCCACGTTGGCTGTAGACAGGCGGCTGCGTTTGTCTGTAATGACGCCCCCTGCCGTGCTGAATACACGTTCAGACAAAACGCTGGCCGCCGGGCAGGCCAGCACCTCCAAGGCATAAAAGGCTAGCTCTGGCCACGTGGACAATTTAGAGACCCAGAAGTTGAATGGGGACGAACCATCAGTCAGTACGTGGAGGGGTGTGCACACGTACTGTTCCACCATGTTAGTGAAATGTTGCCTCCTGCTAACACGTTGCGTATCAGGTGGTGGTGCAGTTAGCTGTGGCGTGTTGACAAAAGTTTTCCACATCTCTGCCATGCTAGCCCTGCCCTCAGAGGAGCTGGCCGTGACACAGCTGCCTTGGCGACCTCTTGCTCCTCCTCTGCCTTGGCCTTGGGCTTACACTTGTTCCCCTGTGACATTTGGGAATGCTCTCAGTAGCGTGTCTACCAAGGTGCGCTTGTACTCGCGCATCTTCCTATCATGCTCCAGTGCAGGAAGTAAGGTGGGCACATTGTCTTTGTACCGTGGATCCAGCAGGGTGGCAACCAAGTAGTCCGCACACGATAAAATGTGGGCAACTCTGCTGTCGTTGCGCAGGCACTGCAGCATGTAGTCGCTCATGTGTGCCAGGCTGCCCAGGGGTAAGGACAAGCTGTCCTCTGTGGGAGGCGTATCGTCATCGTCCTGCCTTTCCCCCCAGCCACGCACCAGTGATGGGCCCGAGCTGCGTTGGGTGCCACCCCGCTGTGACCATGCTTCATCCTCATCCTCCTCCACCTCCTCCTCCTCATCCTCCAGTAGTGGGCCCTGGCTGGCCACATTTGTACCTGGCCTCTGCTGTTGCAAAAAACCTCCCTCTGAGTCACTTCGAAGAGACTGGCCTGAAAGTGCTAAAAATGACCCCTCTTCCTCCTCCTCCTCCTCCTCCTCCTGGGCCACCTCCTCTTCCATTATCGCCCTAAGTGTTTTCTCAAGGAGACATAGAAGTGGTATTGTAACGCTGATAACGGCATCATCGCCACTGGCCATGTTGGTGGAGTACTCGAAACAGGGCAAAAGGGCACACAGGTCTCGCATGGAGGCCCAGTCATTGGTGGTGAAGTGGTGCTGTTCCGCAGTGCGACTGACCCGTGCGTGCTGCAGCTGAAACTCCACTATGGCCTGCTGCTGCTCGCACAGTCTGTCCAGCATGTGCAAGGTGGAGTTCCACCTGGTGGGCACGTCGCATATGATGCGGTGAGCGGGAAGGCCGAAGTTACGCTGTAGCGCAGTCAGGCGAGCAGCGGCAGGATGTGAACGCCGGAATCGCGAACAGACGGCCCGCACTTTATGCAGCAGCTCTGACATGTCGGGGTAGTTGTGAATGAACTTCTGCACCACCAAATTCAGCACATGCGCCAGGCAAGGGATGTGCGTCAAACTGGCTAGTCCCAGAGCTGCAACGAGATTTCGCCCATTATCGCACACCACCAGGCCGGGCTTGAGGCTCACCGGCAGCAACCACTCGTCGGTCTGTTGTTCTATACCACGCCACAACTCCTGTGCGGTGTGGGGCCTGTCCCCCAAACATATGAGTTTCAGAATGGCCTGCTGACGTTTACCTCGGGCTGTGCTGAAGTTGGTGGTGAAGGTGTGTGGCTGACTGGATGAGCAGGTGGAAGAAGAGGAGGAGGAAGCCGAGAAGGAGGAGGTGGCAACAGGAGGCAAAGAATGTTGCCCTGCTATCCTTGGCGGCGGAAGGACGTGCGCCAAACAGCTCTCCACCTGGGGCCCAGCTGCCACTACATTTACCCAGTGTGCAGTTAGGGAGATATAGCGTCCCTGGCCGTGCTTACTGGTCCATGTATCTGTGGTTAGGTGGACCTTGCAACAGATGGCGTTGCGCAGTGCACACTTGATTTTATCGGATACTTGGTTGTGCAGGGAAGGCACGGCTCTCTTGGAGAAGTAGTGGCGGCTGGGAACAACATACTGTGGGACAGCAAGCGACATGAGCTGTTTGAAGCTGTCTGTGTCCACCAGCCTAAATGACAGCATTTCATAGGCCAGTAGTTTAGAAATGCTGGCATTCAGGGCCAGGGATCGAGGGTGGCTAGGTGGGAATTTACGCTTTCTCTCAAATGTTTGTGAGATGGAGAGCTGAACGCTGCCATGTGACATGGTTGAGATGCTTGGTGACAGAGGTGGTGGTGGTGTTGGTGGTACATCCCCTGTTTGCTGGGCGGCAGGTGCCAACGTTCCTCCAGAGGCGGAGGAAGAGGCCGAGGCGGCAGCAGCAGAAGAGGCCGAGGCGGCAGCAGCAGCAGAAGAGGCCAAGGCGGCAGCAGCAGAAGAGGTAGCAGGGGGAGCCTGAGTGACTTCCTTGTTTTTAAGGGGTTTACTCCACTGCAGTTCATGCTTTGCATGCAGGTGCCTGGTCATGCAGGTTGTGCTAAGGTTCAGAACGTTAATGCCTCGCTTCAGGCTCTGATGGCACAGCGTGCAAACCACTCGGGTCTTGTCGTCAGCACATTGTTTGAAGAAGTGCCATGCCAGGGAACTCCTTGAAGCTGCCTTTGGGGTGCTCGGTCCCAGATGGCGGCGGGCAGTAGCAGGCGGAGTCTCTTGGCGGCGGGTGTTCTGCTTTTGCCCACTGCTCCCTCTTTTGCTACGCTGTTGGCTCGGTCTCACCACTGCCTCTTCCTCCGAACTGTGAAAGTCAGTGGCACGACCTTCATTCCATGTGGGATCTAGGACCTCATTGTCCCCTGCATCGTCTTCCACCCAGTCTTGATCCCTGACCTCCTGTTCAGTCTGCACACTGCAGAAAGACGCAGCAGTTGGCACCTGTGTTTCGTCATCATCAGAGACTTGCTGAGCTGGTATTCCCATGTCCTCATCATCAGGAAACATAAGTGGTTGTGCGTCAGTGCATTCTATGTCTTCCACCGCTGGGGAAGGGCTAGGTGGATGCCCTTGGGAAACCCTGCCAGCAGAGTCCTCAAACAGCATAAGAGACTGCTGCATAACTTGATGCTCAGACAGTTTCCCTGATATGCATGGGGGTGATGTGACAGACTGATGGGGTTGGTTTTCAGGCGCCATCTGTGCGCTTTCTGCAGAAGAATGCCTGTACCTGCTCAGGCCTTGCCATCCTTAGAACGGCATTGGGCCCCACCATATATCGCTGTAAATTCTGGCGGCTACTGGGACCTGAGGTAGTTGGTACACTAGGACGTGTGGATGTGGCAGAACGGCCACGTCCTCTCCCAGCACCAGAGGGTCCACTAACACCACCACGACCATGTCCACGTCCCTTACTAGATGTCTTCCAATGTATTGAATTCAAATTCAGGTCTTTTTTTACAGACACCTAACACTATCTGGCTATCTATTTAGGTACCGTATTACACTCATACAGGCACAGCAGTAACCACAGATTTAGCTGACTATGAATTTGAGGCCTAGTATTTAGGCGCTGGTTGACAGGTATACGTTTTACGGACAGAATTAGACTGGGATATGCACAGTAGCGTGTGTGTGAAGTTATTGAGAATGACCCTATCAGCACCTTGATTCTGATATACCCTTTTAGGGATGTATTTAAAGTAGGCCTGATACAGCAGAAACCACTAAATTAGGAAATTGCTAAATTGGGAATTGCATTTCAACCCAGAACAAAAAATGTGCTTTGACGGACACTAAATAACTTGACCAGCCACACCAGTACAGCAGTAACGACAGATTTAGCTGAATATAAATTTGAGGCCTAGTATTTAGGCGCTGGGTGACAGGTATAGATTTACTGACAGAATTCGACTTGGAAATGCACAGTAGCGTGTGTGTGAAGTTATTCAGAATGACCCTATGTGCACCTTGAATCTGATATACACTTTTAGGGATAAATTTAAAGTAGGTCTAATACAGCAGAAACCACTAAATTAGGAAATTGCTAAATTGAGAATTGTATTTCAACCCAGAACAAAAAATGTGCTTTGACGGACACTAGATAACTTGCCCAGCCACAACAGTACAGCAGTAACGACAGATTTAGCTGAATATAAATTTGAGGCCTAGTATTTAGGCGCTGGGTGACAGGTATAGATTTACTGACAGAATTAGGCTAGTTTCACACTAGCGTTCGGCTGTCCGCTCGTGAGCTCCGTTTGAAGGGGCTCACGAGCGGACCCGAATGCTTCCGTCCAGCCCTGATGCAGTCTGAATAGATGCGGATCCGCTCAGACTGCATCAGTCTGGAGGCGTTCAGCCTCTGCTCCGCTCAGCAGGCGGACACCTGAACGCTGCTTGCAGCATTCGGGTGTCCGCCTGCTCGTGTGCAGGCGTGCGGATCCGTCCAGACTTACAATGTAAGTCAATGGGGACGGATCCGTTTGAAGATGCCACAATATGCTTTTTTTTTGCCAATATAATGCAGACGGATCCGTTCTGAACGGAGCCTCCGTCTGCATTAATATGATCGGATCCGTTCGGAACGGATCCGATCGAACGCTAGTGTGAAAGTAGCCTAAGACTTGGAAATGCACAGTAGCGTGTGTGTGAAGTTATTCAGAATGACCCTATGTGCACCTTGAATATTATATACCCTTTTAGGGATAGATTTAAAATAGCTCTGATACAGCAGAAACCACTAAATTAGGAAATTGTTAAATTGGGAATTGTATTTCAACCCAGAACAAAAACTGTGCTTTGACGGACACAAACAACCACACCATTGAGGGTTAAATGCACTTGGTGACAGCTTGCCCCGATGTAGTATATGGCCAAAAAATAAACAGACTATTGCTGATTAAATGCACTTGGTGTGACAGCTTCACCCTGATGTAGGATTTAGCCAAAAAACAACCACACCATTGAGGGTTAAATGCACTTGGTGACAGGCGCAGCTTGCCCCTGATGTAGTATATGGCCAAAAAATAAACAGACTATTGCTGGTTAAATGCACTTGGTGGCAGCTTGTGCTGGTGCAACACAAGACACAAAATGGCCGCCGATCACCCCAGAAAAAAGTGACTGAAAAACGCTCTGGGCAGCCTAAAAACAGTGAGCAATTCAATAGCAGCAGTTCAATCATCCACAGCTACAGATCGATCACTGGATGGAGTCTTTTGGAGGAGTTAATCAGCCTAATCTCGTCCTACTGTCGCAGCTGCAACCTCTCCCTACGCTAATCAGAACAGAGTGACGGGCGGCGCTATGTGACTCCAGCTTAAATAGAGGCTGGGTCACATGGTGCTCTGGCCAATCACAGCCATGCCAATAGTAGGCATGGCTGTGACGGCCTCTTGGGGCAAGTAGTATGACGCTTGTTGATTGGCTGCTTTGCAGCCTTTCAAAAAGCGCCAAGAAAGCGACGAACACGAACCCGGACTTTTACGAAAATATCTGGGTTCGAGTCCGTGTCACGGACACCCCAAAATTCGATACGAACCCGAACTATACAGTTCGGGTTCGCTTATCCCTAGCGCCGACGTCTCATCTGGTTGGATGAGGAATTGCAGGCATTTTCGGCTATTAAGGAGCGTTTTGCGTCTGCTCCCATTCTGGTGCAGCCGGATGTGTCTCAGCCATTCGTAGTGGAGGTTAATGCATCAGAAGTGGGGGTTGGAGCGGTGCTGTCACAGGGTTCATCCCCTGGCAAATGGGTCCCGTGTGCCTTTTTCTCCAAGAAGCTATCGGTCGCCGAGAGGAATTATAATGTTGGAGATAGAGAGTTGTTGGCTATCAAGTTGGCCTTTGAGGAATGGCGTCACTGGTTGGAGGGGGCGTCTCACCCCTTTACGGTATATACAGACCATAAAAATGTGGCTTACCTGCAATCTGCCAAGCGTCTGAACCCTAGACAGGCCAGATGGTCACTGTTTTTTAACAGGTTCAATTTTGTGGTTACCAGATGCCTTGTCTCGCAGCTTTCCTGGGGGAGGTGATTCAGAGGATCCTGCGCCGATTTTAGCGGATGGGGTGGTGGTCTCTGCCCTGTACCCTGAATTGGAGATGGAGGTGTTGGGAGCCCAGGAAGGGGCTCCTGGTTCTTGTCTCCCATGGAGGTTGTTTGTTCCTGAGGGCCTGCGATACAAGGTGTTCAAGGAACATCACGATACTGTCCTTGCTGGACATCCTGGTGGTAAGTCCACCTGTGATCTGGTGTCCCAAAGGTTCTGGTGGACAGGGTTACGTAAGAGCATTGAGGATTACGTGACAGCTTGTGAAACCTGTGCTCGGTCAAAGGTTGCTCATACTCGACCGGCTGGTTCACTTCTTCCATTGTCTATTCCTTGGACGCACTTGTCTATGGACTTTATTACGGATCTGCCGAGTTCCTCCAGGTGAACAGTGATTTTGGTGGTAGTTGACCGTTTCAGTAAAATGGCAAATTTTATATCATTAAATAGTCTGCCTAACGCCAAGAATCGCGCAGATTTTTGTGGATAATATTGTGAAATTGCATGGTATTCCTTCGCATGTGGTCTCTGATAGGGGCACGCAGTTTGTCTCCAGGTTTTGGAGGGCGTTCTGCTCTCGGCTTGGCATTCAACTTTCATTCTCTTTGGCTTTTCATCCGCAATCGAATGGTCAGATGGAGCGTACTAATCAAAACCTGGAGACCTACTTGAGGTGCTTTGTGGCTGAGAATCAGGAGGACTGGTCCTCATTCTTGTCCCTAGCAAAGTTTGCGTTGAATAACCATAGGCAGGAGTCCACGGGTAAGTCGCCATTTTTTGGCGCATACGGTTTTCATCTTCAGTTTGGTACCTTTTCTGGGACTGGTTCCTCTGGGATGCCAGAGGAGGAAAGATTTTCTTCTTCCTTATCCTCCATCTGGCGGAGGATCCAAGGGAATTTGGAGAAGATGGGTGAGAGGTATAAACGAATGGCTGACAAGAGCCGTGTGACTGGTCCGGACCTGTGTGTGGGTGATCTGGTGTGGTTGTCCACTAAAAATATCAAATTGAGAGTGCCATCTTGGAAACTGGGTCCAAGATTTATTGGTTCGTACAAAATATCTGCGGTGATCAATCCTTTAGTGTTTCGGCTGGATATTACGCAGACTTGGAGAATCCATGATGTGTTCCACAGGTCTTTACTGAAAAAATATGCGAAACCGGTGGAACCATCGCCATTGCCTCCTCCTCCTGTTCTGGTTGAGTGAAACTTGGAGATCGAGATCTCCAGGATTCTCGACTCTAGAATTATTCAGGGTTCCCTTCAGTACCTGGTGCACTGGAGGGGATACGGCCCTGAGGAGAGGATGTGGGTTTCGGCGCTGGATGTCAACGCCAGCCGACTGGTGAGGGCTTTTCATAGATCCCATCCGGATAAGGTTGGTCCGGGGTGTCCGGAGGTCAACCGTAGAAGGAGGGGTACTGTCAT
The DNA here is from genome assembly GCF_014858855.1 of Bufo gargarizans. Classification (NCBI taxonomy): domain Eukaryota; kingdom Metazoa; phylum Chordata; class Amphibia; order Anura; family Bufonidae; genus Bufo; species Bufo gargarizans. Next base: position 329,431,296 of record NC_058080.1, on the reverse strand, counting down.
GCCCTGCTCTGACTATGTGCGGAGGTCGGCCAGAATAGCAGCACGTGTTTAGTATTTTGTTTTGGAGCCGTGCTGGATCCGCCTCCCATCAGGTGCACTGGGTGGGGTCATTAGTTTAAATAGCACTCCATCCCAGTGCTCTGAGCGGGAAATAGAAATCATTCTGGCCTTGGAAGCAAGGAAGGAAGATTGTCTGTTCCAGCTCTGCAGAGATGAGTGTGGTTTCAGTTTTTTGTTGTTTGCTTTCTAACAAAAAAGCCCAACAGGGATCCGGAGGGTAGCACTCTGGAACAACAACCAGGGGGTCAGTATAGAAGTCCAGGCAGGAAGCTCTATAACTGGCAAGTAGAGAAGTGTGAGAGGAGAATATAAGGAGGTTGGGAGTGGCAGACAAGAAACAGCTGAGGAGGAGAAGCTACGGATCCCTGAGTGAGACAAAAAGGATTGCAAGGCAAACACAGAAAACAATCACTAAGAAACAGCGTGATCTTTAGACATAGAGCGCGCAGCCACCCGCTGCGACTTCCTGACCCCGGGTATAACGGAGTCAGACGTGGCTCTTGACACCCTCGTGACAGTACCCCCCCTTTCACGAGGGGCCTCCGGACACTCAGGACCAGGTCTCTCAGGATGAGAGGCATGGAAAGCCTGAATTAACCTGTTGGCGTTTATCTCTGACGCTGGAACCCACATTCTTTCCTCGGGACCGTAACCCCTCCAATGCACCAGATACTGAAGAGAGCGGCGGACCCGACGAGAATCAACAATTCTGGATATTTGAAACTCCAGATTACCATTCACAATAACAGGAGGAGGTGGCAGCGGTGATGGTTCTAGAGGTGGAACATACTTCTTGAGTAACGACTTATGGAAGACGTTATGGATCTTAAAAGTCTGAGGTAGCTCGAGGCGAAAAGCCACAGGGTTAATGACGGCTACTATTTTATAAGGACCAATGAACCTAGGGCCCAGTTTCCAAGAGGGAACCTTCAACTTAATATTCCTAGTAGACAACCACACATAGTCATTCACTCCTAGGTCCGGACCTGGCGACCGTTTCTTATCGGCCATGCATTTATATTTACCACTCATATTTTTCAAGTTAGCTTGCACCTTCTGCCATACCGATGAAAGAGATGAAGAAAACCGTTCCTCTTCGGGAACCCCAGAAGACCCCCCCTCTTTGAAAGTACAAAATTGGGGATGAAAACCGTATGCACCAAGAAATGGTGACTTGCCAGTGGATTCCTGACAGCGATTATTTATGGCGAACTCGGCTAACGGTAAATATGATGACCACACCTCTTGGTTTTCAGACACAAAACACCATAAATATGTTTCTAGGTTTTGGTTGGTACGCTCAGTCTGTCCATTCGACTGAGGATGGAAAGCTGAGGAAAAGGACAAGTGTACCCCCAAACGGGAACAAAAAGCTTTCCAAAACTTAGAAATAAACTGGGTTCCCCGATCCGAAACCACATCGGAAGGGACCCCGTGAAGCTTCACGATTTCACTGATAAACACCTGAGCAAGAGTCTTAGCATTAGGAAGTGCGGGTAGCGCAATAAAGTGTACCATTTTACTAAACCTGTCTACTACTACCAAGATAACTGTTTTACCCGCAGACAACGGTAAGTCAGTGATGAAATCCATTGACAGATGTGTCCATGGCCTATTGGGGATGAAAAGTGGCAATAAAGACCCTGCTGGACGTGTATGAGAGACTTTTGCACGTGCACAAGTAGAACAAGTAGACACGAAATCCATTACATCCTGACACTACCTTGGCCACCAAAAACGACGAGACAATAGCCCCAAGGTTGCTTTACTACCCGGGTGCCCAGCAAGTGCCGAATTATGATGTTCCTTTAATAATTCAAGACGCAGGTTTAACGCTACAAACAATTTCTCTGAGGGGCAAGAGGCCGGGGCGTCCCCCTGGGCCTCTAACACCTTTCCCTCTAGAACAGAGTGTACAGCAGAGACAACCACTCCTCTTTGTAAAATAGGTACCGGATCACTAACATTACCCCCTCCAGGGAAACTACGAGATAATGCGTCTGCCTTGGTATTTTTTGCCCCTGGACGATAGGTGATTACAAAGTTAAATCTGGTAAAGAATAGCGACCACCTAGCTTGTCTAGGGGTGAGACGCTTAGCCGATTCTAGGTACAAAAGGTTTTTGTGATCCGTAATCACCGTGACGGGGTGGATTGCTCCCTCTAAGAAGTGACGCCACTCTTCAAACGCCAGTTTAATCGCCAACAGTTCCCTATTTCCAATATCATAGTTCTTTTCTGCTATAGATAACTTTTTGGAAAAGAAAGCGCAAGGACGCCATTTGCCAGGAGACGGAGCCTGAGACAATACAGCCCCCACTCCCACCTCTGACGCATCTACTTCAACAATAAAAGGCTGGGAGACATCAGGTTGAATTAGAACAGGTGCCGAGGTAAATCTCTCTTTTAGAGAGGAAAATGCAATTTTAGCGGCGTCAGACCATTTAGAAAAATCAGTCCCCTTCCTAGTCATGTCAGTAAGGGGTTTAACGATCACTGAATAATTTTTAATGAACTTTCTATAGAAATTTGCGAAACCCAAAAACCGTTGTAGAGCTTTAAGGTTCTCAGGAAGATCCCAATCTAAAATTGCCTGGACCTTCCTAGGATCCATACGGAAACCTGAAGCAGATAATAGATATCCCAGGAACTGTATTTCCTGAACGGCAAAGACACATTTTTCAATTTTCGCATAGAATTTATTCGTCCGTAGGACCTGCAGTACTTGCCTGACATGTACTTCATGTGTTTTCAGATCAGCCGAATAAATTAAGATATCATCTAGGTATATGACTACAAACCTGCCGATGAGATGACTTTAAATATCATTAACGAAATGTTGGAAGACAGCAGGGGCATTGGTCAGACCGAAAGGCATGACTAAATTTTCATAATGCCCCTCAGGGGTGTTAAAAGCTGTCTTCCACTCATCCCCTTCCTTGATACGAATCAGATTGTAGGCCCCCCTAAGATCAAGTTTGGAGAACCACCTAGCACCCGCAATCTGATTAAAAAGGTCAGGAATGAGAGGAAGAGGGTATGGGTCTCGGATGGTTATCCGGTTTAGCTCACGGAAATCTAGGCAAGGACGCAGGCCCCCATCTTTCTTTTTAACAAAGAAAAACCCTGCAGCCACGGGTGAAGAAGAGGGTCTGATGTGTCCCTTAGCCAGACTCTCGGAGATATAATCTTTCATGGCTTGTCTCTCGGGACCCGAAAGATTATACAACCTGGACTTGGGTAATTTTGCACCGGGAATCAGGTTAACCGGGCAATCATAAGGACGATGAGGTGGTAGCTTCTGACAACCCTTTTCAGAAAAAACGTCCTCAAAGTCCGAAATAAATGTAGGTAGGGAAGCTATGGAGGCGATTAAGCAATTGTTATTTAAGCAATTCTCTCTGCAATGATCACTCCACTCCAATATCTCCCTGGCCTGCCAATCCACTACTGGATTGTGCGCTACCAACCAGGGAAGACCCAATACCACAGGAGAGGGAAGGCCCTCCAGAACGTAACATGAAAGACACTCATTATGGTGGTCCCCTACCCGAAGGTGTAAGTTATGGACAATGTGAGTGAGGTTTCTCTGAGACAGAGGAGCAGAATCAATAGCGAATATGGGAATAGGTCTCTGCAGCGTACAGAGAGACAAACCCATAGTGCGGGCAAAATGGGCATCTATCAAATTTACCCCTGCTCCACTGTCTAGAAAAAAAGAAATAGACTCCGTCTTAACACCAAAAACAATAACCGCTGGCAACACAAATTGAGATGTTCGTATGGAGGAAACGTATACCCCCCGGCTGACATCCTCCACACAGCCTGGGGTTAGTAGTTTTCCGACGGTCTTTTGTTTTTGAGAAAGGAGGGACAGACATTATTGAAATGACCCCTCCCCCCACAGAAAAAACAAGCCCCCCACCTACGGCGAACCTCAGGAGGACGGACCTGACGAGAAGTTCCTCCTAGCTGCATAGGCTCATCTAAGTCAGTACAGACTAACTGCTGCTTGGGAGAGGTTACCAATTGCTCAGGAATTTTCAATCTCTCCCTAAGACGTCTATCTATTCTGATAGAGAGGGACATAACAGCATCAAGGGAAAGGGGGGTCTCATATAGCGCCAGCGCATCCTTAACCCTTTCAGATAACCCAGAGCAGAACTGACTCCTGAGAGCCGGGTCGTTCCACTGAGTATCCGTAGCCCACCTACGGAACTCTGAGCAATATTCCTCTGCTGGCCGATCTCCCTGTAGGAGTCTCCGTAACTTCGACTCAGCCAGGGCGACTCGGTCAGGGTCATCATATATGAGACCCAAAGCCCCAAAAAATCCCTCCACTGACCGGAGAGCCTGGGAACCAGGGGGTAACGAGAACGCCCAGGATTGCGGGTCCCCCTGAAGCAGGGAAATAACAATCCCCACCCGCTGTTCTTCATTACCTGAGGAGTAAGGGCGCAGCTTAAAATATAATTTGCAGGCCTCACGGAACGTCACAAATTTGTCCCTTCCCCCAGAAAATCTGTCAGGAAGAACAACCTTGGGTTCTGTAACAGCCTGGTTACCCATAGCAACCGCTGGGCTTGCGGTCTGCTGCATTTGCTGCTGTTGTTGGAGGACAGACGCCTTCAATCCTGCCACCTCCAAAGACAGGCCTTGAAGCTGTTTTGCCAAAGTAGAGAGAAAATTTATTTTATTTTATTTTTTCTCCCAAAAAATAAGGGCCAGTTATAATATCACGATCGGCGTGACTATCACATACGTGACACAGAGGGAGGGAAAGAGGAAGGCCCTGTCCAAGTGAGAGGGAAGGTGGTGACCCCTGACTCACCTTGCGGCTGGCACCTGGCTTCCCTGACGTCCCTAGACGGGTTCCTCACCCGTACGCCGATCACGTGCCTAAAACCCTGGCTTTCCCTAAGATGAGCCCTAGATAGTGAACAGGGCGGTGGGAACACTATTCCACACCACTAGCTCTAAAGGAAAACACCAAGGGGAGGACAGACAATACAGACTCAACATATAATCCCAGGTGGGCGACAACAGGAGACAACAAAAAAGCCCAACAGGGATCCGGAGGGTAGCAGTCTGGAACAACAACCAGGATTCACAGCTCCAGTGGGTCAGTATAGAAGTCCAGGCAGGAAGCTCTATAACTGGCAACTAGAGAAGTGTGAGAGGAGAATATAAGGAGGTTGGGAGTGGCAGACAAGAAACAGCTGAGGAGGAGAAGCTACTGATCCCTGAGTGAGACAAAAAGGATTGCAAGGCAAACACAGAAAACAATCACTAAGAAATAACGTGATCTTTAGACATAGAGCGCGCAGCCACCCGCTGCAACTTCCTGACCCCGGGTATAACAGAGTCAGACGTGGCTCTTGACACCCTCGTGACAATTGATGAGCTTCAAGAGGTAGTCACCTGAAATGGTTTTCACTTTACAGGTGTGACCTGTCAGGTTTAATAAGTGGGATTTCTTGCCTTATAAATGGGGTTGGGACCATCAGTTGCGTTGTGGAGAAGTCAGGTGGATACACAGCTGATAATCCTACTAAATAGACTGTAAGAATTTGTATTATGGCAAGAAAAAAGCAGCTAAGTAAAGAAAAACTAGTGGCCATCATTAATTTAAGAAATTAAGGTCAGTCAGTCCAAAAAAATTGGGAAAACTTTGAAAGTGTCACCAAGTGCAGTCACAAAAACCATCAAGCGCTACAAAGAAACTGGCTCACATGCGGACCACCCCAGGAAAGGAAGACCAAGAGTCACCTCTGCTGCGGAGGATAAGTTCATCCGAGTCACCAGCCTCAGAAATCGCAGGTTAACAGCAGCTCAGATTAGAGACCAGGTCAATGCCACACAGAGTTCTAGCAGCAGACACATCTCTAGAACAACTGTTAAGAGGAGACTGTGTGAATCAGGTCTTCATGGTAAAATACCTGCTAGGAAACCACCGCTAAGGACAGGCAACAAGCAGAAGAGACTTGTTTGGGCTAAAGAACACAAGGAATGGACCAGTGGAAATCTGTGCTTTGGTCTGATGAGTCCAAATTTGAGATCTTTGCTTCCAACCACCGTGTCTTTGTGCGACACAGAAAAGGTGAACGGATGGACTCTACATGCCTGGTTCCCACCGTGAAGCATGGAGGAGGTGTGATGGTGTGGGGTGCTTTGCTGGTGACACTGTTGGGGATTTATTCAAAATTGAAGGCATACTGAACCAGCATAGCTACCACAGCATCTTGCAGCGGCATGCTATTCCATCCGGTTTGCATTTAGTTGGACCATCATTTATTTTTCAACAGGACAATGACCCCAAACACACCTTCAGGCTGTCTGAGGGCTATTTGACCATGAAGGAGAGTGATGGGGTGCTGCGCCAGATGACCCGGCCTCCACAGTCACCGGACCTGAACCCAATCGAGATGGTTTGGGGTGAGCTGGACCGCAGAGTGAAGGCAAAAGGGCCAACAAGTGCTAAGCATCTCTGGGAACTCCTTCAAGACTTTTAGAAGACCATTTCAGGTGACTACCTCTTGAAGCTCCTCAAGAGAATGCCAAGAGTGTGCAAAGCAGTAATCAAAGCAAAAGGTGGCTACTTTGAAGAACCTAGAATATGACATATTTTCAGTTGTTTCATACTTTTTGATAAGTATATAATTCCACATGTGTTAATTCATAGTATTGATGCCTTCAGTGTGAATCTTCAATTTTCATAGTCATGAAAATAAAGAAAACTCTTTGAATGAGAAGGTGTGTCCAAACTTTTGGTCTGTACTGTACTGTGTATATCTATATATATATATATATATATATATATATACACATACTTCAAAGTGGAGGCAGCACTCCAGGGTGTCAGTAAAAACGACCCACTTTATTTCCCCTGTGCAACGTTTCAACTGCTCCTTGCAGTCTTTCTCAAGCATAACAATCAGTGTCACAGCATACAGTCATGTGAAAAAATTAGGACACCCTTTGAAAGCATGTGTTTTTTTGTAACATTTTTAATAAAAGGTTATTTCATCTCCGTTTCAACAATACAGAGAGATTAAAGTAATCCAACTAAACAAAGAAAACTGAAGAAAAGTCTTTTCAAGATCTTCTGTAAATGTCATTCTACAAAAATGCCTATTCTAACTGAGGAAAAAGATAGGACACCCTCACATGTATTCCCTCTTAAATTGGCTCAGATCTCACACAGGTATATCACACCAGGTGCACATAATTAGTAGATCGTTACTCTGCATGTTGAATGAGGCTTGCCCTATTTAAACCTCAGACATTTAGTTTGGTGTGCTCCTGACTGTTGAAGTGAGAGTGAGCACCATGGTGAGAGCAAAAGAGCTGTCAGAGGACTTCAGAAAAAAGATTGTAGCAGCCTATGAGTCTGGGAAGGGATTTAAAAAGATCTCAAAAGATTTTGAAATCAGCCATTCCACTGTCCGGAAGATAGTCTACAAGTGGAGGGCTTTCAAAACAACTGCCAACATGCCCAGGACTGGTCGCCCCAGCAAGTTCACCCCAAGAGCAGACCGCAAGATGCTAAAAGAGGTCTCCAAAAACCCTAAAGTGTCATCTCGAGAACTACAGCAGGCTCTGGCTACTGTTGATGTAGAAGTACATGCCTCTACAATCAGAAAGAGACTGTACAAGTTTAACTTGCATGGGAGGTGTGCAAGGAGGAAACCTTTGCTTTCCAAGAGAAACATCGAGGCCAGACTGACATTTGCCAGAGATAAAGTTGACAAAGACCAGGACTTCTGGAATAATGTTCTTTGGACAGATGAGTCCAAAATTGAATTATTTGGACACAACAGCAGAGGACATGTTTGGCGTAAACCAAACACAGCATTCCAAGAAAAGAACCTCATACCAACTGTGAAGCATGGAGGTGGAAGTGTCATGGTTTGGGGCTGCTTTGCTGCAGCAGGACCTGGTCAGCTCACCATCATAGAATCCACAATGAATTCTACTGTGTATCAGAAGGTGCTTGAAGAACATGTGAGACCATCAGTTAGAAAATTAAAGCTGAAGCGGAACTGGACCATGCAACATGACAATGACCCAAAACATACTAGTAAATCAACCAAAGATTGGCTGAAAAAGAAGAAATGGAGAGTCCTGGAATGGCCAAGTCAAAGTCCAGATTTGAATCCCATTGAGATGCTGTGGGGTGACTTGAAAAGGGCTGTACGTGCAAGAAACCCCTCAAACATCTCACAGCTGAAAAAGTTCTGCATTGAGGAGTGGGGTAAAATTTCCTCAGACCGATGTCGAAGACTGGTAGATGGCTACAAGAACCGTCTCACTGCAGCTATTTCAGCCAAAGGAGGTAACACTCGCTATTAGGGGCAAGGGTGTCCTATCTTTTTCCTCAGTTAGAATAGGCATTTTTGTAGAATGACATTTACAGAAGATCTTGAAAAGACTTTTCTTCAGTTTTCTTTGTTTAGTCGGATTACTTTAATCTCTCTGTATTGTTGAAACGGAGATGAAATAACCTTTTATTAAAAATGTTACAAAAAACCACATGCTTTCAAAGGGTGTCCTAATTTTTTCACATGACTGTATATTTATACCCACAATCCTTAGTGGGTTAATTAACAAAGTGATTAACAATAGCATGATCAATACCATATAAAAAACATGAATAACATACGAATTCTTTCCAAAATTCATCTGCGAAATCCTGACTTCATATTTTACAATAGAACCACGATTTTATACATAGTGAAACTTCATAGATCATATGTAAACATTACCATATTAATAAAGTGCCTCGTGCTTTCAATTAACGTGATCACCTGCATGTGCTAATTATGCGGTCAATAGGTCGTGTGGTTTAAAAACTTACAGCAAGGAGTAAGATGATGACGGCAGCTGTCTCCGCGTCCCTATACCTCCACCGCGCATGCTCCATATCTTGGCAACCGGTGTCCAAACTCCCAGGCCGCGCTGTACAATGACGTCAGCCGTGACGTTCACATCAGCCGCCAAGCCCCGCCCCTGAAGCCTAGTGATGCGGGAGGACGCCTCCATGTCCGGCCCCCGGGTCACATGACTGGTCTGGGAACCGTAGCCTGGCAACAGGAAAGCGCTCACCCCCAATACACCACAGCCTCCAGAGTTGGAGAGAACCGGGCGGTGAGGTTTGTATAGGGGAAAATGGAAGCCACATATTGGGAGAAATCGGGTTGTCAATCAATCCAAATTCGATTCTTCATAATGAGCAATTATTGTAATTACAAGGATATCAAGCCGTAAATATCGGAGGATGTGATCCTAATATAGGGCATATTTATCCTGGAGAATAGGGGGTGTGGTATACATGGACATCTCACAAAGTGATCCTCCATGCAGACCCGCAGGACCACAGGGTGCAGTAACATAGTGACTATTCTGGAGGTTGTCGTGATTTTATCATTCAACTACTGAATCTGGTCCTGAGACATAATTATTTTATGTTTGGGGAGCAGTTTTTTCTGCAATTACGTGGGACAGCAATGGGGTCCAATGTGGCCCCCACGTATGCAAATGTATTTATGGCGTCACTCGAGGAGGACCTTGTCTATGTGTCCCACCACTTCAACAAAGTATTGGGGTGGTGGCGATACATAGACGACGTCTTCCTCGTTTGGCAAGGTGATACAGAGTTTCTGGAACATTTTCACTGCTATTTGAAAGATATGGATAGTGAGATTGTATTTACATTAACACACTCCAGTGAACAGGTCCAATTCCTTGACACAATGGTGACTATAGTCGGTGATAGATTGTCTACGGACATCTTCACCAAGTCTACTGATTGTAACACATTATTGCGGTATGAAAGTTGTCACCCTAGACCCTAGGCAATTACTGCGCATGAAGAGAATCGTGCAGGATCCAGAGAACTTGCCTGTCAGATATGAACAAATGGTCAACAAATTTAGACAAAGTGTGGGTACCCACAAAGAAATCTCGAAAAACATCTAAGGAGAATACAGCTCCCGCAGGGAGAGGGGGGAAAGAAACTGAAACTGAAAGCAAAACAGATCCCATTTGTATCAACATACTCAGAGCAGTGCAAGGATATAGCCAATATATTGAAAAAACATTGGCCTATCCTACAGAGCAATTTTCCCAAGATTGAATTACTAGCTAGGCCTCCACTCCTTTCATATAGATGGCCAACCAATCTACGTGACAGGCTGGTGAAGGCTGATGTCCCTATCAAGAAGAAGGTACAAACATTTCTCGGCACAAGAAGGACGGGATGTTTCCTGTGCCTCACGTGCGTGAACTGTGCATATATGATGAAGGGTAATGTGTTCACACACCCAGGTACTGGGGTACAATATGATATTCGTCACTATCTCACGTGTGATAGCATGTATGTCATATATGTGCTGAAATGCCCATGTGGCCTCCTCTATGTGGGGGAGACCACATGTGACATGAAAACACGTCTGAATAATCATCGTTTCTCGATAAGACGTAAAAGACTGGATCTACCGGTTCCAAAACATTTTGTAGAACGTGGTCATACGGAAAAAGATCTAAAATGTATGATCATAGATCAGGTCCAAAGAGGTAGACGAGGTGGTGACCGCACAGTGACCCTTAAACAACGGGAATTGCGATGGATACACCGCCTACAGTCACTCAAACCACAGGGCCTAAATGTGGACTTTAAATGGAATATAATGTAGTTTGTTGGAGCTTTTTCTCTTTGTTCGAGACTCCCTGGGGGTTTGCTTTCCTCTGGCTCTTTTGGTTATGTGATCACCTTTGGTGTCTGGCATTTTAATTATTTGTTTTCTCTACTTTTTCAGAACTTTCAGAACGGTTCAACTCTGAAAGGGATTCTATTATTTTTCAAGTACATTATCACGGCGGAAGAAGATGATGGTGATCGTTCAAGGAGGCCCCATGGGAGAGTAGGGTTGGAGCTATGGCTTTACATTTAATGAAATGGATGAGTCGTGAATGGAGGAATTTACGAATTGTGGGGATGTGGGGGGTGGATGTAGGCTACAGGGGTGAAGGGTGTGAAAACGCTCAGCACCCTGTGGTCCTGCGGGTCTGCATGGAGGATCACTTTGTGAGATGTCCATGTATACCACACCCCCTATTCTCCAGGATAAATATGCCCTATATTAGGATCACATCCTCCGATATTTACGGCTTGATATCCTTGTATTTACAATAATTACTCATTATGAAGAATCGAATTTGGATTGATTGACAACACGATTACTCCCTATATGTGGCTTCCATTTTCCCCTATACAAACCTCACCGCCGGGTTCTCTCCAACTCTGGAGGCTGTGGTGTATTGGCGGTGAGCGCTTTCCTGTTGCCAGGCTACGGTTCCCAGACCAGTCATGTGACCCGGGGGCCGGACATGGAGGCGTCCTCCCGCATCACTAGGCTTCAGGGGCGGGGCTTGGCGGCTGGTGTGAACGTCACGGCTAACGTCATTGTAGAGCGCGGCCTGGGAGTTTAGACACCGGTTGCCAAGATATGGAGCATGCGCGGTGGAGGTATGGGGACGCGGAGACGGCTGCCGCCATCATCTTACTCTATTGACCGCATAATTAGCACATGCAGGTGATCACGTTAATTGAAAGCACAAGGCACTTTATGAATATGGTAATGTTTACATATGATCTATGAAGTTTCACTATGTATAAAATTGTGGTTCTATTGTATGATATGTAGAGTTGAGCGAACACCTGGATGTTCGGGTTCGAGAAGTTCGGCCGAACATCCCGGAAATGTTCGGGTTCGGGATCCGAACCCGATCCGAACTTCGTCCCGAACCCGAACCCCATTGAAGTCAATGGGGACCCGAACTTTTCGGCACTAAAAAGGCTGTAAAACAGCCCAGGAAAGAGCTAGAGGGCTGCAAAAGGCAGCAACATGTAGGTAAATCCCCTGCAAACAAATGTGGATAGGGAAATGAATTAAAATAAAAATTAAATAAATAAAAATTAACCAAAATCAATTGGAGAGAGGTTCCATAGCAGAGAATCTGGCTTCCCGTCACCCACCACTGGAACAGTCCATTCTCAGATATTTAGGCCCCGGCACCCAGGCAGAGGAGAGAGGTCCCGTAACAGAGAATCTGTCTTCATGTCAGCAGAGAATTAGTCTGCATGTCATAGCAGAGAATGAGGCTTCACGTCAGCCACCACTGCAACAGTCCATTGGCATATATTTAGGCCCAGCACACCAGGCAGAGGAGAGAGGTCCCGTAACAGAGAATCTGTCTTCATGTCAGCAGAGAATTAGTCTGCATGTCATAGCAGAGAATGAGGCTTCACGTCAGCCACCACTGCAACAGTCCATTGGCATATATTTAGGCCCAGCACACACAGGCAGAGGAGAGAGGTCCCGTAACAGAGAATCTGGCTTCATGTCAGCAGAGAATCAGTCTGCATGTCATAGCAGAGAATGAGGCTTCACGTCAGCCACCACTGCAACAGTCCATTGGCATATATTTAGGCCCAGCACACACAGGCAGAGGAGAGAGGTCCCGTAACAGACGATCTGGCTTCATGTCAGCAGAGAATCAGTCTGCATGTCATAGCAGAGAATGAGGCTTCACGTCAGCCACCACTGCAACAGTCCATTGGCATATATTTAGGCCCAGCACCACAGGCAGAGGAGAGAGGTCCCGTAACAGAGAATCTGGCTTCATGTCAGCAGAGAATCAGTCTGCATGTCATAGCAGAGAATGAGGCTTCACGTCAGCCACCACTGCAACAGTCCATTGGCATATATTTAGGCCTAGCACACAGGCAGAGGAGAGAGGTCCCGTAACAGACAATCTGGCTTCATGTCAGCAGAGAATCAGTCTGCATGTCATAGCAGAGAATGAGGCTTCACGTCACCCACCACTGCAACAGTCCATTGGCATATATTTAGGCCCAGCACACAGGCAGAGGAGAGAGGTCCCGTAACAGACGAATCTGGCTTCATGTCAGCAGAGAATCAGTCTGCATGTCATAGCAGAGAATGAGGCTTCACGTCAGCCACCACTGCAACAGTCCATTGGCATATATTTAGGCCTAGCACACAGGCAGAGGAGAGAGGTCCCGTAACAGACAATCTGGCTTCATGTCAGCAGAGAATCAGTCTGCATGTCATAGCAGAGAATGAGGCTTCACGTCAGCCACCACTGCAACAGTCCATTGGCATATATTTAGGCCCAGCACACAGGCAGAGGAGAGAGGTCCCGTAACAGACAATCTGGCTTCATGTCAGCAGAGAATCAGTCTGCATGTCATAGCAGAGAATGAGGCTTCACGTCAGCCACCACTGCAACAGTCCATTGGCATATATTTAGGCCCAGCACCCAGGCAGAGGAGAGAGGTCCCGTAACAGACAATCTGGCTTCATGTCAGCAGAGAATTAGTCTGCATGTCATAGCAGAGAATGAGGCTTCACGTCAGCCACCACTGCAACAGTCCATTGGCATATATTTAGGCCCAGCACCCAGGCAGAGGAGAGAGGTCCCGTAACAGACGAATCTGGCTTCATGTCAGCAGAGAATCAGTCTGCATGTCATAGCAGAGAATGAGGCTTCACGTCAGCCACCACTGCAACAGTCCATTGGCATATATTTAGGCCCAGCACACCAGGCAGAGGAGAGAGGTCCCGTAACAGAGAATCTGGCTTCATGTCAGCAGAGAATCAGTCTGCATGTCATAGCAGAGAATGAGGCTTCACGTCAGCCACCACTGCAACAGTCCATTGGCATATATTTAGGCCCAGCACACAGGCAGAGGAGAGAGGTCCCGTAACAGAGAATCTGGCTTCATGTCAGCAGAGAATCAGTCTGCATGTCATAGCAGAGAATGAGGCTTCACGTCACCCACCACTGCAACAGTCCATTGGCATATATTTAGGCCTAGCACACAGGCAGAGCAGAGAGGTCCCGTAACAGACGAATCTGGCTTCATGTCAGCAGAGAATCAGTCTGCATGTCATAGCAGAGAATGAGGCTTCACGTCAGCCCACCACTGCAACAGTCCATTGGCATATATTTAGGCCAGCACACAGGCAGAGGAGAGAGGTCCCGTAACAGACGATCTGGCTTCATGTCAGCAGAGAATCAGTCTGCATGTCATAGCAGAGAATCAGGCTTCACGTCAGCCACCACTGCAACAGTCCATTGTCATAAATTTAGGCCCAGCACCCAGGCAGAGGAGAGAGGTCCCGTAACAGACAATCTGGCTTCATGTCAGCAGAGAATTAGTCTGCATGTCATAGCAGAGAATCAGGCTTCATGTCAGCCACCACTGCAACAGTCCATTGGCATATATTTAGGCCTAGCACACAGGCAGAGGAGAGGTTCATTCAACTTTGGGTAGCCTCGCAATATAATGGTAAAATGAAAATAAAAATAGGATTGAATGAGGAAGTGCCCTGGAGTCCAATAATATATGGTTATGGGGAGGTAGTTAATGTCTAATCTGGACAAGGGACGGACAGGTCCTGTGGGATCCATGCCTGGTTCATTTTTATGAACGTCAGCTTGTCCACATTGGCTGTAGACAGGCGGCTGCGTTTGTCTGTAATGACGCCCCCTGCCGTGCTGAATACACGTTCAGACAAAACGCTGGCTGCCGGGCAGGCCAGCACCTCCAAGGCATAAAAGGCTAGCTCTGGCCACGTGGACAATTTAGAGACCCAGAAGTTGAATGGGGCCGAACCATCAGTCAGTACGTGGAGGGGTGTGCACACGTACTGTTCCACCATGTTAGTGAAATGTTGCCTCCTGCTAACACGTTGCGTATCAGGTGGTGGTGCAGTTAGCTGTGGCGTGTTGACAAAAGTTTTCCACATCTCTGCCATGCTAACCCTGCCCTCAGAGGAGCTGGCCGTGACACAGCTGCCTTGGCGACCTCTTGCTCCTCCTCTGCCTTGGCCTTGGGCTTCCACTTGTTCCCCTGTGACATTTGGGAATGCTCTCAGTAGCGCGTCTACCAACGTGCGCTTGTACTCGCGCATCTTCCTATCACGCTCCAGTGCAGGAAGTAAGGTGGGCACATTGTCTTTGTAGCGTGGATCCAGCAGGGTGGCAACCCAGTAGTCCGCACAGGTTAAAATGTGGGCAACTCTGCTGTCGTTGCGCAGGCACTGCAGCATGTAGTCGCTCATGTGTGCCAGGCTGCCCAGGGGTAAGGACAAGCTGTCCTCTGTGGGAGGCGTATCGTCATCGTCCTGCCTTTCCCCCCAGCCACGCACCAGTGATGGACCCGAGCTGCGTTGGGTGCCACCCCGCTGTGACCATGCTTCATCCTCATCCTCCTCCACCTCCTCCTCATCCTCGTCCTCCTCGTCCTCCAGTAGTGGGCCCTGGCTGGCCACATTTGTACCTGGCCTCTGCTGTTGCCAAAAACCTCCCTCTGAGTCACTTCGAAGAGACTGGCCTGAAAGTGCTAAAAATGACCCCTCTTCCTCCTCCTCCTCCTCCTCCTCCTGGGCCACCTCCTCTTCCATCATCGCCCTAAGTGTTTTCTCAAGGAGACATAGAAGTGGTATTGTAACGCTGATAACGGTGTCATCGCCACTGGCCATGTTGGTGGAGTACTCGAAACAGCGCAACAGGGCACACAGGTCTCGCATGGAGGCCCAGTCATTGGTGGTGAAGTGGTGCTGTTCTGTAGTGCGACTGACCCGTGCGTGCTGCAGCTGAAACTCCACTATGGCCTGCTGCTGCTCGCACAGTCTGTCCAGCATGTGCAAGGTGGAGTTCCACCTGGTGGGCACGTCGCATATGAGGCGGTGAGCGGGAAGGCCGAAGTTACGCTGTAGCGCAGACAGGCGAGCAGCAGCAGGATGTGAACGCCGGAAGCGCGAACAGACGGCCCGCACTTTATGCAGCAGCTCTGACATGTCGGGGTAGTTGTGAATGAACTTCTGCACCACCAAATTCAGCACATGCGCCAAGCAAGGGATGTGCGTCAAATTGGCTAGTCCCAGAGCTGCAACGAGATTTCGCCCATTATCACACACCACCAGGCCGGGCTTGAGGCTCACCGGCAGCAACCACTCGTCGGTCTGTTGTTCAATACCCCGCCACAACTCCTGTGCGGTGTGGGGCCTGTCCCCCAAACATATGAGTTTCAGAATGGCCTGCTGACGTTTACCCCGGGCTGTGCTGAAGTTGGTGGTGAAGGTGTGTGGCTGACTGGATGAGCAGGTGGAAGAAGAGGAGGAGGAAGCCGAGAAGGAGGAGGTGGCAACAGGAGGCAAAGAATGTTGCCCTGCGATCCTTGGCGGCGGAAGGACGTGCGCCAAACAGCTCTCCGCCTGGGGCCCAGCTGCCACTACATTTACCCAGTGTGCAGTTAGGGAGATATAGCGTCCCTGGCCGTGCTTACTGGTCCACGTATCTGTGGTTAGGTGGACCTTGCTACAGATGGCGTTGCGCAGTGCACACTTGATTTTATCGGATACTTGGTTGTGCAGGGAAGGCACGGCTCTCTTGGAGAAGTAGTGCCGGCTGGGAACAACATACTGTGGGACAGCAAGCGACATGAGCTGTTTGAAGCTGTCTGTGTCCACCAGCCTAAATGACAGCATTTCATAGGCCAGTAGTTTAGAAATGCTGGCATTCAGGGCCAGGGATCGAGGGTGGCTAGGTGGGAATTTACGCTTTCTATCAAATGTTTGTGAGATGGAGAGCTGAACGCTGGCGTGTGACATGGTTGAGACGCTTGGTGACGGAGGTGGTGGTGGTGGTGTTGGTGGTACATCCCCTGTTTGCTGGGCGGCAGGTGCCAACGTTCCTCCAGAGGCGGAGGAAGAGGCCGAGGCGGCAGCAGCAGAATAGGCCGAGGCGGCAGCAGCAGAAGAGGTAGCAGGGGGAGCCTGAGTGACTTCCTTGGTTTTAAGGTGTTTACTCCACTGCAGTTCATGCTTTGCATGCAGGTGCCTGGTCATGCAGGTTGTGCTCAGGTTCAGAACGTTAATGCCTCGCTTCAGGCTCTGATGGCACAGCGTGCAAACCACTCGGGTCTTGTCGTCAGCACATTGTTTGAAGAAGTGCCATGCCAGGGAACTCCTTGAAGCTGCCTTTGGGGTGCTCGGTCCCAGATGGCGGCGGTCAGTAGCAGGCGGAGTCTCTTGGCGGCGGGTGTTCTGCTTTTGCCCACTGCTCCCTCTTTTGCTACGCTGTTGGCTCGGTCTCACCACTGCCTCTTCCTCCGAACTGTGAAAGTCAGTGGCACGACCTTCATTCCATGTGGGGTCTAGGACCTCATCGTCCCCTGCATCGTCTTCCACCCAGTCTTGATCCCTGACCTCCTGTTCAGTCTGCACACTGCAGAAAGACGCAGCAGTTGGCACCTGTGTTTCGTCATCATCAGAGACATGCTGAGGTGGTATTCCCATGTCCTCATCATCAGGAAACATAAGTGGTTGTGCGTCAGTGCATTCTATGTCTTTCACCGCTGGGGAAGGGCTAGGTGGATGCCCTTGGGAAACCCTGCCAGCGGAGTCTTCAAACAGCATAAGAGACTGCTGCATAACTTGAGGCTGAGACAGTTTCCCTGGTATGCATGGGGGTGATGTGACAGACTGATGGGGTTGGTTTTCAGGCGCCATCTGTGCGCTTTCTGCAGAAGACTGGGTGGGAGATAATGTGAACGTGCTGGATCCACTGTCGGCCACCCAATTGACTAATGCCTGTACCTGCTCAGGCCTTACCATCCTTAGAACGGCATTGGGCCCCACCATATATCGCTGTAAATTCTGGCGGCTACTGGGACCTGAGGTAGTTGGTACACTAGGACGTGTGGATGTGGCAGAACGGCCACGTCCTCTCCCAGCACCAGAGGGTCCACTAACACCACCACGACCATGTCCACGTCCGCGTCCCTTACTAGATGTTTTTCTCATTGTTATGGTTCACCACAACAACAAATATATTATTTGGCCCAATGTATTGTATTCAAATTCAGCGGGATATAAATTTGAGGCCTAGTATTTAGGCGCTGGGTGACCGGTATGGATTTAGTGACAGAATTAGACTTGGAAATGCACAGAAGCGTGTGTGTGAAGTTATTCTGAATGACCCTATGTGCACCTTGCAATATGATATACCCTTTTAGGGATAGATTTCAAATAGCTCTGATATAGCAGAAACGACTAAATTATGAAATTGCTAAATTGGGAATTGTATTTCAACCCAGAACAAAAAATGTGCTTTGACGGACACTAAATAACTTTCCCAGCCACAACAGGACAGCGGTAACGAGAGATTTAGCGGGATATAAATTTGAGGCCTAGTATTTAGGCGCTGGGTGACAGGTATGGGTTTAGTGACAGAATTAGACTTGGAAATGCACAGTAGCGGGTGTGTGTGAAGTTATTCTGAATGACCCTATGTGCACCTTGAATATTATATACCCTTTTAGGGATAGATTTCAAATAGCTCTGATATAGCAGAAACCACTAAATTATGAAATTGCTAAATTGGGAATTGTATTTCAACCCAGAACAAGAAATGTGCTTGAACGGACACTAAATAACTCGCCCAGCTACAGCACTAGGGACAGATTTAGCGGGATATAAATTTGAGGCCTAGTATTTAGGCGCTGGGTGACAGGTATGGGTTTAGTGACAGAATTAGACTTGGAAATACACAGTAGCGGGTGTGTGTGAAGTTATTCTGAATGACCCAATGTGCACCTTGAATATTATATACCCTTTTAGGGATAGATTTCAAATAGCTCTGATATAGCAGAAACCACTAAATTATGAAATTGCTAAATTGGGAATTGTATTTCAACCCAGAACAAGAAATGTGCTTGAACGGACACTAAATAACTCGCCCAGCTACAGCACTAGGGACAGATTTAGCGGGATATAAATTTGAGGCCTAGTATTTAGGCGCTGGGTGACAGGTATGGGTTTAGTGACAGAATTAGACTTGGAAATACACAGTAGCGGGTGTGTGTGAAGTTATTCTGAATGACCCAATGTGCACCTTGAATATTATATACCCTTTTAGGGATAGATTTCAAATAGCTCTGATATAGCAGAAACCACTAAATTATGAAATTGCTAAATTGGGAATTGTATTTCAACCCAGAACAAGAAATGTGCTTGAACGGACACTAAATAACTCGCCCAGCTACAGCACTAGGGACAGATTTAGCGGGATATAAATTTGAGGCCTAGTATTTAGGCGCTGGGTGACAGGTATGGGTTTAGTGACAGAATTAGACTTGGAAATACACAGTAGCGGGTGTGTGTGAAGTTATTCTGAATGACCCAATGTGCACCTTGAATATTATATACCCTTTTAGGGATAGATTTCAAATAGCTCTGATATAGCAGAAACCACTAAATTATGAAATTGCTAAATTGGGAATTGTATTTCAACCCAGAACAAGAAATGTGCTTGAACGGACACTAAATAACTCGCCCAGCTACAGCACTAGGGACAGATTTAGCGGGATATAAATTTGAGGCCTAGTATTTAGGCGCTGGGTGACAGGTATGGGTTTAGTGACAGAATTAGACTTGGAAATACACAGTAGCGGGTGTGTGTGAAGTTATTCTGAATGACCCAATGTGCACCTTGAATATTATATACCCTTTTAGGGATAGATTTCAAATAGCTCTGATATAGCAGAAACCACTAAATTATGAAATTGCTAAATTGGGAATTGTATTTCAACCCAGAACAAGAAATGTGCTTGAACGGACACTAAATAACTCGCCCAGCTACAGCACTAAGGACAGATTTAGCGGGATATAAATTTGAGGCCTAGTATTTAGGCGCTGGGTGACAGGTATGGGTTTAGTGACAGAATTAGACTTGGAAATACACAGTAGCGGGTGTGTGTGAAGTTATTCTGAATGACCCAATGTGCACCTTGAATATTATATACCCTTTTAGGGATAGATTTCAAATAGCTCTGATATAGCAGAAACCACTAAATTATGAAATTGCTAAATTGGGAATTGTATTTCAACCCAGAACAAGAAATGTGCTTGAACGGACACTAAATAACTCGCCCAGCTACAGCACTAGGGACAGATTTAGCGGGATATAAATTTGAGGCCTAGTATTTAGGCGCTGGGTGACAGGTATGGGTTTAGTGACAGAATTAGACTTGGAAATACACAGTAGCGGGTGTGTGTGAAGTTATTCTGAATGACCCAATGTGCACCTTGAATATTATATACCCTTTTAGGGATAGATTTCAAATAGCTCTGATATAGCAGAAACCACTAAATTATGAAATTGCTAAATTGGGAATTGTATTTCAACCCAGAACAAGAAATGTGCTTGAACGGACACTAAATAACTCGCCCAGCTACAGCACTAGGGACAGATTTAGCGGGATATAAATTTGAGGCCTAGTATTTAGGCGCTGGGTGACAGGTATGGGTTTAGTGACAGAATTAGACTTGGAAATACACAGTAGCGGGTGTGTGTGAAGTTATTCTGAATGACCCAATGTGCACCTTGAATATTATATACCCTTTTAGGGATAGATTTCAAATAGCTCTGATATAGCAGAAACCACTAAATTATGAAATTGCTAAATTGGGAATTGTATTTCAACCCAGAACAAGAAATGTGCTTGAACGGACACTAAATAACTCGCCCAGCTACAGCACTAAGGACAGATTTAGCGGGATATAAATTTGAGGCCTAGTATTTAGGCGCTGGGTGACCGGTATGGATTTAGTGACAGAATTAGACTGGGATATGGCCAAAAAATAAACAGACTATTGCTGGTTAAATGCACTTGGTGTGACAGCTTCACCCTGATGTAGGCTTTAGCCAAAAAACAACCACACCATTGAGGGTTAAATGCACTTGGTGACAGGCGCAGCTTGCCCCTGATTTAGTATATGGCCAAAAAATGAACAGACTATTGCTGGTTAAATGCACTTGGTGTGACAGCTTCACCCTGATGTAGGCTTTAGCCAAAAAACAACCACACCATTGAGGGTTAAATGCACTTGGTGACAGGCGCAGCTTGCCCCTGATTTTGTATATGGCCAAAAAATGAACAGACTATTGCTGGTTAAATGCACTTGGTGTGACAGCTTCACCCTGATGTAGGCTTTAGCCAAAAAACAACCACACCATTGAGGGTTAAATGCACTTGGTCGCAGCTTGTGCTGGCGCACCACAAGACACAAAATGGCCGCCGATCACCCCAGAAAAATGTGACTGACAAACGGTCTGGGCAGCCTAAAAACAGTGAGCAATTGAGGATCAGCAGCTCAATGATCCACAGCTGCAGATCGATCAGTTAATCAAGTCCTTTGGAGGAGTTAATCTGCCTAATCTCGCCCTACTGTCGCAGCCGCAACCTCTCCCTACGCTAATCAGAGCAGAGTGACGGGCGGCGCTATGTGACTCCAGCTTAAATAGAGGCTGGGTCACATGGTGCTCTGGCCAATCACAGCCATGCCAATAGTAGGCATGGCTGTGATGGCCTCTTGGGGCAAGTAGTATGACGCTTGTTGATTGGCTGCTTTGCAGCCTTTCAAAAAGCGCCAAGAAAGCGTCACAAAAGCGCGAAGAAAGCGACGAACACCGAACCCGAACCCGGACTTTTACGAAAATGTCCGGGTTCGGGTCCGTGTCACGGACACCCCAAAATTCGGTACGAACCCGAACTATACAGTTCGAGTTCGCTCATCCCTAATGATATGAAGTCAGAATTTCACAGATGATTTTGGAAAGAATTTGTATGTTATTCATGTTTTTTTATAAGGTATTGATCATGCTATTGTTAATCACTTTGTTAATTAACCCACTAAGGATTGTGGGTATAAATATATGCTGTGACACTGATTGTTATGCTTGAGAAAGACTGCAAGGAGCAGTTGAAACGTTGCACAGGGGAAATAAAGTGGGTCGTTTTTACTGACACCCTGGAGTGCTGCCTCTTCTTTGAAGTTTCTACAACCATATTTGACCGAATTGCCTAAGGTCAGAGGATTTTGCACCAGACTATATCTACAAGTGCTGCTGCTCTTTCTTTGTATTGTGTATATATAAATATATATATATATATATATATATATATATATATGTCTACACACCCCCTAAAAAAATGAGACAAACATAAATCATTTCAGAACTTTTTCCGCCTTTAAAAACAAACTGAAATCTTGTAGGTGGAGGTAAGAAAAAAAAAGTGGTTGCATAAGTGTGCACACCCTTTTATAACTGTGGATGCAGCTGTGTTCAGAATTAAGCAATCACATTCAAAATCATGTTAAATAGGAGTCAGCATACACCTGCCATCATTTAAAGTGCCTCTGATTAACCCCAAATAAAGTTCAGCTGCTCTAGTTGGTCTTTCCTGAAATTTTCTTAGTCGCATCCCACAGCAAAGGCCATGGTCCACAGAGAGCTTCCAAAGCATCAGAGGGATCTCATTGTTAAATGGTATCAGTCAGGAGAAGGGTACAAAAGAATGTCCAAGGCATTAGATATACCATGGAACACAGTGAAGGCAGTCATGAAGTGGAGAAAATATGGCACAACAGTGATATTACCAAGAACTGGACATCCCTCCAAAATTGATGAAAAGACAAGAAGAAAACTGGTCTGGGAGGCTACCAAGAGGCCTACAGCAACATTCAAAGAGCTGCAGGAATATCTGGCAAGTCCTGGCTGTGTGGTAGATGTGAAAACAATCTCCTGTATATACCCGGGGTCAGGAAGTCGCAGCGGTTGGCTGCGCGCTCTATGTAGTAAGATAGGGCTGTTTCCTTATGGTAGCTTTCTGGGTTTGCTTTGCAACCCTTTTTGGCTCACTTAGGGATCCGTAGCTCCTTCTCCTCAGCTGTTCCTTGTCCAGCACTCCCAACCTCCTTATATTCCCCTCTCACACTTCTCTGGTTGCCAGATATAGAGCTTCCTGCCTGGACTTCTATACTGACCCACTGGAGCTGTGTTGCTGCGTTCTCTGTTTGTTGGTCCAGAACGTTACCCTCCGGATGTTTGTCTGTATTGTCTGTCCTCTCCCTGGTGTTTTTCCTCTTAGTGTCAGTGGTGCGGATTAGCGATCCCACTGGCCCGTTCACTATCTAGGGCTCATTTTAGGGAAAGCCAGGGTTTAGGCACGTGATCGCCGCACAGGTGAGGAACCCGTCTAGGGATGTCAGGGCAGTCAGGTGCCGCAAGGTAAGTCAGGGGTCACCACCTTTCCCTCTCCCTTGGGCAGTGCTTTCCCTTTTCCCTCCCTGTGCGTGACGCATGTCATTACAACAACATCTAAGCAAGGCTACATTTTTCAAAAACACATCTGAAGTCTCTCAAAAGCATGTGGGAAAAGGTGTTATGGTCTGATGAAATCAGGGTTGAACTTTTTGGCCATAATTCGAAAAGATACTGTATGTTTGGCGCAAAAACAACACTGCACATCACCAAAAGAACACCATACCCATAGTGAAGCTTGGTGGAGACAGCATCATGTTTTGGGGCTGTTTTTCTTCAGCTGGAACTGGGGCCTTAGTTAAGCTAGAGGGAATTATGAATAGTTCCAAATACTAGTCAATATTGGCACAAAACCTTCAGGCTTCTGATAGAAAGCTGAACATAAAGAGGAACTTCAGCTTTCTGCATGACAACGACCCAAAGCATACATCCAAATCAACAAAGGAATGGCTTCACCAGAAGAAGATTAAAGTTTTGGAATGGCCCAGCCAGAGCCCAGACCTGAATCCAATTTAAAATCTGTGGGGTAATCTGAAGAGGGCTGTGCACAGGACATGCCCTCGCAATCTGCAAAGAATGTGCCATGCTGATAGACTCATACCCAAAAAGACTGAGTGCTGTAATAAAATCAAAAGGTGCTTCAACAAAGTATTAGTTTTTACAACCATATTATTTTATTTTTATATTTTTTCGTCCCTCTACCTAAAATATTTCAGTTTGTTTTTCAATTGAGTTGTACAGCTTATAGGTCACAGTAAAGGTGGAAAAAGTTCTGAAATGATTTATCTTTGTCTAATTTTTTAACATCACAGAAACCTGACATTGTAACAGGGGTGTGTAGACTTTTTATATCCACAGTACAGACCAAAAGTTTGGACACACCTTCTCATTCAAAGAGTTTTCTTTATTTTCATGAAAATTGTAGATTCACACTGAAGGCATCAAAACTATGAATTAACACATGTGGAATTATATACATAACAAAAAAGTGAAGAACCTAGAATATGACATATTTTCTGCAGTTTCACAAAGTAGCCACCTGTTGCTTTGATTACACTCTTGGCATTCTCTTGATGAGCTTTAAGAGATAGTCACCTGAAATGGTTTTCACTTCATAGGTGTGTCCTGTCAGGTTTAATAAGTGGGATTTCTTGCCTTATAAATGGGGTTGGGACCATCAGTTGCGTTGTGGAGAAGTCAGGTGGATACACAGCTGATAGTCCTACTGAGTAGACTGTTAAAATTTGTATTATGGCAAGAAAAAAGCAGCTAAGTAAAGAAAAACAAGTGGCCATCATTAATTTAAGAAATGAAGGTCAGTCAGTCCGAAAAAATTGGGAAAACTTTGAAAGTGTCCCCAAGTGCAGTCACAAAAACCACCAAGCGCTACAAAGAAACTGGCTCACATGCGGACCGCCCCAGGAAAGGAAGACCAAGAGTCACCTCTGCTGCGGAGGAAAGGTTCATCCGAGTCATCAGCCTCAGAAATCGCAGGTTAACAGCAGCTCAGATTAGAGACCAGGTCAATGCCACACAGAGTTCTAGCAGCAGACACATCTCTAGAACAACTGTTAAGAGGAGACTGTGTGAATCAGGCCTTCATGGTAGAATATCTGCTAGGAAACCACTGCTAAGGACAGGCAACAAGCAGAAGAGACTTGTTTGGGCTAAAGAACACAAGGAATGGACATTAGACCAGTGGAAATCTGTGCTTTGGTCTGATGAGTCCAAATTTTAGATCTTTGCTTCCAACCACCGTGTCTTTGTGCAACTTAGAAAAGGTGAACGGATGGACTACATGCCTGGTTCCCACCGTGAAGCATGGAGGAGGAGGTGTGATGGTTTGGGGGTGCTTTGCTGGTGACACTGTTGGGGATTTATTCAAAATTGAAGGCATACTGAACCAGCATGGCTACCACAGCATCTTGCAGTGGCATGCTATTCCATCCGGTTTGCGTTTAGTTGGACCATCATTTATTTTTCAACAGGACAATGACCCCAAACACACCTCCAGGCTGTGTACGGGCTATTTGACCATGAAGGAGAGTGATGGGGTGCTGCGCCAGATGACCTGGCTTCCACAGTCACCGGACCTGAATCCAATCGAGATGGTTTGGGGTGAGCTGGACCGCAGAGTGAAGGCAAAAGGGTCAACAAGTGCTAAGCATCTCTGGGAACTCCTTCAAGACTGTTGGAAGACCATTTCAGGTGACTACCTCTTGAAGCTCATCAAGAGAATGCCAAGAGTGTGCAAAGCAGTAATCAAAGCAAAAGGTGGTGTGAGAGAGTGACTGGAAAAGTAGTAGAGAATCGTTATATTTCCCCTAGGTTTATTTCATATACCATGTACTATTCTACAGGAGGTGGATATCTCAACTAGGAAACCTCGGTGAGATATCATAAATCCAGGAAAAGATGGTCTGCCTTAGCAAAGCATAGTTTGCTGAGGACATTGGTAAATTGTGTTGTTGGGCCTGGATTTTATTGGAATGAGGATGCAGGTTGGTAGCGAGGCTCCTCATTCCCTTCCTGTCCAGAACGGGTTTCATATAGAGCTCTCAGCCAGGTGATGGAGCTCAGCTCATTTCTGGGCTATAAAGGTTTGCACTATGAGCATGTCTGGGTGGGGACTGGTTGAACTGACTGGCTTTCACCATTGCTACAGAAGTCTGCTAAAGCAACAAAAAGGACACTGTGAGTTTATTTTGAATTGTGTCATGTGGCTGGTAGTAGGCCGCCCGTATAGAAAGGGGTGATTTTATGTTTAGTTAGCAGGAATTTGTTTTGTATCTTTGCCTGAATGTAAAGGCCTTATATTTTGTTTGTGGACGAGAATAAAGAAAACAGGCAAATCCCTGTGTGAACTGTGCCATTGTGTCACTGTCTCTGACTGCTGTGCCTACTACTATTGAGCTGACCCCCACAGTGGCTACTTTGAAGAACCTAGAATATGAAATTTTCAGTTGTTTCAAACTTTTTTGTTATGTATATAATTCCACATTTGTTAATTCATAGTTTTGATGCCTTCAGTGTGAATCTACAATTTTCATCGTGTGACAGTCAGTTATTTAGCTCGCCCTTCCAGCGGTGAAAAGGTAGGGGGATTAGTCTGATTATTTCGCTGAAGGAGACCTCAGGAGACAGATGTGCATTTCCACTGGCGTCCTGCCAACTTTATTTCACAGGTTGCATTTAAAACACAATACATAAACAGAACACCTAGCCTTATCCAGGCTCTAACTAAACAATAGGTCCCTCTCTAGGACGTGGATGAGCTAACCTCAGTCCACGCAAAGTAAGCACGCTGTCTGTACAGCAACCTGCGATACTTGCAGTTTGCAGGCTCTGGACCTTCAGGGTCCCTCAGTGAGATGTGGCTTCTCTCACTCCCAGGGAGTTCTAAGCAAGTGCGTTGACAGCCCAGTTTTCTAGCAACTCCCCAGGTGCAGCTCATCAGGACCCAGGCTTAGGTTTTTCTTAACCCTTTCCGAAACAACTTTCTACAGCATATGCTAAGAACCTGTGAGACACGTATATACCCTCAATTACTTCACCCTGTGAAACACCACATTTCCCCCCCTTTTGCACTAACCTATGGGTTGGGGCACCCTGGCTTGACAAACAGTAAGTACGAGACAAACCATCTACATTCCCCTGGAGGCTGCCTGCTCGGTGCTGTACTGTGAACCTAAAAGGCTGGAGGGACAGAAACCACCTGGTAACCCTACTATTCTTTTCCTTGTTATTCTGCATCCACTTTAGGGGTGCATGGTCTGTGATGAGGGTAAATTCTCTGCCCAGTAGGTAGTATTTGAGAGCATCCAAGGCCCATTTAATGGCCAAAGCCTCTTTCTCTACAGTGGCATACCTCTTTTCATGGTCATTCAGTTTCCGACTTATGTATAAGACAGGGTGTTCTTCCCAACAATTATTTTTTATAACACTGCTCCTAACCCAGCCTCTGAAGCATCAGTTTGCAGGGAAAAGGGTTTATGAAAATCCGGACATACCAGTACCGGCTGGGAGCACAGGGCTTGTTTCAAGGATTGGCCCTCTCGGCCTCTGGGGTCCATTTTATCATCACTGAATTTTTCCCTTTTGTAAGATCGGTTAAGGGAACCGCCATAGATTCAAAATTAGGGATAAACCTTCTGTAATACCCTGCAATTCCCAAAAACGGTCTCACTTGCTTCTTGTTTAGGGGGTCTAGGCCAGTTTTGTATTGAGTCTATTTTGTTTAGCTGGGGTTTGATCAGACCTCGCCCAATGGTGTATCCCAAATACTTGGCTTCTTCCAAGCCGATGGCACACTTTTTAGGGTTTGCGGTGAGACCCGCCTGTCTTAGTGAATCCACGACCTCCTGCACTTTTGGTAGGTGAGACTCCCAGTCGCTACTGTAAATTATTACATCATCCAGATATGCTGATGTATAACCAATATGTGGCCTTAGGATCCTATCCATCATACGCTGAAAAGTCGCCGGGGCCCCATGGAGGCCAAATGGCAACCTAGTGTATTGGAAATGACCACTGGGTGCAGAAAAAGCCGTCTTTTCCTTGGCCCTTTCAGTTAGCGGAATTTGCCAGTACCCTTTAGTTAAGTCCAATGTTGTTAAGTACCGAGCACTACCCAGTTTGTCTATTAGTTCGTCTACTCTCGCCATTGGGTAGGCGTCAAACTTTGAGACCAAGTTTAACTGGCGATAGTCATTACAGAACCTTATGGACCCATCAGGTTTGGGAATTAAAACGATGGGACTAGACCACTCACTTACGGACTCTTCTATTACCACTAGGTCTAACATCTTGTTAATCTCTTGGGTAATGACCTCGCGCCTCGCTTCGGGGACCCGGTAGGGCTTAATCTTCACCTTAACACTGGGTTCTGTGACAATATCGTGTTTTATCACATGAATGAGGCCTGGGAGTTCTGAGAAGAAATCGTTATTTCTCATAACGAATTCCTGTGATTCCTGTTTCTGATGGGGAAACAGGGACTAAGCAATTCTAACCTCAGGTACGGTGTAGCTTCGTGGTGCTGAGTTTACCACCAGAGTTTCCCTATCTTTCCAGGGCTTTAGCAAGTTAATATGATAGTTCTGTTCGGGTTTTCTCTTCCCGGGCTGATGAACTAGATAGTTCACCTCGCTTATCTTTTTAACAATTGTGAAGGGCCCTTGCCATTTTGCTAAGAATTTGCTCTCTACTGTGGGTATTAACACAAGCACCCGGTCCCCTGGACTAAAATGACGCAGTTTCGCACCCCGGTTATATATTCTACTTTGGGCCTGTTGGGCTTGTTGCATATGTTCTCGAACCAAGGGCATGACTGCCTTGATCCGGCCCTGCATCTGTGACACATGCTCGATTACACTGCGGTACGGGGTAGATTCGTGCTCCCACGTCTCTTTAGCTATGTCGAGTAGCCCTCGGGGCTGCCTGCCATACAGAAGTTCAAAGGGTGAAAACCCCATAGACGATTGCGGTACTTCTCGTATGGCAAACAGTAAATAGGGAAGTAGGCAATCCCAATCCCTACCATCCTTGGCAATCACCTTTCTCAACATGTTTTTCAGGGTTTTATTGAATCTTTCCACCAATCCATCCGTTTGCGGATGGTAGACTGAGGTTCGGATATGCTTCACCCTGAATAGCCGACATAATTCTTTGGTCACCCTGGACATAAATGGGGTGCCCTGATCCGTTAAGATCTATTTAGGGATCCCAACCCTACTGAACACCAGGACCAACTCCTTGGCTATGGTCTTTGGCGTCATATTTCTTAATGGAATAGCTTCTGGATATCTGGTGGCGTAGTCTAGGATCACCAGTATGTACTGATGTCCGCGAGCTGATTTCACTATAGGGCCTACCAGATCCATAGCTATTCGTTCGAATGGCACTTCCACAATGGGTAAGGGTACCAATGGGCTTCTAAAGTTAGGGGGCAGAGACGTATATTGGCACTCGGGACAAGATGCACAGTAATCTCGTACCTCTGCTACTAGCCCTGGCCAAAAGAAACGCATTAAAATTCGTTCTTTTGTCTTTTCCATCCCCAGGTGTCCCCCCAACAAATGACCATGTGCTAGATCCAAGACCATCTTCCTAAATGGCTTGGGAACTATCAGTTGTTCTACGATGTCTTCACCTTGCTTGTCTACCTGATATAGTAAGTTATTTTGCATCGCGATATGGGGATAAGCAAGCGTGACATCTGGGTAAATCAGAACACCATTTATTATTTTTACATTTTCCCAGGCCCGAGCCAAAGTAGGGTCATTCAGCTGTGCTGTGGCAAAATTGTCGCGTGAAACCTTTATATCTGCTAAGACATTTTCAACCCTCTCCTCTGGCTCCCCACTTACATCAGTGGTTTCAGTGTCCCCCGACATTACATCAAAAGGAAACACGGCCTTATCAGGAGATGACAGAACCTCATGAAGAAGCTCATGTTCTGCGATTCCTGTTGCCCTTTCTCCAGAGACCGTAACCACTGTTGGCTCTTTAACCCTTTTTTTCCCACAATTCCCAGAAAGAAGGAAAATCCCTCCCCAGTATTACGTCATACGTGAGAGTGGGTATTATCGCTACTTGACAGGGTACCCGGTTGAGCACAGTTCCTATGTTAACACGTGCCGTATTATACTCGCGAGTTTCCCCATGAATACAGGTGACCCCTACTGTCTGGGTCTGTAAGCTCAGAGTTTACCAAACTGGCTTTGACTAATGTGATCATACTGCCAGTATCCAGGAGAGCCTGCACCTCTCTCCCCTCCACTGAAACAGGACGCAGATGTTTATCGACCTTTTCAGGGGTCCCAATAGAACAAACCCCTTGGGCAAACATCGATTTTGTATTTGGCATAGCACTCATATCACACTGCATGGGCTCTGAGTTTAACGGACAGTTAGCGGCAATATGTCCTGGTCCTCTACACCGGAAGCATTTGATAGGTTCTGGTCTCAGAAAGTCAGACCTGGCCCTTTCGGGGCGTTCCGGCCAGAGTTCTGCTTTGGACCTTGTGTCCCTGTTAGGGGCCCCACCCCTCGCAGGAGCACCCCCCTGCCGGGTACTTTCCTGGGTTAGGCGGTGCTTTTGTACCAGGTCCTTTGCCGCAGCATATCTTTCTACCAGAGAGACCAACTCATTTGTGCTGTTAGGGTCACCGTGGGTAACCCACTTGCATATTTCAGGTGGGAGGGCTCTAAGATATCTGTCCACTACCACACGTTGGACAACCTCTGATAGAACATCTGGTTGTAACCACTTCTTGGTTAAGTGTACCAGGTCGTACATTTGGGAGCGAGCTGGTTTGTCTGCCTGAAAAGCCCAATGGTGCACTCTTTGGGCCCGCACCGACAAAGTGACTCCCAGACGGGCCAAAATCTCTGCTTTTAGCTTACAGTAATCCTGCGCCTCAGCAGGATCCAAATCATAATAAGACTTCTGAGCCTCTCCACTCAGAAAGGGGGCTATCAACCCCACCCTGATCTAGTGGCCATCTTTCACGCTCAGCGGTGCGCTCAAAGGTCATCAAATAAGCCTCCACATCATCCGTGGCAGCCATCTTTTGTAGGTAGTTCCAAGCACATATGTCCTTCTTCCCCATGGGACCAATTTCAGTCGACCAAGGGGTCTGGTCTGCAAAGCGCTGCACCACCTCAGTCAAAGCAACACGATCTTTGTTTTGCATCTCGGTTAGAGTGGTAAGTTGCATTGCCATAGACCGCGCCAGATCCTCTGTCTGCCGATTACCTTCTTGCTGCACTTTGTTTGCATGTTGCTGGGCTGCGGTGGCTTGCAGCAAAGCCTTTAACATATCCTCCATGTCAGGAGTCTTTCTCTGCAGAAATGTAGCAGGTTTTGCCCAGGACATATACCTGTTCCCAAGTCCAGAAACAATTTGTATTCAGGCGTTACCCTTAGCAACCAGCTGTTCAAGGACCAGAAAAATTTCCAGCAGCACCAGTTCCACTGAGCAAACGGGCTTCTGGCCCTTTAAATTCCCACACAGCACTGCAGCATTCAGCTTTTCTGAGGTGTCGTTGCCCTTAGCATCCTCCACCAATTGTGACAGTCAGTTATTTAGCTCGCCCTTCCAGCGGTGAAAAGGTAGGGGGATTAGTCAGATTATTTCGCTGAAGGAGACCTCAGGAGACAGAAGTGCATTTCCACTGGCGTCCTGCCAGCTTTATTTCACAGGTTGCATTTAAAACACAAAACATAAACGGAACACCTAGCTTTATCCAGGCTCTACCTAAACAATAGGTCCCTCTCTAGGACGTGGATGAGCTAACCTCAGTCCACGCAAAATAAGCACGCTGTCTGTACAGAAACCTGTGATACTTGCAGTTTGCAGGCTCTGGACCTTCAGGGTCCCTCAGTGAGATGTGGCTTCTCTCACTCCCAGGGAGTTCTGAGCAAGTGTGTTGACAGCCCAGTTTTCTAGCAACTCCCCAGGTGCAGCTCATCAGGACCCAGGCTTAGGTTTTTCTTAACCCTTTCCGAAACAACTTTCTTCAGCATATGCTAAGAACCTGGGAGACACGTATATACCCTCAATTACTTCACCCTGTGAGACACCACAATAGTCATGAAAATAAAGAAAACTCTTTGAATGAGAAGGTGTCCAAACTTTTGGTCTGTACTGTGTGTGTGTGTATATGTATATATATATATATATATATATATATATATATATACCGTACTACTTGAATATTGGTGCACTGCACAGATATGTACCATACAGGACGATAAATTGTAGCAGAGTTTGTAGTTCAGCAGTCTCCTAAACTCTCTCTCCACTCTCCCTGCAGTAAATTTAGGATTTTTTATAAAACAAAGGTAAAACATATTGACTCTTAGAATTGATTGGATAAGTAAAAGCATTCCAAAGTTACTACTACTACATAAAGTGACACATATCAGATTAGCAAAATTAGGCTTGGCACTGAAGGTGTTAAACAGGCAGCTGCTGGCAACAGGTGCCTCTAATTGTTTTTCATTGCCAGACACTACAACCCTGCCCCCCGGCTCGATTAGGCCATGATTCCATCCCTCCCTCTTCCTGCCTTTAACCAACGGAGATTGATAAAATGAAATACAGAACTTTGGGTAACCCTGCAGCTCATGCTCAGAGGCACAGTGCTTCTGTCTGAGCTTGAGCTGTTAAAAAGGACAACCCTGTGTCCGTCTAGGCCCAATGCCGGCAGAGTACAGAGGCTCAGAATGCCGGACTGACTGTCCGGCCTAAAACCAGATCTTTGGCCACGCTACCTTTGGATTGTCCTTGACATTGCTCCTGACTGCCATTTTTTTACTTACATGATATCCTGGCACTGACCCCATCTGGTATTTCATTTTGTGTCTGTATTTAGACTTGGTTCTGACGTATCTCATTTGGACTCTGCCCTGATTTTGACTTTGCTTGGATTTTTATCCAGTCTTGGTTTGCCTGTCTGGTTCTGACTTATCTTATCCCTTTAGGTTAGGCCTCTGTACTTAGTTATAGGGGTTCTGCAGTTTTTTTTAAACCGATAATCTATCCTAGGTCACTAGGCCTGCGGCAAACAGCAAGAAGGCCGCGGCACTACTGCCAGCAATGCTGCCTTCTCAAACAGCTGATCAGATTCTGATGATCTATCTAGAGGATATCATCAGTTTAAAAAACTGCAGAACCCCTTTAAGAAGGGACTGTCATCCAGTTGTCATCCAGGGCTTCACTGTTCCCTACCTTTATACCAACTTACTATACAAAACATCCTAGACCACAAGGCATGGGCGTCTGCAGGGGCGGGCAAGGGGGAGCAAATGCCCTCCCCCCCCGATGCCCTGGAAATCTGTGAACTGAGTTCTGCCTCTGCTCTGCAGCTGCTGCACTGCGCAGCACCGCAGAGTGAGGAGCGGTATCTATCAGGAGCATGCACACGCCCTGATGAATCACCAGGGCCAGGCGCACACGGCAGTATGAAGCTCCGGCCACCTTCTGGGCGGGAAAGACATTGCGGAGCCAGAGCAAGAAGAAGAGCAGCGCGCAGTGTGTCGGCTGCTTCAGGACTTCACAACCACAGGCAGCCTGAATGAATGAGCGAGAGCGACACTAACACAGTGAGTGACAGTCAGTGTCGCAGACCAGTCAGTGTGACAGTACTCCCTGACTTGAGGCGGTATATGAAGGGGCAATCCTGTCTGGTATTATATGGACAGCAGATATGGCATCCTCTGGCCAGTACTGTCTATGGTCAATTCATCCTTCAAAAGCACCCTGACTGCCACCTGCTTGAGTGAGTGACAGTCAGTGTCCCTGACCCTGAGTGTTAGGTGTGGGGTGAGTCACTGACAGCCAAGTAGCAGGCAGTGAAGTGCCATGAGAGCCAGGCCAAGCAGGTGGCAGTCAGGGTGCTGCTGAAGGATGACCATAGACAGTACTGCCCAGAGGATGCCATCTCTGCTGTCCATATATCAGGCAGTATTGCCCCTTCAATCATATACTGCCTGCCCGCCTGGTCAGGTGTCACGGCTGAGGATGGGGAAAACCCTCAGCCGTGCGATGACGAGGATGGTTGTCACGACTTGGCCAGAAGCATAGAATTAGGGAGCAGGTCACCTCCTATTGCTTCCCTAATCTGACCCTAACTCCTAGCGACATGAGCCAACCTTGAAGGTAGGAGGGCTCATGCTCTGGAACCTCAGGTCCCTACTAGCCCTCCGCAGGTCCCTAAGCTAGGAGCTGGGTAGACTACCTGTTCCTCCTGGACATGGAGAAATATGAGTCTAAAGATGGCCAAACTATAAAGACAGGGGAACCAGAAACAGTCATATGGCAATGGCAGGTAAGTGCATAACATACACACACACCTAACAGAGAGGTTGCTAGGTGCAACCGCATGAACATTGCCGCAAGCTGCCTAGCCCCAGCTCAGGCTGCTATACTGCGACAATCCCAAATGACTTGTTGCCCGCGGCAACCACAAGTGAGGCTACACACTAGCGGCCCTCACCTGTGGTTGAACCAAACCAAACCGCAGGCAACCGCATGCGGTTCAGGATTCACGACCATGACCATGGCCGTGACATCAGGGTGACCAGGCAGGCAGGCAGTATATGAAGGGGTAATACTGGTGGTAGGCCTGGTATTCTGAAGACCATCTGCTTGTAAGTTACATATGACAAAAGCCTGTAAGAGTTCAGGTACAGAACACAACATTTCATTTGTTGGCGACAAAATGCAAATTAACATATTGCTGAATGCTGAGACTATAACAAAGGGGTGCAAAAATAATATCAAATTAATAGACATTCAAGTGAAATAAGAATTGGTCTTTCCTTTTGTGGTGGCTTTAGACGGATCCGCTAAGTGTGAAAGTAGCTCAGACGGATCCGTCCAGACTTTACATTGAAAGTCAATGGGGGACGGATCCGTTTGAAAATTGAGCCATATTGTGTCAACATCAAACGGATCCGTCCCTATTGACTTACATTGTAAGTCTGGACGGATCCGTTTGCCTCCGCACGGCTAGGCAGATACCCGAACGCTGCAAGCAGCGTTCAGGTGTCTGCCTGCTGAGTGGAGCGGAGGCCAAACGCTGCCAGACTGATACATTCTGAGCGGATCCGCATCCACTCAGAATGCATTAGGGCTGTACGGATCCGTTCAGGGCCGCTTGTGAGAGCCTTCAAATGGAACTCACAAGCGGAGCCCCGAACGCTAATGTGAAAGTAGCCTTATATCTGCAGTTAGGCTTCATACACATGCCCGTTTTATAATTCCATGTAGAAGGTTGCATTCTGCATGAAAGTTTTTCTTCCCCAAAGCTCGTATAGGAAATCACTATCGGTAATTAAGAAATATCTACTGTAGCTGTCTATCAAATAATTTATGGAAAATAACTGTAATGGAGTAACGCAGGACCATACGTCCTTTATGTCCATGGAGACATGGTATGTAGCCTGGGTTTTCACCATAGAAAGAGGCATCTTGCTGTATAGGGAGCAAAGTGGGAATTTGTTGGCCTACAATGAAAATTGGGGTTTTCAAGAGTTTGAAAAAGATAAAGATGTGGACAAATGTACCAGTGATTCTTTCTTCCAATTAGCTTATTACGTTGGTAAATCTCCATCTTCTCAAGGGTCTATTATATTATAAGGGGCTATTATAATAAAGAGGGGGCCATAATAATACAGAGAGGCCATTATAATTATACAGAGGGGGCCATAATAACACAGAGAGGCCATTATAATAATACAGAGGGGGCCATTATAATAATACAGAGGGACTATTATAGAACCAAACACAGCCGGTCATAGCTGGTCCAGCAGTGTTTGGGAGTTTCAGTGTCTGAATATATATATATATATATATATATATATACACACACACACACAATTTGTGGATGTCCATTTCTAAAGAAAAAATGGGGTTCATTAAATACTCTGCTGTATTCAATGAATAGTGCATTGTAGGTGAATTATTTAAAATTTACAATCTAATTTTTCCAATAAAGCTATGTATTATGCAAGGACAGGCTGGACAGCTTGATTCTAATGTACAACGTGTTACATACATGTTTATTGAATCCAGCAAAGTATTTTGATCCCCATTTCTTTTTAGAAATGGACAAGAGAAGAATCCGGACTTGATGAACAAGAGGCAGTACCAAGCACAAGCAGTTCTGCAGATCCAGTTACAGCTGCAGCATCAACCGAATGTAGCCATCTCGATGCTCCGGTAAATGATATCGGATTGTATTTGAATTCATCCAAAAAGCTAACAGATGATCTGAAATACAATCTGTTAATACATACATACACCCCGCCAGAAAATTATGACTTCAAAATGGATTCTAGTGGACCATGCTGTTTCCGTTGGGTATGGTTAAGTCAATATTCACCGTGGCTTAGCTACTCTCCACAAATAAAAGGTGCACTTTGCAAATATTGCACAGTTTTTCCTCAGCCGGTACATCGTGGGACACAAGGAGCTTTCATAACGACACCTTTTACCAAATATAAAGATTTGCATGAAAGTGCAACAACATCAACATCATGGCATAAAAATGCTCGTGTGAATGCAAATCACTTTCTGGAGATCAGAAAGAAACCGAAAACCAGTATTGTTTGCCAAATAGATAGTGCTGTGAAGCTTCAAGTTGAAGAAAATCGAAGAAAGTTATTTTCAATTCTGCCCACTATCTTATTTTGTGGCACTCATGACATAGCTTTGTGTGGGGAAAAAAGTACAAGCGGAAATGTTCAAAGTCTTTATCAATTTCGCATTGAAGCAGGAGTTGTAGTCCTAAAGAACCATCTGGAGAATGCACCATTAAACGGATGGTATACATCAGTTCGAGTTGAAAATGAATTGATAGCGTTGTGCGAAGAAACTTTAAGAGATGACCTAGTTAACCTAGTCAATAGGTCAAATGGTTTTTCAGTCATTGCTGATGAAAGTGCTGACATTTCTGGAAAAGAACAGATGTCAAGTGGAGTATGTTTTGTAGACACAAGTAGCACCTTAGCTGTCATCAAAGAAGAATTCCTTGGATTTGCAACCTTAAAAGAAATGGATGCTGCCTCAATTGCAAATATGATTATGGACTCATGTTGTAAATTTGGATTAAACTTAGAAAAACTCCATGGCCAAAGATGTGATAGATGCTCTACAATGGCAAGAAAGGAAGGTAGTACACATAAGAGGAAAAAATGAAAAATTAGAGTGTGTCAATCAGACAGATTTCCCCTTCTGGAAATTCTCCTATAAGGGGATCACGAGTGAAAGGCACAGAAGGGCGCCAGGGGTCGGACTGACACTGGAGAAAAAATATTTTGTTTTTATAGTATAAGAGGTCAAACGGAAGGAAAGAGGGATATGGCAGGCTGCCAGTGTTGGTTGGTTTGAAGTATAGACACTGTCACAATAAATGGTAGGATTAAAAGCAAGAAAAAATACATACAACCATAACCACCGAAAAAAGTGTCCGGCGCCACGCATATATAGCAATAGCTGGAAAGGCTATTGTATTCTATATGGAACTCACTGATAGTGGATATAATAGGAAACAACCATGCAGATGTAGATGGAGAAGTGCATAGGCAAAGGAACAGGATACGCACCAACACCCTAAGTGGAGGGCCTTATAATGATTCCTCCGTGGAATTGCTTCAGATGGAATAAAATCAGCAATATAGTAATTTTAAGTGGCAGAACTTACTTCACCAGGGGGGAATCCAATAGGATAAAGCTCTAGACACCCATTGGATTTACCCCCCTCGCCTGTATCACACGTAGAATCGTAGAATGAAGCAGCAGGTCCACACTGGGGTCTTCTTGAAACTTTCTTTATTCAAAATACAGGCAATAGGTGAGCTCAACGCGTTTTGGGGTCTTCTAAACACCCCTTCCTCAGGAGCAGTAATATATACAGGGTTGCAGTTGCTATCTATATATAGGGAAAGACACAGCAAACAAACAAATCCGCGCTTACAGACAAACATCACTTCCAGTTCCTGTATGGACCGGAAGTGACGATGCGTTCCACAGTGGAACACACTAGGCAAATAATTGTATAATGACCGAAATGGGGATTGAACTATACCTAATACAGTTAGCAATTAGGAAGGGATAAGGCAGCATCTTTGTAAATCGGCAGTTTGGTTTATCTGTAGCAGCTCTTCGGCGCCACTTCCGGTTTCGGAATAGACCGGAAGTGCCCATGCGTTCCACAGTGCAACGCAGCCGATAGTGACATTGAATGAGCTCTCTTGTGGAGGATTTCTAACAAACCTTATGCTCATTCTGTTTACACCATTAAGTTGGGGGCCGGTCAGCAGAATCCAAAGGGTCTTTTGGCCATATTATATAAAGAAAAAAATGAGGAGGAAAAGGGGGAAGAAAAAAAAATAAAGGGGAGGGGGAGGAGCCTAAAATCTGGTATGGGGCTATGCATAATTAGGGGTTAGTGTAGTGTCCCACTAGGTAAAGGTGGGCACTACACAAAGGGGTTAATGTGTTTACTGCCTTACTATTATGTGTATGCATTTCCTGTGTTAACTGGGTGTCAGGCCTGTCAGGCTGCAGTTTAGCCTCCCAGGCGTTAGAGGGAGCTAGAGAGCCCTAGTTATATATAGGACGGCCCAGACAGGGGAGAGGCAGTGTATTCCAGGGGACTAGAGGAGTCACCTAGTCAGCCTGAAGCTCCTGAGGCTAAGGATAGCTCAGTTGAGATACCCCAGTAGTAGGAGAGCACCTCCTGGGAGCAACCTGCAGCCACCTTTCCCATCCAGCAGTGAAGACAGCTAGGAAAAGAAGGTATTGTAACCTAGGCAAGTGCCAATACTGGAGGAAGGATTTTATACCAAGGATTTAAGCCAGCAATTAGGCATCCGGGCCTTGGGATCCAGCCAGCTAGAATAGCTGTGGGGATAGAGCAGCATTGCACTGCAAAGCATTAACTGTATACCCTCCAAGTATCTTGCAAGATAGAAACCGGCTGTTACATAAACCTGCTGTGCATTTGGAACTGTAAAGGACTGCATTATCATCTACTGTAACTACATGTACAAAGTTGGACTGTTTCATCAAGTAAAGCAACGTTTGGTTCACCAACTGTGTACTCATTTAATCCTCCTGCAAACCAGTGTGCCACCGTCACAGGCACTGGCGTCAAGATCCTTAAAGGGACCTTACCTAGGGCACTCAAAACACCTACAACATCCAGGGCACCTCACACACCATCAGGCCTGGTCCCTATCTACAGAGTGCGCCCCAGAGGAACTAGTGTCTGCCTCTCCTTCACTGTTGCATGCCTGCCCAGGGTTCTCCTCAGAAAAGTGAGTAATCCTCGATTGCCTATACCATGACCTCACTGTCGCTAATACCCTGCAGGTCTCGCGTGCTGCATTAGGATAATTAAATAATTAAGTAATTAGAAAAATGCACTTGGCAAATGGCTGTATAATGACCAAAATCATGTATAGGGGTATACATAATTAAGAATTAAGGAAATTAAATAATTAGATGAAATGAACAGAAATAATTCGATTTTTAGAGTATTGTTAATAAAAAAATAAATAATACTTCATAAAAATATATAGATGTAATTAGACTGCTTCTCAGGGGGGGTTATGTGGCCTGGCAAAATGGTGGGCCACATAGTAAGTTCACCTAAAAGACATTTATATAAAAAAATATATAAGAATAGGGAGATAGGCAAAATAATATACATATGGGGCTTCTCCTGAAGGACAAATAATTTGAAATCCATAAAAGGATAAATTCTATATAAAATGTCACTAAAATTAGATGAAAACCACATAGACAAAAATGCACACATCTATATAAAAAATATATATTAAAAATAATAATAAAAAATATATATACACACAGATGTAAAAATATATATTAATACAGAATTTTATATGTTGGTAAGGCTGATTAGTCAGCCTGCATTTGTGGGAGGGGCAGAGGCTCTTCATATACGAGCCACAGCCTCACTCACAGGCGTGTGTTTTCAGGTGCACAGCTGCTGCTGGGTGTCATTAGCAAACTAGCTTCTCTGGTGGTAGGAGTCTTTCTTTGCAGCATGGAGCTTGTTATTTTGCTCTCTGCTACCGTAGCATGCACGCGCCATACTACGTAAGTAGGTTGGGCCGGGGCCGTCTCTCCAGGCCAGTCGGATCCGACTTTGCTAGCGAACTGGAGGCTTCGCCTCAGAATCTGCTACCTCAGGTTTGCTCGTTTGGGCCTAAATACTTCCATTTGCTTTTCATTTTTGTTTGTTGGTAATAAGAGTTAGTTCCTATAAATCTTACAAGTTTCACTTTGCTTCGTTCGTCTCGTATGAAAAGTTTTTTTACAGCAATCCGGCTGAAGTAAGAGTTACCCGGGCTGCACCTGACGTCATGTTTGGAGATCGGACGCAGTGTTTATTGTTTGGGCCTTTTGCTGTAGCTGTTCCTTGCCATGTGTTTCCCCCCCCCCCTTTTCCCCCCCGCTACCACCATCTTTAAACTTCATGTATTTCACTTTTGTAAGCCGTGTACCGGGGTGGGCTCCCCAGGATACAGCAAAGTCACAGACATGGAAGCAAAACTGACACCAGCTTTATATGCAAGAATATAAACTTTACTTTGGAAACAGTATTAACACAAGTACAAACAGTATAAGTAATACCCCAGGCCCACAGTCACCGTCCCTGTCCAAGGGACAGGCCTAGCCTGCTGGCGTACACAGCAGAGCCTACAAATCGTACTGTGCCGCTATAGAAGACACACCTAACCGGTGGCAGACGCAGCAGAGCCTGCAAGTCAATTGCTGCGCTGCAGTCCAGTACAGTAAGGCCTAACAAAGCTATAACCCTATCTAACTAGCGCATACAAGGCCTAGGCTAGTCTCTGTTACTTTAGGCGCCAAACAGTGAAGTACAATTAATAATCAGGTGTACTGACCTGCATCCGTTCTGGGCCCTAGGATGCCACTTACCCAGGATGGCCACCAAGCTCTCAGCAACCGTGCGGCCTTGATTGATGCTAAGGTTTTCTGTCCATACACTGGAACTGGTCTTCCTGGGACAACCTCTCTTTCAAAGTGCTGGATCCTGACAGGGGACAGCAGATGCTCTCCTTGCTTTGAGTGTCCATTCACTGCCGGACATCTGCAAGCCAGGATGGAATCGGATTCAGTCCCTCACAGCACAATCCTTCCACCATGTCAGATCAACATTTACTGGTTCACCCAGAAGCATGCTGACTGTGCTGCAAAACAGTGGCCTCTAGTGCCCGGAATGCCAAATAACAGCTCCAGTACAATTTAAACATAAATATACAGGCAGAGCTTATCCACAATCTCATACTTTCATGCTCCGCTGTTATCCTGAGCGGCATTTACACTTTCGGCTTTTATTTAATGTCTTATGCTGCATCCGCACGTCCTCACTGTACTGCACTTTTCTACTCTTGGTTCGTATTCACTCAGATTGGTCTCACATTCAAGCTGCGCTCACCTGTTGGCTGTTACATCTCATTCCATCCCCAGCCGACAGCCGGATCCGTATTACATGCCTGTTATTACATGTTGTATACTCGGCTTACAGGCATAGCTGCTACTGTTACTCCGTTTTCATGCTCTGGACGCACCACCCTGGTGTTCCCACCTTGCTCCACTCACAACCAGAGCTGCGTTTATACCAATTTTCATGCTCTGCTCATATCCAAAGTTGTGTTCACACTTCTACTGCTACACCAGTGCGTATACCCCACTCACCAAAGCCGCTTTCCATGTCTGCGGTCACATCAAGTTAATATTCCGTTCACATCCAAAGCTGCGTCCGCATGTCTGCTTTTCACATCTTGTCCTATACTCCTTTCACTACTAGAACTGCGTCCACATGTCTGCTTTCGCATCACGTCAATACTCTGCTCACTTTCAGGTTGCATTCATACGTCTGCTTTATACCATGCTTTTCATGTGCTACCCATACTCAGAGCTGTGCCTATACCATGTTTTTAGGTACCACTCACATCCAAAGCTGCATTCACCCATTTGTTGTTACATCATGTGTTGTACTCTGCTCCGACTCAAAGCTGCATTCTCCTGTTTATTGCTACATCATGGTTTTGCTCAATCTCACCGAGGAAGTCTGCACCCACCGCTCTGGTACCTCTCTCCTGACAAACATAACTGCGTTCTTTTCAGGCTTACGTTCCCTTCCTCAGTGGTCTGTTACATTCCATAGGCCTACTTTCTGTTTAATCCTGGTTCGTATTCACTCAGACTGGTCTCCTTTTACTTCTGGTTCGTATTCACTCAGATTGGTCTCCTGCCCCAGTTCACCAAACAGCTCCTCAGCGGAGGTCAGTGGGCCAGTAAGTTTCCTGCTATGTTTTCACAAGCTGTTTGTTTGTTTGTCACGATAAGAAACTTCTCTTAGCAAACTTGAAATGCCTCAGGCATTTCATGTTTACGTTTATGGTTCGCGGTGGTTAGTGTTTTATGTACGAACGTGCTTCGGATTACTAATGTCTATATTTTTAACGCCTGTCGGCAGTCATGTTCCTTAGGCCACCTTCTAGCCAATCCAATCATTCAAATCGCTTCATATGCCATCAGGTCCGGCTTACGTTTTAATTACTTATCGTCACCGCAACGTCATCCCTCTGGCTTCGGGGGCCCTATGACCGATCCGGCCTCATGGCTCCGGGGGCCCCTCGACCGCTTTTCAGGTTTTGTTTGTTAAGGGTACGACATGGTTGTAGGCTGGTTAGTGTCCCAGGTTTCTGTTGGAGGTTATGCTAGTCCATGTCTTTGTCTTTCTAGGTCATCGAGTCCCAGTTGATTACTAAACCCATTGGGTTAAGGCCCAATCTTTTCCCCAGCCGTCCTTAATTCTAAGGTTCGCATCCCGGCGGCTGCCCGGCCCCATGAGCCCCTGGTGGTTGCTTCAGCCCCATGGCTTCAGGGGTCTGACCAATGGTTGTCTGTCCACCTGTGCAGCTATGCTTTTGAATGACTCATATCTTTACCTACTTGCCAGCTTATGTTATTAATTTTAGTTAATGTCCGTTATTATCTCCATTTTCTGTCACGTTTCCCTTCGTCTTTTCAGGTCATGCAGTTGAACTATTGGGGTCACCTTTCACGTCGGTCAGGTCTCGTTCCTAACGATATTTTGCCTTGCATGTTATTCAGGCCACGTAGTTTATCTTGGGTATCGCCTGCCACATCGGTCAGGCTCATGGTTTAATTCACGTGCACCTTATTCATGTCACTTTTCATAGTTATAATTTATAAAAAAAAAAAAACTCGGCCCCATGGCTTCGGGGGCCCAACGACTGCTTCGGCCCCATGGCTTCGGGGGCCCGACGACTGCTTCGGCCCCATGGCTTCGGGGGCCCGACGACTGCTTCGGCCCCATGGCTTCGGGGGCCCGACGACTGCTTCGGCCCCATGGCTTCGGGGGCCCGATGACTGCTTCGGCCCCATGGCTTCGGGGGCCCGACGACTGCTTCGGCCCCATGGCTTCGGGGGCCCGATGACTGCTTCGGCCCCATGGCTTCGGGGGCCCGACGATTGCTTCGGCCCCATGGCTTCGGGGGCCCGACAACTGCTTTGGCTTCAGGGGCCCGACGTCTGTTTTCAAACCTGCTGGGCTGATTGCCTGGTTGGTTGTCCATCTGTGCATCTAGGCTGATTTGGCCCCTATGTATCGCACACATACCTGCTTCCCTAATTTCCTAATAATCCATGTTGATCGCTCCATGTTGATCCATGGCTTCGGGGGCCCGACGACCTGCTTCGGCCCCATGGCTTCGGGGGCCCGATGACCTGCTTCGGCCCCATGGCTTCGGGGGCCCGACGACCTGCTTCGGCCCCATGGCTTTGGGGGCCCGACGACCTGCTTCGGCCCCATGGCTTTGGGGGCCTGACGACTGTTTTCAGTCCTGCTGGGCTGATTGCCTGGTTGGTTGTCCATCTGTGCATCTAGGCTGGCC
The DNA here is from genome assembly GCF_014858855.1 of Bufo gargarizans. NCBI lineage: Eukaryota > Metazoa > Chordata > Amphibia > Anura > Bufonidae > Bufo > Bufo gargarizans. The sequence continues at coordinate 329,387,547 of NC_058080.1, read as the reverse complement.
CCTATGTATCGCATACATACATGCTTCCCTAATTTCCTAATAATCCATGTTGATTGCTCCATGTTGATCCATTACTTCGGGGGCCCGATGACTGCTTCGGCCCCATGGCTTCGGGGGGCCCGACGACTGCTTCGGCCCCATGGCTTCGGGGGGCCCGACGACTGCTTCGGCCCCATGGCTTCGGGGGGCCCGACGACTGCTTCGGCCCCATGGCTTCGGGGGGCCCGACGACTGCTTCGGCCCCATGGCTTCGGGGGGCCCGACGACTGCTTCGGCCCCATGGCTTCGGGGGGCCCGACGACTGCTTCGGCCCCATGGCTTCGGGGGGCCCGACGACTGCTTCGACCCCATGGCTTCGGGGGCCCGACGACTGTTTTCAAACCTGCTGGGCTGATTGCCTGGTTGGTTGTCCATTTGTGCATCTAGGCTGATTTGGCCCCTATGTATCGCATACATACCTGCTTCCCTAATTTCCTAATAATCCATGTTGATCTCTCATTTTATGTTTTGACCGCAAACTGGTCCGGTTCGCCCTACAGCATTATTGTCATGTCTTACGCAGATATTTCGTCTTTCTTTAATTGTTCATGCTTTCGTTCAGGTCCTGCCAGAGGAAGAACAAGTAGGGCAATTCGCTCTAGCATTTCAGTCTCTGATTGTAGTCGATCATATCTTGTCAACCAGGTCCCCGCGCAAAGTCTTTGCCTTTTTACCACGACCAGGAATTCATTTTTGCCAGTAGCTTCATTGCATTGCATTCCCTCACTCATGGGAGGGCATAGACAGAATCTTGTATATTATGGCTTCATAGCTTCTTGCCGCACTAACCTCCGACTCCCTACAACCACGTTGAATCGGATTTTGGACAAGGTCCAGCATTTTCTCACGGTAGAAGATTCAGATAGTAGGTCGGTCTTCACGTCTCAAGCGTAAAAACAATTCTCAGGGGCGCACAGTAGAACAAAGCGCGGATAGCTGTTGTCTGGGGAACTATTCAAGGATTCTCTTCCTATGTACATGGTTCTTTTTGGCCCTCATTCCTGCATAGTCTAGGCAGTTAGGTTTTGGTCCCACGATCTCCTGACGCTAGAGCATTGCCAGTACTCGCGCTAGAACCAAACTTTACAAGTTTCAGTTGGTTTTTATGATCCATTTCACAACTTATTCTCGGTCCTCCATTCCGCTTTGGTGCAGTATCCGCAGTATTGAGCATCATGTCTCTGGCCTTGTCATCCACAAGATGGGTTGTAGGTTTCCTACTGGTCTTGCCTCACATACCCCGAATTTTCACTCTAGATCCCGGATGCATTGCAGTTGGCTTGGGGATTAGTTTGTACATGCTATTCAAAATCCTTTTCTACCCTACTTGGCTTGGTTTTTGCCCACTTATAGGCCTACCCACGATCATGGCTTAGGGCACACAACAAGCCATTTAGTCAGGTCAGCTAATACACGCCTAGCTGGGTTAGGTTGTTCCTGTTTTCTCCCTAGGGTTCTTCGGATACCTCTTGGCTGTAGCCATGACCACAAGTTGGTTGTCATGGTCTTACCTTCTTGCTGTTCTCCTTCGTTTGACATGTGCTGGCGGCCATCTTGGTTTCTGGGTTTCTTGTAGCCTCCCACCCTGCGGCTTCTCCTTCCCACTGGGAGGAGCTGGATGCCTAGCTCATATATATAGGAGGTCTGTGGCTTCAGTTCCTTGCTTAGTCCTCCTGTGTTCACATGCTTCTAAGACTGCTGCTGCTTCTGGTTCCTGATCCTGGCTTTGTCTGACTACCCTGCTGGTTCCTGATCCAAGCTTCGTCTGACTACCCTGCTGGTTCCTGATCCAGGCTTCGTCTGACTACCCTTCTGGTTCCTGACCTCTGGCTTCGCAAGACCCTGCTTCGGTTTAGCCATCCGTTTGGACTTTTGCCTTACAGCTGGATTTTCAATAAAGCCTTCTTATTTCCACTTATCTCTTGTTGTACGTCTGGTTCATGGTTCCATGACATTAGGACCAAGCCATGAATTCTGACGGTACAGGGCCATCCTCGCTACCTACGCTGGTTGCCAGACTTGATCAGCAGGATCACCTGTTGGGTCGGTTCGCTGTGGCGTTGCAAACCCTGCTTAAACGCACGGCTCATTTAGCTTCCGTTGCCGATGGGTCGGTTGTCGCTCCTGGGCCCGCTCCTACTGCCGCTCCGGTTGTTGCGCCAGAGTCTACCCCGACACCTGTTGCTGCGCCTGCGGTGTTTCGGGGTATGACCGGTTCTGCCCCCCTTCCACAGCGCTTTGGGGGAGAGCCAACTCAGTGCCGAGGTTTCCTTAACCAAGTGGGCATTTATTTCGAGTTGCTGCCACATGCCTTTCCTACTGAGAGATCAAAGGTGGGCTTCTTGATCTCGCTGCTCTCGGACAAGGCCTTGGCCTGGGCCAGCCCTTTATGGGAGAACAACAATCCGGTGGTTGCCGAGTTTTCCGGTTTTGTTGCTTCTCTTCGGAAGGTATTCGATGTGCCGGCTCGTGCTGCCTCTGCTGCGAAGCTCCTTATGTCCATCAGACAGGGTTCACGATCCATAGCTGAATACGCCATTGAGTTTCGTACCCTGGCAGCAGAGGTGGGCTGGAATAATGAGGCTCTGGTCGCTGCTTTCTCTCATGGTCTCTCGGATGCCTTGAAGGATGAGGTTGCAGCTAAGGACCTACCAGTGGAGCTCGAGCCTCTTATTTCTTTCCTGATTTTGATTGACACCAGACTCAGGGAGAGACCTTCCTTTAAGGAGAGCCTGCGGAGGCCTTCTAACAGATTGGCGCCTACGTTTGCTGTCCCACCCGTGCCTCCCTCTCCTCCCACGCCTCCTGGGGATGACTTGTCTGGGGGTGAACCCATGCAGCTGGGGTTTGCTCGCCTGTCCGAGGGGGAGAGGGCACTCCGGAGACGCGAGGGCCGATGCATGTACTGTGGTCTCGGTGGGCATTTTCGGTTGGCATGCCCGAACAATCCGGGAAACGCTCGCACCTGAGATCCTGTCGGGGGCAGATCTTGGGTGGAGTCTCCTCGTCCCCGGTTTCCCGTGTTGACAAACCACTGATTACTGTTGTCCTCTCCTGGGTCGGGGGCTCGGTGACGACCCAGGCGTTGGTGGACTCTGGTGCTGGTGGTTTGTTCATTGATAGTGTGTTCGCTGCCGCCAATTCCATTCCTCTGCAGCCTCGAGGTTCCCCACTGGCTCTTCAGGCGATAGACGGCAGACCCCTTCTGCCGCCACACGTGACTCATGAGACCCTTCCAGTGGGGATGGCCATTGGTGCCGTTCACAGAGAGTCGGTCTGTTTCCAGGTTATTTCGTCTCCACACTACTCGGTGGTCTTGGGGTACCCCTGGCTCCAGAAGCATAATCCGACTTTCGATTGGAGATCGGCCGAGATCCTCTCGTGGTCACCGCAGTGTGGGGCTAGTTGCATCCATGGGTCTGTCAAGTTGCTGTGTACTTCCTCGGACTCTCTGTTGCCTCCTGAATACGAGGAGTACCGGGATGTATTCGATAAGGTGCGTGCGGTTGCCCTACCTCCGCACCGCCCATACGATTGTGCCATAGAGTTACAATCTGGTGCCGTTCCTCCTCGTGGCAAAGTCTATCCACTGTCGGTAGCGGAAAATTAGGCCATGGAGGAGTACGTGAGGGAGGCGCTTTCACGCGGACACATTCACAAATCCTCGTCCCCGGCAGGGGCTGGATTTTTCTTTGTGAAAAAGAAGGGCGGTGAGTTGAGGCCTTGCATCGATTACAGGGGTCTCAATCGCATCACGATCAAGAACGCTTACCCGATACCCTTGATTTCCGAGCTGTTCGATCGCCTCAAAGGGGCCACGGTCTTTACCAAACTCGACCTGAGGGCGGCATATAACCTGGTAAGGATCAAGGCGGGCGATGAGTGGAAGACCGCGTTTAACACCAGGTCCGGTCATTATGAATCCTTGGTTATGCCCTTTGGGTTGTGCAATGCGCCCGCAGTCTTCCAGGAATTCATCAACGATGTTTTCCGTGACCTGTTACAGCAGTGTGTGGTGGTCTATTTGGATGACATCTTGGTATATTCTGAATCCATGGAGGCCCACATTCTGGATGTCAGACGAGTGTTGCAACGGTTACGAGAGAACAAGCTGTTCGGTAAGCTTGAGAAATGCGAATTTCACCGATCCCAGGTAACCTTCTTAGGTTACATCATTTCCGCTGAGGGGTTCTCCATGGATCCTGAGAAGGTTTCGGCTGTCTTACAGTGGCCCCAGCCCAGTGGTCTTCGTGCCCTGCAGCGCTTTTTGGGCTTCGCCAATTATTATCGGAAGTTCATCAGGGACTTTTCCATGCTAGCCAAGCCTCTCACGGATCTGACCAGGAAGGGCAGTAATCCCCAGGTCTGGCCGCTCGAGGCCATCCGAGCTTTTGAGGCTCTAAAGTCCGCCTTTGTGTCGGCTCCGATTCTGTCGCATCCCAACCCTGGGTTGCCTTTTGTCCTCGAGGTGGACGCGTCTGAGACGGGAGTAGGCGCCCTTCTGTCTCAGCGTAGAACACCAGAGGGTCCTCTGCTTCCTTGTGGGTTTTACTCCCGGAAACTGTCTTCCGCGGAGTGCAACTATCAGATTGGTGACAGGGAGTTATTGGCCATCGTGCAGGCCCTTAAAGAATGGAGGCACTTGCTCGAGGGCTCGGTGGTTCCGGTTCTCATCCTGACGGACCACAAGAATTTGACCTACCTCTCTGAGGCCAAGAGATTGACACCACGTCAGGCCAGATGGGCTCTGTTCTTGTCACGTTTTAATTACGTGGTCTCCTACCTACCCGGTTCCAAGAACATCAGAGCGGATGCCTTATCACGGCAGTACTCCGAGCTGTCCGGGGAGGAGTTGATTCCGACTTCGGTCATACCTCCGAATCAGATCCTGGCCGCCATTCGCACCAGCCTGACCTCTCCCCTGGGAGAGCAGATTTTGGCGGCTCAATCTGGTGCTCCCTCTGGGAGACCCAACGGCAGATGTTTTGTGCCTGAGGAGTTGCGCACTCGGTTGTTGCGAACCTACCATAACTCCAAGGCCGCGGGGCATCCTGGAAAGAATCAGCTGTCCTTGGCTGTTTCACGTCTGTTCTGGTGGCCTTCTCTACGTTCCGACATCGCCGCATATGTAGCGGCATGCTCCATTTGTGCCCAGAGTAAGTCCCCTCGGCACCGTCCGTTGGGCCTTTTGCAACCCATAGCCACCGGGGAGCGTCCATGGTCACACCTGGGGATGGATTTCATTGTGGACCTCCCTGCATCCCGAGGCCATACGGTCATTCTCATGATTGTGGATCGGTTTTCCAAAATGTGCCACTGTGTTCCTCTCAAGAAGTTACCCTCTGCACAAGAGTTGGCCACGATTTTTGCCAGGGAGGTCTTCCGGTTGCACGGTTTGCCCAAGGAGATTGTGTCGGATCGGGGGAGTCAGTTTGTGTCCAGGTTCTGGCGCTCCTTTTGCTCCCAGTTGGGGATTCATCTCTCTTTCTCCTCGGCCTACCACCCTCAGTCCAATGGGGCCAAGGAGCTATTCCTTCGTTGCTATGTCTCCGATCACCAAGACAATTGGGTTGACCTCCTGCCTTGGGCTGAGTTTGCCAGGAACACGGCGTTGAACTCTTCCTCTGGGACGTCTCCCTTCATGGCCAATTATGGGTTCCAACCTGCCGTGTTACCGGAGGTATTCTCTCCCCAGGATATTCCGGCTGTGGAGGATCACCTTTCCGTCCTACGTGCTTCTTGGGTACAGATCCAGAGGTTCCTTGAGGTCTCTGCGCAGCGCCAGAGACTCCAGGCTGATCGCAGACGAGCGCCCGCTCCTTCCTACCAGGTCGGAGACCGCGTATGGTTGTCCACCCGCAACCTCAACCTTCGAGTGCCCACTCCCAAGCTGGCGCCTCGCTTTGTTGGTCCCTTCCGAGTGCTTCGCAGGGTAAACCCGGTAGCCTATGCCCTTGCACTTCCTCCTGGCATGCGGATCTCCAACGTGTTTCATGTATCCCTGTTGAAGCCACTGGTGTGTAATCGTTTCACTTCCTCGGTTCCTCGGTTCCTCGGCCTCGTCCGGTCCAAGTGGGCAATCGTGAGGAGTATGAGGTGAGCAATATCCTGGACTCACGCCTGGTCCGCGGTCGGGTGCAGTTTTTGGTCCATTGGCGTGGTTATGGTCCAGAGGAGCGTTCCTGGGTTCCCTCCGCAGATGTCCATGCTCCTGCCTTGCTCCGAGCCTTCCACGCACGCTTCCCTCAGAAACCGTTCTTCACTCCGCGGAGGAGGGGCCCTTGAGGGGGAGGTACTGTCATGGTCTTACCTTCTTGCTGTTCTCCTTCGTTTGACATATGCTGGCGGCCATCTTGGTTTCTGGGTTTCTTGTAGCCTCCCACCCTGCGGCTTCTCCTTCCCACTGGGAGGAGCTGGATGCCTAGCTCATATATATAGGAGGTCTGTGGCTTCAGTTCCTTGCTTGGTCCTCCTGTGTTCACATGCTTCTAAGACTGCTGCTGCTTCTGGTTCCTGATCCTGGCTTCGTCTGACTACCCTGCTGGTTCCTGATCCAAGCTTCGTCTGACTACCCTGCTGGTTCCTGATCCAGGCTTCGTCTGACTACCCTTCTGGTTCCTGACCTCTGGCTTCGCAAGACCCTGCTTCGGTTTAGCCATCCGTTTGGACTTTTGCCTTACAGCTGGATTTTCAATAAAGCCTTCTTATTTCCACTTATCTCTTGTTGTACGTCTGGTTCATGGTTCCATGACATTGGTAAGGCTGATTAGTCAGCCTGCATTTGTGGGAGGGGCGGAGGCTCTTCATATACGAGCCACACCCTCACTCACAGGTGTGTGTTTTCAGGTGCCTCACCCTCCCTCCCTTATCTTCTCATTTCCACAGGGTATGCCCACTTATAGGCCTACCCACGATCATGGCTTAGGGCACACAACAAGCCATTTAGTCAGGTCAGCTAAGACACGCCTAGCTGGGTTAGGTTGTTCCTGTTGTTTTCTCCCTAGGGTTCTTCGGATACCTCTTGGCCGTAGCCATGACCACAAAAAAAAAAAATATATATATATATATATATATATATATATATATATATATATATAAAATTCAAGGAAAAATCAACGCAGCACTCTTGTAAAAAAAACGCAGTGTCTTTATTCACACATGTGACACAAAAATAGGCAACATGTACATGTGTACAACATCAATTAATCAAGTGATTACAATTAGTGACAGCTGATACAAAATCAAAGTAAAAAAATTTGCTCCATTCAAATCTTTCAACGGATCTTTTTGTATTGTAATCTTGATATATATTGTTGTGGAAATTTTATTATATGGACATTTTACTTTAGGATGTGTATTTAATATATTGTGTATTGTCATCATGTCTCTCAGTGTCAGGGTAAACCATTGGAATGGATATCTTCCCGTGTATGTCCTGTAAAGGAACGTGTGCTTGTTGTCTCTAGTGCGCCTGATCAGCCGCTGGAGATAATGACGCTGTACTGTAAATAAACATGCATGTGGATCATAGTAACTTTATCTGGCATTGATCACTGAGCAAGGCTGGATAAAGTTCGCTCCAGTGGTATTGCATACATGTGTTTGTTAGCTGGCTATGTTATTCTTGTCCTCCTATGTCATCACTTCCTGTATGTCATCGCTTCCCGTATCCTTGTCTTGGGCCAGCCCCTTTTACACCTTTTGTTTAGTTAAAAAAAGTGTAGACACTAAGCAGGGCGGGAGGAGATGCTCAGGAGAATTCAATCAAGATGGTAGCACTTGGGTCTTTCTCTAGCTGCAGCTGAGGGAAGATGGATTTACCTTTTTCCTCACACAAACTTTGATGCGAGCTGATTGCAACCATTAATTTATCTACAACAGATGGCGAGCTCAGGAAGGAAATAATTTTTCCCCCTGTTATTAGCAGAACTCATTAGGAGACACAGTTTAGTTTTCAAAAAGCAAAAAAGGCCAGCATAAGGTAATATTATTTTCCCTTACTCTCATTTTTTAGAAAGTTTTGCTCTTTGTGAACTGAAATCTGTGTACTCCAATCTGCTGGTATCAGAAGAAAAAAATCTATTCAAACAACCTATGTGGTTGTTGTCTGCTGCATCAAGGGGTGTAAGGAGTAAGGTAAGTGTTTTTCCATTGTGTTGATTGTACAGAGATTGTATGATGAGCAGTACATGGAATTGTGTTTTTTTGTAACTTCCTAACTTTTATGTTACTGTGATTTTGTAAGAGGCAATTTTATAGAGGTTTATAGAGGTAGAAATTGGGTTTAGTGTTTTGTACATTAGAGACAGCGTTTAGAGTGTTTTTTTTATTGTTAGCCTGTAAATCACCCACAGAGTGGAGGTTTTGCTCTGGCTTCAGGGGGTAGGGAACATAGGGAAATATAAAAACTGTTTTTTATTGCTGGATATTGTAGTGTGTGTATGACTATGTGCTTGTCGGACATCTTGACCATGCTTGTCGGCCATCTTTAAGTTTGTCGGCCATCTTAGCTAGTTATGCTATGGAAAGCGATTTGAGTGTTTTTGCCTAAAATGTTAATTTTGTCAAATAGTTATCTTGTCTTTTTGTAACCTTTCTATGTACAGTTTGATTTTGTTTTGATAAGTTTTGTGCTGGATATCAGTTGAGTGTTCGGTTATGTTATAGCTCAGTGACCAGTCTGATACAGGGATCATTGTGTGAACATTAGTGGCAGTTTAGTGGTGAAATCGTCCTATAGTTGATGATTCTGCTTAATGTTTGTATATCTGTGGCTGTTACACTGAATTGTAGACTTGTTTGGCATAATTAATATGGGTACTACAGTGTAGAAAGGTTCTGTGCCAAAAGTATTGGGACAACTCCTAGAAATTGGTACTAGTGTTTTGTATTTTGTAACAACCATTGTGGTGTTTGTTTTTTGTGCAATGGAAAGTATTTTTAAAGAAGTAGCAAAGTTGAAGGACACGGCAGCCATTCTTTAGGCTATGCAGGGATCTACTGATCCATGGCTGCAGGCCCAGAATTGTGTAGCAAACCTGATCAGTACAAAAAAATGGCGCAAAAGGAAAGGCAAGTATGCTCTGATTTTTGCTGCTGGTTAGATAGCGGATAAATATCAGGAGTCTTATAGGCTGAAGCTGAGTTTGGAAGGAGAAGTGGAAGATTTAAAAGTGGAAATTGGTAAATTGAGATCTCTTGTCCAGCAGGCAGCTGATGCTAGCGCCAATTATCAATGTACTGTGAGGTGTAATACTGAGCTGCGCAAGGAGAATGAATGGCTATCTGAAAGCCTGATGCATGCACAGGGTGCTGTAAGGGAATTGCCTGAGTTATTGAAACAACCGTTGGAGAGTAATGTGTCTGGGATTAGAGGCAATGTATGGGCCGAAAGCATGGATAAGTCTGAGGACTGTGGGTCACATGGTGGAACCGACTCAGGGATGGAGATGGACAATGTGTCTGACCCTGGAGTTGGACGTATTAACACAAGGCCAGAAGATTCCTCAGATGAGTCCGTGGTAAGTGGACTCAATACAGATCGTAATGTGGGAGCTACTCAGGCTAGGATGGTTAATGTTGTGTGCCAAGTCGAATCGCCTTGTGCACGGAGGCGAGCTATTCTTTGTTTTGCATGCAGGGAATACGGGCACATTGCACGATATTGTGACGTTGCTAATGGCAACAGACACAGGTTTGTTAAGTACCCCAGAACCACACCTAGAAGTAAAGTGGTTTATTCGGCAAGGTGGGGTAATGGTCCCAGATATGCTTCTTTGCAAAGGCAGAGAACCCAGGGACAGCCAAGGTCTTGGATCAATGAAGCGGATTTGAAATCACAATATGAACGGTTAAAATGTGAAAGAAACAGGTTTTGGGACCTTGTGATGTTAAATCCTGCTTCTCTGGTCAAATGAATCTGAAGCTGTTTGGGGCTGGGCAAATTAACATTTCAATTACTGGGTGGGTCGAATTTCTCCTGTACGGTTTCAGGGAAACCCTCCAGGACATTGATTTGTTAATTCAGTCCTATACAATTATATGTGTTCCTAAGGGTTTCGTTTTTGTATGCGTTTTGGGTTAAGGTAAAATTAACTTTTTGCTAAAGCTCAATGTATGTAATCAAGTGTTTTTTTTTTTCCTTTTTTTATTTTTCAGTTATATTTGTCTATTTTTGTTTAGGTATTTCTTTGATTAGTTTATATTTACATTTTTCTTCTTTTACTCATTTTATATTTTTTTGGTTTTTAATGCATATTTGGTGCTTTTCTCTCTCTCCCTCTCTTTTCTCTGTAGATTTGTTTAGGAGTACTGGGAGTCTCATGATATTGTGTGGGAACTACTGTCTGAATTCAAGGGCTGCTGCTGAGTGAGAGGTTTTTGATCAGTCACTGCAAAAAGGGCTTTGTGTGCTGTTCAGCTTGACTATATAGAATCATATCGGCAAAGGAAAGTGAGTTTGATGAACATTTTTTTTAAGGAGACAAGGTGATATATATCACCTGGGCATACCAATAGCTGTGTGAGTAACCCCATTCCCCACAGAAGGTACTGTGTGTTCTCTGTGTACCCCTCGTCCCCACAAAAGGTACTGTGTGTTCTCTGTGCACCCCTTTTTCCACTCCAGGTCAATTGGAAGCCCTATCCTGTGGTCCGGTCACTATTCAGAGCCAAAACCGAGGCTGAGATATCTCATTAGGAGACTCAGAGGGCCGCCGTGTGTCGGCGAGAGCCCTTTTCCTCACACTGATTACTCCTTTTCCTGAGGTCTAACTAGGGGGAACGGAGTCCGTGCGTCGGTGCCAGAAACCCTAGGGGAACTCAGAGGCGAACGAAGAGGAGTAACAGCCACCCAGCGTGTGTCGCAGGGCAGTCCTTGCGTAGGTCGCGGGACAATTCCTTGCGTAGAAATTTATGCTCGAGCATGGGTTTAGGCAAATTTAGGGATCAGAAGGGTACCACTTCTGACTACTATAGGACAGCCAAGCAGTACATGAAATCCATCTATAGAGGAGGAGTTGTTAAGCCCCCTCAAAGATTGGCACCAAGGTACAGAGTGGACCATCCCCAAAGGAGGGACCTTTGAGGTCTGGATTGGGAAAGAGTTTGTCAGTAAATTCCCCACTAGACTCCAAACCCATGGTTCCCTCCAGAAAGCAGAACAATGGCTGCACGAATCCATCGATCTCCAGCAACAGGGCATTCAAAAGTCCCAGACAGTGCAAACGAACACTGTCATGTACTCCCATCCCACTAAGACTGCAGAGTCCAAGAGAAGCGCTTTTCGCTTTTCTCTATCTCTCTCTCTCATCCCTCCGTCATCTCCCCATCTAACCTTGAGACGATGCACCATGTTTAATCCACCTTCTCTTCATCCTGGTTTTAAGGCCGATGAGAAGGGGGGAAAGTGGTGCAGAAAACAACGATCTTCAAACTTTCTAACCTCTCAAATGTCAATCAATCACAACTGCCTTTTCTTTGCTGGTACTTGGGTCAGATTTTTGCAAAGTAGGTAAAAATCACGTCCGATCCATGGCCTGAATGTTCCGCTGTAACCCTTATATTCTATCAGGTATGCCTCCAGGCAGCCCCACGGGTTATCACCCGATGTCCACCACCGGGTTCGGGAGTTGCTCCCGGACCCAGACTCAATAACCAGTGTTTATTCTAGTCAACCAGGTGATTGGGTCGTGCTAAAGAAACATCCGAGGATGGGACTAGAGCCGAGATATCTTGGGCCATTTCAGGTGCTGCTGATGACGCCAACCTCTCTGAAGTTCGAGGGACGAGACAACTGGATCCACACCGGTCACTGCAAGAAGCTGCTCAACTAAGTCAAATAATGCAGAGTATCACTTTTGTTTATTTGTTACAAGGAGGCATTGTTGATAGATGATATTAATATTAGCTCTGGCTCCTGCTCCTTGCTTGTTAATCCTGTATGGCTGTCCAGGCAGCTAGGCGACCCGTAGATTTGGGATCCTCCAGTTGTGAGGAAGGTATATGGTTATGCCAGGCTAGCAGACACCATTGACAAGGGTCAGGCCCATACTGACAGGAGCTGGACAGGGGCGGAGCTATGACTAGTGAGAGTCAGAATCCTTTTTAAAACTTTGGGAGGTCTTGGGGCTCACTGGTTTTCCATTGAATCCGGGCAAAAGGAAATAGGACATGTACTTATGTTTTTTTGTTTCCATTCCTTCTATACGCCGGAGTGGGATGTTCCTGATGTCTAATCGACTGATATACCGAGGCCTGAACAGACAAGACGCCCTGAAGACCAAACCATGGACCAGATGCAGAGGATCCCAAACCAGCCGGCGACCAACGCGAAACGCCACCTCCTAAGTCACCTCCCGAAGAAAAGAATCTGCGTGTCAAGATTGACGTTCTGTTTTCCATCATCTGTTTTGTTTTATGGATTCAGGACTTTTCGTAGACAAGACTGTTTGTTTTTTTTTTTTTTTTTTTTCAAAGAAGAAGATCGAGATTCGTCAAGGGACACTGGGGAGCATATGACAAAGAGGAGGGACTGTTGTGGAAATTTTATTAGGATGTGTATTTAATATATTGTGTATTGTCATCATGTCTCTCAGTGTCAGGGTAAACCATTGGAGTGGATATCTTCCCGTGTATGTCCTGTAAAGGAACGTGCGCTTGTTGTCTCTAGTGCGCCTGATCAGCCGCTGGAGATAATGACGCTGTACTGTAAATAAACATGCATGTGGATCATAGTAACTTTATCTGGCATTGATCACTGAGCAAGGCTGGATAAAGTTCGCTCCAGTGGTATTGTATACATGTGTTTGTTAGCTGGCTATGTTATTCTTGTCCTCCTATGTCATCACTTCCTGTATGTCATCGCTTCCCGTATCCTTGTCTTCGGCCAGCCCCATTTACACCTTTTTGTTTAGTTAAAAAAAGTGTAGACACTAAGCAGGGCGGGAGGAGATGCTCAGGAGAATTCAATCAAGATGGTAGCACTTGGGTCTTTCTCTAGCTGCAGCTGAGGGAAGATGGATTTACCTTTTTCCTCACACAAACTTTGATGCGAGCTGATTGCAACCATTAATTTGTCTACAACAATATTCTCATGCGTATTTGTATATAAAGTGCTTGTGCCAATAAAGTGCAGCTTCCAATCAAAGTATACAAGAACAATCTCCTATTATAAAAAAGTGCAAGTGCATTTTAAAATCACAATAAAACCATATTAAATTCATCAGGATAGAGAGGCGCGTGCTGCACTTGAATGCATTTCATCCAGCTTGCTGTTTTTTTGAAAAAACGCATAGTGTGAACACCACCCATCTGCAGGGTACAAAAAAAAAATATATTCTATTTTTATTTTTTTAGATTTTATTTCTATAGATGATCATGTCAGCGCTATCTCATGAGTTACGGGCTGGTCTGCACAGGGATCTAGTGCCACGTGGTCATGTGACGCCTATTTGGCGCCTAAGAATATCCAATCTTCCCACAGAGAAAAAAAAATTGGGAATCATCTTCTATTCTCATAGTTTTCTCAATTATGTCGTTATATTACACTACACCACAGCGAACCACTACTTCCCGTGCAGTCACTCATCCACAACACATAGACAACACCAGGGGTGTAATGTGGGGGGGGGGGCTGGGGGGCCGTTGCCCCGGGCGCCAGACTGCAGGGGGCGCTGACTGTCCGCTGGTGCAAAATCACCTCTGCTGCACTGTGCAGAGAGTGAGCGAGGGGAGCAGTAAACTCTCAGCTCGGCCAAAGGAGCGTGCGCACACCTGTAAGCACCTGGCACTGATATAGGCTCCGCCCACCTTTCAGACACTGCGGAGCAAGAAAAACTAAGAAAAGATGGCTGCCGCTTTAGGACCAAGCGCAACGGCGATCCAGGCTCCACTTTGGATGCCAGGCATGATCTCAAGATGCTGCTGTGAGTGACTGCAAAACAAACCTACTTACACTGCAGTCTCAATAATTACCGGTAGATCCGACCAAGGAGTGACAGAGGCATTTTGGTTAAAAAGGAGGGACCCCTAACATGTACACTGCACACACTTTCTGTCTGTCCCTCACAGTGTGAACTCAGTGACCCTCCCGGTACAGAGCTGTTCATGATCGTGCCTGCTGTACTGTGCTGGAGGCCTGGTTCTGCTGGTCACCGCTCACCAAGACATGACAACAATCCCTATACTGCATAATCTGTACCAGGGCTCTACACATGGAAGTTTTCTGCTGTATACACATTCACATTATGTATAATATATATAATAACCCCCTGTATAATTATAAATAATGGCCCCCTCTGTATTAGTATATATATTATGGCCCCTTTATATAATATCTAATGGCCCCCTCTGTAATTAATATATATATATATATATATATATATATATATAAAATGTCCCCTTCTGTTACTGCTGGTGGGGGCACTATTGGAGGCCTTATGTCTACTAGGGGCCCTATGGGGGAATTATTATTGAGCACATAATAATGGGATTGCTATTGGAGATACTGTGTGTCTCAACTCCAGTCCTCCAGGCCCACCAACCAGTCATGATTTCAGAATATCCCACAGAATGAATACTTACGGTAAGGGTCCATTCACACGTCCGTTGTTTCTTTCCTGATCTGTTCCATTTTTTGCGGAACAGATCTGGACCCATTCATTTTCAATGGGTCCTGAAAAAAAATCAGACATTGTGCTCGCACAAAGATATTTGCATAAGTGGGCGCAACGTTTTAATGTGTTAAAAAGAGGGGGGGGGGCAGACTTACTCTCTTGAAGAAATGTGAACTAAAATGGATACATCGCCTTGGTGCGTTAAAACCCCATGGTTTGAATATAGATTATCGTGTTACAGTAGGGATGAGATAAGGGACATGGACTCCCGATTGCATGATCACTAGATACATCATTACATTGAATGTACAGACCAGTTATTAATTTTTGCGAGGATAATATTTGTTTTGTATTACAGATATGTGGATCCATGGGATGAGAGAGGCGTCCTGCAGGATGATTGAATATGTCCCCCCAAAAAATTTTGTGCTACATTTGATTTAAACTGGAATTTTACTTAATGCTGCATGCTGGTATTGACAGTAATTCACACCGACTCCCAAGCATGCGTTTGTTTGTGGGGAAGTGTTGTCTATGTGTTGTGGATGAGTGACTGCACGGGAAGTAGTGGTTCGCTGTGGTGTAGTGTAATATAACAACATAATTGAGAAAACTATGAGAATAGAAGATGATTCCAATTTTTTTTTTCTCTGTGGGAAGATTGGATATTCTTAGGCGCCAAATAGGCGTCACATGACCACGTGGCACTAGATCCCTGTGCAGACCAGCCCGCAACTCAAGAGATAGCACTGACATTATATTTTTATTTATTAATTTTTGTACCGGGCAGATGGGTGGTCTTCACACTATGCGTTTTTTCAAAAAAAACAGCAAGCTGGATGAAATGCATTCAAGTGCAGCACGCGCCTCTCTATCCTGATGAATTGATGAATTTAATATAGCCAAGTGGTTTTATTGTGATTTTAAAATGCACTTGCACTTTTTTTAAATATGAGATTGTTCTTGTATACTTTGATTGGAAGCTGCACTTTATTGGCACAAGCACTTTATATACAAAGACGCATGAGAATATATATCAAAATCACAATACAAGAAGATCCGTTGAAAGATTTGAATGGAGCGAATTTTTTTACTTTGATTTTGTATCAGCTGTCACTAATTGTAATCACTTGATTAATTGATGTTGTACACATGTATTGAAAAGTTGGATATGTATTTAGATGCCAGTATGTGGTTGGTGTGTGCACTTGGCTTGAGAAGGATCCCGGAAGGGGATTGAAACGTTGCCTATTTTTGTGTCACATGTGTGAATAAAGACACTGCGTTTTTTTTACAAGAAGAGTGCTGCGTTGATTTTTCCTTGAATATACAAGCCTATGGTCAAAGGCGAGACGCTTGCACCTGATAACCTCTAAAGTGAGTGCTGCCGGATCTCATATACTATATATATATATATATATATATATATATACATACATACAAATACTTAAATATACAAATGAAAGTTTCTACTACAAAGGTCTTGTGGATAACTGAGGGTAACCTAGTGTATTGGGGGCCTACTTGTGTATTGGGGGTCTAATCCTGCTTGGGCCTTGTATATGAATAGATTAATAGTTTGTATATTCAAGGGCTTCGTTTAGACCAAAGGGAACCAACGTATTAAATGTATAAATCCAAAACATTTATTTTCGAGCCAACTGTTGGAATGAGTGAGGGACCCATTCAATGGGGGTAACTTTCGCGAGGGTGGAATCACTACTGTGGTGTTCAAAGAAATGTCTGGAAACACTATGAGTGAGCACTTTACGATGAATATTCGAGCGGTGCTCATTCATTCTTTCTCTGAGGGTTTGGGTGGTTCTCCCTATATATAACAAATTGCAGGGACATGTAAGCAAATAAATTATATTCCGAGATCCACAGTTCATAAAATGCCTCAAACGTGATAACCTCTCCAGAATGTGGGACATTAATGGTTTTAGTCTTGTCTTTGATCATTCCACAGCATTTACACTCCTTTATTTTACATCTAAAGGCCCCCATTTCGGTCATTATACAATTATTTGCCTAGTGTGTTCCACTGTGGAACGCATCGTCACTTCCAGTCCATACAGGAACCAGAAGTGATGTTTGTCTGTAAGCGCGGATTTGTTTGGTTGCTGTGTCTTTCTATAATATAGAAAGCAACTGCAACCCTGTATATATTACTGCTCCTGAGGAAGGGGTGTTTAGAAGACCCCGAAACACGTTGAGCTCACCTATTGCCTGTATTTTGAATAAAGAAAGTTTCAAGAAGACCCCAGTGTGGACCTGCTGCTTCATTCTACGATTCTACGTGTGATCCAGGCGAGGGGGGTAAATCCAATGGGTGTCTAGAGCTTTATCCTATTGGATTCCCCCCTGGTGAAGTAAGTTCAGCCACTTAAAATTACTATATTGCTGATTTTATTCCATCTGAAGCAATTCCACGGAGGAATCATTATAAGGCCCTCCACTTACCCTGGGTTCACACCTGAGCGTTTCTGAGACGCGCGTTTTACGCGCGTATTTGTCGCGCGTTTTTTGCAATAGTAAACGTGCATTTGACGCGCGTTTGTGTGATTGACTGCAGTGTTGTCCAATGAGTCTATGGCCAAAACGCGCGACAAACGCCCCAAAAAAAGCTCAAGAACTTGTTTATGCGTCGGGCGTTTTAAAGCGCGTTCAAACGCGCTGTAAAACGCTCAAGTGTGAACCAGGGCCATAGGGAAGCATTGGTTTTCACGTGTTGAGCGTTTTACAGCGCGTTTGAACGCGCTGTAAAACGCTCAGGTGTGAACTTAGGGTTAGGGTGTTGGTGCGTATCCTGTTCCTTTGCCTATTCACTTCTCCATCTACATCTGCATGGTTGTTTCCTATTATATCCACTATCAGTGAGTTCCATATAGAATACAATAGCCTTTCCAGCTATTGCTATATATAGGGGTGCGTGGTGCCGGACACTTTTTTGGGTGGTTATAGTTGTATGTATTTTTTCTTGCTTTTAATCCTACCAGGAAAGGAAGGTGGCGTTCAAGCCATAATAAAAATTGAATTTGGTTGTGAATGACCTGAATGCTGTTCCTGATATACGGAATTCTGTTGGCACAGTGAAGGCCATCATCAAGTTTTTCTGTGAGAGTCCAAAAAGAAGATCTCTTATTCCCAATGTGCCATTGCTGAGTGAAACACGCTGGACAGCAAAATATAAGAGCATTAGAATTTTTAGCTCTAACTTTGAAAACATTTTTCAACAACTAAGCTTTCTGGTCACTACAGCATGTGGTAAGACACGTCAGGACGCATATCAATTGCAATGTTCCTGTAGCAGAGTGAGCTTCCTCTTTTGCTTGAATATCATTGCACAATACTCCTCAAGATTAGAAGCTGTAAGCCAGGCTCTCCAAGCTGTTCAGCTTAATATACTCCAAGTATGTGATCATGTACAAGACCTCCTGACCGTGTTCCATGAACATAGAGAAAAAGCGGAAAAGAGAAATTCACAGAAATATTTTCAAGCGTTCAAAGAATGGCAGAAAACTTGAACATTGAACTTTCTGTTCCCATCCTGTGTGGCCGACAAGTATTTTGTTCTAACTTTATTTGCTCTTCAGTGGAAGAATATTATCAACAATCCAAATGCCATACATGGACTCTATTATTTCAGCATTTAGAAAGTCAGTTTGGGAATGAAAGTAAGAAAAATTTCAGCCTGTTTTCACTTTACCCAAAACAAATGGCAAAAATGACACTTAGCAATACAAATGCCAGATTGCAAACATCAGAGAAATTTACAACTTCGAAAATCTGGGAGCCGAAGCAATCACGTGGTATGAGATCTGGTCAACAAAGGTAGAACAGTTTGATAATGGATTTTTAGATTTGTTAAACCACACAGATTTTTTTCCATCACTCCGGCAAGCAATTCTTGTTGCTCTCACATTGCCAGTGACCACCTGTACAGTGGAACGGTCATTCAGCACTATGAGGAGTGTGAAAACCTGGTTAAGGTCGACCATGGCAGATGATCGCTTATTGGGTTTGTGCATGGTGAGCATACATCAAGGAAAAATGGAAGAAAACAGCAGAGGAATAGAAAAGTAATTGATACATTTGCACAAGACCACAGACGTTTGGAGTTCCTTTATTGAGATCACTAACCAGTGAACAAAAACTGTACAAACCTACTCATTGAAAAATGGCTTGTGCTGGCTCTGCCCCTAATCTGTCTTCTTGACAGTCTCAGCAAATCCTATGCTTTTCTATGGGAAAACATTGTGATTGGCTTTTGATCAACATGTCTGGCTGATGATGTCAGCCAGGCAGGCAGATTAGAGGCCGAGCCAGCAGCAGCTGACTGTAATAAAGATAATATTTTATAATATTAAAGGCTTAGCAGGGGGACTAGGGGATGTTTTTAACACTATAAGTTCAGAAATACATGTTCCTGACTCTATAGTGATTCTTTAAATTTGAGAATAGGTGCTTACAGTTCCTAAGCTACAACCGTTATTCTGTTAAAGTTTATATGTTTATTTTCCAATTTGGAAGACAATTGTTATCTTTAGTCCAGTCAAGTTCATCCTAAAGGTGCTCAATCGGGTTGAAGTCAGGGCTCTTTGGGGCCAGGCCAGTCAAGTTCTTCCACACCAAATAAATCTAACCATGTCTTTGAGGACCTTGCTTTGTACTCTGGGGCACAGTCATGCTAGTAAAAGTGAAAACAGACTTCCTCAAATTATTCCCACATCATGGCTGGAAGCATAGCATTTTCTTGGTATGCTGAAGTATTAAAATGTCCCTCCAATGGAAATAGCCCAATCCCTGAAAAACAGCCACATACCAGTATCTTCCATCAAACTTTACAGTTGGCACTTGGCACAATGCAGTCAAAAGTACCAATTTTCTTGCATCCGCCACACCTAGACCCACCTATCAGACTGCCAAATGAAGATGTGCATGCACTATATGTATATATAATTTGTATATTTAATGTTATTTATTTTAATACATTTCAAAATTAATACAGTTGTCAATATTTTAGTTGTCATATTTTTTGTTTATGTTAACACCAAATGCAGTTTCTACATTTTTTATTTGGTTATAGTGCCTTAGGGTACTTTCACACTTGCGTTTTTCTTTTCCGGCATAGAGTTCCGTCAAAAGTGCTCTATGCCGGAAAACGACTGATCAGGCATATCCCCATGCATTCTGAATGGAGAGTAATCCGTTCAGGATGCATCAGGATGTCTTCAGTTCAGTCATTTTGACTGATCAGGCAAAAGAGAAAACCGCAGCATGCTACGTTTTTTTCTCCGGCGAAAAATACTGAAGACTTGCCAGAATTACGGATCCGGCATTTTACTCCATAGGAATGCATTAGCGCCGAATCCATCGAAAAGATTTCAGTTGTTTGCCTGATCGACGGATCCGGTTCTTCTTTCTGCGCCTGCGCAAACGAATAGGCGGAGCTGTGTGCGCCGTCAACTTCCTGTCACTCTTCGATCCTGCCTGCGAGGGAGAAGGGAGGACGCCATTGTAGGTGAGTAGAAAGTTTTTTTTTTTTGTTTTGTTTTCGATTTTGCCAAGGAAATAAATATAAGCAGCTCCTATGTAATTATACATGGGAGCTGTAGTAAATAGATCATGCTAGGAGTAGTAGTCTTGTTGATTACTACTCCTAACATCCACTATGTACTTGCAGCACATGCAATGCCTATGTAGTTTTGCATAGGGAATGCATGTGGTGCAAGTACATAGTGGATGCTAGGGGTAGTATTCCTTTTGACTACCACCCCTAGCATCCACTATGTACTTGCACCACATGCAGTGCCTATGTAGTTTTGCATAGGCAATGCATGTGGTTCAAGTACATAGTGGATGCTAGGGGTAGTAGTCCTTTTGACTACCACCCTTAGAATCCACTATGTACTTGCACCACATGCAGTGCCTATGTAGTTTTGCATAGGCAATGCATGTGGTTCAAGTACATAGTGGATGCTAGGGGTAGTAGTCCTTTTGACTACCACCCCTAGCATCCACTATGTACTTGCACCACATGCAGTACCTATGTAGTTTTGCATAGGCAATGCATGTGGTGCAAGTACATAGTGGATGCTAGGGGTAGTAGTCCTTTTGACTACCACCCCTAGCATCCACTATGTACTTGCACCACATGCAGTGCCTATGTAGGTTTGTATGGGCACTGCATGTGGTGCAAGTAAATATTGGATGTTAGGGGTAGTAGTCCTGTTGACTACCACCCCTAGCATCCATTATGTACTTGCAGGACATGCAATGCCTATGTAGTTTTACATGGGCAATGCATGTGGTGCAAGTACATAGTTAATGCTAGGGGTAGTAGTCCTACAAATTGTTAAATCATTTTTTTTTCTCATGTAGTCCAAAATCAATTATTTGGCCCAAGAAAACCGAAATTTGAAGAAAACTTTCAAATAGAATGTCAAGTAAGTATTATTTGTCTGTTTTTTTTTGTACTAAAATAATATTTAATAATAATAATCAGATTAATATTTTTTTTCCTACAGGCTCAACATCTTCTACGGAAAATACATTTTTTTATCTTTCTGCATTTACATTATGAACGCATTTAAATATTTTTTTTTTTATTCACAGTCCTCATCTGTGGAGGAGAGGCCTCGCGGCCCAGAGACCAATGGAGAGGAGGAAGTTGGTGGTGGAGGACATGAAGCGGTAAATATTATTATTTTTTATTTTTTTAGCTGAATATTATGATTTGTATATTATTATTTTTTTTATTATTGTTATTTCTATTACAGGTCGCTCGTCCCGTTGACTCCAACAGAGGTCGTCAATCTAAATCCAGAGGAAGTCGGGGAGCCCGCGGCGGTCGTGTTCGTGTGAGTATTTCCTAGAGGAGTATTTTTAATTTAAAATCTGTTAAAAGGATTTCTGTCACCAGGTTTGGGCCTATAGAGATACGGACATGCACGGCTAGATCGCCGCTAGCATGTTCGCAATATATGTGTCCTATAGGGCTGTGTGGTTTATTTAAAAAAATATTTTATAGATATGTAAATGAGTGTTGAATGTGTCCAAGGGGCTGCACTAACCTTCGTTGTGCGCAGTGCCGGTATAGTGTTCTTTCCCTGTCCCGACATCAGCTTCATGCAGAGAACAGCGCATGAGCGACACATTCAACACTCATTTACATATCTATAAAATCATTTCTTTATTTTATTTTATTAAAACCACACAGGCCTATAGGACACATATATTGCGGACATGCTAGCGGCGATCTAGCTGTGCAGGTCCTATCTCTATAGCCCCAAACCTGGTGTTAGAATACCTTTAAACATGAGATTATAATAAAAAAAAATTAAATATATTTTTAGGGTTCAAGACGCTCCACCAGAACGGATGAGGAGGAATTTGTCAGTTGTATAATTGACAATGAACTCCTCATCCAGATGGTGGAGGACAGACCACCACTGTGGGACCACATGGACCGCCGCCATGCTGACCATCATGCTACCCGGCTCCTCTGGCTTGAGATATGCAAAGTTTGAGTGCCTAATTGGGACGACCTCAATGAGAGTCAACGGGAGGAGTGCTGTAAGTATACTCTAGTATAATGCACATGTGTACTTTTCATAAAAAATTGGTTTTGTGTCTGGTTGAAGTTGGTCACTCAATGCTACCTATAGTGAACATCAATAATTTTTTTATTGTTGTTGTAGCAGGTTCAAACAAATACTAAACCATTTCTGATGTCTGAAATAAATTATTATAATATTTTTTTTTTTCTTGCGGACAGGGACTACAATCCTGGTGCGGTGGCGGTCAATGAGGGACCGCTATAAGAAGGACTACAACGAGGAGGTCAAGCGCCCGAGTGGTTCAAGAGGAAGCCAAAAGCGGCCGTATCGGTATGTGGCCGCATTAGGTTTTCTTCGTAGAACCCTACAGCTGCGAAGGTAAGCTGTAATGTTTATAATAATTATGAATACTAATCTGCAATCTATGTGTGTGGCCTAGGCAGACTGTCATTTGACACTCTGTCTGGGACATTCACATATAGCTCCCTATTTGTCCATTAATTATTTTTTTTTTCCTTTTACAGCACATCTAGCAGTACTCGGGCGCACCAAGCTCCTTGTGAAGTCCTTCCAGAGGCCAGAGCTCAAGAGGCGGTCCCCGAAGAGCCGCCCACCGCGGGTCCCTCACATCCTACTCAAACAGCTGGTCGGGACCTCAATGTTCCCCTACCTGTGCCCTCTGGTGACGCAACAATGGCCACAATGGCACCACTTTTTGAGGCAAAGATGCGTTGCCAGAGGACCGGTAGGAGCCGTCAGGCGGACTACGAGGATCTCACAAGGCTCGTTTACGAGTCCTTGATGGGATATACCAATAGAATTGCCGCTTTGGAGGAACAAGTGCGACGTCTGCAGGAGGGGGCGGTGCATACGTCGCAATTGGGTCCTGTGCATCACTATTGGTATTCGTTGCTCCCCGTGATGGAACAATTTACGCCCGACCAGTTGTTTGAGGCACGAAGACAGGTGGACAGTGTCTTGTGGCAAGTTCAGCACCGCCCCACATCCTATCCCCCATCCATGCCCTTTCCTCCATCCATGCCCTATCCCCCCATCACAACCTCAACAACCCCCTACTCAAACTACCTACCCCCCTTTCCTACCTCCTCAGCCCCCATCCCAGCCTCCACATTCCACCGAGCACTTTTCTCACCACTTTTCTCCTTCTCCTCCTCAATATTTTCCTGCTACCAGTTTCAACACTCCTTCTACTCTTGCTCGGTCAACTCCTTCTTCCGCTCCCCCATCCAGATTGAATACTCCTTCTGTTGTGCTTGCCACAACACACACTTTTATGTCCACAGGGTCACAGGAACGAGGGGGACCAACCAGTGTTGAAACCTCCACCACCCAACCTTCTACTCCCACCACTCCCACCGGTCCTACTTACAGGCATTTGTAACCTTTTTTTTTACTTTGTTTTTATTCTAAAAAGTTATTTATATTATTTTTTTAAAAATATTTTTAAAATAAAAATGTTATTGTTTATAAATTTTATTAGTTTTGTATTTATTTAATTTTTTATTAAATAAAAGTGAACATCTCACATCGCTTTTGAAGTGAACTATACTTGGTTTGCTCCACCAGCGATGGGAGATTACTTTAGTGTATGAAGGAAAGGTCTTTAAAATTGTCCGATCGCCAGTGGAGCGACACAAGTATGTGTCGCTCCTCTGGCGTTGGTCAGATTACTACACAATAACATTCCTGATGAAATCTACCTGCGCCAGCGAAGCTACACAAAGATGTGTTGCTCCTCTAGCGATACAGAAGATTTAAAATGAGTATCAACACAATAATATATCTGCAGTGTAGCAAAGCAAGAATGTATTTCTCTTCTATCGTGGTAAAAATAATATATAATTAAAATTTCAAATACTTTGAAAAACAATATTTATTGAAACACAAATCCAATTGAAAACTAATGCAAAAATCTGTAAACCACCAAATAAACAGAAATTAACTGTAATTCACAAATAAATGCAAAATGTTTATACAAATCGGTGCTGCCAGTCCACCCTTCCTGCCTCCGAGCAAAAATAATCCGCACAACAGTCTCTCATCCGTGATACTGCAACACTTGACCGTGGTCCAAAACTTTCAATGCTTGGCATCTCGCTGTCCTCCGGTATCTGTTCCAAATTCAGTGGTTCCTTTTTAAGGAGGTAGTTGTGTAACACAACAGCACACTTTACAACCTCGTCCACCGATTCCACCTTCATATGAATTGGTTTGGTAAAAATCTGCCATTTTGCAACCAAAATTCCAAATGTACATTCAACCATTCTTCGAGCCCTGGTCAAGCGGTAGTTGTATGTCCGTTTTGTTAAATTTAATCCGCGGCTTGAATAAGGTTTCAGAAGATTTCTACACATTTGGAAGGCCTCATCACCAACCAATACAAACGGCATGGGTGGGGCATCAGTACCTGGCAGCGGTTGAGGCTGAGGGAAATCAAATTGTCTGTTACATAGACTACGGCCCATATAAGAATTTTTAAAAACCATAGAATCGTTGGTGCGTCCATAGGCCCCCACATCGACGGCAACAAAACAATATTCTGCATCAGCGATAGCCATTAGAATTATTGAAAAATATTTCTTATAGTTGTAAAACTCAGATCCGGTTCCTTGGGGCTTGATTATTCTTATATGTTTCCCGTCTACTGCACCTATGCAGTTGGGAAACTGACAAATGTCCCAATATTTTTCAGCAATTTCTGTCCAATGCTGTCTAGTTAGATGTGGAATAAATTCATCATGAAGTTGATCCCACAAAACACGGCATGTCTCCTTCACAATAATGGAAACAGTCGATATGCCAAGGCGAAATTGGAAATGGAGTGAGCTAAAACTTTCTCCACTTGCAAGAAACCTATAAAAAAAATACATTTTTATTAAAAAAAATATATATAATATACAAGGTATATCAATCAAGACACAATTCTATGGGACGTTTTATTAATATTTATCAAGATTTTTTATGTAGACAATAATAATGTAAAAAATAAAAGGATAAAGGTTTCTTCTCCATGGTGACCGATATTGATCACAGTTCATTTGACATCGTTTGACCATTATTTGGATTTAAGCATAATTAAAAATAATAATGCTGATCATCACTTGTGGCCTATGCACTTTGTACAATGATCACAGGAAATACAATAATTTTTATTTTTTTTATAGTTTTACACTACCAAAGAGCAGCTTTAAATTTTTTTGACAGAATTGGTACTATATATTATATTTATCTACTTTACCTTATGGTCAACAACAGGCGTTCTGCTGGGGAAACACAGCGGCGGAAAGTGGTGTCTTGTCTTTGAATGTGCGGTGACACCCGTTGTCAGAGATCGTCATCCGTAAGTAATTAAAAAATTTGTCAGGATAATTCCTCAATTCGGGAAACAGAGTTTCAAAAACTCCCCTTCTTATTCTTGCAGAGGTTATTGGATGCACCCAATAGCAACGCTTTCTACGCTGTCTGTCTCGAAGACGTCTTCTCCAGCGCGAAACCAGAATTAGAGCCTGAAATAAAAAACTAATATGGTCTGGCATCATCTTTACACTCTGCAGAAGGAACTTCTGAGTGGTAAGTGACCTTCGGTTTTCTTTTATAGCCACTTGTACTATTTGCTTAACAGATTGCATCTTTTTATCTCTGAAATTTGAATAACGGATCAGTCCTTCCGTTTACAAACGGAAGGAAACGGAACAGACGGATCCGCTATTCCGACGGATCTGGCAGACGGATCCGTCGAAAAGTGTCTGTCGGATGCAACGGAATTGCTATTGCCGGAACGACGGATCCGTTGCATGAAAAATATCCGGTAATGTTGACTTTGACAGATCCGGCAGGCAATTCCGGCGATGGAACTGCTTGCCGGATCACTCTGCCGCAAGTGTGAACGTAGCCTTAATCATGGGTGTATGACTAATATGGTGCATTGAATAATGTTTACATTAAAGGCACACTATAGTCACCAGGTCTAGAACAACTACAGCTTATTATATTAGTTCTGGTGGGTAAATTTTCAGAGAAAATCCAGTGTTTACATTACTGCCCAGGAATACATCCACTGACCACTCCTCCTATGGCAGCTAGAGGTACTTCCTAGGGCAGTGCTGCACACTGTGACTGCAGACTCGAATAAAAGTATGATTTTATTATATGAGGGGGCAATGATGGAGAGGGGAGGCAGAGGGAGCAATAGAACCAGGGATACAACTTTGTATTCCTGGCACTTATAATATACATTTAAGCTTTTCCATCACGTTGCACAGCTCATGCGTTATTATACTTTGTGATAATGAATATGCCCCCCCCCCCCCCTTTCATTACATTCTCAGAAACAAGCAGAGCATGGATGTCAATAAAATTATGCCCCCCCTGGAAAAAAAAATTGAGAACGCCCATGCCACAAGGACCTCACTTCCGTGAACATTCCATTCGTTATGGTGCTCATGTGCCAGATCCAGGCACATGTTACTCACTTCCTGGTCTCCGGGTCTCACATCAACAAGGCATTCTCAGCTGACCACACTGGGTCAATAGCTTTCTAAGCTGACAAGAAGTCCCTGCTACTAGACAACCAAACTTTCACAATGCATCAAATTGGTAATGTGCCAGCATTGCATAAATCCACATTACCCGGACCTAAAAGCATGCAATCCATCTACCTGGTCATACAGTATTAACCCTTCACACACAGGTGATCAAAGAATAACAGATCTTCATATTGTCCCATAACAGTGACACACTCCAGCGGTCCTCCTCCATCTGGATATACTTCAGTTGTTTTTATACCAACCAGCCGCTCCCCTCCAACAACTGGTGGGGAACCTCTAGTCTGAACAGCACTAAAATATACCATTAAAAATGCATATCAATGCATGGCCACCACATCTGCCCAAGATTTCTATCAAGATGCAGAGGATAGCGAGGGGTTTACAGGCACACTTCCTTCCGATATTGTTTCCTGACAATGTGGCATTTCGTGCTAAATTTGAACAGGTTGCAAATAGATTTTATATGGATGTAATAAGTGTTGAGCGAAGCAAAGCATTTAATTCAAAATTAATCAAAATTTCCTCGCGCGTCATGCTACCAAATCAGGTTTTCCTAAAATGGCAACTGCACATGTTACAAAGTGAAACTAATTGTAGCGGAGACAAGCCAGAGAATGTGAGATCATCCTCAATGCCGTGCAGCCAGCCAATCTAAAGACATCCATCCCTTGTGATGTCACATCCTGAGTTGAGCATAGTAAGAGATGTGGCAAACGCCCATGAGCTAGGGACAGTGTTACTGAACCAGCCACTCCCCTCCAACAACTGGTGAGGAACCGCAAATCCTGATGCTAAATACTGACCGTGTGATAGAAGCTAGAGATTAGTGAATTGAAGTTGACAAAGTGGAATTCGATCCGAATTTCGGGAAAAATTAGATTTGCACTGAATCTGAATTTCCTCACGCTTCGTGGTAAATGGCTGCTGCACATGTTAGGACATGGAGCAAAGAACTCTGGGAATGAGGGCTCACCCACAACGCCATGCATGCAGCCAATTACCAGCCAGCCAGACCTGTGATATCACAGCCCTATAAATAGCCTCAAGCCATTTTGGATTCTGCCATTTTCCAGTGTGCTTAGTGCAGGGAGAGACGTCAGCAGGCTCTAGGGACAGTGCTAGGAAAGGTTGTGCTGAAAAAATGATTTACAAATTCAGGGAAAGATTAGTCAAGGTGTAGGGAAAGAATAGGGAGATATTATCTACACTATAAAAGGAGAACAGAGTGCAATAGGAGAATGTACAGCCTGGGTAATAGGAGTGATTCTATTACACCTTGCTGCACCAATTGGGGATCCAAATTTGTGTTTTACCGCTGCTTTCTATGATACATCACTAATTCCAGCAAACCTGGCTTGTGATTGGGGTTCAAGTTCTGTGTGATACAGCCATTTATGGAGTGTATTAATAGGAAAGATACATACGTCCTATTAGCTGTTCTCCGTTGATTTTACATTGTTTCACTTTTTTTGGAGGGTGTATTAATAGGGAAAAAAAATGCAAAAAATGTCAGAATTGCTTTTCAGCGGTGAAGTTACATTTTACCACAGCCATTTACTTACGTCCCATTAGCCTTTCTGCGTTGATTTTACATTGTTTAACATTTTTTTTTTGGGGGGGGGATGTATTAATAGGAAAAAATAAATAAAAATATATGTCATAATTGCCATTCGGCGGTGAAGTTACATTTTAATATAGCCATTTACTATTATTTGGATAGAGACGTATGTCCAATTAGCCGTCCTGCATTGATTTTACACTGTTTTACTTTTTTTGGGGGGTGTATTAATAGGGAAGAAAAAAGATAAAAAATATATGTCATAAGTGCCTTTCAGCAGTGAAGTTACATTGTACTACAGCCTTTTACGTGGTGTATTATAAGGAAATATACATACGTCCCATTAGCCGTTCTACAGTGAATTGTTATTGTTATATCGTGCTCAGCCTATTAATCCTGACCCTTATTAGCCTCTGGTTCTGACTGTGTAGAGCCTGTCCACCTCATTTTCAAACATAAAGATTACCTTGGTTCTGATATGTAGAATCAGGGGACCACCTTCTCCGGCGTTCCAATATACACAAACTTCTTCTGCACAGGGCTAATAGCAGGTAGAACAGGCTGTATGGAGTTCGCCCCGGCCAGTAGCGAGACTCCGCTTGTACTTACGCTCACGCTCTCAAAGGGAGCTGGAGACGTCACCTCTTGAGCTACGGGCTGCTGTAAGAACCAAAAAACCTTCCAACGCGTTTCGAGCAGTACGATGCTCTTCATCAGGGTAACATTTGAGTGCCCCCAGTAGCTTCCTTTTATTCTACCCGCTCACAATCTTAATTAATTCAGGCTTCAGAAATCCGATGATTTAAAATACATTTGATAATATTTAATCAAAACCAAATAACTCGATTTCTGCATTTAAAGTCTCTTTTTTCAACATGTTTTTAATATAGTTTCCTCCTCGTATATCCATTTTTACTTTCTTTATCCCGAAAAAAGAGGATCCCTCGAATTTTCAATTATGCTTTACTTTATAGTGTGTCAGGGAACCAGGGGGGCCGTTTCGCATCGGGTTTGCAGGCACGGGCGGCGGGCGCAGATAGCTCCTCCTCTTCCTCCTGACAGGACACCTGACGTCAATGTGGCCAGTGCGCCTGCGCGAGTCGGACGCCGGGTGCGCGGTACACAAGCCGCGTGCGCGGGGATACAAGCGTAGTGCACATGCTCCATTCCAGACCACAGGTGCTACTAAGGCTAGGGGAGGGCTTCAGCCTCCGTCACCGCCCTCAGCCTTATGATTGGCTTCTGACTAAGGAAGCCTCCTGGTTGCCCAGCAACCAGGGGGGCGGTCCTGGGTTCCCTGTGTACTTAAAGCCAGTCAGAGCCTTGACTCATTGCTGAGTTATTCAACCTTATGGTGAACACCCAGCTCCCTCCTGTGAACCTGTTGTTTAATCTGACTTCCCAGCTACCGACTCCTTGCCTGTTTCCTCGATTACGATTTCTGCTGCCCGCCACGACCCGGAACTGGAACCGACTACCCGATTGGATTGACCTTTTTTGTACTACGCTAATTTTTGGGATTATTTTGTCCCTGCCAAAGGATTCCATACCTGATCCACTATTCCAGTCCTGACATAGTGCCTCGAAAGATGATGCCCTTCCGATTTTTTATTTATGTTGTATATATGCTCACTCACTCATTTTTTTAGTTGTCTCTTTGTACGTCCGAAGGACACTATCGCATAAATTACTCCTTTAGTACTACATGTTATATAGTCCCTAATTTTATATTCATAAGTGCCGTCCACATTTGTTATTTGATTCATTTTAATAGTATTTTTCAGCGATTTTTTTTACGCACCATGCATTTTTTTGAATGGAAAAAATTCTTTAACATATACTTGTCATTTTCTTTTTTGCTGTTCATTATGGCCACACATTTTTTCGTGGGTGCGATAATATTCCCGATATTGGCCGTTTTTTTATATATAAATGATGGATCTTTGGTAAATAAATTTCCTATTATCTTATCTTCTTTTAAAATATCCCAGTGGCATTTTACGATGTTTCTAAAGATTTTTGTTTGTGTATTATACGGGATGATGATGGGTGGGATTTTTTCTATTTCTTTTTCTTCCTGTTTCAACCGTGACATTTTTTCTACTGTTGTATTTTTTAAAAGTTGTTCCCTCTTAATTGATTTGATTTCATCCTTCTGTTCTAAAAGCTTATACACATTATACTCCTTCGACGCAAATTTATTTAGTAATTTTTCTGCTTCTCTGTCATACTCACTGTCATTCTCATATCTGTACAGTTCCTCCTAATGCGTAAAAATGGTCTCCTGGGTATATTATCAAGCCAACGGGGTAGATGAGAACTACTCCTTGAAATATAATTATTAGAATCGGTCGGTTTTTCATACGTTTTTGTTGTATTTTCTCCCCCCTTGCATAAATAGTTAGATCTAAAAAGTTTATTTCCATAGAACTGTATGTAGGAGTAAAATCTAAATAAAATTCATTTTTATTAATTTAAATTAAAAACTTTTTTAAACCAGTTTCTCCCCCATCCCAAATAAAAATAACGTCGTCTATAAAACGCCGCCAGAGGACGAGGCCCGCCCGGAGCTCATTGTTGGAGTGTATGGTATATTAAGTGATAGTAAAACATATAAATTATTTAAAAAAAGACCCAACAGAAGCCTTCAAAAAAAAAAAATAGTATATAAATCTAGGAATGATGGTATTTTACATAAACAGAAAAGTTTTTATATTGATAATGGGCACTTCTATCAAAATCCTAAAATACACAAAGACGCAAATAAGCCCGCTGGTAGGCTCATAGTGTCAGGGGTGGAGTGTCTAACTAGCACTTTACCCAAATATGCTGACCAATATTTACAACCTTGCACACAGTCCCTACCCACCTACCTTAAAGATACTAAGCACATACTCCAAATATTGGAGAAAATACAGTGGAAAGAGAGCTATATAATAGGTACGCTAGAGGTAAAAATCACTGTATACAGTGATTGAAAAAAAAAAAGGCCGTGAGTCTGTCCAGTACTTTTTGCACCAAAAAGGAGAGCTGCACAATACCCAGATAGAATTTATTGGGGCGAGCATTTCATTTATTTTATACATTTTTATTTATTTTTCAAATATAAAGATGATATTTATTTGCAGACGTGGGGGACCGAGATAGGGACGAGGTTCGCACCGGGGTTTGCAGCCATAGCCATACACCTCAACAACGAGGTCCGGGCGGGCCTCGTCCTCTGGCGGCATTTTATAGACAATGTTATTTTTATTTGGGATGGGGAGAAACTGGTTTAAAAAAGTTTTTAATTGAAATTAATAAAAATTCATTTTATTTATTTTACTCCTACATACAGTTCTATGGAAATAAATTTTTTAGATCTAACTTTATGTAAGGGGGGAGAAAATATGTACAAGAACGTATGAAAAACAGACTGATTCTAATAGTTATATTTCAAGGAGTAGTTGTCATCTACCCCGTTGGCTTGATAATATACCCAGGAGCCAATTTTTACGTATTAAGAGGAACTGTACAGCTATGACAGAGTAGCAGAAAAATTACAAAATAAATTTGCGTTGAAAGGGTATAATGTGAATAAGCTTTTAGAACAGAAGGATGAAATCAAATCAATTGAGAGGGAACAACTTTTAAAAAATACAACAGTAGAAAAAATGTCACGGATGAAACAGGAAGAAATAGAAAAAATCCCACCCATCATCATCACGTACAACGCACAAACAAAAATCTTTAGAAACATCGTAAAACGCCACTGGGATATTTTAAAAGAAGATAAGATAATAGGAAATGTATTTACCAAAGATCCAGCATTTGTATATAAAAAAGCGGCCAATATCGGGAATACAATCGCACCTACGAAAAAAAATTGCGACCATAATGAACAGTGTCCTGTTCTCACAACATGTACCCCCGGGGTCTATATGCAGTTCAACAGGCAGATATCTCCATTCTACTAGTTAATAAGATGAGACTTGTTTCTGTAGTCTGTGTTTTTGTCACTACCAGAGCTTTGAGACGTTCTCAAAGCTCTGTGTCTCCACCCCTGTGATGATGTCACTTAGGGTTGGAGGTTTTCTCACTGTTCTGTTTCTCCGCCCCTGTGATTAGGTCTTACTCCCAGCTGTCTCTCCTGCGTTTGATTTCTCTGCCTTTAAATCACCCCTCCTCCTATTGCAGGGCGTGGATTATATTTCTCTTTTCAGTTGTAGCTCTGCCTTGAGTATCTTCACTCCTTTAGCTACTAGTTCTCTGGACCTGTGTTCTGCTGCTGCAAGCACTCCGGATATTGCCAGCGGTCCTTGGATCCGTCTTCTCTGCGGCTGCAGCTCCATCAGCTAAGTGTGCAGACTTTGTTATGTACCTGGTGATTTCCTGACTGGATCCGAGGTGGCCCCGGTTCCCTCCATATTCGGTGCAGGGCATCGGCGGCCGTGCCCCTTCCACTATTGTAGGGGTTACAGGGCTCATCAGTCTAAGGTACGCGGGCATGCCTCGTTCCACCATTTGGATCCGGGCATGTGCTTTAGCAGCATAGGGAGAGTGTTGAGGGTCTGACAGGGGTCACCCTTTCTCTTCCCTAGTTTGGGGTCCGGTCAGTAGCTCTTTTTACTGTGTATACTCTTGTTACCCTTAAACAGCCGTGACAGTTTTTTATTAACCGGCAGTAGATAAAGTAAACTATAAAGAAATTAACATAAAATAACTGAATATACAGCACAGTGTACACAAAACTTACGCGAAAACATTAATTAATCCCTTACAGACGATGCTTTAGTAAGAGACACATTATGTGCAGCTGTTCCTTCCATGAGGTGAGGAGAAAAGGAAGAAGGAGCCTGTCTCTTTCCCAGAAAGCACTGTGAGCAGGAAGTCAGGTGACCTAATGAATATGCATAGTTTAACAAGGCAAAAGATGCACTTACAGCTAAAGGTCACTAGATGGTGCTGAAGGCATACATATGATCACGCACATTAACAACTATGCAATAGTTGTGAAGAGGAGACAGTACACTCCCCGCTTGACATCAGCCGATGTCACTATTAGAGTCCTCAACAGATAACAGTAGGATTAGTTTGGAAGTAGGTCTGATAAACAGTTTGGTCTCATTTTGTTTGAAAACCTTGACCTCAACTTTACTGACATGTCCGTCTTCACTTGGGAACACTTTAGTAATGTGGCCCAAAGGCCAATAATTTCTTTGAGCCTGAGAGTCTTTAACAAGAACAATGTCATCAGGTTTCAGGTTGGGCTTAACTGTGCGCCATTTGATTCTTGTCTGTAAGGTGGGAAGATATTGCTTCTTCCACCTATTCCAGAAAGTATCGGCAAGGCCTTGCACTTGTCTCCATTGGCGTTTGTAGAGATCTTTGGTGCCAAAATCTCGGAAGGAGCATTCGCTATACCAGTCTTTTGGGCAAGTAGAGAGGCAGGCGTAAGCAGTATTGGATCTCCTGGGTCATTTGATATCGGAGCCAAGGGTCTGGCATTGATAATGGCTGAGACTTCGTCCATAAAGGTTGTAAGGCATTCATGAGAGAGTCTATCTCTGCCCACTTGTAGGAAGATAGAGTTCAAGATTCTGTGGGCTGTGTGCGTTAAGCATGTGATAGCACAAGTGACTACCAGGCTGAAAACCTGATGAAACAGTGGCTACCGATCTGATTGTACGAATTAACAGTAAGTAGCACAGATACCTGGGGGTGGATTTCTTTATCAGAATCTGCATCTAACAGCTCATATGAGTCACAGGCAGAAGAATGTTCTGAGTTGTATAGAAAAGCAGGACCCGTGAACCAAACTGTGTCCTTAAGGTGACTGGCAGCAACTGATCTGGTTGCCAAGTCAGCTGGGTTATGGTCAGTAGGTACAAAGTGCCATTGTTTTGGGAAAGTGAACCTCCTGATTCTTAACACTCGGTTGTTAACGTAAACTTAAAAACGCCTAGTTTGGTTGCAAATGTAGCCAAGGACCACTTTACTGTATGTATAAAACTCTGTGTCTTGAATCTCTAGGTTTATCTCTGATGTAATTAATTCAGCTAGTTTAACAGCTAGTACAGCGGCACAGAGTTCTAGCCTGGGTATTGTATGTTCGAGAAGTGGCGCAAGTTTTGCTTTGCCCATGACAAACCCTGTGTAGCACTGACCTTTGTTGTCTACTGTTTTCAGATAAGCTACAGCGGCAATTGCTTTGACGGACGCGTCAGCGAATACGTAAAGTCTTTGTGTTTTTACTTCTGTGGATGGCACAGGAGCGTAAGAACGTGGAACATACAGGTTAGATAAAGTCTTCAGAGAGTTTCTCCACTCTATCCATAGGTTTCTTTTTTCAGGGGAAAGTGGGTGATCCCAATCCAATGTCTCCTGAGTTAAGTCTCTAAGTAGTGATTTGCCCTGGATTGTAACGGGGGCCGTGAATCCTAATGGATCATAAAGACTGTTTATTGCAGACAGGACACCTCTACGGGTAAAGGGCTTCTCTTCCTGGCTGACTTGGAAGGTAAACATATCTGATTTTCGATCCCAGAGGAGACCAAGGCTATGTTGTATAGGAAGGGAGTCAGTCCCTAAGTCTAAGTTCTGTAGGTCATTTGAGTTGTCTTGAGAGGGAAATGCTGCTTACTATTTGAGGCTATTTTGTGGAGTCTCAGGTTCGAGCATGCAAGCATTTCTTGAGCTCTCTTTAGGAGACTTATTTCACCCTCAACAGTGGGTAGTGATTTTAGACAGTCATCTATATAAAAGTCTCTTTCTACAAATTGTCTGACCCATATTCTATTTCGCCTTCCTGCACAGAGTGTCTGAGACCATAAGTTGCAACTGCTGGGGAGGGACTGTTACCAAAGATATGTACCCGTATACGGTACTCTGCAATATCTTTTGTGGGGTCATTGTCAATAAACCAAAGAAATCTTAAGAAGTTTCTGTGTTCCTCTTTAACGAGAAAGCAATGAAACATCTGCTGAATGTCTGCCATGAAGGCAACAGAGTCTTTGCGAAAACGAAGCAGTACTCCTAGGAGTCTGTTGTTAAGATCTGGACCTGAGAGCAGGACGTCGTTTAAGGAGACACCTTCATATTTTGCACTAGAGTCAAACACTACTCTAATTTGACCTGGTTTCTTTGGGTGGTAAACCCCGAATATGGATAAATACCAGTCTTTAAGGGTGGGCGCTACCTCAGCATGACCATTCTCAAATATTTTCCTCATGAAAGTAAAGAAGTGGTCTTTCATTTCTGATTTCTTGTGGAAGCTCTGTAGACTTGCTCTCTGTTGTTAGGCAAACATTGTCTTTGAGGCCTGAAGGGAAGGGGTGCTAACCAACTATTTGTTTCATCCTTACTGATTTCCTTTTGCATGGTTTCTAAAAACAATCTGTCTTCGTGGGACATTGCTACCTGATTGTCCTCCTTGTTCCTTTGTAACACTGAGCAACCTAGGTGGTCTTTGTCACTGTCACAAGCTATGTCGTGGTCTAAAGAGTCTATGAAGGAACAAGGTAGGTGAGTACTATGTGGCAATTCCTTTATGAGGATGTTGTTTTTACATGGTTGGAAGATAGAGGGACGTCCATTATCTAATGTGCTAGAAAGCATGCTATTAATGGAAGTTAGTTTGTGTATGCTTCCTAAGCAGACATCTCCTACTATAACCCATCCTAGGTCATGCCTTTGGGCATAAGGAGCATGATGATGGCCATTAATCTGCTCTCTAGTTTTATGAACTTGTAAGATATCTCTCTCTAGGAGTAGGATTATCTGAGCGTTAGGATCGAGTTTTGGTATGAGATGGGCTCTATGCTGGAAAATGGAGGTGATGTATGGCTACCTCTGGTGTAGGGATCTTGTGTCTATTATCAGGGATTTGATTACATTCAGTAATAGTTGGTAAGGAAAGACACGTTTTACCATCTATGGATTCAATTAGGTAGCCACTAGCTCTCCTCCCCACTGTTTCTACAGTACCTGCACAGGTCTTTAGAGAATAAGGAGTGTTGGGCCCTTTGATGTTGAAAATGTCAAAGAAAGTAGATTTGGCTAGGGACGCATTACTTTGGTCATCTAGGATAGCGTAAACATTGATGGCTTTGTCTCTGCAGCCCTTTGGGTACACTTTTGTTAGGCAGATTTTTGAGCAGGACCTGCCGCCTATGAGTCCTTTACAGACTTCAGTGCATTATGAAGTTACTGCTGGTGGGTTAGCTTCAGAGTTACTTTCCTCCCCGCCATGCTCTCTGGCACTGTTAGGCCGAATGCACACGGCCGTTTTTCACGGCTGTGAGTGGTCCGTGGAACCGCGGCCTGGATTCCTGCTGAGAGCAGGAGCACACTGTGTCATTGGTTGCTATGACGCCATGAGCTCCCTGCTGCCGCCGCAATACAGTGATACACTGGTATGATCTATACCAGTGTATTACTGTACTGTGGCGGCGGCAGCAGGGAGTGCACGGCGTCATAGCAACCAATGACGCTGTGCGCTCCTGCTCTCAGCAGGAATCCAGGATAAACGGCCGTGTGCATTCGGCCTTACTCTGTGACAAGGTCCATGGGAAAGCCCCAGGATGTAGGGCCGTGTTGTGATCTGAGTTGTTGCATTCTGTGCATTTTACACTAACCTGACAGTGTTTGGCAATATGTGATGTTGATGAGCAGCACTTGTAGCAAATGTGGTTCTCCTTGAGGAAGGCATTGCAATCTCTTATGGACATTTCTCTAAAGGCTCTGCACTTCAGAAGAGGGTGTGCCTTCTTGTATAGAGAGCACTGCTTACTAGGATCTTTGACTGTTTTGTGGCTGGCGGAGCTGCAATGCCTGTAAGAATCTGCAGGTGAAACGTTAGTTTTGTGCACTGCCACTGATCCTTTGTGTGGTCTGTGGTCATAGGGAGTGGCACAAGACTGTGATAGATCAAAGCTAGGGTCATTATGAATATCATCCTCTAGCATTACAAAGTCAACAAACACACCGAAGGGAGGGAATGGCACATTGTAGGTGTGTTTGTACCTTGACCCGTGGGAGACCCATTTCTCCTGCAGGTTGTGGGGAAGCTTTAATACAATAGGCTTGACACCTCTGGCAGTGTCGAGGAAAGCAAGCCCCGGTAAATCCTCTTCGGCTTTGGCAACCTGCAATTCCATCAGTAGATCACTTAAATCCCTAAGTTTCTGGAGCCCTTTGCTAGATATTTTAGGGAATTTGTCAATTCTTTTAACCACCTCCGGACCGCCTAACGCAGATGTGCGGCCCGGAGGTGGCAGCCCTGCGCACAGTCACGCGTATATGCGTCATCTCGCGAGACGCGAGATTTCCTGTGAACGCGCGCACACAGGCGCGCGCGCTCACAGGAACGGAAGGTAAGCGAGTGGATCTCCAGCCTGCCAGCGGCGATCGCTCGCTGGCAGGCTGGAGATCCGAATTTTTTAACCCCTAACAGGTATATTAGACGCTGTTTTCATAACAGCGTCTAATATACCTCCTACCTGATCCTCTGGTGGTCCCTTTTGTTAGGATCGACCACCAGAGGACTCAGGTAGGTCAGTACAGTCGCACCAAACACCACACTACACTACACCCCCCCCCCCGTCACTTATTAACCCCTTATAAACCCCTGATCACCCATGATCACCCCATATAAACTCCCTGATCACCCCCCTGTCATTGATCACCGCCCTGTCATTGATCACCCCCCTGTCAGGCTCCGTTCAGACGTCCGTATGATTTTTACGGATCCACGGATACATGGATCGGATCCGCAAAACGCATACGGACGTCTAAATGGAGCCTTACAGGGGGGTGATCAATGACAGGCGGGTGATCACCCATATACACTCCCTGATCACCCCCTGTCATTGATCACCCCCCTGTCATTGATCACCCCCCTGTCAGGCTCCGTTCAGACGTCCGTATGATTTTTACGGATACATGGATCGGATCCGCAAAACACATACGGACGTCTGAATGGAGCCTTACAGGGGGTGATCAATGACAAGCGGGTGATCACCCATATACACTCCCTGATCACCCCCCTGTCATTGATCACCCCCCCTGTAAGGCTCCATTCAGACGTCCGCATGTGTTTTGTGGATCCGATCCATGTATCCATGGATCCGTAAAAAATCATGCGGATGTCTGAATGGAGCCTTACAGGGGGGGGTGATCAGTGACAGGGGGGTGATCACCCTGATCACCCCCTGTCATTGATAACCCCCTTGTAAGGCTCCATTCAGACGTCCGCATGTGTTTTGTGGATCCGATCCATGTATCCATGGATCCGTAAAAAATCATGCGGATGTCTGAATGGAGCCTTACAGGGGGGGTGATCAGTGACAGGGGGGTGATCACCCTGATCACCCCCTGTCATTGATAACCCCCCTGTAAGACTCCATTCAGACGTCCGCATGTGTTTTGTGGATCCGATCCATGTATCCATGGATCCGTAAAAAATCATGCGGATGTCTGAATGGAGCCTTACAGGGGGGGTGATCAGTGACAGGGGGGTGATCACCCTGATCACCCCCTGTCATTGATAACCCCCCTGTAAGACTCCATTCAGACGTCCGCATGTGTTTTGTGGATCCGATCCATGTATCCATGGATCTGTAAAAAATCATGCGGATGTCTGAATGGAGCCTTACAGGGGGGGTGATCAGTGACAGGGGGGTGATCACCCTGATCACCCCCTGTCATTGATAACCCCCCTGTAAGGCTCCATTCAGACGTCCGCATGTGTTTTGCGGATCCGATCCATGGATCCGTAAAAATTATACGGACGTCTGAATGGAGCCTTAACAGGGGGGTGATCAATGACAGGGGGGTGATCCGGGAGTCTATATGGGTGATTACCCCCTGTCATTGATCACCCCCCTGTCATTGATCACCCCCCCTGTCATTGATCACCCCCCTGTCATTGATCACCCCCCCCTGTAAAGCTCCATTCAGACATTTTTTTTGGCACAAGTTAGCGGAAATTTTTTGTTTGTTTTTGTTTTTTCTTTTTGTCCTAAGTTAGAGGAAAGTGAGACTTTGTGAGAAAAAAATCAAAAAAATCAATTTCCGCTAACTTATGCAAAAAATAAAAAATTTCTAGGAACTCGCCAGGCCCCTCATTGAATACCTTGGGGTGTCTTCTTTCCAAAGTGGGGTCACATGTGGGGTATTTATACTGCCCTGGCTTTTTAGGGGCCCGAAAGTGTGAGAAGAAGTCTGGGATCCAAATGTCTAAAAATGCCCTCCTAAAAGGAATTTGCGCATCTAGGCTGCAAAAAAGTGTCACACATCTGGTATCGCCGTACTCAGGAGAAGTTGGGGAATGTGTTTTGGGGTGTCATTTTACATATACCCATGCTGGGTGAGAGAAATATCTTGGCAAAAGACAACTTTTCCTATTTTTTTTATACAAAGTTGGCATTTGACCAAGATATTTTTCTAACCCATCATGGATATATGTAAAATGACACCCCAAAACACATTCCCCAACTTCTCCTGAGTACGGCAATACCAGATGTGTCACACTTTTTTGCAGCCAAGGTGGGCAAAGGGGCGCATATTCCAAAGTGCACCTTTTGGATTTCACCGGTCATTTTTTACACATTTTGATCGCAAAGTTCTACTCACACATTTGGGCCCCTAAATTGCCAGGGCAGTATAACTACGCCACAAGTGACCCCATTTTGGAAAGAAGACACCCCAAGGTATTCCGTGAGGGGCATGGCGAGTTCCTAGAATTTTTTATTTTTTGTCGCAAGTTAGTGGAATATGAGACTTTGTAAGAAAAAAAAGAAAAAAGAAAATCATCATCATTTTCCGCTAACTTGTGACAAAAAATAAAAAGTTCTATGAACTCAGTATGCCCATCAGCGAATACCTTAGGGTGTCTACTTTCCGAAATGGGGTCATTTGTGGGGGTTTTCTACTGTTTGGGCATTGTAGAACCTCAGGAATCATGACAGGTGCTCAGAAAGTCAGAGCTGCTTCAGAAAGCGGAAATTCACATTTTTGTACCATAGTTTGTAAATGCTATAACTTTTACCCAAACCATTTTTTTTTTTTGCCCAAACATTTTTTTTTTATCAAAGACATGTAGAACAATAAATTTGGCGAAAAATTTATATATGGATGTCGTTTTTTTTTGCAAAATTTTACAGCTGAAAGTGAAAAATGTCATTTTTTTTGCAAAAAAATCGTTACATTTTGATTAATAACAAAAAAAGTAAAAATGTCAGCAGCAATAAAATACCACCAAATGAAAGCTCTATTAGTGAGAAGAAAAGGAGGTAAAATTCATTTGGGTGGTAAGTTGCATGAACGAGCGATAAACGGTGAAAGTAGTGTAGTGCAGAAGTGTAAAAAGTGCTCTGGTCATGAAGGGGGTTTCACCTAGCGGGGCTGAAGTGGTTAAACAACACATCCTCTATGACCTCTGCAGAACCATAACATTCATCAAGTCTATCCCAGATCATTTTTAGGCCAATCTCTGGCTAGTTTATATTAATATCCCTGATTCTATTGGCGTGTTCTACAGAGTGTTTTCCAAGCCGATCTACAAGGAAGTCTATCTCCTCACTGTATGACAGACCCAAGTCTTTTGTAATGTTATAAAAGGAGGCCCGCCATGCTCTATAGTTTTCAGGGCTATCGCTGAACTTTGCCAGTCCATTTGTAACCAGCTCTCGTTTAGTAAAGAACCTGCCAAAGTCTATTGTGTTCTGGTTACTACTAAGGTTGGTTGGAGGTGGAAAGTCACAGTGAGAGTGTGGTGGGCAATCATACCTGTATGGAGTCTCTGACTTAGGCCAGCCCATGTCATACTGTCTTGTGGGATAAGGTAGCTCTGCAGGCGGGACTGGAAGCTGGCTTCCTCGGTGTGCAGGGACGTTAGCTGGGAGTTTTGTCATGTGGCTCAGGGCTCTCTTGTTTGTAGGACTGGGTTCCGAACGTGACTCTTTCTTTTGGACGGTATGATTCCTCTGTAGCATAGGTGACATCTTCAGTTCCTGGGAATGGATCCGCATTGCTGTTTGGTCTAGAGTGTTGACGGACATACTCTGAAGTGCGTTTTACAGGATCTTGCTGGCTGAGTTCTGGACTAAGCACACTGCGGTGACTTTCGGTTTTCGGGTATTCCATTGCTTCCAAGAACTCTGCTTCAGCTATGGCGGCTGCCGTTTCTTTCTCTACAGCGAGCTTCTACCTTTACGGCTTCTGCCTTTGTGCGGGCAATGGCGCCTCCATTGCTAATGGAAGACAACCTGGCGGAACCATCCTTCCCTGATGTTGTCTTGTAGCTTGATACTGTGCTACGCGACATGGTGTTGGTGAAGACACTTAACTGCATGGAGACTACTGTGCTGTGGAATGCCGGTCGCTGTACTTAGAGAGCGGTCACAGTATGCAATCAAATGTGTCTACATTTCTTGAAGCAGCTATCCCTTGCAGCACTGGACTGTATAGAAGTCACTGTGGTGTCCGTTTGCAGATATTACGTGGACCGTATCAGACTTCTGTGTAGTCAGGTGCGTCTCTCTCGCTAGAAGTCGTCGTTTACTGTCCTGTTCTCACAACATGTACCCCCGGGGTCTATATGCAGTTCAACAGGCAGATATCACCATTCTACTAGTTAATAAGATGAGACTTGTTTCTGTAGTCTGGTTTTTATTAACCGGCAGTAGATAAGGTAAACTATAAGAAATGAACATACAAGAACTGAATATACAGCACAGTGTACACAAAATTTATGCTAAAACATTTATTAAACCCTTACAGACGATGTTTTAGTTAATGACACACAATGTGCAGCTGCTCCTTCCATGAAGTGAGGAGAAAAGGAAGAAGGAGCCTGTCTCTTTCCCAGAAAACACTGTGAGCAGGAAGTCAGGTCACCTAATGAATAAGCATAGTTTAACAAGGCAAAAGATGCACTTACAGCTAAGATGCACTTACAGCTAACCATCACTAGATGGTGCTGAAGGCAC
Source organism: Bufo gargarizans (assembly GCF_014858855.1). Classification (NCBI taxonomy): domain Eukaryota; kingdom Metazoa; phylum Chordata; class Amphibia; order Anura; family Bufonidae; genus Bufo; species Bufo gargarizans. The sequence continues at coordinate 329,345,235 of NC_058080.1, read as the reverse complement.
ACATATGATCACGCACATTAACAACTATGCAATAGTTAGTGAAGAGGAGACAGTACTAACAGCAAAAAAGTAAATCACAATTATATGTTAAAAGGATTTTTTCCATGCAAAAATGCATGATGTGTAAAAAACGAAGGCACTATAAAGTAAAAGCATAATGGAAAATTGGAGGGATCCTCTTTTTTCGAGATAGAAAAAGTTTAAATGGATATAAGAGGAGGAGACTATATTAAAAACATGTCGAAAAAAGAGACTCAATGGATTTTTAATATGGACACACTGGTCCCGAAGGGTTTAAATGCAGAAATCGAGTTATTTGGTTTCGATTAAATATTATCAAATGTATTTTAAATCGTCAAATTTCTGAAGCCTGAATTAATTAAGATCGTGAGCGGGTAGAATAAAAGGAAGCTACTGGGGGCACTCAAATGATTCCCTGATGAAAAGCATCGCACTGCTCAAAACGCGTTGGAAGGTTTTTTGGTGCTTACAGCAGCCCGTAGCGAGCGTGAGCGCAAGTACAAGCAGAGTCTCGCTACCGGCCAGGGCGAACTCCATACAGCCTGTCCTACCTGCTATTATCCCTGTGCAGAAGAAGTTTGTGTATATTGGAACGCCGGAGACGGTGATCCCCCTGATTCTACATATCAGAACCAAGGTAATCTTTATGTTTGAAACTGAGGTGGAAAGGCTCTACACAGTCAGAACCAGAGGCTAATAAGGGTCAGGATTAATAGCCTGAGTGCGGTGTCTCTTTCCTTTTATACAAGTGTTTTGTTTAGCCCTTTATAACAGTTGCTGCGGAGCTGTTTTGACACTGCTGCTTGTCTTGTGTAATCAGCGCCGCTGGTGTATTCTTTTTAGTTTATGTTATATAAAAAATTTTAGGGTGTTGTTATAGGAAAAATAATATGTCTTAATTCACCTGCAGTGAATTGTGATTACCGTATTTGTTCGGCCTACAAGACGCACTCCCCCCCCAAAAAAAAAGTGTGGGGGGGGGGGAATGGCAGTGCGTCTTATGGGGCAAATGCTGCCATTTACACTGATACACCACCGCCGCGATGCTTCACAGCGCGGTTGGCGTTGTATCAACGGGAGGGAGGAGGGGCTAGGGGCCGGCATCTGGTGCTGTAATGGTAGTGAGGCCCGGTACAGTCATCTGTAGGCAATGTTAAAGTATAGAAATCCTCTGAAATACAGCCTGTAGTACTTACTAAACTCTCGAAGAAGGCAGGAGGCCGGACGGCGGCAGCATAACTCACCAAGTCACACGCCTGCTCCTCCCACTTTATGAATGAAGCAGGCGGCATATGCGCATGATGTAGTGAGTTACGCTGCAGCGGCCCAGCCTCCTGCCTGCTACGGGAGTTTAGTAAGTGCTACATGCTGGATTTCAGAGGATTTCCATATTTTAACATTGCCTACACGTTAGATATGATTACTACAGTAAGCGGGGCCCGGTGTAATAGAATACAGTGACTGCATCGGACCCCGCTGCCATTACAGCACCAGATGCCGGCCCCCAGCCTCTGTTTTGGGAGTCATTCACTACACAGGGACACTGTTATGGGGAGGGGAATCTGTGGATGACACATAGCATAAGATGCTATATATGTGTTATCCACAGATCCCCCCCATAGTAGTGTCATGTCATCCACAGATGCCACCGTAACAGTGCCATCCACAGATGCCCCCATAACAGTGTCATCCACAGATTTACCCCATAAAAGTATCATCCACAGATTCCCCCATAATAGTGTCATCCACAGATCACCATTAGTTCAAAGCCCACCAAAAGCACAGCTTTTGGTTCAAGATATTTTTTTTCTTATTTTCTTCCTCAAAAACCTAGGTGCGTCTGATGGGCCGGTGCATCTTATAGTGTGAAAAATACGGTATTTTATTTAAATTTTATAGGGGAGGGAGTTTATAAATCAGAAAAAAACATATATGTAGTTATGGCTGCCCGGCAGCCTGTATTTGTTGTAGGGGCTGAGGCCACCCCCCTTTTCTTCATAACCCCGTGCTAGCACTTAGTCGGGACATGCAGCCAGATACTTCCGGGTCACGTCGCGCTCGCCCTGTACTCTGCACGTCCCACGGCTCCGCTACAGGCTGAGGTAAGTAACGGGGTCTTACGAACAGGTGAGCAGGGGTTCGGGTGTCGGGGCCCGATGCAGAGCCTGGCAGGTGCCGTTTCAGGGTGGGGGGAGGTGCCGCCTACCTTTTGCCAATGGTGCGGGGGGATCTGGTGGTCGGGTCCGGATCCACGCGGGGTCCTGTTAAGCCGCAGGTCCGGTCCCATGATCATGTGACCCTGTCTTAGGCATGCATAGGTCGCATGCTTATCACCTTAGATACAGCAGGCCTTTATCTCACGGCAGTGATGGGGGCGGCGCCTCTCGGTGTCACTTGCTGTCATGGTGCTGCCGTCGCCCTGAGTAGCCTCTCACACTGCATTGGCCACCGCCTCCGGCATCACTTCCCCCTCCGCTCTCATGCACTCTAGGAGCAGGGCACTGTATCTCCGTTAGGGCGCCATGTTGTACTGCCGGCTACTAGGCACCTGCTCCACACCCTGACACCACGGCCTCTTCAGCAGCAGGTCATTGCAAGCTCCAAGGTAACGGGTGTCGCATCGCGGCCGCCCATGGCATCACGTTGAAGCCCCGCCCACCTATGTTTTTTCTACTGCCTTTCCGAGTGTCCGTTGTTGTGTTCTGTCAGGGGGGAAAGGAATATAAAGCTGATTGTATAAGAAAAATAAAAAATAAAATACGTGTTTTCATTTTCTGTTGTCAGGTAATAGGGTCTGTGGTCCCACAAAGCTGAAGCTTCAGGCCCAATCTCGCAGGCATCTGTTTTTCAAGCTATTAAGTGGTACGTCCAGGTCCCAGTGGCATTTGCCAGGTATCCCACGCATTTTGTCACGATAGTGTCACCATGTTAAGTGTGGCATACAGTATTTGCTGGGGCTCCATGTTGGTGTGTCTCCACAAGGTGCGTCCAGGCGTGTCATTTGTCCTCGTTTTACGTATTCCTGAAGGTTCAGGTACCTGTCATGTCAACGTCTGCTCAGTGTGGGGGTTGTTCCATTAAGTGTTGCACCAGAAGTGTTCAGGCGTCCTGTCACGGCTATCACCATGTTGGTTTGCTGTCCTGCCTGGTACCTTCAGGTGTTATGTTCGTCAGGCCTCCTTGCACGTCCGCCTGAAGCGTTCAGGCACCCTGTCACGTCTGCCGCCCGCAGTGGCATGTTGTCCTGACTGTAATGTCCAGGTTGTCATGCTCATCAATCCTTGTTGCACATCTGCTTGAAGCGTTCAGGCAGAAAACCACAGAAATAAGATAATAATGCACTTATTAAAGCAGATGCAAGCACTATATATGGACTAAGTCCTCACTCTGATATGATAATGTTTGAGACACTTAGTCAATATATTTTGATCAAAACACATCTAAGCCCGCCTACCGAGCGTCAAGGTGGTCTCAGGTCAGGCGGGTCCTACGCTAAACCTAACTAAGCCGTTGGGCTTCTATGTTCAGGAGCGCAGACGCCGCACATATGGTGTGCTGCTCCTAGTAACCTCCATGTGCATCAAGCAACCAATGGGAGGAGGAGCAAGCACAGCCATATGTACCACCTAATTAAGGCGCTCATTGGATAGGGGAGGGGGGCAAAAGTGCAGAGGAATGCTACTCCCAAGATACTAGGTGCGCATTCACACTTGAAGGTGCCACTCCCTCAAGCAAACACTACATAAACAAAAAAAAATCACAGAAAAAACTAAGATAAAAACATCCTGCACGATATGATACAAATTTGCAGATGTCCCTGGCCATATTATTGAAGAAAACCACAGAAATAAGATAATAATGCACTTATTAAAGCAGATGCAAGCACTATATATGGACTAAGTCCTCACTCTGATATGATATGAAGCGTTCAGGCACCCTGTCACGTCTGCCGCCCGCGGTGGCATGTTGTCCTGCCTGGAACGTCTAGGTAGTCATGCTTGTCAGTCCTCGTTGCACGTCCACCTGAAGCGTTCAGGCGTCCTGTCACATCTGCCACCTGCGGTGGCATGTTTTCCTGCCTGGAACATCCAGGTCACCATGCTCGTCAGTCCTCGTTGCACGTCCGCCTGAAGCGTTCAGGCATCCTGTCACGTCTGCCTCCCGCGGTGGCATGTTGTCCTGCCTGGTACATCCAGGTCATTCGGTCTCGGTGATTGTTAAAAATAAAAAGACTGAGTCTGGAGTCGAAACATCCAGAGCCACCGTGTACAGGCGTGTGCAGGAAATGGGCTACAGATGCCGCATTCCCCAGGTCAAGCCACTTTTGAACCAGAAACAGCGGCAGAAGCGCCTGACCTGGGCTACAGAGAAGCAGCACTGGACTGTTGCATGTCATTCGGAAATCAAGGTGCCAGAGTCTGGAGGAAGACTGGGGAGAGGGAAATGCCAAAATGCCTGAAGTCCAGTGTCAAGTACCCACAGTCAGTGATGGTCTGGGGTGCCATGTCAGCTGCTGGTGTTGGTCCACTGTGTTTTATCAAGGGCAGGGTTAATGCAGCTAGCTATCAGGAGATTTTGGAGCACTTCATGCTTCCATCTGCTGAAAAGCTTTATGGAGATGAAGATTTCATTTTTCAGCACGACCTGGCACCTGCTCACAGTGCCAAAACCACTGGGAAATGGTTTACTGACCATGGTATTACTGTGCTCAATTGGCCTGCCAACTCTCCTGACCTGAACCCCATAAAGAATCTGTGGGATACTGGGAAGAGAAAGTTGAGAGACGCAAGACCCAACACTCTGGATGAGCTTAAGGCCGCTATCGAAGCATCCTGGGCCTCCATAACACCTCAGCAGTGCCACAGGCTGATTGCCTCCATGCCACGCCGCATTGAAGCAGTCATTTCTGCAAAAGGATTCCCGACCAAGTATTGAGTGCATAACTGAACATAATTATTTGAAGGTTGACTTTTTTTTGTATTAAAAACACTTTTCTTTTATTGGTCGGATGAAATATGCTAATTTTTTTAGATAGGAAATTTGGGTTTTCATGAGCTGTATGCCAAAATCATCAATATTAAAACAATAAAAGGATTGAACTACTTCAGTTGGTGTGTAATGAATCTAAAATATATGAAAGTCTAATGTTTATCAGTACATTACAGAAAATAATTAACTTTATCACAATATGCTAATTTTTTTAGAAGGACCTGTATATGGGTGATCACCCGCCTGTCATTGATCACCCCCCTGTAAGGCTCCATTCAGACGTCCGTATGCTTTTTGCGGATCCGATCCATGTATCCGTGGATCCGTAAAAATCATACGGACGTCTGAACGGAGCCTGACAGGGGGGTGATCAATGACAGGGCGGTGATCAATGACAGGGGGGTGATCAGGGAGTTTATATGGGGTGATCATGGGTGATCAGGGGTTTATAAGGGGTTAATAAGTGACAGGGGGGGGTGTAGTGTAGTGTGGTGTTTGGTGCGACTGTACTGAGCTACCTGAGTCCTCTGGTGGTCAATCCCAACAAAAGGGACCACCAGAGGACCAGGTAGGAGGTATATTAGACGCTGTTATGAAAACAGCGTCTAATATACCTGTTAGGGGTTAAAAAATTCGGATCTCCAGCCTGCCAGCGAGCGATCGCCGCTGGCAGGCTGGAGATCCACTCGCTTACCTTCCGTTCCTGTGAGCGCGCGCGCCTGTGAGCGCGCGCGCCCTGTATATGCGTCGTCGTGCGCAGGGCTGCCACCTCCGGACCGCACATCTGCGTTAGGCGGTCCGGAGGTGGTTAAACGACGTTGTTAAAAAAAAAAAATAATTGGATTGTTAGGTGATTTATGCCCTTTATGGATTAAAACCCAACTCTGCGTCAACTATGTAATTTTCCATGGGAGTTTTGCCATTATTCCCCCTCCGGCATGCCACAGTCCAGGTGTTAGTCCCCTTGAAACAACTTTTCCATCACTACTGTGGCTAGAAAGAGTCCCTGTGGGTTTTAAAATTCGCCTGCCTATTGAAGTCAATGGCGGTTCGCCCGGTTCGCCCGTTTGCAAACATTTGCAAAAATTTGCGCTCGCCGTTCGCAAACTGAAAATTTATGTTTGCGACATCTCTATTCAGCGCTTGTCCACGTGTCACCATCCACCGTCTTGGGTCAGCCTATTTCAACCCTGGTTGTGGCCCCCGTGTTCCTTCCCCTGTCACCAGGGTTTCCTCAGCATGCGTCCTGGGCTCTTCACGATCTCCCATCCACAGGGGCTTTTCTTGTAACTAAGGTTTTTAGTCCTCAGGTGGTTACCGGTCCACGGCTCTTTGGTCGGTACGGGCGACATGTCCCAAGCTTCAGACATAGAAGACTCATCGTCCATCCCCAAGTCTCAGCTATCCGGACAGACGGCCCATGGATCCCTCAGGAATTGGACTATTCCGAAGCTGGTCGCTGAATTAAACAGAAGGGGCATAAGCCACCCGGCATCGGCCAGAAAGGCGGAGCTTTATAGACTTCTGGTATCTAATCTGGGACCTTCCAGTGATCAAATGTTGCTACCCTCATTTCAGAGTTCATTGGCACAGCTGCACGCCACGATGGGAAGTCTGGCTACTTCGGTAGCAGACATCCAGGCCAGGGTCATGGAGCTCGAATCCTGGGCACCCGCCGCCTCGCACCCTTTGGCACCCGTGGCAACCCCCCCTGGCCTCTCTCAGCTTCCCCAGGTATGTCCATCACTCCTCCGGCCATCGCCCCGGCCCACTTCGTCACAGAGAATATCAGGAAGGACATATTAGCAGGGAAAGACGTCAACCTGGCATCAATTCTCATAGCATCTCACAATGCTAATGAGAACAAAACGATTAATTGCGGCAAGGTCTCAGTAGTATTAAAATCCATAGATTCCTGCCTCAATCAGAAGCTTTCCATACCCGAATTTGTGCTAGCTTTCAGTCTTTACAGGGATGTCATCTGCTCTGCTCAGCCGAATATGAGGGAAGAGCTTGACTCGTACCTCTACCAGGTCACCGACTTGGTGGCACGGCCTTCTATGATCATCATCGTTCCTTTGCGGCCAAGGCAGCAGCCGCCCTGGCACAATTACAATTTTTAACAAATTGGGCTACTCTCGACATTGAGCTCTTCTGCAGATATTTGGCAGGTCTCTGAGCCCCCACTTGTGGTTCATGTCAGTCCTTCTTTCATTCTACTGAATGGTGCCCCAATGAGGCTGTTTCTGTCATGGTCTTACCTTCTTGCTGTTCTCCTTCGTTTGACATGTGCTGGCGGCCATCTTGGTTTCTGGGTTTCTTGTAGCCTCCCACTCTGCGGCTTCTCCTTCCCACTGGGAGGAGCTGGATGCCTAGCTCATATATATAGGAGGTCTGTGGCTTCAGTTCCTTGCTTGGTCCCCCTGTGTTCACATGCTTCTAAGACTGCTGCTGCTTCTGGTTCCTGATCCTGGCTTCGTCTGACTACCCTGCTGGTTCCTGATCCAGGCTTCGTCTGACTACCCTGCTGGTTCCTGATCCTGGCTTCGTCTGACTACCCTTCTGGTTCCTGACCTCTGGCTTCGCAAGACCCTGCTTCGGTTTAGCCATCCGTTTGGACTTTTGCCTCACAGCTTGATTTTCAATAAAGCCTTCTTATTTCCACTTATCTCTTGTTGTACGTCTGGTTCATGGTTCCATGAAATTAGGACCAAGCCATGAATTCTGACGGTACAGGGCCATCCTCGCTACCTACGCTGGTTGCCAGACTTGATCAGCAGGATCACCTGTTGGGTCGGTTCGCTGTGGCGTTGCAAACCCTGCTTGAACGCACGGCTCATTTAGCTTCCGTTGCCGATGGGTCGGTTGTCGCTCCTGGGCCCGCTCCTACTGCCGCTCCGGTTGTTGCGCCAGAGTCTACCCCGACACCTGTTGCTGCGCCTGCGGTGTTTCGGGGTATGACCGGTTCTGCCCCCCTTCCACAGCGCTTTGGGGGAGAGCCAACTCAGTGCCGAGGTTTCCTTAACCAGGTGGGCATTTATTTAGAGTTGCTGCCACATGCCTTTCCTACTGAGAGATCAAAGGTGGGCTTCTTGATCTCGCTGCTCTCGGACAAGGCCTTGGCCTGGGCCAGCCCTTTATGGGAGAACAACAATCCGGTGGTTGCCGAGTTTTCCGGTTTCGTTGCTTCTCTTCGGAAGGTATTCGATGTTCCGGCTCGTGCTGCCTCTGCTGCGAAGCTCCTTATGTCCATCAGACAGGGTTCACGACCGCGGAAGACCGCGTTTAACACCAGGACCGGTCATTATGAATCCTTGGTTATGCCCTTTGGGTTGTGCAATGCGCCCGCAGTCTTCCAGGAATTCATCAACGATCAACTGTTGCAGCAGTGTGTGGTGGTCTATTTGGATGACATCTTGGTATATTCTGAATCCATGGAGGCCCACATTCTGGATGTCAGACGAGTGTTGCAACGGTTACGAGAGAACAAGCTGTTCGGTAAGCTTGAGAAATGCGAGTTTCACCGATCCCAGGTAACCTTCTTAGGTTACATCATTTCCGCTGAGGGGTTCTCCATGGATCCTGAGAAGGTTTCGGCTGTCTTACAGTGGCCCCAGCCCAGTGGTCTTCATGCCCTGCAGCGCTTTTTGGGCTTCGCCAATTATTATCGGAAGTTCATCAGGGACTTTTCCATGCTAGCCAAGCCTCTCACGGATCTGACCAGGAAGGGCAGTAATCCCCAGGTCTGGCCGCTCGAGGCCATCCGAGCTTTTGAGGCTCTAAAGTCCGCCTTTGTGTCGGCTGCGATTCTGTCGCATCCCAACCCTGGGTTGCCTTTTGTCCTCGAGGTGGACGCGTCTGAGACGGGAGTAGGCGCCCTTCTGTCTCAGCGTAGAACACCAGAGGGTTCTCTGCTTCCTTGTGGGTTTTACTCCCGGAAACTGTCTTCCGCGGAGTGCAACTATCAGATTGGTGACAGGGAGTTATTGGCCATCGTGCAGGCCCTTAAAGAATGGAGGCACTTGCTCGAGGGCTCGGTGGTTCCGGTTCTCATCCTGACGGACCACAAGAATCTGACCTACCTCTCTGAGGCCAAGAGATTGACACCATGTCAGGCCAGATGGGCTCTGTTCTTGTCACGTTTTAATTACGTGGTCTCCTACCTACCCGGTTCCAAGAACATCAGAGCGGATGCCTTATCACGGCAGTACTCCGAGCTGTCCGGGGAGGAGTCGATTCCGACTTCGGTCATACCTCCGAATCAGATCCTGGCCGCCATTCGCACCAGCCTGACCTCTCCCCTGGGTGAGCAGATTTTGGCGGCTCAATCTGGTGCTCCCTCTGGGAGACCCAACGGCAGATGTTTTGTGCCTGAGGAGTTGCGCACTCGGTTGTTGCGAACCTACCATAACTCCAAGGCCGCGGGGCATCCTGGAAAGAATCAGCTGTCCTGGGCTGTTTCACGTCTGTTCTGGTGGCCTTCTCTACGTTCCGACATCGCCGCATATGTAGCGGCATGCTCCGTTTGTGCCCAGAGTAAGTCCCCTCGGCACCTTCCGTTGGGCCTTTTGCAACCCATAGCCACCGGGGAGCGTCCATGGTCACACCTAGGGATGGATTTCATTGTGGACCTCCCTGCATCCCGAGGCCATACGGTCATTCTCATGATTGTGGATCGGTTTTCCAAAATGTGCCACTGTGTTCCTCTCAAGAAGTTACCCTCTGCACAAGAGTTGGCCTCGATTTTTGCCAGGGAGGTCTTCCGGTTGCACGGTTTGCCCAAGGAGATTGTGTCGGATCGGGGGAGTCAGTTTGTGTCCAGGTTCTGGCGCGCCTTTTGCTCCCAGTTGGGGATTCATCTCTCTTTCTCCTCGGCCTACCACCCTCAGTCCAATGGGGCCGCAGAACGATCCAATCAGGCCTTGGAGCAATTCCTTCGTTGCTATGTCTCCGATCACCAAGACAATTGGGTTGACCTCCTGCCTTGGGCTGAGTTTGCCAGGAACACGGCCGTGAACTCTTCCTCTGGGACGTCTCCCTTCATGGCCAATTATGGGTTCCAACCTGCTGTGTTACCGGAGGTATTCTCTCCTCAGGATATTCCGGCTGTGGAGGATCACCTTTCCGTCCTACATGCCTCTTGGGTACAGATCCAGAGGTCCCTTGAGGTCTCTGCGCAGCGCCAGAGACTCCAGGCTGATCGCAGACGAGCGCCCGCTCCTTCCTACCAGGTCGGAGACCGCGTATGGTTGTCCACCCGCAACCTCAACCTTCGAGTGCCCACTCCCAAGCTGGCGCCTCGCTTTGTTGGTCCCTTCCGAGTGCTTCGCAGGGTAAACCCGGTAGCCTATGCCCTTGCGCTTCCTCCTGGCATGCGGATCTCCAACGTGTTTCATGTCTCCCTGTTGAAGCCACTGGTGTGTAATCGTTTCACTTCCACGGTTCCTCGGCCTCGTCCGGTCCAAGTGGGCAATCGTGAGGAGTATGAGGTGAGCAATATCCTGGACTCACGTCTGGTCCGCGGTCGGGTGCAGTTTTTGGTCCATTGGCGTGGTTATGGTCCAGAGGAGCGTTCCTGGGTTCCCTCCGCAGATGTCCATGCTCCTGCCTTGCTCCGAGCCTTCCACGCACGCTTCCCTCAGAAACCGTTCTTTACTCCGCGGAGGAGGGGCCTTTGAGGGGGAGGTACTGTCATGGTCTTACCTTCTTGCTGTTCTCCTTCGTTTGACATGTGCTGGTGGCCATCTTGGTTTCTGGGTTTCTTGTAGCCTCCCACCCTGCGGCTTCTCCTTCCCACTGGGAGGAGCTGGATGCCTAGCTCATATATATAGGAGGTCTGTGGCTTCAGTTCCTTGCTTGGTCCCCCTGTGTTCACATGCTTCTAAGACTGCTGCTGCTTCTGGTTCCTGATCCTGGCTTCGTCTGACTACCCTGCTGGTTCCTGATCCAGGCTTCGTCTGACTACCCTGCTGGTTCCTGATCCTGGCTTCGTCTGACTACCCTTCTGGTTCCTGACCTCTGGCTTCGCAAGACCCTGCTTCGGTTTAGCCATCCGTTTGGACTTTTGCCTCACAGCTTGATTTTCAATAAAGCCTTCTTATTTCCACTTATCTCTTGTTGTACGTCTGGTTCATGGTTCCATGACAGTTTCCCACCCAGATAGAACCTTCCTGGCCCGTCTGGGGTCCCCAGGGGCCCGGCTCCCATGGATAAGTTTGGTAGACCTATTATCTATTTGGGGAAAGGTCAGATGTGCAACAATTTCAATTTCGGTCACTGCTTGTTCAGCGGCTGCAAGGCCCTTCATGTTTGCACAGTCTGCTTCCGTGCTCACCCCAGGTCTGCATGTCCCAAAAGATCCTCCAAGCAGCCATGACTAACCAACATAAACGTGGACCTCCTCGAAGCGCTCCTAAAAGGTCATCTTGATCGCCAGTTTGTAGTTCATCTATTAACGGGTCTTTCGCATGGGTTCCATACAGGGTTGGTGGCCCTCCTTCAGTCCAACTGGGAGTGTGATAGCCTTCTTTCTGCAAAACGGGATCCGGAGGCAGTGCAGGCATCGATTGACTCAGAGTTGAAAAAGGGGTTCCTCGTCGGCCCCCTAGATTCCATTCCCTTCGATTTTTGGAGGGTTATTTATGACCTCTCGGCATCTCATTCTTCCATTGTGCCCAGCATTGACTCCCTCATACCATCAGAAGAATTCAATATGAAGTACTCTTCCATTGATGAAGCCATACAGTTCATACTCAAGGCAGGTAGGGGAGCTTGGTTGTCCAAAACGGATATTGCAGACGCATTCAAACTTCTTCCGATCCTTCCTCAACTTTGGCAATACTATGGTATCAAGTGGGTGGGCAAGTATTACTTTGCCAATCGCTTAACTTTTGGCTCCAAAAGCAGCCCCTGGCTGTTTGACCGGCTCGCTCAGGCACTGCACTGTATCCTGGTCAAACACGGCGAGACCCCCATGTGCATACACTACCTGCATGACTTCCTGCTGGTAGAGCACCCATCCCTGCAGCCCTCCAGCTTGTCCACCCTATTAAAACTATTTTCCGCGCTTCAAGTCCCGGTAGCCCCAGGGAAAACGAGGAGAAGTTGCTACAGATCCGGACGGTCATCAATAAAGGCACCGATTCCTGCTTCCTGACCAAATCGGATCTCCAGTTGTTGCTGGGCAGGCTGAACTTCGCCATGAGGGTCATGCCCCAAGGACAGACCTTCATTTTGCATCTCTTGCTTCTCCTGCCGTCTGCTCCTGAACAGGACAGTATCATTCACTTGGACCAACAGGCCATGGTGGACCTATCCATGTGGAACACTTTTATGTCCACATGGAATCATGTAAGATTGTTCGTTCCCCCCAGGGGCCCTTCCTCCCCCACTGTATATTTGGATGCGGCCGCATCCAAGTGTTTTGCGGCCATTTTTGGGAATCATTGGCTCGCCAGCTCCTGGCCAGCACAAATCACCACAGATAAGGAGGTAATTTATGTGTTATCTTGTCCATGCCAGTTGTTATACGTAGGCAAAACATCAACAGATCTGAAGACTAGGTTAAATAACCATCGTCATACCATTAGAAAAGGGCGGAAAGACTTACCAGTCCCGAGACACTTTGGGCTACTTAAACATAAAGAAAAAGATCTCAGATGCTGGATCGTAGACCATGTCCCAATGCCACGGAGAGGGGGGGGGGGATCGGATAGCTTTACTTAAGAAAAAAGAAATGCAGTGGATTCAAATCTTAAAAAGCCTGCATCCCACTGGCTTAAATATCGATTACAGATATGGTGGGGGCATGTGAGGAGACCAGTTTGCCCTTATGCTTTATTGATAAGCGCTTTGTATTCCTTACTGTGGAAGACTGATTCATTGGTTTTATAAAAAATTTAAAAAGAAAAAATGAAAAATGTAATATACAATTATGATTTTGATTTATATATTCACTGACACTTTGTTTATTGTCTCTTTAGATACATCTACACCATCTAGAAAAACTCCATAAGCAATCCCTTATAGCGCCAATCCTACAAAAGCTCACGGAAGCCCGATTACAGCTTAGAGATCTATTAAACAAAAACTCAGCTAAACTTTACATGTCAGTCAAACATTCTTTTTATGCCCATGGAGATAAAGCATCTAAATTGATGATGTCCCTCATTAAAAGAAGAAAGCCCCACACTTTCATAAGGGAAATTAAGGATAAAAATGGAATCATCACTACTGACCCTGGGAAGATTGAAAAAGAATTTATTGACTTTTACACCTCCTTATACCAACTGCGCACCCCAGAGGTTCAGGAGGACACGCAGGACACTCTTGCGGCAATATCAAATTTCCTATCCCGTGCATCCCTTCCCAAACTAGACCCCAGTGCGCACACAGACCTGTTGAAACCTTTCACACAATTGGAGGTCCAGTCCGCCCTGCGAAACAGTCCTAAGCAGAAAGCACCGGGCCCGGATGGTCTCCCCTGTTTTTATTATAATACCTTCTCGAGTGTCCTTCTCCCTCATCTGGTGGATACATTCAACGCATACCTCTCAGGGTCTAGCATTCCAAAACAGGCTCTTGAAGCCTACATCACCTTAATTCACAAAGATGGGAAAGATGCCAACCAGTGCGGAAGTTATAGGCCAATTTCTCTGTTAAATACAGATCTAAAATTATACGCATGCCTACTGGCCAATAGACTTAAACCCTGGATCCCCTCTTTGATTTCCCCTGAGCAGGTGGGGTTTGTGTCCGGCAGAGAGGGGAAGGATAACACACTGAGAATTCTCTCCATTATTCAAATAGCCAACCAGAAGAAAATTCCCCTGGTTCTGCTGGGTACCGACGCCGAAAAGGCTTTTGACAGGGTGGACTGGACCTTCATGAAACAGGTACTTCTACATTTTGGTATACCCCAGGAGTTTGTTAGCGCTATCCTTTTGATGTATGATACTCCCTCAGCGAGGCTACGTATAAATCAAAACCTATCAGCACCTTTTCATATATGCAACGGGACAAGACAGGGCTGCCCATTATCACCAATCCTGTTTGCCCTTTCACTCGAACCTCTATTGGCATCCATCAGACTCCACCCAGACATAAGGGGGTTCGATGACGGTAAATATGAACATATAGCTGCTGCTTACGCAGATGATATTCTATTGACTCTGTCGAACCCCTCTATTGCCTTTCCAGCACTTCAAACCGTGTTTAAAGAGTATGGCTTGCTGTCAAACTTCAAAATAAACGCTTCCAAATCAGAAGCCTTAGGTTTTAACGTAGACAAGGAAGAAATGGACATCTTGCGTACCCATTACCCTTTTCACTGGCCAAAATCATATATCACGTACTTAGGTATTAAAATTAGCTCTAAATGGAGCGAACTATACTCACTAAACTACGCCCAAATCCCAAACACCTTTAGTCAAATATTCTCCTCATGGTCCGTGCCATTTCTGTCCTGGATGGGACGAAAAAATCTAATAAAGTCGATACTACTCCCTAAGCTGACGTATTTGTTTCAGACTCTCCCGATACCTCTCCCATCATCTTTTTTCAATAATCTACACAGAGTTGTTAGTAACTTCCTTTGGGATGGCAAAAAACCCAGATTAAACAGATACCTACTAGCTCAGCATAAGAATAGGGGAGGTATGTCAGTCCCGGACTGGAGACTGTATTACGAAGCCGTTCACCTTACCAGAATTGTGTATTGGCTAAGGGCGGATAAAAACAAACTATGGCTCCCACTAGAGAGCCTACTCGCTACAACCCCTCTTAGAGCATTTCTCTGGAAGAAAAAAGAGAATCCCGTATCCCAACTCTCACTAAATGTGATTACACAAACCACCCTATCACTGTGGTATCAGTACATGAACTCCCTTAGTCCCGTACTATCCCCCTTAATGATGGTTTCAGATATTGCAGAATTACATCAGGAAAAATATAAAGACACAGGTCTAAGGTTTGATGATGTCAGACTCTTAACGTTATGCTCCTTTCTCAATCCTGATCGGTTAGATGATCCTCTCAACCATACTCCAATGCACACACTACATAAAGCACATGTTCACTCACTAATGAAACCATACCTTAGTCAAGCCACGAGCCCCAGAGAACTTACACAATTCGAAAAATTAGCGGCCTCCTCCAATCCTCCTAAACATTTGCTGTCACAGATATATAACATTCTACAACAAGTCAAATATTCAGGCACCAGAAGCTACCTGGGCGACTGGGAAAAAGATCTGGATACCACATGGTCCTCTGCAGAGATCAAGCAAATATATATCAAATCACATGGTATATCTAGATGTACCCGGATACAAGAAAACTCATACAAGATAGTTACCAGATGGTACCGAACGCCCGTGAGACTTAAGCAGATGACCTGCCTAAATTCAGACACATGCTGGAAATGTAGCGGCTTGAGAGGCACATACATACACATGTGGTGGGATTGCCCAGTAATCAAACCATTTTGGACCCAGGTTCTCAACCACATAACAAAGATATGCAACCTAACACAAGACCCAACCCCAGCCTCCATATTCCTCAACATTCGACTAGATAATGTGCCACCAGGCAGCAGAACACTTTTCCAGCATCTCACAGCAGCTGCCAAATTACTGATCCCTCAGCATTGGAATCAACCAAGCTCTCCCACCCTTTCACAGTGGTTACACAAAGTAAACCATATTTTCCACATGGAGGAACTATCGGCGTGGGAACTGAGAGTTCATACCAGATTTCTTCAGTCGTGGAAAGGCTGGGTGGAATACCGCGCCTCCACGCCAGTGCTACAATTACTTTCAGACTCAATTTAAAAAACAACTTAGGTGTTCACATACCACACCATTAACTGAGGTCCCTCTACCCCCCCCCCCTCTACCCTCCCCTTCACCCTTCTGATCATCTTCCTTTATCAGTCTTCCTCACGTTTGTATCACCGACGGAATAAAGACTAATTCAAGTCCGGATTACCACACTAACGCCTCCTTCCGTCACCCATTATGTCTTTTGACTCGTACCACACCCTTATAGGACTAGAACTGACCGTTTGTAACACTTGTCTTTTGGCTGTGCATTGTCATAATATCTATGGTAAACCAGATATTACATCTCGTCATTTATGCAATGTACTTCTTTTGTTGTATAGTATACCTTTTTGAAAAAAATTAATAAAAAGAAAATTGAAAAGAAAAGATACATCTACACCGAAGGCACTCTAGAAGACTGATGAACCTGAATGGTGGATGATAAGCCCCAAAAAATTATTCTGTTCTGTTACTTTTTTGTCTGTGGAGTCCAGGCGTACGTCCCATCTAGCTACAATATAAGGGGGAGCTATTTTACCTTTTTTCTATGTAGATTTGTATTGTTTTATTGTGGATATTGTTCTATTAGAATGAGGAGCACCCTCACAGTTGCACAGTGAAGCGGGGTAAGACCCTACAATGCCGACGACACTGACGTGCCGGGAGCTTTTGTAGGATGATTGGAGCTGCGTCTATCATTTTGAAAAAGATGGTGACCCAGCCCACCTGCAATATAGTGGTAAACAACCACAGCAACTGAATGTGTAGAACAAAAACTGGCTACATAGATTACGTGTATGATTATATCCCGTAGTGGATTCCCTTGACTAACATGGCGGCTAGATCGCGATGATGACATTGCGCAGGCACGGCTGTCTATAGTCATCGACGGGAGGTACCAGAGTGTTGCTGATGTCATCAGTGGGCGACACGAAGGTGCTTGGGTACATCCCCCGTTGATGACGATGTGAGGCTGGGGCATGCGCACTGGACTTCCTAGGACGCGCCGACCGGCGCTATGGTATACGTGGGCTGCATCCTTCCCTCAGGTTAAAATTCATTAGTCTCCTTTATTTGCACATGGTTATTATTCCTGTTGATGCACTAATGATATGGTGATAAGTTACAGGTGTAACTAATCATGTACCTTTTGGTATTTTCATATGTAATACGACACATTATGGAATTTTGCTAGTATGTTAAGCACAGGTCACCTTATGTATTATGATTGATCTGCGATTTTTGCACATTTGTATACAGGTATTATTTGTAAAGTATCAATTATGTGATTTTATTAACATTGTACTACAGCCTTTTTGGGGGGTATTATTTAAATTTCTGTTTAATTATTTTATTATACTGTATGTCAGACAGACAGGTGACAGACCCTTCAAAGGGAACGAGCAGAGGGCAAAATGTTTCTGTCGCAGGCAGCAGAAGGGTAAGTGGCAGCAGGATGTGGAGCGAGAGGCCTGAGCTCCCAGTGTCATCTAGCGGCTGTGTCCTGACCA
The DNA here is from genome assembly GCF_014858855.1 of Bufo gargarizans. Lineage (NCBI taxonomy): Eukaryota > Metazoa > Chordata > Amphibia > Anura > Bufonidae > Bufo > Bufo gargarizans. The sequence goes on along the minus strand of NC_058080.1, from coordinate 329,327,894 downwards.
GCAACCCAGCGGTGCTTGAATGGTTGACTGGGTCTTCGACTTTCTCGCAAGTGACATGAGACACCCCCTGCCAAGAGTCAGAGGGTTACTCTGACACAATGCTTAGTTGGCATGGCCCGGGATCACGCCCTGTGTCCCCACCTGTCCTGAACCTTTCTCTGTCATTTTCAGTTCAATTTCATGCAGTCAAGGGTCCACCACCTCAGCCGAAGGGGCCTGTCTGTCCTTCCCATCATCTGTTGGTCCTGATGCTCCTACTCCTCCTCCTACTCCTCAGTCATTCCATCAGCAATCGATCACCCAAGCGATTACCAAGAGACAGCAGTATGAGTGCACTCATGCAATGGCTCAGAAGCTGAACGTGCTCCTGGCCAAGTTGCTGGTGCTGCAGTCCCTCTCTTTCCAAGTGGTGGACTCTGCACCTTTCAGAGAACTGATGGCTTGTGCCAAGCTGAGGTGGAGAGTCCCAAGCCGTCATTTCTTTGCCAAAAGGCAGTACCAGCCCTGCACACATATGTAGATCAGAAGGTAGGCCAGTCCTTGAGCCTGTCGGTGTCTGCCAAAGTGCAAGGCAGTGCCGACGTGTGGAGCTATAACTACGGCAAGGGCAATATATGTCCTTTACGGCCCACTGGGTAAATGCAACTTGGCCAGGTGACGCCGCTTCCACCTCCATGTTCTCATGCTGTTGGTCCTGCGACAATGTCCGCCTCTGCCTTCTCCTCCTCCACCGTGTCCTCAGCCTCCACTGCAGGGAACATTCACAGTGCCCCTCCAGTATACCACATGTGCAGGGTGCGGCGGTGTAACATTGTTCTGCACCTAGTTTGCCTGGGGGCGAACGGAGTCACACAGGGGAGGAACTGCTCCACATCCTTCACCAAGAAATTGAATCCTGGCTTTCTCCTCAACAACTCAAAATCAGAAACATGGTGACCAACAATGGGAAGAACATGGTGTGGGTTCTAGGTTAAGGAGGGCTGAGCCATGCACCCTGCATGGTGCACATCTTTAATCTGGTTGTAGAAAGGTTCCTTCAGACTTCACCCCATTTGCAAGACATCCTGAAAAATGGCCAGGAAACTTTGCATGCACTTCAACCACTCGTACACCACAAAGCACACCCTCCTTAAGCTGCAGCGGTAGAACAGCATCCGCAACATAGGCTGATATGAGATGTGTCCACCCGTTGAAATTCCACCCTCCATGTGTTGGACCGATTTGATGAACAGAGAAAGGCCATAAACGATTTATTGATGATACAGGCGGACAGAGGTACTCCCCTGTGTAATTTCGATGTTATTCAGTGGCAGCTCATGTGTGACACCTGCCATTTGCTTGGGCCCTTTGAGGAGTCCACTTTATTTGTCAGTCGCCAGGACCATGGGATGAGCAACGTCATCCCACTGATTCATGTCCTGAAACAGATGCTGGTAAATCTGGCTGGCCAGGGAACAGGTAACTACACATCTCATGGCCACATGAGCCCTGTGGGGGATGAACTAGAGGAAAAGGAGGAGGAGGAGGACATTTGAGCACAAACAGTGTGTAGAGAAATGGGTGGTTTTTCTACACAGGTCACAGGAGAGGAGGAGCAGGACCAGCCACAGGAGCTACAGTGTGATGAGGAAGACGAGGCAGAGGACTCAGACACACCGTAGCAGTATGCAGTGGAGATGGAGGTAGGGAGTCCCTCTGAGTCACTTGTGCAAATGGCCCGATGCATGCTCACTTGCTTGCATAGTGACAGCCAAATTGTCACCATTCGGCAGAGGTATAATTACTGTCTCTCCAGCATGTTAGACCCTTGCTACCGGTCGAAAATGGGGGCTTTTTTTACACCTGCTGAGAGGGAGGACAAACTGAACTACTACTATTGAGACATCCTATGTAGTTAGTTGGCCGCTGCCTGTGTGTGCTATCGCCTTCCTCAAGCAGGTCTGACCGGGGGGGCTCTCTTCACTCACGCTCCACTGCCATGACTGGGGGGAGGGCAGGAGAAGTACCAGCTCCATCAGCAGCAACTTAAGTCTAGAGTCGCTGATGAGTTTTCTTCACCCGCCTACTGAAGAAACTACTTACCAGCAGCAGCAGCTAGACATAGAGCAAAACCTGAACCAGCAGGTTGTGGCTTACTTGGAGTGGACTCTGCCACCCCACATCAAAGATCCCCTGGAATACTGGGCAGCCAAACTCTTTTTGTGGCCGCAACTGGCCGAGTTTGCTCTGCACAAGCTTTCCTGCCTGGCCGGCAGTGTGGCATAAGAGTTGGTGAATAGTGCAGCGGGGGACATAGTTACCCCAAGGTTTTGCCCCCCCACCTCTCCACTATGTCACTTGGCCACTTTGTGGTTTCTTCATGCCGCTGCCACTTCACCACTCTGTGGTCTCCTTATGCTTCTGTCACGGTGGACAGGATATCACATACACAGATAAATCAACAAACAAGTATCTAGGCGAGAAGCTGGGGATAAGGGTCACCTCCTGGCAAATCCCTACCAGCTCTAGGGTACTGCTATGCCCACGTTCAGACCCTTAAGGTGGGAATAACGTGTCCTCGTGCCTGGGCTGAAAATACCATAAAATCCCTAAGATGGTGAAAGGGGAATAGAGTCGACCTGCTCCCTCACAACCTTGAGTGGACAGTCGTCTCTCTAACAGCCAAGACAGCAAACCACAAGAAAACAACAACCAACTTATCTTTTCTAAGCAGGAACAGCCAATCCTTCCTTCCTTGCTTCCATAGAGCCAGACAGAAGCTATAACCCGCACAGAACACTGGGAGTGGGAGTCATTTAAACCAATGACCCCACCCAGTGCACCCGAAGGGAGACGGATCTAGCACGACTGCAAAACAAAAAGACACGTGCTGCTAATCTGGCAGACCTCCGCACATAGCCTGAGCAGGGCATGACAGCTTCTGCCACTTCACCACTCTGTGGTCTCCTCATGCTGCTGCCACATCACTACTCTGTGGTCTCCTAATGCTGCTGCTACCTCAACACTATGTCACTGGGCCACTCTGTGGTCTCCTCATGCTGCTGCCACATCACCACTGTGTGGTCTCCTCATGCTGCTGCCACATCACCACTTTGTGGTCTCCTCATGCTGCTGCTACCTCCCCACTATGTCACTGGGCCACTCTGTGGTATCCTCATGCTGCTGCCACTTCAACACTATGTCACTAAGTAACTTTGTGGTCTCCTGATGCTGCTGCCACATCACCACTCTGTGGTCTCCTCATGCTGCTGCCACATCACCACTCCGTGGTCTCCTCATGCTGCTGCCACTTCAACACTGTCACTGGGCCACTTTGTGATCTCCTCATGCTGCTGCCACATCACTACTCTGTGGTCTCCTCATGCTCCTGCCACATCATCTCTCTGTGGTCTCCTCATGCTACTGCCACCTCACCACTCTATGGTCTCCTCATGCTGCTGCTACCTCCCCACTATGTTACTGGGCCACTTTGTGGTTTTCTCACGCTGCTGCCACTACACCACTCTGTCATCTCATGCTGCTGCCATATCACCACTCTGGTCTCCTCATGATGCTGCTGCCACTTTACTACTTTGTGTTTACCTCATGATGCTGCCACTTCCCCCCTCTGGTGATGTGGCAGCAGCATGAGGAGACCACAGAGTGGTGATGTGGCAGCAGCATGAGGAGACCACACTCTGTGGTCTCCTCATGCTGCTGCCACATCACCACTCTGTGGTATCCTCATGATGCTGCCATATCTCTACTCTGTGGTCTGCTCATGATGCTGCCACATCATCACTCTGTGGTCTCCTCATGCTGCTGCCGCCACTTCAGCCCTATGTCAATGGGCAACTTTGTGGTCTTCTCATGCTGCTGCCACATCACCACTCTGTGGTATCCTCATGATGCTGCCATATCTCCACTCTGTGGTCTGCTCATGCTGCTGTCACATCATCACTCTGTGGTCTCCTCATGCTGTTGCCGCCACTTCAACACTATGTCAATGGGCAACTTTGTGGTCTTCTCATGCTGCTGCCACATGACCACTCTGTGGTCTCCACATGCTGCTGCTTCCTCCCCACTATGTCACTGGGCCACTCTGTGGTCTCCTCATGCTGCTGCCACATCACTACTCTGCAGTCTCCTTATGCTGCTTCTACCTTAGCACTATGTCATTAGGCCACTCTGTGGTCTCCTCATGCTACTAACACTTCACCACTTTGTGGTCTCCTCATGCTGCTGCCACATCACTACTCTGTGGTCTACTCATGCTGCTGCTACTTCAAGACTATGTCACTGGACCACTCTGTGGCCTCATCCTGCTACTGCCCTTTCACCACTCTGTGTTCTCATTATGCTGCTACCACCTCAACACTATATCACTGAGCCACTCTGTGGTCTCCTCATGCTGCTGCCACTTCACCACTCTGTGGTCTACTCATGCTTCTGCCACCTCAACACTATGTCACTGGGCCACTCTGTGCTCTCCTCATGCTGCTGCCACCTCACCACCCTGTCATTGGGCCACTTTCTGGGCTTCTCAGGCTGTTCCCAACCTCCCCACTCCATGACTGGGGACCTATTTTGCCTTTTTGGCCTGGTACACATAATTTATTTGACCCTTTTTCTGATCTGTCAGAATGAAGGAAAATTAAGATGCATAACAGATCCTGTCTATGTAGCAGCAGTAAGGCCTGTATGACATGGTCCCTATCTTGCATCAGAATTGGCTTATGATTTGGTAGCCAAAAGCAGGAGTACAAAACACAGAAGACATGCAAATATTCCATTCACTTGTCATATTTCATTCAAACCACTCCTGTTTTTTTTTTTTTTTTTTGGCTTTAGCAATACTGATGGATTGCTGACTGAGTGAAGGTGGATGCTAAACAGACAGGATCGTTTTTTGGGGGTTATTGTTCTGATGGATCAGAGGAAGGGCAAAATATTCAGTGACATCAACACAAACTTACTGCTGACACCATCTCCACTCCTGTCAGGCTGAGTTCACACTTGAGTTATTTGGTCGCTTTTGGCTCCATAACTGCCCAAATATGTGAAGAGTGCAGTGATTCTAAGAGCTACGCCAGTCATCTGTGTGTCATACCGACTCACAGTATTGTTTCACTATCACAGCAGACTCCCTATGTGTGTTACTGCAAGGCACAGTGTTCTAAACCACTATACAGCATCTCTGCACCCAGGAAATAGCTGTTTTTTAAAGTGATTCACCACAAATAAATGTAGATTGAAATTGAATCTTTTTGAAAAATTTGGCGAACTGGCTGAATCTAATTTTTGAGAAATTCGCTCATTTCTAATAGAGGCCTTATGGGCACTCAAACAACAAGATATAGTTTTTTATTTTTCTGTTGTTCATACGGATCAGAAGAATGAAAAAAATAATGGTGAGGTCAAGATAGCCAAACAGGTACACAAGTGGCCACGGAACAGAGTGCTGAGGGTGGCAACAGCATGAAGAGTCACAATAATGGCCTTGTAACACACTGGTCAGGGTGGCAACAGCACGAAGAGTCACAATAGTGACCTTGTAACAGACTGGCGAGGATGGCAATAGCATGAAGAGTCACAATGGTGGTCCTGGAACACAGTGGAGAGGGGCAACAGCAGTGGCAGTAACAGCACAAGATGGCGGCAGATCACAGTAGGAGCAGATGGCAGTAGAAGCAGCAGGCATGTGGCAGCATCAGAATAGTGGCAACATGGCCAGAAGTAATGGGCCATTTGTCACAATGTTCTGGCGTGGCTGCACACTACAGTCAGATCATTACTGCCAGAATTATCTAGTCTGCTGCATCTGGCACAGGTGTCTGGAAATCCTGGTTGATTCACCCATGATTCATCTTTATAAAGGGTAGTCTTTCAACATTTTGTGCTGAAATGCTAGATCACGTTGGTGTAACTATGCCACTTGCTTCAGTAAATACCCGCTCTGATGTCGCACAACTGGCCGGGCAGGAAAGCTTGCTTAGGGCAAACTGTCATGGCTGAGGATGGGGGAAACCCTCAGCCATGCAATGACAGAAGATATTTGTCGCTGCTAGGCCAGGACAGGAATCAGGAAGCAGGGCACCTCTTATCACATCCCTAATTCTGACCCTGACTCCAAGCTTTATGAGCCAACCCTGATGGTAGGAGGGCTCATACTCCGGAACCTAGGGTCCCAACTAGCCCTCAGGGTAGCCCTGGACTAGAAGCAGGGTAAGACAACCTGTTCCTCCTAGATACGGACGAACAGGAGTCTCACTGGCCAAGCTGCATGGAAAGGGCAACATATACAGCATATGGCAATGGCAGGTAAGTGAAACTAGTACCACACCTACCTGCCACAGACACACAGCCTGGAACCCATGTACAAGTGCTGCTGTCCACAACAACACAAACAGACACAGCACACACCACACATCACACGGGAACCCAGGAAACCATAGGTGCAATAAACAAAGAGACCAAAGAAACATCTTCATAATCATCATACATAAACTTCACACTCCACCTGTTACCGCCTGCAACGGCATGCATGGCAACCATGTCCTGGGAATCAGCCAGAAGGCCGAGACGCTGCCACCACATGCACACAAACAACACGTTGCCGCAGACAACCGCAAGTGAAGGGAAAATGTCACAGTGCACACCATAGGCCGTGACACAAACTCGGGCAGTTGCAGACACAATTCACGTTTGGCTGCCCAGTAGTCCAGGATATCCTGGATCTGCAGTGACAGGGTACAGTTCAAGTATGGAACCACCTGCTGGTTCATGTTCTGCTCCATGTCCTGCTCCTACTGGGTGGTTTTGTCAGTAGGCAGCTGAAGAAAACTGCTTATCAGAGACTCAAGACTTAAGTTGTTGCTAATGGAGCTGGTGATGCTCCTGCCCCCCACTCAAGCTGTCATGGCAGTGGAGCATGAGCTCAGAAGGTCCCCCTGTTAGACCTTCGTGAGTATGGGCGATGATGCATGTAGGCAGCGACCAACCAACCACAAAGGATGTCTCCATAGTAGATGATTTTTTCAGCCCTCTCAGAAGGTAAAAAAAAAAAGGCCCCCATTTTTAACTGGTAGTGAGAGTTTAACATTTTGGAGAGCTGGCAGTCATCCCTCTGCTGAATGATGATACGTCTGTCACTATGCAAGCAACTCAGCCACAGTCTGTAGGGGTCATCTGCGTCATCTCCCTCTAGCTCCTCCTGATCCTCTACTGTCACTTGGGCAGATAAATCACCTAATTATTTATATAATTCCTGGCCGTTTATGTCCTCCTCCTCGTCCTCATTATCCTCCTGTGCCAGTTCAGCCTCCACATGGCTGAGGTGGCTGTAAGATGTAGGCGCCACAACTTCCGTCCCCTCGCCAGTCAGATTTATCAGCATCCTCTCCAGGATAAGGAGTGGAATAAAATCATTCATCCTTTAGTCCTGGCGACTGACAAATAAAATGTCTTCCTCAAAGGGCCTAAGCAATTGGCAGGTGTCATGCATCAGCTGCCACTGGCTAATGTCAAAGTTACACCAGGGAGTAGTCATGTCTGCCTGCATCATCAATAAATCAGTTATGGGTTTTCTCTGCTCATACAGTCAGTCCAACATGTGGAGCAAAGAGTTCCAATGTGTTGAAACATTGCATATGAGGCGATGTAGGGGAACACCTTTCTGCCTTTCCAGGTCAAGGATGTGTTTTGCATGGTAAGAGTGTCTGAAATGCATGCACAGTTTCCTTGACATTTTCAAGAAAGACTTCAGGAACCGGGTGACAATCAAATTGAAAACGTGCGCCATGCGGGTAACATGGGTCAGCCCTTCCTGATACAAAGCAGGCAGAATGTTCTTCCCATTATCGGTAACTATCGCCAGTTGGTGAGGAGACAGCCAGCCAGGCTTTGATTTCCTGGTTTATGACACAGGTGGGTGAGGACAAGGTGGTCCCAGTGGATTACAACGCGGAGACAGCATTGCCATCACCTGGACAAGTTGATGGTGGGCTAGTTAGCTGTAAAGGACATATATTGTCCTTGAACATAGTTACATCTCCGCACATCAGTGCTGGCATGAACTGTACCAGATGCCGACAGGCTGAAGGACTGGCCCACCTTCTGCTCAACATTTGTGTGAAGGGCTGGTACAGCTTTTTTAGTGAGGCAGTGACAGCATGGGACTTTCCACCTTGGCTGGGCACAAGCGATCAGTTCCTTGAGTCAAACACAAGGAAAGGGAGGGACTGTGGTACCAGCAACTTAGCCAGGTGCACGTTCATCTTCAGTGGTGTTGGATGAATGCATGTATACTAATGTCTCTTTGCAATCACTTTGGTGATCAATTGCTAGTGAAACACGATTGGTAGGAGGTAGGAGCAATAGACGAAGAGAGGGAAAGACAGCTTCCTTCTGCTGAGGTTGAAGAGCCCTGACTGGTGGGGAAGGGACCGCTGGGAGATGGAGCAGTTGCTGCATCAGGATGTATAACCACATTAGTGCCACAGTTTTCCCAGGCCACTTTATAATGATGCTCCATGTGTTGACACAGGTCCATGGTGCCAACATTAGCACCCTGACCACACTTCACCTTGTGTCCACATATCCTGGATACTGCCAAGCTAATATCCTCCAGCGACATGATAAAAAATTCGTGCTGACTGCATGCTGCTGCTTTTATGAACCCGTGCACAGCTAGTTGTTTCTCAACAGGCTCCTGAGTAGCAGACGGTGTACCCCACGAGCGTTTGGCTACATATCTCCCACTGCTTCCACGCTGCTGATTCATAGGCATGGTGCCACCCTGCTGCTATCTCATGGGCTTGCTGCCACCCTCATCCCCTGATGATGATGATATCCCCTCATGACCCATCTCCCACGTGTGAACGGCTACATCATCATCCACTGCTGTCTGGTTGTCAATTATGACACCCTCACCAGTTTCAATGCCACGTCCTTGACAGCTCGCAACATGTGCTTCTACTTGATGCAGGCCTAAAAGAGGGATGCAGCAGACCTCTCCTCTAAGTCTGTGCTGGCCTGTACTTACTGACTGTCCTCACTAAGCTCAAAGTTTCTTAAAAGTAGCAATGAGCGGACCCGTGGATGTTCGGGTTCGCCGGGTTCGGCCAAACTTCGGGTCAAAGTTCAAGTATGGGACCCGAATTTGACCCGAACTTGTACCCGAACCCCATTGAAGTCAATGGGGACCTGAACTTTGGTGCACTAAAATGGATGTAAAATAGTCGTAGTAAGGGCTAGAGGGCTGCAAAATGGGGGTGAGAGCAGGACAGTTGCCCTGCATACAAATGTGGATAGAGAAATGACTTTAAATAACATAGAATAGAGGAAAATTATAATAATCTTGAACTAGGAGGCAGAGGTTAAAGTGGAGTAGAAGGTTGAGGAGGCGGTGGATGTGGCGGCGTAGCTAGAAGTGGCGGTGGAGGAGGTAGGCAACACTGTTTCTGTTTTTTTATTTTTATTTCCCCCCCCCCCCTTATTTTTATTTTTTTTATAAATTTGGGAAGACCCCAAAACATTGGGAAATAGAAAAGAGAAAGTGCGCTGGAGTATAACAATGGCTGGGTGCGACTGGTATACTTGTCAACTCAGCACAAGGTACAGACAAGTCCTGTGGGATCCATGCCAGGCTCATTTTAATGAATGTGAGCTTGTCCACGTTGGCTGTGGACAGGCGGCTGTGCTTGTCAGTGATTACCCCCTTTGCCATGCTAAACACACGTTCAGACAATACACTTGCTGCAGGGCAGGCCAGCACCTCCAAGACATAAAGGGCAAGCTGAGGCCTTGTGCCCAATTTAGAGACCCAGAAGTTGAAGGGGGCAGACCCGTCATTTAGTAAGTGTAGGCGTGTCGACACATACAGCTCCACCATGTTGCTGAAATGCTGCCTCCTGCTAAGACGTTCCATATCAGCTGGTGGTGCTAGCTGTTGTGGCGTGTTGACAAAGCTTTTCCACATTTCGGCCATGGTAACCCTCCCTTCTGAGGTTCTGGGGGTGCCCTAGCTGCGACTTCTTCCTCTTCTGCCTTCGCCTTGTGCTTTCACTGAGCTCCCGCTGTCAGGTGTTAATGCCATTAGCAGTGCGTCTACCAGCATGCGCTTGTACTCGTGCATCTTCCGATCACGCTCCATTGACGGAATTAAGGACAGCACATTGTCCTTGTAGCGGCGATCCAGCAGAGTGGCCACCCAGTAATCAGAACTTGTTAGAATGTGGGCAACTCGGCGGTCATTGCGCAGGCACTGCAGCATGTAGTCGCTCATGTGTGCCAGGCTGCCCAGAGGCAACGAAAGCAGTCCTCTGTGGGAGGTATATTGTCTGTGTCCTCTGTATCCCCCCAGGCATGCTCCATTGATGCCCGTAAGCTGCTTTGGGTGCCACCCTGCTGTGAATACGAATTCTCCTCTTCATCATCATCCTGTCACTGGTAATGGGGAAGGGGAAAACACCAAATACACACAAAAGGAATAGACAACATTCTAGCCCTCAAAAGCTAAGGAAGGGGGATGGTGACCGCCTAGAAATCCCTAGGCCATTCCCTAACTCCTGCCAGTATGAGCAGATCCTGATGGTGGAAATGCTTATACGCCATATACCTATGCCATGCTAAAACTGACGAGCCCTAGTACAGGGAGCAGGAGACGAGACAGCTGGTTCCTTCCCAAATGAAGAAACCCGCGTCTCCCTGAGACTGAAGGGTTCTATTACAGTCCAAAGCCTATTTTTTATATAAGCTTATATTTCATCATGATCTATACATTAATTTCTTTACGCACACAGGAACACGTAGCGGTCAAAGTACTTGTAAAGCTGCTACTAAGAGGTTTTGCTCACATATCATATATAGCCTTGGACTCTAAAATTATAAAATAACTTAAATGTGTAGCTGACTAAGACGCGTGTTACTGGTTAACTTAAACATCATGTCATTTAGGACTATATATGTCTCACAAGATCAATAATAAAACTCAGAGTGATTTTGAACTGCACAGAAGTGTGTCTTGTCATAGTTACTCTCTCTAGCGCTAGATAAGAATCAAACCAAGCTGAAAACTGAAGTCTTGTACCAGGGGTACACATAAGGGAGAACGTAAAGAATATTCCTTACAACTTGGGGGCTCGTCCGGGATTGAGAAGGTCATCCTCAGGTCTGGTGAGAAAAGGCACCTGTCCTCTGGCCATTCCGGGGGCACTGGCAACATCTCAATTCAAGTAAGTACATAAGGGACCCTTAGATAGACTTTGAGTAAAGTACTGTGTCAGGGATACATTAAGTATAACTCAGGGAGTTTTTGCTTTAGGGCTCAGGGAGTCCAGTAACAAGAAAAGTGCACTTCAGAGGGCTCAGGGAGCCCCGTAAAAGATCTGTTCAGGGAACAGAAGGTTTTTCAGCTTGATTTGATTCTTAAAAATATAATTGTAGAAGTTTTGCATGACAAGTTGTTTTGTTTAACACAGTTATATAAGGGGAAGTGACAGGCTGGGTCGTAAGTGTACAGCTGTCGTCCCAAGACTAACATTCTGTTTTTGTTTTTTGCTATTACTGTTTTGAATTATTTTTGTAAGAAAATACGTTTTGATAATGGATAGTAAAAAATCTAAGATAGAATACCCTAAACCAGAACCAGGAGAAACATGTAAACAATATGTTGCCCGAGTCAGTCCTACAAAATATTACCTTGTTAACTCATGGGTAAATAATTTGGCAGGGTGGACAGAGGAAATGGAAGCAGTAGACCCCTTTCCCAGGGAAGGAGACAATAACATATATCACATGGACATGGTCAAGGGTCTATGCTTAGGCGACACTGCCGCCTGAACGTATTTTGAACCTGACCTTCATGGGATATGGATTATATGCAGAAAAGAGATAGAAGGACATATGATAGAGGTATTTAAACAAAAGTCTTCACTCCCAGTAGCCATAGCATGTAGGCAAAAACCCTCAGAAAGCGTTACTGATTTCTGGAGGAGATTTATGGATTGCTGGAAATTGGAGGCAGGGCTACCGGTTCTCCAGCAGGGCTACCGGTTCTCCACATATATTAACAATCTGATAGACTAATGCTTACAGTAAAACAGAACGTCTCCACGTTGACTTCAGACAGCATCAGTTAATAGATAAGTATTGTATGTATCTAGTGTGAGCTATAGAGATCCACTTCCCCCGCCTTCACACAAACACATCCCTGAGATAAGGGAAGTGGGCAGGACATCATGCAGAGTAAGTGATGTGTAATACATTATACAAGACTAAGAATTGTTCGGTCATTTTCTTTCCCAAGCAGTGTAATGTGGGAATCCAGCTTTTAACAAAATGACTGTATGATTATAACATGTATATTGTCTTCTTATAAGAGTTGATTAATCACAGAGTGAAAACCAGAAGACATTGGAAAACGCAGCAACAAACAGTGACATACTCTATTAGCAATTATGGGTGTGGTGTGGATATCTGTTTCCAGGAAAGCTGTGTTTGTCTGTGCTGCAAGTTTTGGAATGAAACAAAGAAATTGTTTGACTGTGTTGAAGGATACATGATTCAGTGGAATGTGAATGGGTGTGGCTTTGAGTTGTAGTGGAGTTAAAAATATAAGAGCAGAGCTGTGTGTGCAATTCAGTTTTTATGTGTGAGGGCAAGGTTATGAGCGGTTTGTGAAATGAGTACATGAAAAATATGTATGGAATACGGTATTTGTTTTGATATAATATGCGCATTGAGAATTTTATTTTATTTTTCTTGAAAGTTTTGGGTTTTTATTGGTGTCAACAGCATTGATCAACACCTTTGTGTGTTCATGTCTGTATTGTCAAATCTGTTTGTTTCAATGTTTGCAGTTACGTGTTACATGTTAAGTGTTCGTGCTTAACATCTGAGCTCTGTTCTTATGGGCAGCTGGCACATTACTAACAGACAGAAGGATGACCGCAGCGTCCGACTAAAAGGGGTGAGTAAAGAGTGGGTGGAAAGAGAATCTGAGCCTTCTATGTGAATTAATGGGGTTTTGATAAAACCTTTCAAAACTGACTCACTACCACTCGAGACCATGGACAGGGAATACATCACAGATCATGTATTTAGCATTATACTAGATTGCCCAGTCAGCCTGCTAGGGAGAGATTTGTTCATTAAGCTTGACTTGCAGGTATCAGCAAAGAATCAGGGCATAAGAGTACACTCAGGTCTCATTCCAATCTCTACACCGGGGCCACTGATTCTTGCAAACATACGGGACCACCCAGAACTTAACAACATTAATCCTGCATTCATAGATTGCACACTTTACACAGCTACTGTGAAACCAGGTGTCATCTCAGTGTTCCAGAAACAATACCCAAATGTGTCAAAAGAGAAACTTGATGGACTTAGACCAATGATAAAAGAATTCCTACAAAAGGGAATCCTGGAAGAGGGGATTTCACCCTACAGCACGCCCGTGAATCCAGTGACAAAGCCAGATGGTACTATCTGCTTTGTACAGGATTTAAGGGCCATCAACAACATCATTGTGCCTATAGCCCCTGTTGTACCTGATGTCACTTAATTATTATCTGCCATTCCTGCAGACGCTGTTTGGTTCAGTGTGATAGATCTGAAAAATGCATGACTTAATAAGATGGAAGAATCTCCTTCCGGCTACAAGACCTACCCAGTTACCCACTTGAATAACAAATAACCGCACTGACACTTACTTGTTTGGTGAAATGACCATGATGGCCAGCTTTATTATTCCACGCATAACAAAACCACCTCGTACACCATATAACAATAATAATAATATTAATAACAATAACAATAACAACAGCAGGCATTTTACACATCCATCAACCTTATCACCTACTGCACCGTAACAAGGATCCTGGAGGGCAACCCAAACAAGCCGTATCCTCCTTCACCGCCTCACCTCGCACTTCAAGACTTACCCTTGGCCGCACTCACCGACCCAAGGGCACCAACTCCTTGAAGTATACCATTATCCCCCCCTGTAGGCCTTGTAGCCCAAACAGGGGTCCCATCCTCGGCATTAACAAACCATCTGAGATGCAGGCTCCAAGATGTCCTGCACCTCTTAACCATTGAATTGCTCCCCAGGATCCTATTTCCAGCAGCCACAGACGACCACTGGTGACACCTCACCTGTGGGCGTCCCGCCAAACCCTAACGGCCGTCTCCAAACCCTCCTGTATACCTAACGCCCACATGTCCATGCCCACATCATTCAGATGCACACCTTCCTCTCTCAAGAATTGAGGCAACGCCGCCTCCAACTCCCGATGACGCACCACAATACCCCCCTGTCCTGCGAACAAAACGCCCTACCTCCTTATTCAATTTTGCCCGGGCTTTATTGATCCGCTCCACCGACCTCGCAAACCGCCAGCAACGCCTAGCAACCACCTCCGACCAAACCAGCAACAAATCCGGAAACTCCGACAATAAGCGCAGCACATCCAACTTGATATCCCGTATTACATCCCGGGAACGCCGCACTCCCAAATCGTGGCCTCCAACTTGCAGCACCAATATATCCGGCGGCTGATCCAAAGAGGCATTAACGTGAATCTCGGACAAAACCCGCCCCCAAAGGAGCCCCCTCAAACCAATCCACCTGATAAGTAACTCCTCCGTCGGGAAACCCAACTGACGTCCGTTCCTTCTAACATCCGCGCGCAAGGCCCCCCAGTAGACGTAGGAATGCCCGAAGATCCACGCAAGACAAGGCGCTGCCCCTAAAACAAGATAAAACAATCCCGTCAACACACCGCATCCCGCCACCACAACACAACCCATAACAATCACAAAAAAATGAGGCCAAATATAAGAGTGAAAACAATCCGACTCCCAACGCCCAATCCATTTTATCACCTCTTCCCCGAGCCCCCACCTGGCCGCCTCAGTCGCGGCCCCTATCCGAAATGAATGAGAAGCATATTCATGCACGGGAAGACCTGCGGCACCCAAACATTTTTAAAAAACAGCAATGAATTGAAAGCGCGATAACCGCAAACCGTCCCGGTGAACCAACAACGACCCCTTACCTTCAGGACGCACCCCCAAATAGTCCTCCACACAACGCACCGGACAAAGCACCGACCCAACCAAAGGCCTGAGCCACAAAACAGCCCCCTTTCCCACCTGATCCGTTTTTGACTTGCGTATCACACACCGCAAGCCGCCATCTCCCAACCAAACATCCTCCCTCAATAAACCACCACCACCAGCTCGACTGGCGGATACCAATTCCGAAATTCGAAAAGCCCCGAAAAAGGCCAACAAAAACGCCGCCCCAAACAAAAGCGCTTCAAATTCAGACACACAAACCAACCCGGCCGCCTCCCACAACACCTGTAACACCTCAAAGGAAACCAGGCGCCTAGAGTCCTTACGAATCACCCCCCGCCGAAAACCTTTAAGCGCGTCCGCACCACAAAACACTGAGACACATCAGCAATTCCCCGCAAGCGCAACCAGAAGGCAACCGCCGCCACCCTCTTAGACGCCACAGAAAACGACAAACCCTCAGCATAACACAAACCTACCCAAAAAAACAATAAAGTCCGAAAGTCATCCACCGAACTACACCCTCCAACCCGCTCAATCAACTCCTCCCACAACAACCATACCGACGAGTAAGCCGACCATGTACCTCGACTGAGCGACCGACCAATCAGACCCGCTGACACCCCAAGGCCACGTTCCAGAGCCACTGGGGACAGGGCAACCCCCGAACTGCGGCACCAAGCTGCGAAAACGGTCCCACTGAAAACGAGAAAGGGAATCAGCGAGTGAGTTATCCACCCCCGGAACATGCACCGCAACAAAACATGCATTCAATCGCAGCCCCCGCAACACCAAGTGTCTGAGTAGATTCACCACCGGCGGAGAATTAGCCGTCTGGCTATTAATCGCCTGCACTACACCCATGTTGTCACAGTAGAAACGCACCCGCCGATTCCTGAGCCAATCCCCCTACAACTCAGTAGCCACAACAATGGGAAAAAGCTCCAACAATACCAAGTTGCTAAGGAAACCAGCCCGTTCCCATTCCACCGGCCAAGCCCCTGCACTCCATTGACCCTGGCAAAAAACACCGTAACCACACGAACCCGCCGCATCAGAAAACAACTCCAAATCCACGCTACTAATCGCTTCCTCCATCCACATAGACCACCCATTGTACTCCCATTGTACAGAAAATTCTCCCACACCGCCAAATCCTCCTTTACCGCAACAGGTAATCGTAAATAATGAAAAGGAGCGACAACCCCCGCCGTAGCTAATGCCAGACGCCGGCAAACGCCGGCAAAAAACACGCCCCATCGGCAAAATACGGCAAGCGAAATTCAATTTACCCAAGACAGACTGAACCCGCTTAAGCTGAACCTTCCTAGCCCTCTGCAGAAAAACCACCTCCTCCAACAAATCGGACACCTTGTTGTCCGGAAGCCGGCATTCCATAGCCATGCTATCGATTTCTATCCCCAAAAACGTCATAACCGTGGAAGGCCCCTCCGTTTTCTCCCCAGCTAGAGGGATGCCAAACCTCGCAGCCACTCGCTCCATCATATGCAACAACACCGGACACACCCTGGAGCCGGCCGGACCCAAGAACAAAAAAATCGTCCAAATAATGCAGCACCGAATGCCAACCAGCCTCCTGTTTTACCACCCACTCCAAAAAAGAACTAAACGCCTCGAACATTGAACAAGAAATCGCGCAGCCCATCGGCAAACAACAATCAACATAAAAACACCCCTCCCATTGAAAACCCAGTAAGTGCAGACTATTCGGGTAAAATGGGCAACAACCGAAAAGCAGCCTCAATATCCGTCTTAGCAAGCAGGGCGCCCTGCCCGAAACGCCTAACCCACCGTACTGCCGCATCAAAGGACGTGTACGACACGGAGCACAACTCATCCGCTATCCCATCATTCACCGACCCGCCTTGCGGATAGGACAAATGATAAATGAGCCTAACCTTATTGGGCTCCTTCTTAGGCACTAAACCCAACGGGGACACCCACAAGTCCGGCAAGGGACGCTCCGTAAAGGGGCCCACCACCCTGCCAGCCGCGACCTCCTTCCCAATCTTGTCTCTCACCACATCAGGATGACGCAGCGCAGAGGACAAATTACGCCCTGACACACACGGCACAACCGAACTACACGGAATCACAAAACCTTCAGTAAACCCTGCCAACAAAAACAGCCCAACTAACAGCCCAACTTCCCTATTTGGATAACTCTTTAAATAGGGTTCCATCTCTTCCACCCTCACGGGCGTCACCCCTCTTCTGCACAGCCTCGGGTCCCTTACCCCTCCCTCGCTTGAAGCAACACGACCAACTGTGGGAGCAACCGGAACACTCGTGCTTATACCGACACTCCGACAAGAACCGACAATGTCCCTCGTTATACTGCCAACAGCAGCCTTTCCGACCTCCTCCCTGCATTTCAGAGGCCGAGGGACCCCTGGCCGAACCCCGAAAGGGCTGAGAGCTCCCCCTCGGCGCCGCCATCAACCGCATCCAGAGACCAATGTCCTTATGGTCCCACCGTATGCTAGGCCTGACCGCCTTCCGCTGCCAGAACTGCTCGTCGTACCAGAGCCACGCTACACCCCCATAGGTGCGATGCGCCTCTCCTATCGCATCCATATAGCAGAACAGTGCAGAGCAATGTTCCGGCGATTTTTCCCCAACTACACTGGCCAAAATCGCAAAAGCCTGAAGCCAATTCTGAAATGTACGCGGGATCAACCGGTACCGCCGCCTCTCCTCCTCTTTCTTACTCTCATCCGGCTTCCCCCGGTCCAAATTAAATTTTTCCAAAGGAAGCAATGAAAATATCTCAACATATTCATCCCTCCAAATCCTCTCCCTGATTTCCGGCTTCAAATGAGCCCCCAACGGCACCTCAAAGCATACATAGATCTCCCCCTTCGCTGCGTCCGCCAACCGAACGCCATCCCCCACATCACCACGAACCCCTGAAGCCTGCACACCACCCGCGACAACACCATCCCCCACACCAACCGAACCGTGCACCATCCCCTGCCCTAATGACCTCCCTGCCTGCGCAGGCGCCCAGACTGCCGCCGGGGACGCAGGAGCCCCCGACCCCAACAACAATGACAGCATCCCAGACAGTACCTCCCTAGCCAACACATCAGTACCTCCCTAACGTCATCTCACCTGGCCGCCCCCGGATGTCTGTGAGCTTCACTCACAGACGTCCTCACCGGCGAGCTCCCTCCACATGGCACGGCGTCCTCCAGAACCGCGTCATCCACTTCGCCTGCCGCAAAGTCCTCACCAGACTCCACCTCTCCGTCCTCCAAACGCAATGCCTCCCCCTCAAGGCGCCGCCGTGAGGGGAGGGTGACAGTACAAACCCCAGCTGGGCGGGCCTCATCCTCTGGCCGCATCTCCACAACACCTCCTGCCTCCACTGCCCTAGACTCTGCAGCCAGCCGGCCACAAGTCGCACCATCATGCCGCCTGTCACGGTGCAGGGCCCCAGCCACATCTCCGGCTCCCGACCTGCTGCTATGTCGCCGACCCGCCGCCAGGGGTCGCGACGCCTCCACAGCAAAGCCAGCCGCTCCGCTCACAGTCTCTTTACACTGCAGCTGCCGGCCCAAATCACTCCGCCGCAGCGCCGAAGAAATCACCTCCGCAGCCACAGGTAGGCCCAGGCCTCTGGACGACCCGGCCACCGCACGTCCGCATCCCACCAGTAAGTTCCTACTGGCTCGCCCCCGACGCTGGCCCTCTCACGGGGACATCACCGCCCGCAAACGATCCCTCCCCCTTGCTGCAAGGGAGACGAGTCCAGGAGAAGCCGGACCCTCTCCCGCCGGCCCGCCACGCGATACAGAATTCCTCCCTCCTGCGGCTAAGGGTCCGACTGGCCACAGACACCTCAGAGCGCAGCGGAGGGTCCCAGGCGGGGCTTCTAGTGCGTCGGCGGACCCGAGGGGGGGTCGCCTCAGGGCTCAAGCGCTCAGGGGGGATGGATCTCCTGGCCCTGGCAGCGCGAGCCACAGCAACCGGAGGGGCGGGAGGGTGAAGGGCAGCCTGAATAGACTGCTGCAAAGCGTCCACTCCATGTACCTGCACCGCAGCCCGCACCGACTCCAACAGCTCATCTAAGGAGGCCATGACAAAAATCACGCTGGTCAACTGCAACTGACCCTCAGCTCCTCCTCCAATCCTTATATCCCGCCGAAAACCCAACTCCTCCCCACCTATCTCATACCCACCCCTCAACATCCCAGTCACCTTAACCCTCTCCTAGCCTGCAGTCTTCCCCCTAAGTCAGTTCGCCCTGCGCTATGGCTGCGCCCCGCTCCGTTGCCGTTATTCTTTTCTATCCCAGTTGATAAGATAACCAGACTACTTTTTGCTTTTTCCTTTGACGGACGACAACTGACCTGGGGCAGAATGCCCCAGGGATATGCTGATTCACCTGTAGTGTACAGCATGGTTCTCCAAGCAATGTTAAAACCATGGTAACCCCCCCCCCCAAGGTTCTGTGGTGGTGCTGCAATATGTTGATGATTTGTTACTGTGTAGCATGTGAGCGGAGGCCAGCATTCAGGATGTTTTATCACTGTTATAATGGTTGTTAGGATGTGGTCACTAAGTGGCACTTAAGAAAATGCAATGATGTAAAATGCAGGTTGAATACTTGGGCTTTGTCCTCACAAAAGGCGAGAGGAGAATCAGCGCAGAAAGAGTCCAGTCTATTGCAGGTCTGGTCACCCCGCACACCAAGAAAGAAATGTTGTCTTTCCTTGGTATGATAAACTACTGTAGACAATGGATTCCTGATTGCTCCTATTTATGACAATGTTTTGAGGCAAGCCACTCTGGACGAAAATCCAGATTTGATTAAAAGGTCTTCTGAAATGTACAATGCATTTGATTATTTGAAATGTTTACTCATGTCGCGTCCAGGGCTGGGCCTCCCTGACTATAATATGCCCTTCCACATGTTTGCACGCCAAAATTGTAAAACCATGGCGGGTGTACTGACACAAGAAAATGGAGGCATGTTGCGTCCTTGTGTATTTTTTCTCAAAGTTAATGCCCACCCCTGTTCAAGGGATGCCGGCATGTCTGTGTTCTCTTGCAGCCTGTGCTATGATGGTAGAGTTGGCAACTCCTTTCACAATGTGACATTACACCATTTTGCACACTACTCGTAATGTTGTAGGCCTACTCAAGGACATCCACACTCAACACAGCAGGCAGCTGAGCTCATGGCACTCACTAGAGCATGTATTCTACATACTGATAGACCTGTAACCATCTATACTGAGTAGGTGCACATATGGGGTAGTGTGGGACCGTGGTATGATTTGGCAGAGGAGAGGATTCACGGCAGCAGATGGTAAGGATCATGTCTCACAGGGCAATGCGCTGGCAGATAGGGTGGCAAAATGAGTGGCCAAATGCAACCCCACAGGTTTGTGTAACCATTGGGAGATGCCATGTCTGGCAACTCCAACCCCTTAGATGTTGCAAATACTTACTGATCTTCAGTGGTATGCCACTGAACAGGAACAGCAAGACTGGTGTTATCCAGTATTGCAGAAAAATCCTAAGATAGAATTAGAATTAGTCTGCAAAGAGGGGAAGTTATGCATTCCCCCAACACAGTGCTTCCATCTTAATAGCACATTTCCACGGAGTAGGACATAACAGCATTGAAATCCTTATGGGTAGGCCCTTTCCAGCTCCTTGGGCAAGTCACCCCCTAGTGGTACAGGAAGGCGACATAGATCAGATTTGGGAAGACTATGTCACCAAATTGATACAGGTACTTAACACTGAGGAAAAAAGTTGCTTGTAAGTCTCCCTCTTTTCCACAGGAACCCATCCACCCATACAGGGTGGGGGATGAGGTGGTGGTCGAAACACTGAAGAAAGGAAGAGCTCAAGGTGATTTCGTATATGGCCCACCTACTACCGTGGTTGCAGTAACCAGAACAGCTGTGACTGAACAATCTCCAATTTGGATCCACGCCACCCAAGTGAAGCTTGTGAGAGAAAGAGAGGAGGCAGGAAACGGAGGCAGACAGCCTTGGCCTTGAAGAAGGACGAGAGGTACTAACGGGGGCAGACAGCCCTGACCTCCAACGAGGCCTAGAGGTACTAACGGAGGAAGATAAATTCCTTGAGATGGCTGAAATGTAGTGCCTTGATAATTGCAGTCCCCACCCCAGTAGATGTATGGACGGGGCTCCAACGTTCCCAAGTGAATGACACAGATTTACAGGATCATGATGTTAAATATGGATATGTAAATCCTTATCATGCTCGTTATGACTGTCCTATATATAAGACTCTACAAAGTAATATGATAGAAATAATCACAGGTCTTGTTACAGTGCAGAAATATGTTATAATGTGATGAGACATTATTGCCTCCCTGCATACAAGCAAAAATGCAGAACAAGAGTAAGCCAAGTATTTGTGATAGAGATCTAGGTAACTGTAAAAAGATAGTATCAGAAAAGAATATGCAATATAATATTACAAAAATAGTACCATCCCTAGACAAACATGTACCTCTACCAACAGGATAGGTATTGGCCTGTGGAAATACTAGTTACACGTACATACCAACCAATATTACAGAGGGACCCTGTACAATAGCTAGGCTGACATTAGCAATGATACCACTATTCCCAGCAATGCAGACACAACACACAAGAGACACTTCCCTACAGCTGCCAGAAAATTGTGACTATAATGTGAATCTCCTCTCTAGAGCAGAATACATGCGTTAAGGGGTATCTATGATAGGGGTACCAGGGTTGGCCATATATACACAACAGGACAATATCAAAACTTGCCTGTTGTATGATAAAACAGATAGATGTCACTAGTGCAATTCTGGAAGATATGCTGCTGGATATACAATCATATGAAAAATCTATCTTGCAGAATAGGGCAACTATTGACTATTTATTGCTCCAACATGGTATAGGATGCTCAGCGTTCCAGGGATGTGTTGTTTCAATTTATCAGATCACTCCAGTGGAATAAAAGATAAAATAGGCCAACTAGAAGAGATGATAAAACATATAAAACAAGATGTTGACCAAGGATGGTGGGACTGGCTTTTTGACTGGATACCTGACTTTGGTCAAATAAGGTATGTCTTAGGAGTGGTACTCGCCGTGGTCGCTGCAATAGTGTGTCTCTGCTGTTGTCTACAGTGTGTACCCTCCCTTCTTACCATATGTAAAAATGTGGCCGAAAGAGGGGTACACTCAACATTCCTCTATACTCCGGTAGAGGTAGAAGAGGCAACAACCTCAACAAAGCCTGAGGATTATACTCCTGAAGGGTATATGGAATATCTAAAGGCTTACAAGCAAACTAAGGAAGAACTAGAAAGGAACAAAATAAAAAACCCACATTATATAGACGCAGGAGATCCCAGACAAACAAGCTCTAGCAACTCCAAGGAGAAAATATCAGCAGTGTGAGGGGGACCTAAATAGAGCCTCATCACTGATAACAAGCAGAACCTGAGGAGAGGCGAGATCCTGACAAACCACAACATACAAAGAGGAAAACAGAGAGACCTGTCAGATAGCCTCACGTACAGCAAGTCTATCCCATCTTCTCACCTCTTTCACGGGAGGGACAGTGACAGTACTGCCCCTTCTATGGGTGAACTCCGGACACCCAAAACTGACCTTATAAGGATGCGACCTTTCACAGGGCAACTGGCATTCACGTTGGTCTCCGGAACCCACATTCTTTCCTCTGGACCGTAACCCTTCCAGTGCACGAGATACTGAAGAGATTCACAAAGAATATGTGAGTTCACTATTCTGGCAATCTGAAACTCAAGATTACTGTCCACTGTGACAAGAGGGGGTGGCAGGGAGGACAGTTCAGCAGGTTCGACATATCTTTTAAGCAATGACTTGTGAAACACATTATGAATTTTCAAAGCCTGCGGAAGTTCAAGACGAAAAGCCACCGGATTAATAATGGCAGAGATCTTGTATGGCCCGATAAACCTTGGCCCCAACTACCAAGAGGGTATATTCAACTTAATGTTTCTTGTGGACAGCCACACAGAATCACCCACTCTCGGGTCCGGACCACTCATACGTCTCTTGTCAGCCATGCGTTTATACTTTTTGCCCATTTTATTTAAATGGTTTTGAATCTTCCGCCAAATAGATGACAACTAAGAGGAGAATCTTTCCTCTTCAGATATACCAGAATTCTCAGAACCAGAAAATTTGCCAAACTGCGGATGGAACCCATATGCACCAAAAAACGGCGACTTATCAGTGGACTGTCTACTGTTATTTATGGCAAACTCGGCCAATGACAAAAATGAAGACCACTCTTCTTCAAATAAGTCTCCAGATTCTGGTTAGTGCCCTCCACCTGTCCGTTTCGACTGAGGATGAAAGGCAGAAGAGAAGGACAATTGGACCCCCAGACGAATATAGAACACCTTCCAGAATCTGGAACAAATTGAGTCCCTCTATCAGACACCACATCAGAGGGAATGACATGTAGTTTCACAATGTTAATTTCAAACACTTGTACCTGAGTTTTGGCATTAGGTAAACTTGATAATGGTATAAAGTGTGCCATCCTGCTAAAGCGGGCAACAACCACTAGAATCACAGTTTTCCCAGAGGAATTAGGCAAATCTGTGATAAAGTCCATGGACAAATGAGTCCAGGGTCGGGATGGGATAGACAAGGGAAGTAGAGATCCTGAAGGCCAGAGTATGGGTCACCTTAGCACGCGCACAAGTCTCACAAGCTGCCACATAGCCCTCAACACATTTACGTAGCCCTGGCCACCAGAATATCCGGGAAATGAGATCCACAGTGGATCTGCTCCCAAGGTGTCCCGTAAGAACAGTATCATGATGTTTCTTAAACACCTTGTGTCGTAGTTCCGAAGGGACAAACAACTTCCCTGGAAGACAGGAATCAGGTGCCTCTCCCTGGGCCTTCAACACCTCTGCCTCAAGTTCAGGATATAGGGCAGATACAACCACCCCCTCAGCCAATAACGAAGAGGGATCCTCTGAACCACCCCCCCCCCCACCAGGAAAGTTATGCGACGAGGCATCCGCTTTGACATTTTTAATCCAAGGCCCAGGGCAATAAGTGACAATGAAATGAAATCTAATAAAAAATAATAACTCTTTTACCTACATCATAATTTCTTTCGGCAGAAGAGAGTTTTATTTTAGAAAAAAAAAAGCACAAGGGCGCCATTTTCAAGGAGAAGGACCCTGCGACAAGACTGCTCCAACTTCCACAATGAATGTTTGTGACACATCAGGTTGCACCAGAATAGGAGCAGAAGCAAAACTTTATTTTATCGCTGAAAAAACATGTAATGCTTCATCAGACTAGACTGAGAAATCTGTGCCTTTCTTAGTCATATCAATTAAAAGTTTAACAGTTGAGTAATTCAAGATAAATTTACGGTAGTAGTTGGTGAACCTCAAAAATCGCATGAGTGCCTTTAGATCTTCGGGTCGATCCCAGTCCAATACTTTCCGGATCCATACGAAAACCCGAAGTTGAGAGTAGGTACCCCAGGAATTGCACTTCTGGGACCGCAAATACACACTTCTCCATTTTAGCATACAATTTATTCTCTCTTAGGATCTGTAAGACCTGTCTCACGTGATCCTCATCCGTCTCCATATCAGGGGAATAAATTTAAATATCATCCAGATAAACCACCACAAACCTGCCCACCAGATGATGAAAGATGTAATTGATGAAGTGTTGAAAAACAGCAGGAGCATTGGTCAAACTAAAAGGCATGACCAGATTCTCAAAATGACCCTCAGGAGTATTAAAGGCCGTTTTTCATTCGTCCCCTTACTTAACTCTTATCATATTATATGCCCCCCTCAAATCCAATTTAGAGAACACCTTGGCGCCGACAATCTGATTAAATAAATCTGGGATCAAAGGAAGGGAATAGGGATCATGGATTAAGCTCACGGAAGTCCAAACATGGCCTAAGAGTTCCATCCTTTTTTTTAACAAAGAAGAGGCCTGCAGCCACTGGTGATTTGGATGGTCTAATATGACCTTTAGCCAAACTCTCGGCGATATACTCTTGCATGGCTACTCTTTCGGGCAACTCCTGGTCTCCACCCTCAGAGAAAACATCAGAAAAATCCAAAAGGAAAGACGGTAACATTTTACTAGTTACAACAGAAAGGGATGTGCTGAGACAGTTGTCAAGGCAGTAATCACTCCAATTGAGAATCTGTCTTACTTGCCAATCGATGGTAGGGTTATGTTTGGTTAACAATGGTAAATCTAGAACCAGAGGAGCAGCCAGACCTTCTAGCAAAAAATATGAAATGGATTCAATATGAGAATCTCCTACCTTTAGGCAAATGTCCTGCACTATTTGAGACAGACACTTTTGAGAGAGAAGGGCGGAATCAATCTAAAAAACACAGAAATATGTGTCTAATGCGCTTGGTGTCAAACCATGCATACAGACAATCTGTCCATCCACTAGGTTAACCCCTGCCCCACTGTCAATAAGTACTTCCATTTCACAGTTTTGGAGTCTAGCGCCACCTTGGCAGGCAGGAGAAAATCGGGTACTACTGGTAAATGACAAAAGTACATTCTGAGATTCCCCACCCACACTACCAAGAGTGAGAAGAGGACTAAACAAATTTTTTTTTTCTTCTCTTTTCACCTTGATGTTTAACATAAGGACATACATTGACAAAATGTCCTCCTTTACCACCAAAGTCTTTTCTTAACCCCAAAGTTTTTATCACCTGGTCCAGGAGTGACCTGCCCCAATTGCATTGGCTCATCACCAGACATGAGCTTGAGTGTCTCTTTACCCAGTGTGTCAGAAGAGGCCGCTTTCCTATTATAATAGTACATCCTGAGCGAGAGGAACTTTAGATTTTTCCTTCAGGCGTCTATCAATACCTACAGCTAGAGACATGGCCGCCGCCAATGATTCTGGATTTTTGGGAAATGCCAAGGCATCCTTCAGGTTCTCAGACAGCCCTTGACAGAATTGACTACGTAGAGCTGGGTCATTCCACTCAGTATCAATTGCCCACCTCCTAAAATCAGAGCAATAGGACTCAGCAGAACGCTATCCCTGCCTCAAACCACACAACTTAGATTCGGTCAGGGAAACCCGATCTAGGTCATTGTAGATAAGTCCCAGGGCTCTGAAAAACTCATCTACCGACCAGAGGGATTGTGACCAGTCGGCAAGGAGAAAGCCCAAGTCTGAGCGTCACCTTTAAGTAATGAAATAATAATCCCCACTCTTTAACTCTCATCCCCAGAAGAGTTAGGACGTAGTCTAAAATATAATTTGCACGGCAGGTTTGGTTCCCACTGTCGGAACCCACCTGTGGTCTCTGAAATTGTGCAACGGCCATAGCGAGGTCAGCTATCTCCAAAGACAGCCCCTGCATACGATCGACTAGTGCAGAAACAGTCCATAGCTGCATTGAAAAACAGAAAGGATAATGTTTTTTTGGGAGGTTGATAATGTCACGGATAATGGGGAAGGAGAAAACACCAAATACACAAACAAACAAAAAATAGGCCCCAAAAGCTAAGGAAGGGGATGGTGACCTCCTAGAAATCCCTAGGCCTTTCCCTAACTCCTGCCAGTATGAGCAGATCCTGATGGTGGAAATGCTCATACGCCGGATACATACGCCATGCTAAAACTGACGAGCCCTAGGATAGGTAGCAGGAGACGAGACAGCTTGTTCCTCCCCAGGTGAAGAAACCCGCATCTCCCTGAGGGCTAGAACATAAACACACCGGAGAACAACAAACAGAAAAGGCAACCAGTACTTAGCTTAGGGCTCTTTCACACTTGCGTATTTCTTTTCCGGCATAGAGTTCCGTCGTTCTGAATGGAGAGAAATCCGTTCAGGATGCATCAGGATGTCTTCAGTTCAGGACTGGAACGTTTTTTGGCCGGAGAAAATACCGCAGCATGCTGCGCTTTTTGCTCTGGCCAAAAATCCTAAACACTTGCCGCAAGGCCTGATCCGGAATTAATGCCCATTGAAAGGCATTAATCCGGATCCGGCCTTAAGCTAAACGTCGTTTTGCCGCATTACCGGATCCGACGTTTAGCTTTTTCTGAATGGTTACCATGGCTGCCAGGACGCTAAAGTCCTGTTTGCCATGGTAAAGTGTTGTGGGGAGCGGGGGAGCAGTATACTTACCGTCCGTGCGGATCCCGGGGCGCTTGAGTGACGTCAGGGCGCCCCACGTGCATGGATGACGTGATCGCATGGATCACGTCATCCATGCGCATGGGGCGCTCTGACGTCATTCTGGAGCGCCCCAGGAGCCGCACGGGCAGTAATTATACTGCTCCCCCGATCCCCACTACTACTATTGCAACCAGGACTTTAATAGCATCCTGGCTGCCATAGTAACACTGAACGCATTTTGAAGACTGATCAGTCTTCAAATGCTTTCATTTCACTTGCGGTGTTACGGATCCGGTGGGCACTTCTGGCAACGGAAGTGCATGCCGGATCCTAACAACGCAAGTGTGAAAGAGGCCTTAGAGATGTATGGAGAAGCAGGAGATCCCAGACAAACAAGCTCTAGCAACTCCAAGGAGAAAATATCAACTGCATGGTCAGCAGTGTGAGGCGGACCTAAATAGAGCGTCATCACTGATAAGAAGCGGAACCTGAGGAGAGGTGAGATCCTGCCAAACCACAAGATACAAAGATGATAACAGAGAGACCTGTCAGATAGCGTCACATGCAGCAAGTCTATCCGATCCTCTCACCTCTGTCACGGAGGGACCGTGACACCTCCTCCTTCTCATCCTGCAGAACTGTGCCCTGGCTGGATAGTTGTGTACCTGTCCACTGTTGGTGCAGGAACCCACCCTCCAAGTCACTTGTGAATGACTGGCCTGATAACCGTGGAAATTATCCCTCTTCCTCCTCCTCCTGTGCCACATACACTTCCATCATCGCGCAAAGTGTTTTTTCAAGGAGACATAGAAGTGGGATAGTAACGCTGAGGACTGCATCATCGGCACTGGCCATGTTGGTGAAATACTCGAAACAGTGCAACACGTCCCACATGGAGGCTCACTCGGTGGTGAAGTGGTGTTGTTCCGCAGAGCAACTCACCCGTGTGTGCTGCAGCTGAAACTAGCACAGTCTTGCACGGTCTCTACAGCATGTGCAAGGTGGAGTTCCACCTTGTGGGTAAGTCACATTTGAGGAGGTGAGCGAGAAGGCCGACATTACGCTGCAGCGCAGACAGACAAGCAGCAGCAGGGTGAGAATGCCGAAAGCACACACAGACGGCCCTCTCTTTCTGAAGAAGCTCTGACATATCGGGGTAAGTTTTCAGGAACTTCTGCACCACCAAATTCAGCACATGCGCCAGGCAAGGGATATGCGTCAAACCGGCCCCAGAGCTGCTAGAAGATTTTGCCCGTTAACGCACACCAGGCCAGGCTTGAGGCTCAGCGGCACCAACCACTCATTGGTCTGTTGTTCCATGCCCGTCCACAGCTCCTGTGCTGTGTGGGTTTTTCCCCCCAAACAGATTAGTTTCAAAACTGCCTGCTGTCATGTCCCCCTGGCTGTGCTGAAGTTGGATGGTGAAGTTGTTACGCTGACCAGATGAGGAGGCGGTAGAGGAGGAAGCGGAGTAGGAGGAGGAGGCAACACGAGGCAACGAGAAATGGCAACGCCAAACTGCTATCCGCCTCAGGCCAAGCCACCACTGCATTTAACCAGTGTGCAGTTAGGGAGATATAACGTCTAAGCCCGTGCTTACTGGTCCACGCATCGGTAGTTATGTGGACCTCGCCACAGATAGAGTTGCGCAGTGCACACCTGAAGCGGCCGAGACCTCAGCAGAAGAGGGAGCAAGAGGAGCCTGAGATCTTTTGTGGTTTTTCAGGTGTGTACTCCACTGCAGCTCATGCTTTGCATTTAGATGCCTGGTCATGCAGGTGGTGCTCATGTTTAGAATATTTATGCCTCGCTTCAGGCTCTGATTGCACAGCGGGCAAACCACTTGCATCTTGTCGTCAGCACATTGTCTGAAGAACTGCCACGCCAGGGAACTCCATGGAGCTGACTTTGGTGGGCAGTAGCAGGCATACTGGCTAGGGGACAGCCACTTTGCTTTTGCACCCTGCTCTCTCCTTCGCTGTTCCGGCTGGCGCTTTGTGACCACCACCTCTTCCTCCAAACTGCACACGTCACTCGGATCATCCTCAACATCATCTTCCACCCACTCTTCACCCCTGCTCTCCTTGCCAGTCTGCACATGGCACAAAGCCACAGCAGTTGGCACCTGTGTTTCATCATTATCATCAGAGACGTGCTGCGGTGGTCCTCCCATGCAGTGGTCCTCCCACATCCTGAAACATAAGTGTTTGGGCATCAGTGCACTCAATCTCTTCCTCTTCTGGGGCAGGGCTAGGTGGATGGCCCAAGGAAACCCCGCCAGCAGAGTCATCAAAAAGAATAAGAGACTGCTGCATGACTTCAGGGGCTCAGACTGCTTGGCTGATTTGCAAGGGGTGAGGTGAAAGACAGATGCCCATGGGCTGCAAGTGCCAACTCTGTGGTTTCAGCAGGGGACCGGGTGGGAGACAATGTGAAGGAACTGGAGGCACTGTCAGCCATCATATCTACTACTGCCTCTACTTGTGTACATTAGTACACCGGTATTCGGGTCTACAAAATGAGCTGAACGTCCGGTCGCCTACGTGCATCTGAGGAAGGTCTTTCATTTGGGTGTGCAGCTGGCACAGATCGACCACGTCCTCTCCCAGCAACATGAGCTCCACCAGTAGCACGACCAGGGCCACGCCCCTTATTTGATGCTCTCCTCATTATTTGAGGTCACCCACTGAACTAACAAACAGATTAATTATATTAATTTCCTTGTCACATATGCAGTGACGCAAAAATGGGTATATGTCACCCTCCGAATAAACAGACGGATTAACTATATTAATTTCCCTGTCACATATGTAGTGCACATGTATCTCACACCAAAAATGGGTATATGTCACCCATCGAACTAACAGACGAATTAACTATTATATTTTTGTGTCAGGGGGTTACAAAACTTATGCATTGCACCCACAAAAATCACTATAGGTCACCCACAGAATTAACAGCCAGATTAATTATTATATTTCTGTATCAGGGGTACAAAGCTGGTGTATTGCACTCACAACAAATCATTATAGGTCGCTCACAAATTAAATAGCTAGGTTCCTAACACTCTCCCTTACTTCAGCTGCTTGTTTCCTGTCCCTGCACTACCGAGAGTTGATGGGCAGTGCTACACGTGATCCAGCTTGTATAGAGGCTGGGTCACATGATGCACCAGCCAATCACAGCCATGCCATTACTTGGCATGGCTGTGATGGCTTCTAAGTGCCCACAGATTAAAAGCTTGTTCATCGGCTGCCCTGTAGCCTTTCAAAAGCTTTATTAAATGCCCAAACACCAAACTCGAACCCAAACTTTTCTGGCAAAGTTCGGGTCCGCTCAACACTACTTAGGCTACTTTCACACTAGTGTTTTGGCTTTCTGTTTGCGAGTTCCATTGAGGGCTCTCAAAAAAGGTCCAAAACTGATCAGTTTTGTCCTAATGCATGGATGGAAAAGGATGGGCTGGGCTCAGAATGCATCAGTTTGCCTCAGTTCAGTCACCATTCCGCTCTGGAGGCAGACACCAATACGTTGCCTCTGACACAATAGAAAACGGAATCCGTCCCCCATTGACATTCAATGATGTTCAAGATGGATCTGTCATGGCTATAGAAGACATAATACAACCGGATCCTGGCAATGACGGATGCATGCGGTTATATTATGGTAACGGAAGCGTTTTTGCAGATCCATGACGGATCCGCAAAAAAATAAAAAATAACTAGTGTAAAAGTAGCCTTAACAGCAGAGCAGAACTAGCAGCATTCATTACTTCCCGAGCAGAAGGAGCATCAAAAGAAAGAGGGAGTTGCAGGACAGGTGTATACGGACATACTGACACAAAGTTATCATGTTATGTTATTTGATGAATGACGTACAGTTATTTAATACACAATACCTACCCCAAATTTGGTATTAAAACTACAACCCACCCAAAAAAAAAAAAAATCAAGGTTTCATACAGATATACAGGTCCTTCTCGAAAAATTTGCATATTGTGATAAGGATCATTATTTTCTGTAATGTACTGATAAACATTAGACTTTCATATTTTTAGATTCATTACACACCAACTGAAGTAGTACAAGCCTTATATTGTTTTAATATTGATGATTTTGGCATACAGCTCATGAAAACCCAAATTTCCTATAAAAAAAAAAAAATTGCATATTTCATCCGACCAATAAAAGAAAAGTGTTTTTAATACAAAAAAAGTCAACCTTCAAATAATTATGTTTAGTTATGCACTCAATACTTGGTTGGGAATCCTTTTGCAGGAATGACTGCTTCAATGCGGCGTGGCATGGAGGCAATCAGCCTGTGGCACTGCTGAGGTGTTATGGAGGCCCAGGATGCTTCGATAGCGGCCTTAAGCTCATCCAGAGTGTTTTGTCTTGCGTCTCTCAACTTTCTCTTCCCAATATCTCACAGATTCTCTATGGGGTTCAGGTCAGGAGAGTTGGCGGGCCAATTGAGCACAGTAATACCATGGTCAGTAAACCATTTACCAGTGGTTTTGGCACTGTGACAGGTGCCAGGTCGTGCTGAAAAATGAAATCTTCATCTCCATAAAGCTTTTCAGCAGATGGAAGCATGAAGTGCTCCAAAATCTCCTGATAGCTAGCTGCATTGACCCTGCCCTTGATAAAACACAACGGACCAACACCAGCAGCTGACATGTCACCCCAGACCATCACTGACTGTGGGTACTCAACACTGGACTTCAGGCATTTTGGCATTTCCCTCTCCCCAGTCTTCCTCCAGACTCTGGCACCTTGATTTCCGAATGACATGCAACAGTCCAGTGCTGCTTCTCTGTAGCCCAGGTCAGGCGCTTCTGCCGCTGTTTCTGGTTCAAAAGTGGCTTGACCTGGGGAATGCGGCACCTGTAGCCCATTTCCTGCACACGCCTGTACACGGTGGCTCTGGATGTTTCTAATCCAGACTCAGTCCACTGCTTCCGCAGGTCCCCCAAGGTCTAGAATCGGTCCTTCTCCACAATCTTCCTCAGGGTCCGGTCACCTCTTCTCGTTGTGCAGCGTTTTCTGCCACACTTTTTCCTTCCCACAGACTTCCCACTGAGGTGCCTCGATACAGCACTCTGGGAACAGCCTATTTGTTCAGAAATTTCTTTCTGTGTCTTACCCTCTTGCTTGAGGGTGTCAATGATGGCCTTCTGGACAGCAGTCAGGTCGGCAGTCTTACCCATGATTGTGGTTTTGAGTAATGAACCAGGCTGGGAGTTTTTAAAAGCCTCAGGAATCTTTTGCAGGTGTTTAGAGTTAATTAGTTGATTCAGATGATTAGGTTAATAGCTCGTTTAGAGAACCTTTTCATGATATGCTAATTTTTTTAGATAGGAATTTTGGGTTTTCATGAGCTGTATACCAAAATCATCAATATTAAAACAATAAAAGGCTTGAACTACTTCAGTTGGTGTGTAATGAATCTAAAATATATGAAAGTCTAATGTTTATCAGTACATTACAGAAAATTATGAACTTGAAGAAAAAATACATCGCCTTGAAAAAGTATTCATCCCCTTGAACTTTTCCACATTGTTTCACGTTACACCCACAAACTTAAGTGTATTTTGAGATTTTATGTGAATTAAAAAGAAAATGGTTTTCAACATTTTTAATAAATAAAAATCTGGAAAGTGTGGTGTGAATTGGTATTCAGCCCCCTGAGTCAATACTTTGTAGGACAACTTGTCACTGCAATTACAGTTACAAGTCTTTAGGGGCATGTCACTACCAGCTTTGCACATCTAGGAGGCAGAAATTAAATCCAATCTGACGGAGCTTGAGCTATTTTGCAAAGAAGAATGGGCATAAGAGTCTGTGAACAGCATTTCTAAGTCTTGCCACAGATTCTCAATGGGACTTTGGCCCTGTCAAAGTCCAGACCTTTCTAACACATGAATGTGCTTTGATCTAAACGATTCCATTGTAGCCCTGGCTGTATGTTTAGGGTTCTTGTCCTGCTGGGGGGTGAACTTCTGCCCCCACAGTATCCCCTCAGCATGATGCTACCACGTTTCACAGTGGGGATGGTGTGTTCAGGGGGATATGCAATGTTAGTATTCCACATTTTGCATTTAGGCCAAACAGTTCAACTTTGGTCTCATCTTCTTGTACCAAGCTGCAAACAAAATTTCTTCTGGCTTTCTTTAAAAAATGGCTTGCTTCTTGCCACTATTCCATAAAGCCCAGATTTGTGGACTACGGGGGCGTGGCTAGAGAGGCATGTAAGTGGTCGTACGCAGAGTGAGCTCCTGCTTTGACCCGGCTATTTATCCTGCGAACACCCTCGAATTTGTGACTTTTACAGCCTAAAAGGATAGAGGACATCGGCGGGCACTTGCCTGGGGGTTTGGCCTGATTAATTGAGCGGTCATGTCTTGAAAACGGGAAGGCAGAGGAGAAGACAAGGACCTCCAAGATGGCGTCGGAGCGGGCACACCGAAGCGGAGAGACCGCGCGTCCGAACTGCAAAGGGAAGCGGCGGCAAAATTATGCCAATACGCTCGCTCCTCACAAGCCTCCAGCGCGAAACTGCGTACGGACCCTCAGGATCATGCATCCATGGAACAGGAGATGACTCAGAGCCTGAAGAGCTGGAGCCCGCGGCCACTGTGAGTACAGGCGCCAAAAGATCTGCGGCTTCACAGCTAAATAGTGATGAGCCAGGGCAAGAAACGGGTGACTCAGACTCTGGGGAACTCACCCTTAAAGATGTGCTGCACTCCATATCCAAGTGCGGGAAATCCCTCAATGCCCTGACGATCCAGGTGGGCGCCATTAAGGAGGACATATCCATTATGAGGCATGAATTTAAAAAACTTGCAGAATGTACAACTGCATTAGAGGACAGAGTGGGGGACGTCGAGGATGAGGTACAACCTCTGAAGGGGGATGTAGCGGAGCATGCCCGAATTTTAAGTGCATTGACGGCCAAGCAAGACGACGTGGAAAACAGTCTGCGCCAAAATAAAGTACGCATAGTGGGAATGCCAGAAAAGGTGGAGGGCAGAAATCCTACCAAATTCTTTGAAGCCTGGTTGAAAGAAAAGTTTGGCCCTGATTCTCTGACACCGTTGTTTGCGGCTGAACGTGCTCATAGAGTGCCTACTAGACCTCTACCACCGGGAGCTCCGCCAAGGACAGTTCTCGCCAATTTGCTGCACTACAGAGACTGGGACATTCTTCTCTGTAAGGCCAGAGAAATGCCTGATCTGTCTGTGGAGGGGCACAAAATATCACTGTTCCCGGATTATTCCATGGAAGTGCAAAAAAGAAGAGCCCGATTCCTGGAGGTTAAAAGACAGCTGAGGGGTCTGGGTGTTCCCTACTCAATGTTATACCCAGCCAGGCTGCGGGTGGTAGCCCTGAACACGACCACTTTTTTTGAGGATCCCAAAGAGGCGAATAGGTGGTTAGGCAGAAACGAAAGACAGATCCGGATGGAACAGCAACCCCCTGCTTGACAGGGTACATCTCATGATAGGAGGATGGTGGTTTGAATGTCTCTCATGTTCATAACTTTCTCTCACCTGGTACTGTTTAGTTGCACTGTTTGCTTGTTAAATGCAATGAAGGGAGGGGAGGAATTATGAGGGAGTACGGAGGGCTAACTAAGCAACGGAAAATATGAATGGGCATGTTGGAGGAGGTGTAAGAAGGAGGGGAAATGCATACCTATTGTCACAACCAGACAGCTGAGAAGCTCTGACAGAGGCCTTTCAGAACCTCCTCCTTGAGTTTCTGTGTTGTGGTATTCAGCTCCTCCTCTCGTTAGCCTATCTCAACTGTCATGTGTTGGACTAATTGCTTCCCTTTAAATTCTTCCCCAGAAGGCTTTTCTGGGTGGCTTATACTACTTCCTGGAGTGTGTGTGCACGCTGACTCTGTCCTCCTGTTTGCTTCAAAGCTAAGTGTTGTACCTTTATCTGTTATTTTCTGTTTGCTGGATCCCAGGTGACCCTGACTCCCTCCGTATCTTGTGTAGGGAGCCGGTGGTTGTGTCCCCTCACTATTGTAGGGTGCTCAGGGCTTTATAGTCAAGGTTCGTGGATATGCAAACCTCCACCATTCGGATCTTTGCATAGGCTGAGCAGCCAAGGAAAGTGCCAGGTCTTCTGCAGGGGTCTCCCTTGGTTCCTTAGTTTTTGGATCCAGCGAGTCGTTTATACATGTTGCTTTGCCTTGTTTCCTGTACACCGTCCGTGACATTATAAGCCGCCATAACCGTCTCAAGCATGGATCCGGTTTCACTTTTGGCTGAACGCTTCCAGGGTCTTTCATTGGAGGTAGCTGATCTCCGTAAGACTTTTTCTCAGCTTCAAGTGACCGGTTCAGCTTGCGTTCATGGAGTTTGTTCTGAGCCTAAGATCTCGCTCCCGGATACGTTCTCCGGGGGTAGTGAGAATTTTGTGCGTTTTAGAGAGGCTTGCAAACTCCATTTTCGCCTTCTTCCCCACTCCTCTGGTGATGAGCAACGGAGAGTGGGGATCATTATATCGCTGCTCAGAGGTAACACTCAGTCCTGGGCCTTTTCGCTGCCGGAGGGGGCACAACCTCTCTGTTCAGTGGATGAATTCTTTTTAGCCCTGGGTCAGATATATGATGATCCGGATCGTATTGCTCTGGCTGAGTCTAAACTACGTCTATTATGCCAGGGTAAATAATCCGCAGAAATATACTGCTCAGAATTTCGGAGATGGGCAGTTGATACTGGTTGGAATGATGCTGCGCTCCGAAGTCAATTTTGCCATGGTCTTTCAGAGGGATTGAAAGATGCATTTGCCTTTCATGAGAGGCCTATTTCTTTGGACTCTGCTATGTCTCAGGCCGTTCGTATTGACAGGCGTCTTAGAGAGAGAGGAGAGATGTCCCCTTCCTGTCATACTCAGTCCCAGGACAGTGCAGCGGTCCCGTTCTGTGCGCAGGGGTCTCAGTCGCCGTCAGCCCCTTCTGAGCAGGAGCCCATGTAGCTGGGGTTGATTGCTTCTGACAATAGAAGATTCAGCTCGCATGGGAGGGTTTGTTTTTGTTGTGGAGGTATAAATCATTTGGCAAATATTTGTCCCTCTAGGAGATTCAGGCAGTTTTCTGGGAGTAATAAAGAAACAAACAGGAAAAAATCTTTTAAAAATGTTCCGTCTGTTACTATTGGCAGGGTTGAGGCGGAAATTGAAGGTTTTCAATTTGCTTGTAGTTCCCGTTTTGTCCTGCCTGCCAGGGTGGCGCTAGAGAGCAAGAACATTTTTTGTGAGATTTTTGTGGATAGTGGAGCAGCGGTCAATCTCATTGATAATCAATTTGCGATAACTCATGGTTTCCAGGTGCGCACTTTGGGAAAGGATATTCCTGTTTTTGCTATCGATTCCGCTCCACTTTCTCAAAAATCATTAAAGGGCATAGTTCACAATATCCGTTTAATTGTGAGTGATGCTCATGTTGAGGATGTGTCATGTTTCGTCCTTAGCGGTTTACCCACCCCTCTGGTGTTGGGGCTGCCCTGGCTCACTAAGCATAACCCCACCATTGATTGGCAAGCGAGGCAAATAAATGGTTGGAGTGACTTTTGCAGAGAGAATTGCCTCATGACATCTGTTTCTGAGGTTGCTACTAAGACTGTACCATCTTTTCTCTCTGAATTTTCGGATGTCTTCTC
This sequence comes from Bufo gargarizans, assembly GCF_014858855.1. NCBI lineage: Eukaryota > Metazoa > Chordata > Amphibia > Anura > Bufonidae > Bufo > Bufo gargarizans. Next base: position 329,290,963 of record NC_058080.1, on the reverse strand, counting down.
TGAGAGTGGAGTTCAGGATTTGCCCCCGCACAGGGAGTACGATTGCCCCATTAATCTCATCCCAGACGCCAAGCTGCCTAAATCTCGTTTATACAATCTTTCCCAACCTGAGAGGATCGCTATGCGTGCTTATATCTCTGAGAGTCTGAGAAAGGGACACATACGACCCTCAAAGTCACCTGTTGCCGCTGTTTTTTTCTTTGTTAAGAAAAAAGATGGTTCTTTAAGACCTTGTCTGGATTTCAGGGAGCTGAACAATATCACAATTCGTGACCCTTATCTGCTTCCTCTGATCCCGGACCTATTTAACCAGGTTGTTGGGGCTAAAGTCTTTTCCAAATTAGATTTAAGAGGGGCATACAACCTAGTCAGGGTCAGAGAAGGGGACGAATGGAAGACGGCCTTTAATACCCCTGAGGGCCATTTTGAAAATTTGGTTATGCCTTTTGGTTTGATGAATGCCCCAGCCGTTTTTCAGCATTTCGTGAACAGCATTTTTTATCATTTGATGGGAAAATTTGTATTGGTGTATTTGGATGACATTTTGATTTTTTCTCCCGATTTCAAAACTCATAAGGAACATTTACGTCAGGTCTTGCTCATCCTGCGGGAGAATAAATTATATGCGAAACTGGAAAAATGTGTGTTTGCGGTTCCAGAAATTCAATTTCTGGGGTTTCTTCTCTCCGCTTCTGGTTTTCGCATGGACCCCGAGAAGGTCCGCGCTGTGCTTGAGTGGGAGCTTCCTGAGAATCAGAAGGCGCTGATGCGTTTTTTGGGCTTTGCCAATTATTACAGGAAGTTCATTTTTAATTATTCTTCTATTGTTAAACCACTCACTGATATGACCAGAAAGGGGGTAGATTTTTCTTCTTGGTCAGTAGAGGCGCGTAAGGCTTTTTCTGATATCAAGGAGAGTTTTGCTTCCGCTACCATCTTGGTGCAACCTGATGTTTCTTTACCCTTCATAGTTGAGGTTGATGCTTCTGAGGTGGGTGTGGGGGCGGTCTTGTCTCAGGGTTCCTCTCCTGCCAATTGGCGACCGTGTGCCTTTTTCTCAAGAAAACTCTCCTCCGCAGAGAGAAATTACGATGTGGGAGATAGGGAATTGTTGGCCATCAAGTTGGCTTTTGAGGAATGGCGCCATTGGCTAGAGGGAGCCAGACACCCTATTACCGTATTTACTGACCATAAAAATCTGGCCTACTTGGAGTCAGCCAAGCGTCTGAACCCGAGACAGGCCAGATGGTAGTTGTTCTTTTCTAGGTTTAATTTTGTTGTCACGTTCCACCCTGGAGTTAAGAATGTGAAGGCAGATGCCCTGTCACGTTGTTTTCCGGGAGGCAGGAATTTTGAAGACCCGGGTCCCATTTTGGCTGAAGGTGTGGTGGTCTCTGCTCTTTTTCCTGAATTGGAGGCAGAGGTGCAGGCAGCCCAGTCAGAGGCTCCTGATCTTTGTCCTCCTGGGAGGTTGTTTGTGCCTCTCGCTTTAAGACACAAGATTTTTAAAGAACACCACGATACGGTCCTTGCTGGGCACCCGGGGGTAAGAGCCACACTGGATCTCATCGCTCGGAGATTCTGGTGGCCTGCGCTTCGTAAGTCGGTTGAGGGTTTTGTGGCAGCCTGCGAGACTTGCGCTCGTGCCAAAGTCCCTCATTCACGGCCATCAGGTCCTCTCCTTCCCTTACCCATTCCTTCCCGTCCTTGGACACATCTGTCCATGGACTTCATAACGGACCTGCCTTGTTCCTCGGGGAAGACTGTGATTCTGGTGGTGGTGGACCGTTTTAGCAAAATGGTGCATTTCATCCCTTTTCCTGGTTTGCCCAATGCTAAGACGCTGGCGCAGGCATTTGTTGATCACATTGTCAAATTGCACGGTATTCCTTCAGACATAGTCTCTGATAGGGGCACGCAGTTTGTTTCCAGATTCTGGAAGGCTTTCTGTTCTCGCTTGGGGGTTCGGTTGTCATTCTCTTCTGCTTTCCACCCGCAGTCGAATGGCCAGACAGAGCGCGTCAATCAGAATCTGGAGACATATCTGCGTTGTTTTGTGGCGGAGAATCAAGAGGATTGGTGTTCTTTTTTGTCCCTTGCTGAGTTTGCTTTAAATAACCGTCGTCAGGAGTCCTCTGATAAGTCACCATTTTTTGGTGCATATGGGTTTCATCCACAGTTTGGGACTTTCTCGGGAGAGGGGTCTTCTGGTTTACCTGATGAGGACAGATTCTCCTCGTCTTTGTCATCTATTTGGCAAAAGATTCAAGATAATCTAAAGAGCATGAGTGAGAGATATAAGCGTGTGGCTGATAAGAGACGTGTGCTTGGTCCGGACCTGAATGTTGGTGATCTGGTGTGGTTGTCTACCAAGAATATCAAATTGAAGGTTCCCTCCTTGAAGTTGGGTCCTAGGTTTATTGGGCCTTACAAAATCCTGTCTGTCATCAATCCTGTTGCCTACCGTCTTGATCTTCCTCAGACTTGGAAGATCCATAATATTTTTCATAAGTCCTTATTGAAACCTTATGTTCAACCCATTGTACCCTCGCCTTTGCCTCCTCCTCCGATTATGGTTGATGGGAATCTTGAATTTCAGGTCTCTAGGATTGTGGATTCTCGTCTTGTCCGCGGTTCTCTTCAGTACCTTGTTCAGTGGGAGGGGTATGGTCCTGAGGAGAGGATGTGGGTCCCAGTGACGGACATTAAGGCCTCTCGTCTCATCAGGGCTTTCCATAGGTCCAATCCTGAGAAGGTGGGCTCTGAGTGTCCGGAGTCCACTCATAGAGGGAGGGGTACTGTCACAACCAGACAGCTGAGAAGCTCTGACAGAGGCCTTTCAGAACCTCCTCCTTGAGTTTCTGTGTTGTGGTATTCAGCTCCTCCTCTCGTTAGCCTATCTCAACTGTCATGTGTTGGACTAATTGCTTCCCTTTAAATTCTTCCCCAGAAGGCTTTTCTGGGCGGCTTATACTACTTCCTGGAGTGTGTGTGCACGCTGACTCTGTCCTCCTGTTTGCTTCAAAGCTAAGTGTTATTTTCCGTTTGCTGGATCCCAGGTGACCCTGACTCCCTCTGTATCTTGTGTAGGGAGCCGGTGGTCGTGTCCCCTCACTATTGTAGGGTGCTCAGGGCTTTATAGTCAAGGTTCGTGGATATGCAAACCTCCACCATTCGGATCTTTGCATAGGCTGAGCAGCCAGGGAAAGTGCCAGGTCTTCTGCAGGGGTTTCCCTTGGTTCCTTAGTTTTTGGATCCAGCGAGTCGTTTATACATGTTGCTTTGCCTTGTTTCCTGTACACCGTCCGTGACACCTATGTACGTTTTAGAGACAGGGAAGTTAATTTGTATTTTACATCTGAAGAGGGTGTTATGTGTTCTATGTTATATGCCATTGTAGTGTCCCACTAGGTAAAGGTGGGCACTACACAAGGGTTAATGTGTTGTATTTTCCTGTGTTATCTGGGTGTCAGGCCTGTCAGGGTGCAGTTTAGCCTTCCAGATGTTAGGGGGAGTCTCTAAAAGAGTGTCTGTGAAGATGTGTATTTTATACTAGAGTAATAGTGGCTCTCCCAAATTATTCCCTTGGAATGGTGCTCTTGTCGGGGGTGGTTCACCTGCCCACTGGTAAGTATGTAAATGATAAAAGTAAGAAAAGTCGACAGGCACTCTATATCTGGTTTTAAAGGATATTTATTAATTGATATTGTACAAGGTTTTTATTAAAAATATTGCTATTTAATTTTTGAAATTTGAATAATTGAAATATTAAAATGTTGAGATCCCTTATTTATTATGGTGGGGGAAGGGTGGTGTGGTCTGGGTACCAGGGTGTAACCTGAGAAATATTCCGATGAGTGGACACCTCGGTGGAGGGGGACTAAATGGTGTAACAAAAAATTATATTCAAATAGTGAACCAGAAAATTATTATAAAGAATTTATAAAAAAGTTCATATAAAAATTCAAAACATGATCGATAGTGAAAAAAGTTGATGTTCGATATGAAATATTCGATATGAAAATATAAGGAATTCAATGATGTTCAAAAATGTCTCAAAAAATTTAGAATAAAATGCAGGTATATATGTATATATATATATATATATATATATATATATATATATTGGACTTAATCGATAGAAAAAGGAGAAAAAAAGGAGAAAAAAATAAATATAAAAATATATATAAAAAAATATAAATAAAAATAGGAGTAAAAGTAGTTGAGAGATAGTCTCTACAGGTATATCCACATGCGATGATATAGGTGGAACTGGTCTTTAGTTCAAGCCAAGAGTTGGTAATGTCATATTTGTTTACAGTTAGTTGCTGGTGGCGTCCCACACAGTAATTGTACTCACCCTTTGGTCTGAGTTAGGTACCTGATAGAGCTCTAGCTGATGCGTACTGTGTATTCCACGCTTTCTTTCGCTGGATCGGCGTCTGAATAAGCAGTAGTTAATGCGCTGATAGTTTGTCCGTGCACGTGGTGTGTTACGCGCCTTTTTTCGCTGGGTCGGCATCTCATGTGTTTAGTCACGTGGTTGTTAGCCGTTCAGTAATTGACTTTTTCTTTCTATCAGTCGCAAAGATGTTCCAATAAAATTCCAATAAAGTTTCTTATGAGGTTGCGATCTTCTCAAGATCTTCTTAGTTGAGGCGTGGGTTTTGGTGGGTAGTCGCAAAATTATATATGCGAAGTTGCCAATTTCCATACGCGTTTCGAGGTGTTCCTACCTCTTCATCAGTGGCCATATTGGATTCATTAAACTGCCCACTTTTTATACCCACTTTTTTTGTTGTCCCACCAAAAACCCGGCCTGGATATTGCTA